>NC_064550.1:19990410-20590410 GCF_023856365.1 Brienomyrus brachyistius | reverse complement strand
GCAGGAGAAACTACTTTGATATGCATGTACAGAAATCTGTTAAAAAAATTCAAATAAAACATATTTTTTGGCTCTTTCCCCCCCATACCTCCAGACCCTCTGCTTTCGTTCTGCCTGGACAGTGTATAAACATGCTCTCCTTCACTTATGCACTTAATTTCACTAATTAGCTGCATCAGTGTGCTAATCTAGTCCTTTCCTCTCCATACCAGCATTGATAGTGGTTTGAAGAGAACTGGAAAGCCGTGCAACACGACTGGAGATCTCTGTGGTGTATCAGAACCGAGTTTAAAAGTAACCACCTAAT
This sequence comes from Brienomyrus brachyistius, assembly GCF_023856365.1. Taxonomy (NCBI): domain Eukaryota; kingdom Metazoa; phylum Chordata; class Actinopteri; order Osteoglossiformes; family Mormyridae; genus Brienomyrus; species Brienomyrus brachyistius. Next base: position 20,590,103 of record NC_064550.1, on the reverse strand, counting down.
TGGAGGAGGTAACGCACAGCTGATATGCTAACCGGCTGTTGTTTAAATATTAGTGCTTTATATCTGAGACATCGTGATCAGGCAAGGATACAGCGTGATCATGTGATCACCATTCACAGTTGCTATAGAAGGAGTGGTGGCCTATCATTGCTATATTCCTAACACTGATTGCTAATCAAAGCTAAAAAGCTTCTGTCATTGATAGACCTGGATCTGAAGGGTCCAGATCTTCCGGGAATGTTTACAGTACTTGAATCTACAGGTCGTTAATGGTGAAACGCACTTCAAACACATACTGACTGTGATCATTTGGGGTCAGGGTTGATTTTGTTGAGATCCCGTTCTATTAAATCTTAGGATTAAAAACAAAATAAAAAAATCTGCTTTTAGAAACAACGATATAAATATGCTAAACATTTATGCTGGCTGAGTCCTAAATGGCTGGGGTTGGGAGTATTGTTTTTTGTCCACTGTGTTTAGTGCAACATGTGTAGAGCAGAACACACTGAAAGGGCTAGAGCCGGTCTTTGCTGATACCGTTTCCTCTTGAAATGACATTTTTATTATGTCATCAATGAGAAAAAGTCAAAGCTGTTGACAAAGCTGTCTACCCAGCGTCACTGATTCTGAGAGATCCTGAGGAAGAAGGGGGGGGTGGCAAGAGAACGATGAGTTTCCTTTGAAAATATTTCCCAAGGTTGCACATTCTTGAGTGGGGTGGTGGGGGGGGGCGCAGTGGCATCGGCTGAACAACGGTTAACAGCAATGGAGCGAGTCGGAAAGTCAACAAGTTAGCAGGCCGGATAGCCTTGTAGCACCAGACGAAAATAGGAATCTCAGTGTGGGTGTCTCACCTCACTGCCCTGCCGCTGTCATGCGGAGTCTCCCTACTTCAGGCCTTCACTGTTCACATATTAATTTATGTATAGTTTAAGCCAGGTTGCCCTGAATTTTATCAAGCTCAACAAGTATTGGTGGGGGGGGGAGGAGGTGCCTAAGCCTCGGCATCACTGGAGTATCATGAAGAACGCAGTGATGAACATCCATCCATCCATTTTCCAAACCGCTTATCCTACTGGGTCGTGGGGGGTCCGGAGCCTATCCCCGAAGCAATGGGCACGAGGCAGGGAACAACCCAGGATGGGGGGCCAGCCCATCGCAGGACACACTCACACACCATTCACTCACACATGCACACCTACGAGCAATTTAGCAAGTCCAATTAGCCTCAGCATGTTTTTGGACTGTGGGGAGAAACCGGAGTACCTGGAGGAAACCCCACGACAACATGTGGAGAACATGCAAACTCCACACACATGTGACCCAGGCGGAGACTCGAACCCGGGTCCCAGAGGTGTGAGGCAACACTGCTAACCACTGCACCACCATGCCGCCCCGCAGTGATGAACAGTCACGAAAAAGCTGCCTACAAATAACTGAATGCAGTTACTCCTGAACGTTTTATTAACAAAAGCCTGAATCACATCTGTGTTTCTTAAAACTTTTTCTTTTTCTACAGAACCAAACACACAAGCGAACATGACTTCATGCCCCCTCTTTACCCCCCCGTTTCGAATCGTCCCTCGATCCAGAGATAACAGGGCTGCCATTTCCATTCCTGGGACTTTGATGATGAGCACTGGAATAGTACTGGGTGTATGGAAACAAAGTACTGCTAACACTTTACTCGATGGAGCAGAAGTAACTTAGTAACTCAGTTACTACTACTCAAGTACAAAACAAGCAAATATAGTAACTGCATGAAATACATGAAGCGTTACAATGAATGAACAGGGGTACCGTACATAACTAACACTTAGTTTCTGGTTAATCAATACATTAAGTAAGCGTGTACTACTACATTACTTGTGTCCCCACAAGTAAAGTGCTACCCAAGTCCCTCTAAATGTGTTCATATGAAACAGCAGCGTCTCGGCCGGATTTAGCGGCTGTCGGCTTGGGAAGCCGGCGGCTGTTTTATCGGCCTTCTTTTTGCGAGGCATCGCCATTCACTGGCGATTTATGGCCGGAATGGGAGTTAAGGACAGGACATCGACATCCTTGGATGGTTAAAGAAGCCTCCATCCGTGGAGCGACCGCGCAAGGTGAGTCGAGATGAAAAGAAAACAAGCCGCAGTCTGGTGGGGATTAGTCGGGGGGGGGGATCCCCGCGGATAGCTGTCCCTGTTTCCCAGGGCCACTGTAATATGATTACTTTGTTGTTGGCAATCGGTCCAGTGGTCAAGCACTAAGGAGGTGTGGGACCGGCTACCTCCAAGGTGGACAATGGGCAGAGGGAAGCTCAGGGGGAAGTTTGGAATTCTGCTCCATTGGGGACAGCTGGGGTCTTACACTTGAGGGGTTGGGGGGGGGGGTGGCTGGAGGGGCATTGGGGGGGTGAAGAGAAATCCCTTTTCTTTTCTGAGTCTCAATGGATAGCAGCTGTATGGAGTCACACTTCAGTCCAGCAGAGGTGGGGGGGGGGGCGTTGACTATGCTCCGCAGAGCCCCCAAATCTCCCCTCTCGCCTCACCTGCGTCACCCCAGTTTTGTCCCCTGCTCTTCGTCTTCTCACCACAGGCACTCACTGATCCGAGAGGAGATTTCCACGCAGGCTGTGCCCGGTCTCCCTGCCGAGGTCCCGACTTTGAACCTTAGTGTTGCTGGGGTGTCTGCCGTCTTAGGGGGCATTTACTGCAGTTTTCTAACGCGAACAAGAGCTACCCCTCTCACCTAATGTTATATGCAGCTAATTAATGTTAAAAGCAATGTTCTTCATGGGGCCTTTTTTTCCCCTGAGTAATGCAAAGATTTAATTGAAATATGAGTGGAGTGTTTCATAGCAAGTGTGTGCTAGCGCGTCTGTCTGTCCTCGTTAATTCCGAAGCGCGCTGGAGAATCTCCGCGCCGTCTGTCTGATTATCTCGTCATTTATCATCACCGCCATTGTTTTTTTTTTTTTTAACTGTAGTGAATAATCGAGCCGCGCTTACCGGGCAAACAATGGCCTCTTCAGGGCCCGCAAACACATGAAAGAAAGTTTATAAAATTTCCCCTGAATGGGAGCCGTGGGGAGCTGGTTTTAAAAGGGTTTAGCATTCAGCTTAACCCTCTCCCGCGCGCGGACCTGCCGGGCCCTTTGAGAGGCAGCCAAGCTTCCCAAATCGCCGGGACTGAGACCTCGTTAGGCCAAGGAGACGCGTCCCGGGACGCATCGGCAGCCTCCGTCACGCGCTTGCCGGCGCGGCTGCGACTCCAGCTTAATGTTCGCTGAGAGTAATGCGCCCGTCTACCTGCGACGGTGCAGGGATGAGCAAGAAAGAGCCTCTGATTTGGGGGGGAAACAGGAGCTTTGAAACCTGAAAATACAGGATAGTTATTTTTAAGAAAAACTGCCTCACAAAAGCAAAGCACAGTAACTACATGATGCGGAAACGGAGAAGAGACTCTTCGGTCTGTCCACCGATGTGTGCAGTAGGGAGGTAAACGACGGTGCGCTTATTCAAAACTGAGCATAGCTGAACTGAGACATTTCGTCATGAGAGAAAACAACAAGACCCTAGGAGACACAGTTTTGGTCGTAACTCATTTTTGATAATATATGCAGTTACGGTGTTTTGCCTTTGTACAGCAGAAAAGTTAAATGTGCAACTGAATGTTTAATTTGAAAATGGTCAGATAACAACAAAAGCATGGAAAGATGCTGTCGTATTTTTACATTTTTAAATTATAATTTCTATTTTTGGCGCGTGGTTAAGTCAAGTTAAACTCGGAAGTTATCGAGTTGTTTACAGAAAAGTGTTTTTTTTTTTTTTTTTCTAACCTGAATTAACGTTCCTTTTGAGGTGCAAGGATCAGACTCTTAGCAGTGCTGTGTGATTGTTTAAAGGAATAGAAACAGTAAGTTAATGATCTGTAGACAATCAGAAGCTCCTCTTCTGTCACCCAGTTACATTCAGAGTGGAACTGAGTACATTTGAATACAGTAATATTGCTGCCTCCATCCTACATTATTCATGGCAGAAATAATTAACAATTACGTAATTAATAATTAGGCTGTGAATAGAATAGTAAATGTTTCATGGCTTTCGCCACAGCCTGCGATCCAGCCGCAGAGCCGTGCTGTAGGGGGCGCCGTGCAGACAGGACAGCTGGGCCCCAGCCCCGGGGTCCACAGTGGGGGAGGCACTCAGCGCTCTGTTCATTCGCCCTCCCCCACTCCGCCTCTATCTGTCTTCATCTGTCCCCCTTTATTTTTTTCTTTCTCACCCTTTTTCTTCCTCAATCTGCTTCTCCCTCCCTTTCTTCCCCCTCTTCTTCCTCAGTTTTCTTCTTCGGTTGACTCTATTCCTGTCTCTCCATTATCCCTCCTTCCCTCTGTGGCCTCTTCTGCCCTTCCTCTCTCTTTTTCTTTCTACCTTTTCCCCCTCCTCTTCCACAGCTTCCTCCTCGTCCCCCTTTCCCCTGCTCCGTTTCTCCACCTTTCTTTCTCAGTCTCACTCCTCTTCTTCCACATTCTACCCCTCCTCTTCACCCCCTTCTTGTCCTCGGTCCCTTTCTACACCTCTCCTGCTCTGTCTCCATCCCCTTTTCTTCCCTGTTTTGTTTTGCCCCTATCCTCATCCTCCTCTTCTGCCCAGTCTCTTTCTCCACCTCTCCCACTCCACTCCCATCCTCCTCTCTCTCTCCTCACCTCAGATGGAGGCTCTGCATCTCTCCTCACCCCCAAGATGCCAGGTTATGTCTCCTGGCGAGTCCTTGGGGCTGCCAGGGGCGCTGGTGCTGGTGGGGTATCGATTGCTCCTCACCCGCCCCCTTGCGAGTACCGCAGGAGAGCCGATGAGAGAAGGGAAAAGGAGATTATCAGGGCAAACCATCAAGGGTTAGTCCACGTACCCCCCTATGTCACATGACTCCCGAAAGGGCCACCTGTTGCAGCCTTTGTAGGGAGCCCCCTAGAGGCAGATGACTTACCCGTGTGGACCGCATCTCAAAGTCAATTCACGACAACTCGGCACATACCACTCCTTGCAGGGGCGGGGCCACAGGGACACCGGCCCCAGCTGAAAGCTGATTGGCCCCTAGAGTGCCACCTTCCTTGTCACTCACCGATTAAAAACCTATCATTGTCTAATGATAAAGTTGCCCCCCCCCGTATGAATTATGGCCCCTCTTATACCCTCTACCCTATAACCTTGTGGAAAAAATTGTTGTTACAGTAGAAATGATTTTAGATGGAATACTTTTGATGGAATCTCGGAGTCTGAATTATGTTTCAATTTCCAGGCCTCGCAGTCAGAGCGAAGGCATCTTCTTAGTGCTGTCATGTTCTTTTTACATGGAGAGGCTCACGGATCCAACACAAGCAAATATGTCTGCAGTGATCGAAAAGCCCGTTTAGTTTAGGTCACAAATCCGCCTTGGATCAGTTACAGTTAAAACTGATCAATTCCGCTGCCTCGGGTTCACACGTGCGTCTCACTTCCTGTCGGATCGATATTGGCCCCTGCGGCTTCGTTGACGGGGCTCCGTCGGCCGTCCTGCTCCTCCGCGGCTGTTCACGTCGAGCTGCGGAAACATGATGGCGGAAAGTGGGAGACGGACGCGGCAAAACAAGCGGAAAACCGTCCAGGCCTGGCAGATGAGACGATAATTAATACTGAAACCCAGAGGACACCTTCAGGACAGAAGCGTCCCCCCGGGCACCAGGGGGCGACAACAGGGGCTATCAGCATGAAAACAGCTGCAGGTGCCTCCACTTGACGACAGGCAGACGAGGCCGCAGCTGGGTGAGTGACACAGTGACACTTCCTGGATGTCTCAAACAGGGAGCTGGCTCTCAGCCGCGGCCTGGCGTACTTCAAGGTGTGACGCCCTGGTAATTGCTTTTGAAGAAGAGTCCCATTTCTGCAGCTTGCCGTCCTATTAGGTGAATACGTGCTTCTCCGTTCAACGCCCCTCTACGTCTCCCAGTATCCCAGCATTCATTCCTGTTAGCTTATCTGAGAATCGTTGTTATTTTATTGTGGCGTAATTTACTATCGTTACTTCGTCGATTTTTCGTAAACCTCGCACATGTAAATATTTCATGGAATCTTACGGCACGGTTGGGGAGTTGTGTCTGATTTCCCCCACGGTGTAAACAGAACTGTGCGCCTTTGGCGCTGACGCGTTGCAGGCGGCGGAGTTCGCGGAGCACGGAAGAGCGGAGAGCTCGGAATTCCAACAGAGCCTTGTCATTGCTTTGTATTGATATTGAGCCCAAGGTAGATGAGCGTCGCCTGAGACACACACACACATACTCACGCTCACTGTCGTCGTCCCTGTCTGCTGCCTGTTGACAGAGCTGCCATGCCATCCGGCCTGACAGACAGGCACACGCACACACCAAGCTGTACCCCCCCCCCTTTATCAAAGAGGATTTAAATCACAGCCACACTCACAGGAAAATTGTCACTTATCACACTGGCAAACCCTGCGATGCCATTCAGCAGCATGCTAAGGGTCTCTCTCCCCGACTTGATGCTAAGGGTCTCTCTCCCCGACTTGATGCTAAGGGTCTCTCTCCCCGACTTGATGCTAAGGGTCTCTCTCCCCGACTTGATGCTAAGGGTCTCTCTCCCCGACTTGATGCTAAGGGTCTCTCTCCCCGACTTGATCTCAGAGGCTTGATCCTGTGTCGATATTTTCATTTTATAGGTTTAATTTCCTTCCAGTTTTATTTACTCATTATGAGAGGCACTGTAAAGATTTTTCCCCTAGAGCTTCACTAACTACATTGATTAGACACCCGCCCCCCCCTCCAAATTCAATACTGGCTGATAATGAAAGCAGAATTACAGTGGTCATTACATAATTATCATAGATTGTGCCCCAAGGAGCCGTAGCAGAGGACCAAGACTAAACATTCAGCAAAGTAAGGAATATGTTATCTGGACCAAATTCAATGCTGCTTGACAAAATTCACAGCAAATGTGTTGTCACAAAGTAAATAAGATTCTACAGTGGGACATGTAAATTTTTTTATCTGTCAAATTTGTAATTGAATGTTAAATAAATTTGGCTGGGATGATTGCTGAGGTCCTTCCCAGATAATAACCTTGTTTAAAAATATTAATTGACTTAATTTAGGGTTGTATGCATGACAATAAGGCGTATATGTATCTGTTGCTTTATATCAGTTTCTGTCCTTTTGCAGGGAAAAAAATTCTATTTGAAGACATTTGTCATTATTGTGCAATTCTTGCAACGGAGCTTTCAAATATTTAAATATGCCTGTATAATAATCTGACTACCCTGATAGGTTGCGTGATTCACATTGTCTGAACCATGGTGATTTTACACCCTGTGGCAGAACACCGACTTTCCGCCCATCTTACTGCAGATCTGGGCTGTGATGCTGCATCTGCAAGGACCCGACCTGACAGATCATCTCCAATAATGGGCTTCATTAATATGTGACCTGTTGAGAAGAAGTGGTGCAAAACTCATCGATATCAATCTAAAGTTATAAAAAGGCCTTTGTTATTTATCCGCATAAAATAAAATAACTCCCAAGGCCTTTAATAAATAGATAACTGATGATGCAGTTTACTCAAATTGTTGCAAAATAAAATGGGGGTTAATATTAGCAGCATTTTGCATAAACACATAACGGAAAAGTGCGGTCAGCTGACATCCTTTTTCGAGTAGAGAGGAAGCGTTATATTCCAGATGAGGAAGCTGCAACGTACGACAAGCAGGCAGCCTCGCAGGAACAGGCGTGCTGCATGTTGGGGGTCTGTGTCAAATGAGGTCTGATCTGGCAACTACTCAGATTTAAAATCCGCAGCTGTGGCCCCCCCCCCAGGGCCAGACCTTTTGCAATCCCGCTTCCCCCTGGCCGTCCCATAACACGCACGCACACACGTGAGCGGACACACACACACACACACGCCGAGGGGAGGACACTCGACCCAAGCCGTACGGCGAAGGTGACACCCGGGTGACACCAAGCAACGGCAGGACGTGGAAAATTTCGACCTTGAAACACAGACAGGGCCTCTGCGGACAACGGCGGGGCGACGGCCTCCGGCGCAACAGCGAGAAGCCGGCCTCTCGCATCAAAAACCGCAACTGGCTCCCAAATATGCGAAAAATAGATCTTTCTCCTTTTCCCAGTCCGCCTGCTCCCCCCATCCCTCACAAAGCTGTTAGCACCGCGGTTCCGGGTGCTGTGAGCTCAGACTCCGACATCCATGATACCTGTCACCCGAAACCGACTGAGACGGTGGCACCATGGTCAGGGAAGACTAGTATTGATTAAAAGCCTTCTTGACGGGATCATCCTGTCACCTGACTAAATAGGTGGAGGCCCCAGACTCAGAGGGGTAAATATGCCTTTAGTAAATAAAACAACTCCGTCAACGTGGCCAGTTCACCCATTAACCTCACGGAGGGAAGAAAAAAAAACCCATTAATTAGAAATGACAGTCAATGCAGGAGGGGTTACATTACAGTCCCGTAAACAAACGCTGAAAACATTAAAACAGGTCTACAGGGGGACCAACTGAATGCTATCACACTGAGTTAGAGGTCATTATTTGCTCTGCAAGTCGGATAAAAATACAAATAAAAAAGACATCTTTGTGCATGATTAATTTTGCCACAGGTCCAAAATGAATATTTCATACCCTCTGGAAGTTGTCTTGTATACGTTGTATTAATTGAGACAGGAAATCCCCTGGGAAGAGTAATTTAAACATTCATTTCATGGAAAAAGAAGTTTAACGTAACATTTAAATGCAATATGAGCACTACATGTTTTATGAAAAGGAAAGTTATTTTGCTGCAAACATACAGTGTATATATAGTGTCTATCTAAAATATGCATGCTGACATTTTCGATCAATCTTTAAATATCTGGGCTTTATGGGATGGTAAAAGCTTATAAAACAAAAATAATTATATCAAAATATGAAAACAATAAATTATACAACAAAAGAAACTTCTGTTCACTGATCGTGCGTACAATAGACCGTCGCTGTCTTTTCAAGATGAATGTAAAAATCTGTAGATAAAATAAATTTATTTTATTTGTATTAAGCCCCCTCTGCCCCCAAAAAACATCACTGCTTTTTAAAGGTTCTCCCCGTGGGCTTGCTTTAATTTTGTGAAATTAGCCTGCAACCTGAAATCACTGAGGTCAACACAATAGCTTGGTCTTGTGCGTCTGGGTTGCAAAACAGACGTGCTAGTTAAGCAGATTAAAAAGGAAAATAAATACCTGAAGAAGGAGCCCTTGTTTGGTGCATAGGGGAGGGCCTTGTGTACAGAACCGAATCTACCCAAGGTCACAAGTGAGGGCGAGAGAGCAGTTAGGCAGACCCCACTACCTGAGACGCCTCACAGATCATATGGATAAATGGCCCTCTTTCAGACCAGTGCGTGTGCAAGCCTTCGGGAGCAAGGACGACGCCGGTAATTCTCGTCACGTGGCTATCCACCTGAGATACCTTCAAAATGATCTCCGACTGTGACCATCCATGACTTGGCAAGAGGCTCCGATTGACAGGAGGGGGGAGGGGGCATGTGCAGATCGGGTTGTCAATACACACAGGAACGGTCGGTTAGATAAGCTACCTTGGTGGACCCAGCGGGTGTCACATCCTGGACTGAAGCTGACTCGAGAGAGGCCAGGAGATTGCTCAAGATCGTCGTGGATGGGCAACAGTAACTGAAAGCTGCTTCTTGCTTCCCAATACCACCGACCACCCAGATACCCACCTACCCACTCAGGTCTCTTAGTCAACAGAAGCTGAGTTCTGGAATGTGATCATGTGTAACATGAATTGTAAAGTCTCAGAGCATTCACACACTGGACAGTTTCAGGAGTTCAGCTCTTCATTGAAAGCTAGTTGAGAAGTATTACAGCATCCTAACAACATAGTACCTTGCTCCTTATATAATATATTAATGCCATTTACAATATTGTAAAAACTCATAAAGGTGAGGCACCTATTATACCACATATACTGAGACCACCAAATTGGAACAAAGTTCTTATTGATTTCCTTGCCATTATCTCCCTTTTCAAATTATCTTTAAACATAATACAGGTCCCTACTGTATTTCTCAACATTATACAATGGCAGAAAATTCATAAACAAAATATAAATCCATGCTTAGGAGTATTTAGAAGTGAAATATTTTGTTCTGCTGAAGCAGAATAAACTTCTGTGAGATTTAATGCCCTCTCTATTTTGGAAAAAACTCATCTATACAACTCACTGAGAACGTCAAAGATTTGCAATCGGGCTAGTTTCTTGAATGTTTGGATGGACGTCACGGAAAAGGGACAGGATTTGTAATTCCGCTTTTGAGTGATCACGCGATATTTTGTATGCTTCCCCCCCATCTTCCGATTTCTATCAACAATTTTAATTCCACCGTAGAAGTTACTCCTGGATACTCTGATTATTATATATTTACATTGGAACCCCCTGCTAGAAACCTGTCGTATGGGTCAGGGCTTCAGTGGGGCTAAGTAGGATATTATACCCGATTTTACATTTTAATTATGAAAAGTAATTAGACAGTTTTCGGATAACGGTCGCATACATTAATTGTTGTTTCTTTACAGCAAAAAGTTTTAGCACTTTAGGTTAACGATCCACACTTTAAATACTATTACAAAGAAAATCGACAGGTCCATCCAATTTCTTTAAGTACAGTTAGGCTGCATTGATTAATTTATGGTGATATCGGCTAAAACCTAAAAATATTAACTGAAATAGTAGAGTTTCCTGTTCTGCGTCTTTAAAAAGTACCAAAAAAAAACCATCTCACATAATCGACTTAGTATTTGTTTCTGACATCGCAGGGTCCAGAGCTGTCCAAAATTTACTCTACACCTGGCTAATTAGATGCCAGCGGTTACATTGTCAATAACTTCGGTGCCCCTAATTAAATATAATTAGGCGAAGTGCCGCTTCAAAGCGCTAGAAGGAGAATCTACAGCACGGGAAATGCTGGAAGTGAAATTGCCTGATATTCTCTTCCCCGAGAAGTACAGTTGCAAAGGATGTCACGAAGCCGACATAAATTCACCCAGCAGTTTGTGTTCCCTCTATATCTCATTGCAACACACTGTGATCACAGACTAAGGAAGGACTTTATGAGAACAGGCGATTCGTGAGACTGCAGGAAAACGTTTATCAATCACCTGCAACAGGCCTTTTTCCCACTGAGACGCGTCCTTGGATGAAATACTTGTTTTCTGTTTTATTTTTATACACATTGGTTTTGGGTACTCTTAAGTTAATCAAAATGTTAAAACCTGCCAAACGAATTAAACGGAGAAGGAATCCAAATGCAGCGGGGCTCATTACAACGGAATGAAGTAGGGTGCTTTTTAAAATGGAGAGTGCCACCAAATATAAGAAAATAAATAATGAAGTTCTTATGTAGCGTGCAGATTATTAACTGGAAGTGATCCGATTCCAGGCTTGAGCATTATATGGGAAAAGTTACTGTAACGTTCTTCCCACCCCTTTAACAATGCATATAGTGCTCTTAGGATGGGGTTTATTGCACTTATGCCGATCACGATGGGGAGCAGCGGCTCGCGATCGCCGCGCGCGCATTGTCTTGCTTTATGACAGGTCGCTCGGCAGTTAATATCCCCTAATTAATTCGCGCACGCCGGAGGGCTGCGCGTTAAAAGATGGCAGCCCCCTAGGTGTCTCACTTTCGCAGTGTTCGCGCGCCGATCGCAGGAGAGGAGGCGAGTGAGTCAGTGCGCTGACGTCACCGCCGTGTTGATTTGCTGAGCCGCGGGCAGATAGGAGTTTAGTGCGCGTGAGAGCGGCTGCTGCGAGCCGCGTTACTATGCCGCTGCCCCAATAACGACGCGTCGGGAGACGGAACGTGCGCCCGGGGTGAGTAGACGCGCGCCGATGGGGGCGCGCAGCTCGCCGGCCCCGCTGCCACACTTCACCGGTCTCGCGGCTACGCGTGCGCCGCCGGTGTCTCACGCGCGGCGCGGTCCTTTATCGCTGTATCGTCCCCCCCCCTCCCGTATGTCTTTAATCGCCACTTAAAACAGCCACAAGTTACGCTGGCTGGCTGGGAGCGTAACAGTGTAGCTGAGCCGAGTTCAGAGTTGCAACACAAATGTTTCCCGTGGAGGAGAGAGGGGCTGAAAGTATAGCCTCGGTCTCCAAAGAAATAATTTAATGTAAGACACCGGAACGCCACAGTTGTTGGCTACTGTAAGGCGCCTTGAAGTTTGCAGTTATATTTACTGCTTTGCTGGGTTGAAGATGTTAGGTTGACGTAACCGGCTGTTTTAGTATTCCGGAGATCACTACAGGAGGAACGTGAGGTCTGCTCCTACAGTTCGTTGCACAGCAGACAGTATGACGTGCAGCTGTTTGCATCGATTTGTGTTTAAATTCAGTGTTTAGACGCCTGTGAAGTATTGCGTGCTCGTAATCACGTCATTTTATTGACTGTGCTCGGATTGTATTTTCTTCGAGTTTCACCGGCTGGCGAATGTTATTCTTGAAGCTCGACGCACTTGCTGCGTCTTTGAAGCGGTATTGTCAGATCATCACTAGTAAGTGTTAGCAAGCTGAGAATTTGCCCATCTGACGGACCGGAGAAATGTACATCGCTCTTTGGTGTCTCCGTTTGCTTTTTTATTCTATAATTTGAATGCCGGTTATCGCATCCGCGAACGCATGTCTTTTATTGTAAGTAGAGCAATGCAATGGCTTTGATTATTTGGATTGATCATTGAATAAATTAGCTGTGTTTTTTGTCTTCGAGCACGACAGTCAAAAATGTTTTACATTTACACGACCAAGAGCTGCATTTATTTCAGTATATGAGATTCACGTGGGTTAATTGGTGTCTTCTGTAAAGTCACCAATTGAAATAGCTTTTCAATCAGTTGCAGTTCAGAGATCGTGGTGTATTGCTTTGCTTTCTGCCGGCATTTACTTTTCGTATGTTTTTGTAAATGCAGGCGATCTTAAGCAGCATGGTGTCAATGCCTTTGGATCTCATTCTATTTATGTATTTTTGAAACTGGCCTATTATCGGCTGAACGATTGAGCGCTTCCAGCGTTAACCAGTACAGTCTACGGTAAGGGAAGGGTACAGTGAATGAGACGCGATTTCAGTTAATTGCCTTTTGTCGGTGTGTATGATGCCTTACACCGCTTTACTGAATATACAGTACATTATGGTGACTTTTGCTAATAAATATATTTGCAAGTAGCCTACCTGTGTATGTTTAGCGAGAATTGCTAAATTAGCGACTTAATTGGTTTTGTTTCTGATCTTTGCGCGCTTCATATTTCTGAATCGTTTTACTGGAAGTACGATTGAATTTTCCCGTTACGTCCGTTCTTTTCCGTTCGGTTTTAAGATTTAATCGTTCTGTCTTTTAGTCAAAAGTTTTCTTTCTGGTAACATACCCAAGACACCAGAGAATTACGCATTGCAACAGACACGTCCTTATTTTTACGAGGTCATAAATAAGAGCTCAATTGAAATTCAAGTCATAAAACAGCGTTTGAGGCTTCTAATATCAACAAGTCGAGTTATTTACCTGTTCGCTTTCCCCAGTATTTTTCAGATATCACTCATGCACACCCGAAATAGAATATTTCTTTAATTTCAGACGTGCATCTGTCTACGAACCGTTTTTTTTGTTGTTGCGATAATTGATGAGACGCCTAGATTATTGTAATGCATTGTCAGTTTTTGCGACCTGAATTCATTTCAGTGAAAGTAAATGTAGTTATAACGGGCTGGATTGAGATGGCTTTCCCTACCATTTGAAAGCATAAATGAGGATGAGAATCAACTAGTGGATTTATGTAGCCCTTAAATACCGTATACTCTGTTATTTATAAGGCTTGTTCTTTTGAATTAGATTATTTCTGTTATTCTGTACTATTATGATACCTCGAACACCAACAAGCTTGGTCACTGTTTGCGTATACGGTGATACAGACTGCTTTGATTTTGGCAAAAAAAAAAAGCAATCAATAGCCAGATGCTTATTTTATGCGATCATTAATCAGGTAACAACGGAAATGGTTGCCGAAATAATCTTTGTCGTTTGTCTGACTCGGTCCAAAGTCTATTTTTTTCGCGCAACTATGTGTCACTGTGGTTGAGAGAGAGAGAGGTATAGTTTTTTTCTTTTTTTTAAGTTTTGTTTTATTCATCGGAAAAAATGTCTTTGAATGCATAAGCAGTGGGTAAGGATATATCGTCAGTGTTAATTTATTCCTTCCAATGTGTGTTTTTGGCATGTTCGCAATATTTACTAATTCGATTCAATAAAAAAAAACAGAGGAAGTATGTAATAGTAGGCATGGGTGCGGGCGATTTTTTTTTTTCTGCAGCACGGATGCGTGTGATCCCGGACATGTGCGTATGAGTCGGGCTCGTTAGCGCCAGGTCCCTGCGCCTTTGCGCCGCGGCCGACGCCGGCGCTGTTCGCCGTGCGCTCCACGCTCCGCTTGCCGTCCGCTGTGATGGGAATACTGAGTGCGATGCCATTTCGTTTCAGCAGCCGTGCTGATGGGCTTTGTGGAGCGAGCACCAAACGTCCTAACAAAAGGGATAGGGACTGTAGAAGGGCATCGCCCCCCCAACACAAAAAAACGTCATGTCACACACTTGTTGTCAGGGACCGTATTATGAGCAATAATGTACTGAATGTAACCTATAAATGGTAAAATGTGATGTGTGCTTGTCATATGATAGATGATTAAAATCTCTAAACTGCATGTTTGTTTCACTTTAATTGGAATAATCCAAGCAGAAATTAAAGCATGGCTAGCGTTCAGTTGTTTTTTTTTTTTTTTTTTTTACTCTTGCAATAAATCTGTTTTTCCACTTTAGTGGAAACGTGTGTTGAATACGTTCATGTCAAAGAATTTCAAGCGATGGCGTCATATTGTGTAGGCTTGTTAACTGTTTAATTTTGTTACTCTTTAAAACAGAAAATGATGTGGACAAGGTTTGTTTTTCCGTTGCATTTTATGTATGCAAATTATCCAAATAGACAACAGATTAAAGCAGTTAGTAAGCTTTTAATTAAGAAATTCCTATTTTTCCTGCTATAATTTTTGTGCATTTTCTTTTTATAGTCATTAAGGCTTGAATTGCGCCTTTTAATATTTAGCTTTATTGCTGTCAAAATGATTGAATTGTTTGTTTAGATAGCTATAAACGCAGTGTAGGAAAATGTATGCACTTGATGTTGATCGGAGTTATTTTAACTCGGCAAACGTCACCGAAATGGTTCAGAATGAAGCATTATTAGTTGCGAACACGCCTCTGCATGTTACCGTATGGACACGTGACACGGCGTCTGATGCGCGCCTCTCGGGCTAAAGCGAAAGGAACAGCTGCTGCTTACGGCAGTGCGCGTTCGTGTACGTTTGAAGCTGATGCTCAGTGAAAATGAAAATTACGTGTATATGCGCTCTGTTGTCAATTAACGTTTTTTTTTTTTTTTTGCTTTCTCTTTCTTCTCCCTAGATTAACCTTATCTGGTTTACAAAGATAACTGAGCAAATACAGAGGAAAGGGGGGGTTGGACAGCCTCATGAGTGTCTTCGGTGGACTTCGGAGACGTTATGGATTTGACTAAAATGGGTATGATCCAGCTGCAGAATCCCTCCCACCCCACGGCCCTCCTGCAGAAGGCCAACCAGATGCGGCTGGCGGGCACTCTCTGCGATGTGGTCATCATGGTGGACAGCCAGGAATTCCACGCTCACCGCGCCGTGCTGGCGTGCACCAGCAAGATGTTCGAGATCCTCTTCCACCGCAACAGCCATCATTACACCCTGGACTTTCTCTCACCAAAGACTTTCCAGCAGATCTTGGAGTACGCCTACACCGCCACACTCCAGGCAAAGGTGGAGGACTTGGATGATTTGCTGTATGCGGCAGAGATCCTAGAAATAGAATACCTAGAGGAGCAATGCCTCAAGATCCTGGAGACCATCCAGTCATCGGATGAAAATGACACTGAGGCCAACGACGGCGGGGGCGGTGAGGAGGATGATGAGCGCCGGACGAGGCATGGGAAGAGTGCGCTGATCTCAAAGAAGCATTCCATGGAAGAGGGTGGTTACAACCCTACTGCCCAACAAGGCTTGTCCCTGCCAAACATGGTTGATCAGAGTCCCTCCGTCTCAACTTCCTTTGGCCTCTCCACCATGAGCCCCACCAAGGCTGCCGTTGACAGCTTGATGAGCATCGGGCAGTCCCTGCTGCAGGGTGGCATGCCCCATGGTGCCAGCGGGGACCCGCTGGCTCCAGCGAACACCAACCCCCTGGTGGCCGAAGTGAAGACGGAGATGATGCAGGTGGATGAGAACCAGGAGAGCCCCCGCGCGATGGAGTCCGGCTCCTCAAGCAACGGGGAGAGGAGCGGAGAATCGGACCGCAACCGGGAGGGCCCCGGCACCCCGACCCGGAGCAGCGTCATTACCAGTGCCCGTGAGCTGCACTACGTCCGTGACGAGACCATGGGCGACCCGCAGGCCGAGGCAGCGCAGATGGCACTGGAGGGCGTTACCGGCCTGACTGAGAAGCACCTGGCGGCACTGTACTCGGTGCCCTCCAACCACAAGAACGAGACGATGGTGTCCATGCCCACCTCGGTGGCCTCCTCCCTCCACATGTCCCCCGCCTTGGCCATGTCCATGGACTTCAGTGCCTATGGGGGCTTGCTGCCCCAGAGTTTCATCCAGAGGGAGTTCTTCAGTAAGCTGGGGGAGCTTTCGGCCGGCGTCAAGCCCGAGGGCAGGAACCCGAGCGAGCGCTGCAACGTGTGCGGCGCCGAGCTGCCGGACAACGACGCCGTAGAGCAGCACAGGTAACAGCGCCGCCATGACCGCTGGGGGCCACCGTACACTTGCGCCTCATCGGGTTCATGCATGGAGGCACTTTAACGCCGACATAATGGCGCACCACACTTAATATTTAACACGACTATAAAGGCTGCCCTCTGAACATGATTTAATTGGTCCATAGCTCTTAGGTCCGGTGCACTGTGCGCATAGACTCTCACTCACGGTTTAGCAACAGCACGTCTTTCCGTTAAGATAAACAGGTGCGTGTCCCAGGCCACGCCCACTGGATCCACACGCCCTCAGACCCTCTTGGTACAGAAAGTGACTGTAGGGTGTGACCGCTGCCGAGCAGGACCGTTAGCGACGCTTAGGCACCCAATGACACTCACTCCCTCTCACTCCCCTCCTTTAAAAGGCAGCTATAATTTTATAGCCGATGTTCATTTTATTTTTTGCAGTGCACGGTTTGCATTTCCCTGTCATTTTAACCACACTTTGCCGTGTTTATGAGGTGTCCGGCAATTCGGCCATTTAGCGGACGTTATCCGTAGCCACCCATAGGACTGATGAGCTTCAGTTGGCGGGAAACGCAGCTTGCAAGCAGAATTTGTCCCGAGTGTTTGTGGCAGAGCTGCAGCTTGCCACGTTGCGTGAGTTTCTGTCTTGGTTTTTTTTTCTTCCTTTTAATTAAGACTTGGTTGCTTTATTTACCGCAGAAGGTCGCTGCTATCGTTAAATGCATCAACGGGAATGGTACTCTGTATTGTGAGGGTGATATTGCACTATGAGCTGGCTCATTCTGGTTTTTTAGCATTCATTTTAAATAAACTTGCTAAACTGAAAGCCTTTTTAAGAATTAAGAATGTTGGGGTTAGCAGCATCTCACGCTAAATTAAATTGGGTATTTAGGTGAGGAGTTGGAAATTGGTGACCCTGCTGGAGGACTAGACTGGTGCACTTTTCACACGCAGCACTCTAAAGCTGGATGTCAATGCAGTACCACTCGCTCAGGGTGTCGTGGCCACAGCCATGAATGTGTCTCTTGAATGCTGATCAGTCTTGTACTGTAAGAGGCTGGGGGCTCCTCTGTGGCCAGGAATAGTTTACAGTGGCAGTTCTAGAGGGGGAGTTCTTCCCCCGCCCCCTTCCAGTGTGATGCTTTGGGATCAATTCTGTCTTTGTGTATGTGCAATGGCGTGGCCTATCGCTGCGAAGGTAGAGGAGGACGCGTCCTTCGGGGGGAGCTGTTTTGAGATACTGCAGCCTTTATTTTGCTCGTATGTTCTAAGCTGATTAGCATAAGAGGTCTATGAACCATCCATTGAGGAACATGGGACAAGAATGCAGATCCCCACCGAAGCAGGAGGTCCACAGAAACATATCCTGCAAGCTCATTCGGTTCAGCCAGAGACTCTTGGCTACCCTTGAGTGTTTGTGTTTAGAGCAGCCTTGCTCTCCTCTTGCACAGTAGCTCGGCCAATTTTCTGGAGCTCTCGGGGGGTCCGCGACATAACTGGCTAGAGACAGAGGCAGGAACCGCGATCCGGACGCCATCGCGTTACAGTATGGTGGCAGGTCGTGGCCAGATGGGGCTGCCTGGCACAGTCTTTCCGGCAGACACTCACACGTTGACTCTTACCGTTCTGGCCGATTACTGCCTGGATCGATACCCTCCGTACCCCTGGTGGGCGGCCGGGATTCTCCGGTGGGGCTGCGGCCAAGGGCCCAGCAGCCTGATCGTTTCCAGACCCGTCCTGCTGATTTGCGAGCGGCCGGTCCGGCCCTGGTCGGACCCATTAGTGGCACCTGGCGAGGGGAGCAGCTAATGGGAAGCAGCTTGCCCCCTGTGGCGTGTCCAGTGATGGGCAGCCGGAGGCCAAAACCTGTGCTCCCCCACAGCACAAGGAAGCCCTTATTAGCTTTATGGGGGGGGAGCTTAGGCTGTGTGGGGGGGGGGGGGGGGGGGTGCTGTGTCGCTCAGGAAATGAGGCTCTGCTGCCCAGGACCCTGGCCCCGACCTCCGCAGTGTAACCTTTGGACCGCCTGCTCGGCCTCTGCTTCTCGTCAGCGGGGCGGTCTGGGGATGTGTATCCTAGGGCAGTGTGTGTGTGTGTGTGTGTGTGTGTGTGTGTGTGTGTGTGTGTGTGTGTGTGTGTGTGTGTGTGTGTGTGTGTGTGTGTGTGTGTGTGTGTGTGTGTGTGTGTGAGAGATCATCCCCCACCCCCTTTCCAGTGAGGGCTCCTCCTGAGGTGTGCATAGGCTCTCTCACCAGCCCCCCACCCCCCAAATTGCCCCCCTTCCCCACGTGCCTTCCAGTTTCGTTTGTTAAAAAGGAATTTCACAAATAAAGACCGTTGTCAGAGAAGGGGAGCAAAGGTCAGGCGTTTTGGAAGCGAATCCGCTGGTTTTTTTCTCCTCCCCCATCATGTCCAACAAGCCCTAAACCTGTTCCCCCAGCCGCTGTGCCAAGCGAGGTGTGACACGCGTGCGCCCCCCCAAGAGCCGGCCATCGTGCTGATAGACACCCGGGTGCACGCCTGGTTAAAGGGCAGCAGGCGAGAGCAGCACCCATCCCAGGCAGGTCGGGGCAGGCAATCGTGACACGGACGGTTGCGGGAGGGAAGGGTTTTCCGACGGTCACCATGCACACGTCTGAATCTTCTGAATGCCAGTGAACATTTTTGAGCGTAAAGTTCCATAATCGCTCAATTTTATTGGTCTGCATGCGAAGGAGGCTGGTCCCGGGCCCTCGTTGCTTTATCAGTGGGTCGTCTGTTTGCCGTGATGTACGGGAATGCACCGAGGACAGTGCTCAAGTGAAGAGACCCATCTGCTCTGCTTCCCCAGGTCCTCCTACAAGGAAGAGAGAGGATCCTCTCGCCTGGTCTTGTTTTTGTATTAAATACGTTCAGAGATCTTTCGATGGGACATGCGAGTGTCTCGTTGGCCGTGATAAGGGGACTGTTATGGATGACAGAATTATGGGCTTTGGGGGGAGGGGGGGCGCTGGGGTTTGTCAAAGCTATTATAGTTTGTTTATTAGGAGAACTCCCTGAGAAGCTAAGAAGATTTAGAGGAAGGAGACTTTTTTTTGAGGAGCAGGAGGGGTATTGTTTAGCTGTCACAGATCAGGTGGCTTGTGTTTATGTCTGTAAGGGCGAGCTGTTTGGATAGTTTGAGGAGGAGAAATTCAGGGATTTAACTCCAGTCATAGTTACAGAAACCACAAGCAGGTTAAACGTGTTTAGATTTGATGCTACTAACCTACATTTCTTTCAGTGTTGCTCTTGAATGATATTTTAAGAATAACTAAGGAGTAAACAAAATTCATACATTGTGAAATTCGTAATTGAGCTGTTTTTCAGCTAATTGCTTAACCCTTTACTGTGCCTGCAGATTACAGCGTTTCACAATTAAATTGGCATAATTAACCACAAATAAAATTAGTTTTATCAAGGAATAACTCGGAGAAACATCCTTCCAGAATCCTTTGTGTGTTAATGTCAGTAATTATTGGAATAATATTGGATTGGTTGGGAGGAAGCTCGTGCACTTCTGCGTGCTGTGAACCATAACTGCAACAGGCACGCACACACACACGCACACACACACGCACACACAGGCATACGCACACACACTCGTGCTTCTGTGGGGCAAAAGTCAGTTGCAGAACCACCAATATGTAAAATTTTAGTTGGCTTCTTTTAAGGGTCTGGTTCTTTAGATATGCACACACACATGCACACACACTTTCTTTGGACTAATTACTGAACGTTTTATAACAGCCCCATGCGGGGGGGGGCACCCCATTTTCCCGTTTTGCCCGTTCCTCCAGTTCCTCCTGTTCAGGGGGATCGGTGTGGTGTGGACGGGTCAGGTCGGCTGGCCCTAATTGTTTCCAGGCCTGGTGCATGTCCCTTTTGGGCGGGCTTTCGTGTCAGAGCGAATGCATCAGTAAGTGCCTGCTTCCTGTGTAAATTTAGCCTGTCCCATTCACTCGGCCTGCTCTGGGTTATGTCATAAAGCTCAATGAGATGTGGATTGGCTCCAAAACGAGGGGAGTGGAAGAGGGTGGGCTGGGGGGGGGGGGGAGGGGTGGTGTTAGGGCCGACTTTCCCATTGAAGTATCCCTCAAGTGTAACATTCTGATACGGAGGGAGATCCGACACTGAGAGAGAGTTAAAGACATGGACGTGCCTGTTTTGTTTTGTTTTGCCTGGGGTTTCCTGCAGGGGCGGAATCTGAATTCCATCCCAGCAGAACGACGGCTCTTAAATCGAGACGCGGCTGACAGGCTGGGGGCTCGTTCCTCTCTGAGTCTGAGCTGGCGACCTTGGGGAGCCCGGATTATCGGCTGCATTTCGGTAACCCCCCACCCCCCCCCACCCCCTTTGATAGGAGAATAATCAGTTTGCAAAGCACAGTAATTACTAATAAATAAATGCATGAGTCTCCGGTGAGGGGCCTGTCTGCCGCTGCCGCCGTCGTCACCAAGTCAAAGGACTCGCCTCGGCTTGATCCGCAGTAGCGCTTGGTTTGGTTTCTTTTTTTTGAGAGAGTGATTGGCGGAGGAGGGATGCGATACCTCCCTAACGTCGACGTTTGATCTCTCCTCCTCCAGCCCTGCCACCTTCAGGAAGGATCTCTATCTGTCCTTGTTATGCCCCCCCCCCCCCCTTGACCGCTGATGCCGTTTTAGCGTCTGCTGTTCGGCGCGTCCTCCCCGGCCCCCAGCTTCTGGGCGCTGGCTCTCAGTTCTGGAGTCGGTTTGGCGTTGGCGGTCGGGGCCTCTGTAACGAAGGCCCCCCCACATCTCAATGCAGAGGTGGAACCTTATCAAATCACATCGGGGGGAGGGGGGTTAATGATAACCCTGTGGTCTCCTTTTCAGTGTATGAAGAGCAGATGGGTGGGGTGATAACAGGTACACTGCTCTGGCTGAGATAACAACCCCCCCCCCCCCCCCCACACACACACACACAAAACCCGATTCTGAGCATCTCAGGAACGTAACAAGGAGCACACATACACCCTGATACGCAAAGCCACAGCCCAACGGCCATGCCGTTCTCCTGCTTCTGCTGCTGCTTCTAGCCATATTTTGTTCTATGCATTGTTTGTTTTGTCTGATCCGGCTCTACTTTCCCTCTCATGCCCCAAACAGCTCGCCTCCTGGCGCTCCTTTCTCCGCACTGTGGGTCTCGGACACGTGCCTTGTCGCGTTTATAGTTTACCCTGGTGTTCCTCTGCCGTTCTGGAACCCTCTGCATTCAAGGTGGCTCCACGAGTCCCCAGCTGGTGGCCATTACCCTGGACAAAAAGTAGAATGTATGCAACTGCGCGTGCAGCAATGAGTGTTTTGTTTATGTGATGGCTGATTTATGTGACTTCTCTGCACGGCTTTTCTCCCGAGTTACACGGGCGGCACGTGCGGGGGACGTTGGGGGAAAACGGCAGGAGCACCGTCTCCGAGTCGCCCTTCCGGGTCCGAACCAGCGCCGCCCTTTAGGTCCCCCAAGGCTTAGAAGTGAAACCAAATGTGATATTTACAGTGGTCTCATTGGGTGAATTGTGTGGGAATTAAACCGGGAATTAAACGAGACACCCCATAATCAGTGGGGTGGATTCACTGACGCTAAGTGGGCGGAGCCACAGCCCGGCTAACAGGGAGCTGGTCTGTATTCCAGTATAGTACATACCGCTCAGACAACATGGATGCCACCAGGTGTGACCAGGTCTGCGCAGAAAGGGCTTTGATGGGGCAGCGGTGACTAAGGGGAAAAGCACTGAGGGCTGTAATTACTCTGCAGTTTTTATTACCAACACGATGACTTTGGCTTTCAGGGGTGGGAATAACTGAAAAATGGGTTAAGTAATGTGGCAGGGCGCCGAGCGGCTCGCCGTGCAGGCCCTCCCCGCCCCAGCATGGGGCCGCCTTCCGGAAAGGAGCTCTGTCAGCCATGTCGCTCGAAGCCAACATCGGCTCCGCCGATTGGACGGCTTGGTGGGTGTACCTGTCCCTTCAGCAACATTCTGTGCCAGGGATAGGGGTGTGTACCTCTGTTTAGCTGTTCAGAGAGAGCTAGGATCTGTACAGACTAGTCCCCGGTACTGTTTCTGTCTCTGAAACGGAATGTTCCGGCAAACTGCAGCCCCATGTTGCTTTAAGGTTCCTTCCATAGATGTTCACACATCGTAGGGTTTGCATAATTGCACGCCAAAATGCCCCCCCCCCCCCCCCCGTAGCATTAACGATGTGTTACCTAAAATCAAAATGTTCTTGAACTTGCCTACCAATGTCATTTTAAGGAACTTGGAAGTTCAGCCCTGTCCTCATTCATTCATTCATTCATTCATTCATTCACATAAGAGGTCACCTGTTTCCTGTCAGACGCTCTCGTTATTCTGCGTTAGGTCGTCACGCTCATGAACGTGCCCAGGCCCCCACCGCCCAAAACGGCCCCCAGACACAGTTGCATGTTAGCGAGCTGATAAGCATCTCCCTTCTCACATAAACCGGGGGCCCCTGTTGCGTGAGCGTTTCTCCATGCTAGCTTCCACCCAGCTGCCACACTATCTCGATGTGGTATTGGTGGGGGGGGGGGCGCCCCCCCCTTCATCCACTGAACACCTGAGTGGCTCTACAGAAGCACCGCCGTGCCGAAATTCGGCCCCGAATCAACTGAACACGGTGGGAGGAAAGATAAGCAGGAGGTTCCGGGCATTATTTAACTCAGCAGACCCCCCCTCCCCCCTCCCCCAGCCGGTGTGGCCTGCTAACCTCAGCCTGGGGCCTGGCCTCTTACTCTTGTGTGAGCTGTTATGAAACGGCCTCGTGGAGAGCTGAGGCTGGGCCCCATGACTACCCGTCCCCCCCCCCCCCCCCCACCACACACACACACAAACACCACTGTCAGCGGCACCTTTGTCAGCCCTGCTGCAAGCTTACCGTAAGACCCACAAGGCCCTGCTGTGCTCTCACCTTGCCTTCCTGTTCCACACGTGCGAGCGCTCCCTTGCACGGGCGGATTATTGGCACCCCCTTTTGGATTCCCCCCCCCCCGACCCCTTCCCCGATGATGACCACATCAGCGGTGCCGGCCGCCCCAAGGAAGGTTACAAAACAGATATTGTGAAATGATGGTAAATGGGGAAGTAGACCGGGCCGTGGTTAACAGCTGGAGTAAGAGTTCTGTGCTTGCAGAAGGTCCCGCTCGCTGCTTCAGTCACGATAAATGCCTCAACCTGACCAGCTCCAACCGATGAGCAAATCATAAGTCAATTCAGATTAAAGCGTCTGTTTAATCCCGAAATGTCTTTAGCCCCCTGTATGTACGCCCCACCCCCCTGGTCTTGGTATATGCAATGTTCTCAAATGGGGAAATCTAACTGTCCATTAATCTGTAGACCCAGTACTGTGCCGTGTTAAATCCTGTCAGATGTCCATTACAATATAGCGCCTAGGGCCCCCCAGCCAGCTGCTTACAATGCAGGGCCGAGAGCAGTGCGCCGGCCACGCCTCCGGAATCCCTGCTGTCGGCCAATCAGGGCCTTCCTCTGAGAAGCTCTAATTAGCTCTTTTGTTGCGTGGATGAATGGAGTATGAGAGCAGGGTCCGGGCCTCCCCCCATAGAGCGCCGGGGACCCTTGTGATGGGGGTGGGTGTTCAAAAAAAAAAAAAAGCCAGTCGCTTTGACTTTTCTTTGTCTGTATTTATGGTCGCCGTGGGCCCCACCCAGAGAAACATAGCTGCCGAGTATCATGCACCCAGGGACAAGCGGAACCACTAGTCCATCCAGGCTCGCTCCCTCTGGCTCCCATCCGGCGCACTGCTGACAGAACCTTTCCACAGCGACTCGTAAAATGTGTTCCTGCGTCAGATTTCGTGTCTCTCCGGTCGATCCGTCGGTCATACGCCCTCTTGGATGTAATTTCGCCTCCCATTTGTTACTGTTTTGGAAGTTTTATTGGCCCTGATTCGGTCTGGAAGCTGTGTTGTAGCTTTTCCTTCAGATAAATCTCCCCTCCCTTATATGACGGATGGCCTTTCGTTCCTGCAGACTGACAGGGAGGTCTTCGGTTGTCCTTTTTGCCTGATCTGTGCTTCTCAGTCAATCGAGGCTCCCACTCTTTCTCCCCCTATGCTACCGAAAGGCAAGGGTCAGCCCACTGGTGGCGAATCGCGGAGAGCAGACACTCCCCCCGCCAGACAGGGGTCCCACGAGGTACCCACTCCATAATCCTGGGGGGATCGGCTGGGTAGGCGCTGCAGTAAGACCTAACACCATAATTGATTTATGTATTTGACAAAAAAAAACAATCAATGGAAAGGAATAACTAGTGGCACGGGGATAAATGACAAGCGCCCCCCCACCCCCGACTGACATCGCCGGCCTCGGTGGACTTCTTCACAAAAGACGGCTTGGCAACGGAGCCAGTGTCTCTGGCAGATTGTCTCTCTGGGTGTCTTCTCACCGTCGAGCTAGAGGAAACAGGAAGCAGGAAATGCGAGCGTGACTCGGACATTTGTGGAAGGACAGCTCGTCCCAGCCCAGTGCTTAATCCCCCCCCCCTTTTCCTTTTGGTTTATTATTAGCATTTCCCCCTCATTTTTAGCATTTATCTCACATCTTTCGACAGGCTGTCACATGCCTTGGAAACAGGTTGTTATTTCTAAAGACTAATTAAATTAGTCTGCGATGTATAATGTTTACGATTTTGCATGGGATTCCCTCTGGGATACTCCGCTTTCCTCCCATCATCCGAAAACATGCAGTCGGGCAAATTGGCCTCTAGGTTGTCCTTCGTGTCTGTGTGTATGTATCTGCATGCGTGTATCTGAGTGTGTGTGTCTCTGCGTGTGTCTGTGTGTGTGTCTGCTTTCAGTGATGACTTGTATATACAGTTGGAAAATGTCTTTGCGCTGATTTCCCCTTATTTGTTGCGTTTTTTTAACTGTCCCTCATCTCGATAAGTTTGGAAGGTGTTTGTGGTTTATTTCCTCTCCAGCTGAGTCAAACGGTGCCTTTCTTTTCTGGCTACACTCTTCAACAGGAAGACGCAGGTCATCGACTCTGAGCCGTTAGCTATGACAACCAAGTCCCCCTCCTTCCCCCCCCAAATTCCCCTGAAACGCTCCCCTGTCACTCTCCTGTTTTGAGTTGGCGAAGTGCATCCGGTGGTGCGACGCTGCCTGAGGTGCGTTCGGGCCGGACCGGCGCTGCGATGTGCCTAGCGTAGCCTGCGGGCGCTAACAGGTGTTTCAGCTCTTATCACTGTGCCGTGCCTTATCTCGCGGGCTCAGCTTCCTGTGTCCGCACGCGCGCCACACAGCGGGGAAATATTTCATTTAGCCCCTGACCCCCAGGCGGGCATTTTCAACCAGACGGGGGAGGGCTTGGCAGCTCAGTCAGGGAACGGTGGGCCCTTGGTTACGCTGCCCCCGCTGTTACAGTTAGGTACGTCTCCTGCCCCGCTGCGTCAGCCTGCCCGTCAGTTTTTTAAGATGATTTATGGACTTTTTTTGGTGACTAAAATAGACTGACACAGTGGGTCTCGGTCATCTGCCCCCCCCCCTCCCCCCCCTCACCCCACGTCTCGCGCAAAGACAACAGAGGAGGGTGGAGGACAAAGGCTGGAGTGTTTCTTAAAAGAGGGGAGACCCCCCTTGGAGCCAGAGTTGAGAATCTGACAGTGCCCCCCACCCCCCACCCCCCTAATCCTGCTTCTGTGGGTGTAGTGCTGTGAGGCTGGGGGTCTTACAGCCATGAGAGCCTCCATTGTGGAAGGTCGGCTCTGTTACAGTAGAGTGGATGCAGGGGTCTCGTCCTGGACAAAGGCAGGGTCAAACAGGCCCCCGTTATTTACAGTAGTCCCTTTCATTGCCTGAGTGAAACAGGAGCCTCCAGGGGCCCCATGGGAAGGCCACTGTTTTTGCTCAGTCAGGCCTTCAGTAAGGTCAAAGAGCGCAGTGGTGCCAGTGGGGGTGGGGGGTGGTGGTTGGGGGCGAGGTTAGCTGACTTCCAGAGACTCCATAGAAGGGCTTTTATTGATCAGCAAAGAATTTTGTCGTACAGGCAAAGTTTAGAAAAACAAGACGGCTCTGGACAATCGCTGCAGGCATGACAAATGAGGGGGTCCAGCAGTGATGGCTGGGGGGGGGGCTGGGCTTTAAGGCCAATTGTGTGTTATACTTCAATTATATTCTTATATACATCTGGTGTCTCAGACCATGTTCATCTTGCAGAAAAATATGGTTTTCTCTCCGTAAAATCACCAAGGTTTATCCTGGAAACTTCTGACGAGAGCTAGTGATCGAAAGCTGTTTTTAATTCCAATGTTAAGTCACTTTTTTTTCAGAGCAATAGCTACGCTAACTGGCCAAAGGTGTTCTCTCTTTTTAAACTCATAACTCAGTTTGCAGCTAAATGGATTTGTGTATTTGCATTAAAGGCGTTAGTTGTTCGGCGTGAGCGGCGGCAATACCCTCAAGCATATTGGTGAAATTCAACATTTTTTTTTTTTTTTGCAAGCAGGAAAGGTGCAGAGACGACGCCCAACTCTGAGTGCACAGGGGAGGGGAAATAAAGCCAACAGCCACAATCATTGTATAATCTAATCGTAATCTCGATTTAAACATTCAGGGGAGGCCCCACATACATTAAGAACAACCCACTAGCCACCGGAACAGATTTTATTATATTTAAGGGAGACAATGAGATCGGGGTTAAAGTTCACGTGGCAGTGGTGGGTGGGGGGGGGGGGGGGGGGAGCGGTGGACTTTGAGCCTGGGGTGGTGAGGGGTGGGGGACGGGGGTGAGGTCTCAGGGTCCCAGGGTCCGGTTTGACCTCACCTTTCAGGCCATTGTCCGCCACAGCACAAAAACTCCTGGCTCCTCTGCTCAGCCTTTCCTTAAGCTCTTGACAGAAGCTTTTCATGGAGCTGACAGAGGAGTGACCAGCAGGGGGGTAGAACAGTTATAAGAACAGTCATTCATTCAAATCCTGGCAGGCCTGTCTGTATTCAGGCTAATCGCAATCAGAATCAGTGTCCAGCAGGATTTTTTGCAGTTATTATTATTATTATTATTATTATTATTATTATTGTACCTGAGAAGAAACACATTTACTGTAACCTCCTACACAAACTGATTAACTGAAATTTACTTTACCTGCTGGACAAGTATACTGTATTTGAATAGAAAGAAACCAGTGATTGTTCAAAAATTGTTTGCAGGTTTTTCTTTTTGTTTAAGTTTTGGAAAACGTGCAGACATGGTGACATCACACACCGGTGTCGGACGTGACTGCTGATATAGTAAGATGACTCGAGTTAGGGTCAGCTTGTCGGCAGACAGACGTCCGCTGCTGGTTGCACGCAACCGAGATGACACTGTAGCACAATTAAAGCTTGCCTGGTTTCTCCAACGTCCTTTGTAGTGTGGTTTTCCTCAGTCATCGTATCACGATTAAACAGCTCTCTGCTGCACCTTTCGAATTTTTACCGTCTACCTTGTTTTACCGTCCACCTCCCCCCCCCCCCCCCAAAAAAGAAAAAAATAACCTATGCTGGCAATCCCCTGTACCCATATAAACATTTTCTCCGGCTTTTGCCCTGAACGTGTTATGAGCGGTGTGTAGCATGGGGTCTCTCTCTGCTCTCTCTCTCATATGGTCCTTCAAGAGCTGTGCTGGGTGTGGTGTGGGTCCCCATATATGCCCCCCCCCCCACCTCCGTTGCGGCGACACGATGAAGTAATCGAGCCATCATTCTGGGGCTGTCGTATCCATTCTGTGCGCTAAAGTGCGGCACAGTTAAACATAAACCGCTGTGTATACAGAGGTGGGCACACAAAGCCAGGGCCCAAACCACGGGGTCGGGTTGGTTATTAACACCCTCCTCCGCTGGAAAGGCGTGACACTCACACCTGCTACAATATCTGTCCCTTCCCAACACACACACACACACACACACACACACACACACGTTTACATATGCAAATTTTTCAGGAGCATGGTGTCTGGAGAATTCCATGTAATGTTTAAAATTTCTAAAAGCCGGTTTTCTCCACGTGCTCACTGCTAAATTTGGCAGTTTTTTTTACATGAGTTTTAAGACAGTTAGCTTAACAGACTTTATCTCCCGAGGATGAAAGTACAATTTAATTTCCTTTTTGCACATATGTATAGGTGCAGGAATGTAAATTATTCAGGATTTTTTATTTTTTTTTAACTACTAGCTGTTAAAAATGTAATACCTCTCTGGATTTAAATTAAATACTGTGTTTAAAGACTCGTTTTAGTGCTGCGTTTAGATGTGAAAATCAAATCTGTAACTGTGTTGTACTCACTTATTGTCTGGTAGAAGTTTCTGTGAATCAGTTTTCTTGAATGAACATCAGCATTGTAGTCAGTGGGGAAAGTAGCTTGTCGCAGAAAGTAAGTGCATCTGTAACATTCTCTAGAGGTTCATAGCTTTTGTTCTGTAATGCTGATGTTGTTTTATCAGTATCATTATTAGTGGTTGACACTGACTGTGTATCTATGCGACTCCATCCGATTTAGCGACCGTAAGAATCCGGCTGCCGGTCTACGTTGGTTTTGCCCGGACACCAAAGATTTCTTGCCTGAGATTTTCTCTCATTTCCTTTAAACGGTCCTGACATGTCACTGAGGGCAGCCAAAGGTGGGGGAATGGGGGGGGGCGTGGTTGAGCTGGCAAGGGGAAACTTGAGAGAACGAGGTGAGGTGCTGTGCATACTGTTTGAATTTTGCGCCCATATGAAGTTCTGTGCTTATTTGTTTGTTTTAAGCCACTGAGGCGTGATAAATTCAGGCAGAACTGTTGTGTGCAGGGTTGGGTCCATTTATCACGTGCACCGTCGGACCATAGAGACCAGGGAGATATCACAGCTTTCATGTGGCCTGGAGCTGCCGACCCCCCTCTTTTGTGAGACGTGTTCCCCTTTAAGCACCCTCGACCCCCCCCCCCCCCCCGGTGCTTTCTCCTTCAAGACATTAATAGTGGCACTGGAACTAATTGTGAACTTTAGATGTGTTGAGATCCAGATTGAAGAGGGGGGGGGCATCCAAAGCATGTTTTGAGCTGCTAAACTGGTGGCTTTTGCTGGAATCCATTCATATTTTTTCAAGCTGTTTTTGAAGAATTACAAACGTGTGTTTGAGCTGTTGTTTTTAAATGGGGGAAGGAATCTACCCGATACAGCAAGACCCTCACCAGGATTTACAGTGGCCAATGATGAAGAATTTACTGACACTATTCCTGCAGAAATGGAGCTCTTTGGTTTCTGCTTGGAAGTTAACCAATGCATGTTCTGCACTTTTGTTGGCCAGGGAGACAAATAGTTGTTTGTCCATGTTTTGCTAAACAGATGGGGACATTCAGGATCGGGGGGGGGCATGCTACGGGTGCCTTTGTGGCCTTGGGCTTCTTAATTCGGCATGTGAGATTGGAGAATGTGGTGGCCATCTTGATTAGTTTGTTTCCAGTGTAGCCCCAGTGCTCATCTATGATGTGGCCTTTTTGTGAATAATCGCCTCAGGGGAGAGTAACGGTAATGGTAGGGGAGATCGAGATGGCTACTTGCCACCTCATGTGTGTGTCCCTTTGTTTTCCTCCTCCGCACCCCTAAACATCCCCGTGTAAAGAGGGCCGTGTAGGGGGGCTGAGGTGTGGAGAGTAGGGTCTGCTGGCGGCAATGGTGACGGGGGGGGGGGTGTCTTTATGATTTTATTGCCGCAATACAGTCTGCTTCAGTGTCCTGGGTCTTGCCTCCTCACACCCTGCTCGTCACGTTAGTCCCGAAGGTCGCCGGTTACGTTCCCCTTTTGGGGCGGGGAGGGGGGGCGGGGGTGTTAGTATTATCTCCCTTCCGTTCTTAATGTTCATTGTGACCCCGTTCGGCATCCTTGTCAAGACATCCTAAATTATAGGCTGAGCATCCAGCTGGTTGCTGTGAGAATGCCACACTTTCTTCCAATGAAACAGAGTCAACAGGCTGCAACCCCCCCCCCCCCCCCCCCCCCCCCCCCAACCCACAGCCAAAAAACTTAACACTGTTATCACTGGCATGGGTTCTGGGTGCGAAGACAGCGTGACGTTGAGGGAGCATGCATCTCCAACCCCCCCCCGCTATTGGGTGCCTACAGGGGCAGATTACAGATTCACCGTCGGCAGACAAAACACAAAGTGAGGGGAGGTCAATATTAGATTTATCACTTCTTGAAACATTTGGAGGATCTACCCAGAGGGCTCGCTGCTGTTCAGCTGCGCTATAAATAAACGCTGCGCGCGCAAGCACCGCTCCGGTCTGCCTGTCGCGCGGCGGATCCAGAGGCGAGGCGGCACCGTGGACGCGCCTCGCGTCCGCATCGGTTATGGCTTTAACGTTTAACACAGGGATCACTCCCGCTGGTGGCATCGTAACCTAAGCAAGTCACCGAGATCGGAGCGCGTGACTCCCAGAACCGGCCGTAATGGCGCGTCACGGATCGCGAGAAATTAAGGCGCGTGTAGGCTGCGCGTGATTCGCTCGCTCGCTCGCGGCGGCCAGCGCGTGGAGCAGTACCGCATATTTTTCCTGTCACCGTCTGAAATGTACGCGCTCCAGACGGCTACGGACTGTGCTGGCAAATTCGAGCGTATGTATTTATAACTGTGTATGTTCAATTTCTGAATTACTCCCTTTATCAGGCCCGTGAAGCATAATGCGAAATGATTCAAACATTATGGGATTACGTTCGTCCCAGAGACTGCTGCCTGCCATCCCCATTATTAATCGTTTTTTAAATGTAAAAGGAATCATCTGTTGCCGCGATCATTAAGCTGTAGATCTGGCGCTCACATAATCTGACGATTTGAACTGGACCCGAAGCCCATCTGTACCCTCCCGCCTGTTTTAAAACAGCCCCACCCCTTCTCTCCGTGCTTCGCCAGATCAAGTAGGAGCCCTGCTTTAAGTCCTGAGCTGTAATCCATTTCATAGTACGTTTCTGTTTTTTTTTTTTTTTTTTTTTGCTGCGAACCTCTGACGTGATTAAACATGAATGAATTCTGAAGACCTCCCCACGGGTTTTGGTTCACGACGTTTTCCTTTCATTCATAAAATATTGAACCCCCCCCGCCCCGTGACATTCCTCAGTTAGGAGCACCCGGGGAGTTTTACGTTGACTATATTTCGGTGTCCCGCCTACACCCTCCTCCCTGCACTCCCCCCGGTTAGATCGTACATCGGGCCTGCAGTCTGCGGATTTAGTGTTTGTATCAAAACCGACTGGATTTCCACACTGACAATGGTTTTGTGCGTATGTTTAATTAACTTTTTGAAAAGATCTAACGGTTCGTGTGGTCTAGCTGCGAGAATTAATGGCCATGAAAGCGTTTTTGTATCCACTGACGGCAGCGGCTGCGATGATGACGGTGGTGGAGATGATTTCGGGTGTGAGCCTTGTAAAAGAACATCGGTATCACACTAACCATGCTAAAGCCTATAAATGTACATACTTACTGACCATTACATGCACTTCTGAAAGCAACTCAGCATTTTTTTCTATTTGTTTTAACTTGCCTTTTTTAATATCCAGAAATACTTCTTTTACAGGCTTGTAATAAATGTTGAAAGTGGTTTAATTTGCCAGTTAAGCCAGGAGGGGTGGGGGAGGCTGGAATCCTACTTGGTTTCTCTTCCTATTGATCTTAAAACATGAAGTAAACCACACTGTAATTTATAAGTGAAATGTTTAATTAAACATTTATTTCTTTGTTATCCTGTTGTGTATCCCTTAGGCTGTTCAGTCTCACTGTTGTGGTGTTAATCAAGTATTTCGTCACACGTGAGATTTCATATGGAAGCATGAATTCGGCCGCTGATATTGAGGATGTAATGCTGGACCCAGTGAGGGAGTTTATTAAGGTCTGTAAGGACAGACAGTGGTGTTTGTGTTTGCCGCATCGCTAGCTCCACGTGGAAGGTGTGATGTCACAGTTCACCTTTCCCCTGTACCACTCTGAGGTTTGGTTTGCCAAACTGGAGGGCAGCGGGCGGCACGTCACAGCCTCAGGAGCCAACTGGGGCAGCCCATTCTGTGGATCCGTGTAGCGTGCTCACAGTGTGTCCTTTACTGTCCGCATACATGTTCCCAGGCTTGTTCTTGAAGGTTTTTTTAAAAATATATATTAAAATGATATACAGTATTTAGGCGGCTAGTCGTTGTTTAAGGTGGCTGATAAGTAGAGTGTATTATGACTCCAGGTCCCGCTTGATCACATCACCCTCGGCATTTTCCATCGACTTGATTGGAGGCTTGACAGTGAGGAAAGGAATTTATTTTATTATTTTTTTTCCAACAGGTCATGATGGAAAAGTGTTGAGATTGCACTTGGCTGAACATTTGTCTGTCTGTCTCATCCAGAATGTTAATGAGCCAGGAGCTGCACCAAAAACCAGACTGAAGCCATTGCATGTATTGATTTTTTTTTCTTTTTGTCCTTGCTAGCAGATCTTTATTTATTTAAAAGCCTTGTCATATAAACGTGAAGGCCAGTGTGATGCAAATTAACCTCAGTTATTTCATGCTAATAGTAATGCTCATTCTGTTACCACTCTGTGACACCTTGGCTAACTTGCTCCCGAATGCTAACATTTGGTGATGTATGTGTTTTTCACTTTAGTGAATGTGTCCCCATCACAGGTTTCAGCTTTTAAAGGAATGCAAGTGACAGTGTTTCTGGAACCTGTTTCGAAGCATGTTTTGCATAAATCATGGTCTTTGTATAGAAAGGACCACCTCCTGTACTTTTCTGTGCCCAGTGGAAGCCCTTTATCCTCTGCAGGTGTTTCTCGCTGTGTTTGGCAGTTACTGTACGCTTTCATTTCAACACATGGTGCCTATGAACTGACTGCACCATTCCGAGAAGCTTGGAGACTGAAGGCTAGCTGCCACTAAAACGGCCCTGATGTTTTGGGGGTGCTGTCATGATGCTGGTAGCCAGGGGCTATTGGCTCCATTTGTTAAAGCACGACACTATGCGATTTCTAAGCACTTCGTCCTCTGTGTATCCATCCATACATCTCCCCAGGCACTCATCCCTCCAATTTCTGCTTCACATCTCCACCAGCCAAGGGTTGTGGTGACATTCGTAGTGAGCCTCATACAATTTGCCACCAGATTCCTCTGTCTATGTACGTGTGACACTGCCCCCGAAAATGCCCGACATGCAACCCCCCTCAGCCTCCCCCAATACTCCTCGTGTGCCACAGTGACACATTTGGAGTGCAGTTGCACAAGCTGGCTTTCCCCATGTTTTGAACTCAAGCTGCCATGGTTCGTGCCCTTTGGTCTGTCTAACTGTTTTGCTTCAGATGTGGCGAGGAACAGGCTGGTCCGATTTAATACCAAATATGGCGTTGTGTTTTTCCTGCCATCCCAGATAGGCCACGCTTGGTCAGAGCTGGCATTTGTCCCATTATGGACCCGTACAAATATAAACCTTTCTGTTTGGTTCAGGGTACAGTTGGACCCTTTGACCTGAATGTATCATGCACTACACAGAAGTTAAATTTCAGCTAGCAGGAGTTCCTAGACTGGGTCACGGCAAACGCTTCTCTGTCATTTCCTTACTCTCCAGAAATCAGACAAAGGCAGCTGCCCACGCTGCAGATACGATCGCATGTGGTTTGCAGATAAACAATAGATTACAATGGGGGTAGGTCTAGGTACATCTTAATTGCGGACTGTAGTGCAGTAATGAGTGTTGATTGGGTATTATATTGCATGCAACCTTTAGAATGAAGCTTTGGAGCTGCTGTGGCGTGGACTGGGGTTTATAGTTCATTATTATGGATCATTAAATGTGCACCTTTTGCCAGGATGGCGAGCCGCACTCGGAGTGAGATGTGTTGATTTTGGTTTATTGTTTTGATATTACTAAGCACCAGCCCTCATCGCATAGCAGGCCAGCACTGCAGTAATCGGTGTGTTTGCCTGTACCACAGTGGCGAAATGGGTGCATGGAAAATAGAACAATGTGCCAAGAACTGTGGAACTCCTGCTGCAACATGTTTAGGTTTGGAGAGTTTGCTCTAACTTCCTAACAAGTTGATTGGTGGGGGCGGGGGGGGGGGGATGTGCGCAGTGCGTTGCATCGCCGCAATAGGTGTGAGTCCCGGCTCCGTCTCTGCTGTCTGACACCCCGTCTCGCAGACAGCCGGAGCATTTGGCCCCCGAAAGACTCCGTCACAAAGAGTCACCAGCTCTCGTGATGTGCCGCGAAGCGTGAAACTGTGCAGGTTAAATATAGCGCTCCTCAGTGTAGCCTTTGAAATATAAGCCTCTGTTTTCCAGATACGAAGCCATTCTTTACATTTCTTTTGTTTTTTCTCTTAAAATAAAAGCACTGCCTTTGAAAGAACGGCTTCCGACACACGGTGTTTTGAACCCCTGCGCACATGTGTACATGCACCCTGGTTCAGGTGACTGACCACTTCCTGCGTTGGCGGCTGGGGGGTGGGGTGGGGGGGGATGTGTTGAAGTCAACATGCGATGAAAGAGCAAACTGCCGGCATACTCGTGTCGAGTTTAAAAATGGTGAAGGGTAACAAGATGGAGTGAGGGAGATGGAGAAGAGTGATGCTCATTGTTCCAGGTGAAATTTCACTCCTTCATTAATTGAAGCTATTAATTGGTGGCCTGATGGAAGGCAGCCTCTTTATATTGTTTTTTGGAAAAGAGCTACTTTAAATTTGTAAACGAGTTGCCAAATGAGCATTTGGGCAAACGGGCAGCTTTTTTCATTCATAAGAAAATTCACACACACGTTGTGGTGTATGAGTGGCTTAGCTAGTGTGTCCAACGGAGATAAAGACCCAAACCTGTGACGTGCCAGTGCACGGAGCGAAGTTGAGCCAAAGCAAAGACGGCGAGTAGCCAGCACGCAGAGCAGTGGAGTGACCCCTTGACCCCCGTATCAGGGCGGAATTGACATTTCTGGGATGGATTGAGGTGGAGTGGAGTGAGGCCATAGAAGCATTAAAGCATTGTTTCGCGATGTAGGTATACTCACCGGCCGCGAGCTGTGATGAATGGGAACGTGCGCACCTGATCTGTGACCTCCAAGGCCCTGTGCGAGAGAAGCCTTTAGCCCCACCCCCTTTTTTCTCCAGTCACTCTTTGGGAACCTCAGGATTCCAGTCGTTCACTCTCTTTACAGTATCTGTTTGCCCAGGGGCTTGTATCAGGCACACACAGGATGCTTTCAGGTCTTATCTGGGCTTTTAGGCCGGCTGTTGAGTGGAAGGTCCAACCTTTGACCTGTCCCGCCCCACCCTCCCCCATGCAGATTCCTCCGTTTTCCCTCGCAAAATGAAACCCCTTGTTTCCAAACTTTTATGGGTAACACACGACCTGCTGTTTTCTTGGTGTATACCTGGTTTCGCTCTGTGCGTCCTTTGATGCATGGAGGGTTCCTTTTGTTTATGCGGCAAATGAATCATATCAATACCTTCAATGGGACATGGGACCTCTGTCCTGATTAGCGTTGTCCCACCACTTTTATTTGTTTATTTTTATTTTGGCCTGCATTTTATTGGGAATGTTTGAGAAGAACACTTCAGTTTCAGTTGGTGGTGTTGCCCACTGGTTGCTCCTCTTTCTGGAAGTTGGGGCATTTGTTTTTCTGTAAGTGATCAGAGTGAGTGTCTATTCTGGGCTGTCAGAGATGAGTGGCTAACCACAATCTGTATGGATGTAGTCCCTGCCCTCATAACCCCCCTCCCAGTACTTCTCCACTGCGCTAACCCCCTTTCCTCATGGAATGGGCAGGTGGGACTCGAGGACGTCCCACTCCTTAAAGACCTGACCTGTATGCTGCTTTTGTTCGAGTCGAGCTCTTAATTAAACGAGATGTCCGTTGAATGGGGAGCATGACTCGCCTTGTTTGACGTGAGGACTTGGTGAAATTATTTTTTTTTTTCTGAAGCTGAATATGTCCCATTTTATAAGGAATATGTGAAGGTGGTGTTTTATAATTTTTGATGTTTCATAATTTAATCTTTGAGCAACAAAAGTACGGCATTTGCACGTTGCAAGTTGATTCACGTGCTAATATATGATACACTACATATTATAAGGCACTGTTTTCAGGTAATGCAATCATTTAACGTGATTGGCCTAACTTGGTTTGACTTGTACCTTGCATTCTGCCAGCTCATTTGAACTTAATTGAGTCAAAAATGCAGCATGTTTTGGGCTGTGAACCCCTGGCTTGGTGCTGCCCTTGATTGGACAGATGTCTTAAGTCTTGAAAGACCAAAGGAGGTTTTGGGGCTGTGTTGTTCAGTTTCTAGTCCATTCTAACTCCATTCTACACCATTCAGTACAATGATACCTGTACCCATAAACTTAATTGGTTTGAAGACACAGCTCGTGGGTACAATTTCTTGTGGATACAAAAAATTTTCCCATAAGGAATAATGGGAAAGGGATTAATTGGCTTTTCAGTCCCAAAATACCCCAATACAAAACATTTATGGGCACAATAGGTGAGCTTTTAGTGACAATATAAGTAGTATTGATTGAGAATATCATATGTTTCTGCATATTATATACACTTTCATCTTTAAATGCATAAAAAACTGCGCTATGGCCGTACATGAAAGAGAACAGTCCCACTGGCTCGGTTAGGCTAGGCTGGGCTGCTCGGCGTAGCCTACAGCGAGCATAATTTGTTGCTAACAATAAAACATTGATAAACAAGTCTAAATATTACGGTAAATTGTGTTACGAATAAAAATGTAGAACAAAAAAGGCAAATTATCAGTGTTATAACAAATTTATGAAAATTGTTTACTATACAGCAATCAGTTAGCTTATGCAGGAAGGATATGTACCTCTTTCCTGCATTGTAACGTACGTCTGTATGTACATATCTTACATTAAGGATTGTTTTACATTTTATATATAAAAAAAACATTCATACATTTACAAGAGTGGATGTAAACATACGTATCAAAGCACCGCTCTGATGGCATGTCGCAGCTATACAAAACAGCTGTTAGAATGAGCCAGCTGAAGCAATCGAAAGAAATCGTATCGTATCTTTTCGTTCCATTTACCTGCGGTTCAGTGTAATGGATATTTTTTTAACTAAAGTTACTGCTGTCTGTTCTTTCGCATCTGTTCTTTTCATTAAGTTTTAAAACTGAAATTTGTAACATTGTTTTTTTTTTAGTCTAAT
This sequence comes from Brienomyrus brachyistius, assembly GCF_023856365.1. NCBI lineage: Eukaryota > Metazoa > Chordata > Actinopteri > Osteoglossiformes > Mormyridae > Brienomyrus > Brienomyrus brachyistius. The sequence goes on along the minus strand of NC_064550.1, from coordinate 20,551,979 downwards.
GTAACAACAATGACGACAAAAAAAAAAACAATGAGAACGAGGCGGACGGGGTCGCGGTACCGCTCGTGGCTCCAATCATTGCTTGCGAGTACAGCGAGATTTTATTAAATAGAAATGCTCGTGACTCAAGTTACTCGTGGTCTCAGTTGCTCGTGGGTACAGGTACCACTGTATTTACATTTTGCTGCCGTTTTTGATTTTTAAGGGCAGGAAAGCAAGCCTCTTCCTGGACCTGCAACCTCTACGTTATACTTCATTTAATTTTTGGTCACGTGTGTGGTGTCTTGAACATTGTTACCTGCTTGCTAAGTGTGGTGCGTTAAATAAGGTTCGATGACACACCCTGGCAAGGCGTCATAAGTGTGGCCTGGGACCAGTGCTCTTCGATTCATCTTCAGTATGTAAACACGCTGTCACATTGTCATGGCAGTTAATTACACATTAAGAAAATGACAAGACAGCTTGGCCTCAGATGAACCTTTAAATCTAGCATCCAGCATGGCTATTGAGGTAATGTTGCTACAGACCTGTGTGTTTGGGTTAAAAAAAAAAGAAACAGGCCGGCATGGAGGTAGAGCATCTGTTTTCCATCATGTTAGCTCATAGCATGTTAGCATACCATTGCTAATATCTACCAGTTGTCACCTGTGGATCAGCTGGTGAAAAAGGTGGAATGTTTATCTGCCTGCACAGAGTGACCTGGTCTCTTAACTGTGTGGCAACATCCTAGCGTTCACTGTCTTTGTACCTTCTCTGTTTGTAACCTCAAATTAGTGTTTTGTTTAGGGATCTGGCTTGGTCATACCTTTTGGAGGGAACAGGGGACTCCGTTTGCATGCGGCATACCCTCGTAGTCACTCCGCCGTTCCGCGTGCTGGATGCTCGCCCTCTTTGCAGTGGACCCTCTTCGGCAAAATCATGCGTTACAAACCTGGTGCACTATGGAGGACCAAAATCAGATTAAGAGATTACAGATTAACATCCTTAAATTCTCCAGTGTAGTGTAGTATCTCACCACGCCATCAGATTTAAAGATTGTGTTCCATGATGTCCTGTTATATGGAGTCTGGGAGGGTTTGAGGATAAACGAGGACGTGGACAGTTGCAATCATTCTTTTCGTCTTATTGCTTCCTTGCTCTCTTTGAGTCTGCATGAGTTTGTTTACAACTAGCTGACAATTCTGGGTTTGTTTACACATTAGGAGTGTGCACTTACTGTACTTCTGATAAAATACGAGGCAGGGGGTTTGACAGAGAAACTTTAATCGTGGTCTACTGGTGATTTATTATTATTTTTAAAATCTCCCTCCTTCCCTGATTAATTATGCATACTGTGTTACTTGCTGAGTCAGGATGATGAAGCTACGATAGACTATTTATCGAGGCCCGGAGCGGAAACATGTCGCGCGGGCAGCATGGCGCTTGTCTCCGCTGATGAATGGCGTGTTTACCACGGAACCACTCACGGAAATTGAGCAAAAAAAGATGGAAAATGGATATTGGCCGGCCTGTTTGTAACCTGACAGTCTAGGCTGCAGAAAATGGCTGTCCATGTCGGTTAGAGGAAAAACCTGTGTCATTCATTCCTCACACGCAAACAGGATTTTGTTATTTATCTTACTGTTTGTTTGTTTATTTGCTTATTTATTTTCCTGCCTGGCGATCAATTCAGCCTGCCAGGCGGGTGGAAAATGCTGGATATACAGAGAGTGAACTGATTGTTTGTGTGTGTGTGTGTGTATTGGGGGTTAGTAGGACAAAAGAGGCAGTGAGAGGAGCAAACTGCACTTGACAATATTCTCTTTGAAATGCATATTGATTAATGAATTAGAATCCCTTAATTAGCAAATCGAGTGTCAGTGTTGATTATCAAATTCCGCTTCTTTATTAGAATTCGCTCTATCCCCCTGTGTGGGTCTTCAAGCCGGTGTGCTCCTGCTGAATTAACGGGTTGCACCAGGCCGTGGAGGGCTAGACGGTTCCCCTCACATAGTGCGGCAGCCTCGTCACCAGAAGGTTGTCTGATTAAGAAAGGGAGAAACCCTGATCTGCCTCTGAGCCTCTCTTTAGGAATGTAGAGCTTTGATGAAAGAAAAGTGCATGAATTGGCTTTTTTTCTGGGCTTCTCTGAACACCTCACCTCTGCTAAAATGGCCATGGGTGATCGGGAGCGATAGCACACCGAATCTGGACTTCCGGCTGTAATCGGTGACTCATTGTGTCATTCTTCCTGAGAGCCTAGTCACATTTCCTGGGGTGTTTGCGTTCTCGAATGATTCTCCTTGCTTCCATCTCCTTCCCTTAATAGTTTTAGGGAATATGCACAGATCTGAAAAATCATAGTTTCTTGCAGTAATTTTTTTTTTTCCCCCCCATTTGCTCATGGTTAAACTGCTACAGTGGGTGGTTGGGGGTCAGTTTTAAATGGGGCTATAGGAGGATTTCGTCAGGCTCTGTTGGTTGCCTTGTTCCTGCTCGTGCATTACGCATGACTCATGTTGCCCCCACACTGCTCCGTCGCTTATTTCTGCCTCTGTGATTTATTAATGATTGGCCGATCACGCTCTGTCACGTACATGTCACTTCTGCGGTAAGAGGGCGACCCGGCAGAGGTTAGTAGCGGCCCTTTGGTCAGTCGGGATGCTAGCTGTCCGAGGTCACGGGGCAGCGAATATGCTGCACTGTTTTGGGGGGGTGGCAGGACAGGCTGTGGCTCGGTGTGTAGGGCCATTGTGACCCGGTGGCTTTGTCCAGATGGTTCACATACCATCATCCATGCTTCGGGTTAGGAATGCATCCCCCCAGGGTGGGGGTGGGGGGGTTACAGCCTGGAAACAAGAACATAAACATCCTTTCTTCCGTGCCCCTCTCTGCAAAATAATCCAATCGGCCCCTAGACTTAGGGGGAGGCACCCGTATTTAAAAAAAAAAAAAAAAAACAAACAAAAAAAATGCAAAACTCCATAAGTTAGCTGACAAGTATAATTCTCGGATACGGTTGTCTCTGCCCAACTTGCGTTGGTGTTTTGCATTATGATGTTTTTAAGTTCTTATAAAGTGACCACATTCAGAATAGAATGATCATTATCATAACATTGCAGTAAGAAAAAATGTATAAAAGCCCGTGAAAGTAAATTCTGTGGGTGCAAGCTAATCAGTCTATTAAAAATGTTCCTCTAGAACACAACAATGAGAATGGCCAGTAAATCTGCATTAAGCCAAACTACAAAACAATGTTAGGGCTTTATTTACATGGGACACAGCTGTCTTGTAAACTGCGGTTCACGCCAGTAATCTAATTCTACCATTTTTCTTTTTAATCATGGGTAAAAGTGAAGGACTTCTTCAAATGTAGTTCCATGTTGTTAAAAGCGCTTGCGGAAGGGAAAGTTCCAGAGAGTCTTGTATGAAACGGATGGAAGACCCAAGGCTTAAATGGGTTATGCACAGACATGACAAAGTTTACCGTGATCTAGTCAAATGACAGTATGACTGCTGGCCTTTGTTTCTGTTTGGGTACCTAGAAAAGAATTTGTACAGACAGCAAAATAAAGCACAAACCAACAACAAGCCAGGCAGTATTTCCACAAGGGTGCAGAATTTTATCGATTTATTTGCAGGACTGCGAATCATTGCCTAGAACGTTGTAGGGTTTAAATTGATATTTTCTTCGATTAGAGTGCTGCAGCGACTTAATTGTGAATCATAATCAGAATTATTTGCCATGTACTTTTATATAAAAGGAATTTACTTTAAAACAGTCAAGGACAATCAAGGCAATATAATAATATAAAAAATAAATAATTAAAATTCTTGCAGTTTCTGGCTGTAAAACTGGATTGAAAGCTATGTGCTCCTGACACCCCTAAAGGCACATGCTCCATGCAGCAAAGGGGGACGATGTCCCCGCCTGGCCGACGCACATCGTCACCACCCCTGCATTGTCACTCGCCACCTATCCACGCCTCAATCTCTCTTTCAATAGGAAGGTTTCCTAACAGCTCTGCATCGCGCTCTCATTAATCACAGACACTCGCAGTGTCCCATTACAGAAACACAACTACTCGTCCTGTCTCCAGTGGACAGCTTACCAATTCATCTTCTGTGTCGGCGGGGGCGGGGGGGGGGGTGCCTAACTGTGCATCGACGCTCCTTTAAGACCACGAGGGGACCTGTTTCTTAAAACTGTTTTCTCTAGGTCAAGCAAACACAAAAACGGTAAATTGCTTGTCTCTGGTAACATGTAGGATTTCACTGGGGAGTAACATTGGGGGGTGCGACTCTTAAATTGCAGATTTGAATGCTGTGGTCCGCCACCAGTGAAATACTCGGCCTTCATAGCTGAACTGCCATTGGAGCCCATGCCCCAACTTTTACACCATTTTACACAAACATTTCTGTTCGGGTTGGGGCGAAGGGTGGGAGGAGTCATCGTAACCGTTCCTCCTAAATTCCCATCACACCCAGCATGGAGGTGCAGTCTTATTGGAAATCCGGCTATCATAGGAGTCATTTGGCTGTGTCTGAAACCATTCTGCTTGCCGTTTTAGTTTTTCCCCCCAATCTAACTGGTTAAGAAACAGATATCGGTCCTGGATGAGCTTAATATTTACCAATAGTTTTTTGAGACAGACCCCCAGCTGTAGAAGCTCCTTTTAAACTCAGTCTGGCTCCAACCCAGTTCCTGGTTTCCTTCCTTTTTTCCCTGGTTGATGTTGACGTGTCGGAAAGGCATCGTTCATCACTGTCCAGTTCGTACTCTGGAGGAATCGGCGGGTGTGACACTTAAAGGCGGAGGGTGAAACGGGGTGTTCAGTCCCACCTCCTGCCTCAGTTGTATGTCTTGATAGGTGCAGCTCACAAATGGTCACGTTTCCCTCACCCTCTTCATCTGGCTGACTGACAGATGTGTCTGGTTGAACAGCGGGGTCACGCATGACCTCATGAAAATGTGTCATTCTTCCCCGCCCCCCCCCCCAAAAGAATGCTGAAGGTGTCCGTGACTGGCTGAGATGTGGCTCCTCACGTGTGAGATGGAAACTGCATTCCTCACCAATCCACCAAACCTCCGTGGGAGGTTCTTCTCCTAGTTGCCAAACCATCAAGCACCCTGGGCTTTCCCTTGTAGATCCCACGTGGGATGGCTGTTCTGTGGTGGGTAACCGGAAAAATGCAGGCCTTGCAAACCACACTAGGGTCCCTAACTCCAAACACGGACTTATCGTAGCACGCTGGCGGATGCCAGCCTGCACATTGTCAATGCTTCTTTTGTGGCACCACATCTGCTGCACGGGGGAAGGGGATACTGCAGGGGGGAAGGGGATACTATGAGGTGAATTAGAGCCCCAACATGGTGCTTCTTGGACCTCAGGTGCATCATGGGTCCCCACTTTATTGGATTCATTGTACCTGTGATTGATTCACACCTCATGCAGATCTGTGCAGACTGAACTGGACCTCCTGCCTGGCAAGGGGGGAGGGGGGGGGGGCATTTTAACACGCAAGCAAGCATCTTTCATTTTAAATAGGATGTAGATTTGTGGTGGGTTTTCCCTGTTTAAAGTGAAATAACACCATGTCCATGAAGGTCCTCATGAGTTTGACGTCACATGCGAGTCATTGTACATTTTACATATTTATTGTTGTGGATCATGCTTTTTTCTTTGGGTGGGGCTGAGGGTGGGGGGGGGACTCGTAAACGGCTGCGCCTGTGTGAGTGTGTCATGAAGACCAGCGTAGAGAAGACCATAGAGGCAGATCTTGAATAAGCCCCGTGAAGTTCTGCACCCGACATTCTGTTCAATGGCGGGAAAGTGAGCGGCACGCCAGAATAGCTCCTCCCCTGCTGTGTTCAGAGTTATTGGTTTTGTAGCCACGTCTGGTTTGATTTCCCCTCGTGGAGAAAGGTGGAGTGTGAATGTGCGGGAACAGTATTGATTTTTTTTCCCTTTTTCTTTCTTTCCACTGGTGCTGCTCAGATGGTCTACGGCTTATAACAAGGCCGGGCCGAGAGCTGAAGTCCACTCTCTGGGACTCTGTGGCCAATGCCCGCCTTCCAGGACGGTCCTTTTTAACCAATAAACAAACAGATGAGCCTGCAACATGTCGTGGCATTACTGGCATTGTCCAGCTGCCGCCGTCCACCGCAGCTTCATTTAAGGGCTGCTGCAAGCGCTCTGTTAACGTGGTTTAACCACACAATGCGCCGCATTGTTCGCTTCTGTCCCACAGCCCCGTGCTGTGATGAGTCTCTACACTAAGATCGCCGCTCGTATTTTTCCACTCAAATGCAATATGTGCGGAATTCCACGCATCCCGGTGTCACAAGTTGCTTAGCTGATGTCTGGTTGCCAGCCGAAAACTTTTCACCACAGGGAACAGCAAAGCAGGGTGTCTCCCCCACCCTCCGGAGGCCAGGAGGCAGCTCTGCTTCGTCTGAAGCCTTTTTCCTCCGAGGTCGTGGCCGGCGAAGCTGCGTCATACCCATAATCCTCTCATTTACCGCCAGCTCAGGCGAAGAAAAACATTCCCTCCGGTCACTGGCCTTGTCTGGAAGTGTCAGAAGGAAAATGGCGTGATTCGTGCAGAGCGGATTTACAGTGTTTTTTAAATTATACCTGTCACATGATTAATACAGCTGTCCTACCAAGAGCCAGTGCTGCGACAGGTCAGAGTTCAAATCCGGCAGCCTATATCTCACGTTACGGATCATCCAGACGGGATCGATGCCGTTTTCCTCGAGGCGGGATCTATTACGGGTCGGAGCTCGGCTGTTAAGAGTCAGGGCTGAAAAATGAGTCTCCCGTCTCCCGGCTTTCCCGTTAGTCGACCGTGGGGATCCTGGCGTCAGAATCCACATCAGAGGTCATTTTCAGAGTCAGATCTACGTCCGCGGTGGCAGATTTGACTGACAGGTCAACCTATTTTATAATTTTTTTTCACCCATCAATAGGCATAGAGATCTGAAGTGTTTAATGATGAAAAATGTCAGTGCAGTTCATGTCGATATGGATACTTCAAATCTATACAGTAGTTCAGTCTAGCCCTCCCAGTCTTACTCACTTTAAAACTGTGGCTCGTCATTAAACTGCATGTTTTATTCAGTAACAGGTGCTGCCTTGTTAGCGTCAAAAAGCACGCCTCTCCTCTCCCCACTCGGATCTAAACGGCGACGCGTGGAGGGTACAAATATTTGATGTCATCCAAGCGTGGAATAAATTAGGCGGGGTTGCAGAGGAGGGCTCCGTCTCGCCGAGCTGAGCTGCGCCACCGTTTCAAACAGGCGCAAACTTAGACAGACCTGAAGGTTTTTCTGCCGTTTGACGGAAGGTGAGGCCCATGAATAATGGATGGGTGTTGGGAGACGTCGCGGGGATCTTTTTATAGATCAGCCCCGTCCTGTGTGCAGTCACCTCACGAAACCTGGGATCGACGAACGGAGAGAGGGAGAAACGAAACAAAATAGGGATGACAGCGTTTGCTGTCGCTGCTGCTGCTTCTGTTGTTGTTGTTGTTGTTGTTGTTATATGTATGTGTGTGTGTGTGTGTGTGTGTGTGTGTGTGTGTGTGTGTGTGTGTGTGTGTTTTTTTTTAATAAAATGGTGTTCACTATTTTCAGAAGCAGGAAAATCCTAGTAACCTGATACGGAGCAGGGGGAGGAGGGGGGGGAGCAGGCTGGTATTGGCAGACGTAGCGTAATATTTTTAACCTTGTGTTCTGATGGGCTCGTGGGCATCCATTAACCGCTGTGTGTGTGTGTGTGTGTGTGTGTGCGTGTGTGTGTGTGTGTGTGCGCCTAGACCTTAATAAAAGGAAGTCCTACCTGCAACGATGATGGGGCCAGAAAGCACATAAATGATAAACAGTAAAATCACTTGCCATCAGCTACACTTGCTAATTCTTTAAAGATGTGGGTTTAAAATGCAGACTTGGGGAGGGGGGTGGGATGCAGGGTGTCCCTCTCTGCCTAGTGTCACAATTAAGCCCGGGTCCTGACAGGGCCTTTGTGACGCGTGCTGGTTCCGCTCACCAGCTTCACGGAACAGAAACCCTAGGATGGCAATGACTATGAGCTCCCCCTCCCCCCCCCAGCCAGAGTCCCAGACGTGGCAGCAGCGCGGCGGCATAATGGCCATATTCCCGTTCGGCGCGTGACAGGAATACGCTGACAGCAAAAGAGCATCAACAGGGTATACAGTTGTAGCAGATGAAAATGGTGACTGTAGTTAATGTACTTCCATTAATAGTCTCGACCAAGTAGTGGAATCGGACGGTAGGGGTCCAGGATATTAATTTAGCCATGCTCATTTAATTTGATATTTTCCGTTATTTCTTTGTTTGTTTGTTTGTTTGCCTGAGGTGCTTCATATTCCCCCTCCTCCTCTCCAGGCAGACTGAGGCAGTAATCTTTCAACGTAATGAATACGAGCTCGGTGGCAGAATAAAGGTTAAGCCTCGCGCCGGGCGAGGCGCTGATCGCATATGCCGCGCACGGGTTGTGCGGCGTGCTCGAGTGTGGCTGGAATTTGTATGAATCCTGTGCTGCCAGTGGGGGGGGGGACAGGCAGGGGGGTGGGTAATTGATATGTGCCGGATGGCTCCCTGATAAACAGCCAGAGCTGCCAGGAATTACAGGAGCATTTAATGCATTTCGGGGCTGCGGGCGTTCGCGGAAACAAGGGGGGGTGGGGTGTTGGTTTGTCAGAAGTGTCGCAGCCAAGGCTGTACAACGCATCCATGTCCATTTACTTTCTCTTTTTTATTTTTTATTTTTTGCTGTAGACGTGTGAACGTGTCTGTTTAGATAAACATCAGACTGATGGTGTGGCCATCTGACCGCACCATGTATTGTAAATGGATTTTTTTTTTGGGGGGTGGGGGGATCATGCCACATCTTGGATCTGGCACCACTCCCTCCGGACTTATTTACGTGCCCGGTCCCCACTGGAGCCCCACTCATCCCCACGGGGTCGGAGCACGCTGCAGAAAAGGCTCGCGTGGCTCTTGGCGGGAAGCGGCTGTGGAAATAAAACCTTGGGAGGCTAAAAGCATCTCTCGTTTTGTTTTGTTCAGTTTGTTTTTTTGGTTTTTTTCTCCACCTTTGACAAAAGAGCTGTCGAATAGCTTTCTGCAAACGAAAGGGGAAGAGCGGAAAAAAAAACACATGTGGGGAAGGCAGAAACGTGCTCCACCTCCGCCTGCCCGTGTCTCTTTTGTCGTCTTTCTAGCGTGTCCGGGTCCCTCTTCGCTTCGTGGCGTGCTGTCTCGGGATGCGTGTGTGTGGAAAGTCGTGCGATCGATGTCTTTTCGGTGTGGCTGCGATACTCACGCCTCAAATGCTAGCCCTTATGGTAGAGAGCGTCTTTTTCAACTATTTTGTCAGTGTCAGCCCACAGAAACAACCGGCAGTCCAGCAGAAGATCAATTGATTTTGCACCCCCCCCCCCCCCCCCCCCGCCCCATTCCCCTGGTCCCCCTCTCTGGCTTGATCTCTCTCTCTCTCTCCCTCTCTCTCTCTTTTTCCTCCTGCGGCTCTTTTGACATACCTTGATCTAACGTCCTCACATAGGATGGCATGCTTTGTCAGGTGTGAGCGAAACCTTCTTGGGGCAAATCGATGGGCCTCACCACGCCAGCCCTCATGCCTGCTCCCTCTCCCAGGTGGTCGGCATCTTTTCACCTTAATTATCACCTCGTTTGTGGAGCCCTCTGGCCACATGGCCCACAAGCTCTTGCTATATTCCTCTCTCATACATGTCTGATCCGCCCATCTCGCTCTTGGATGCTATTCATTTTTGTCTTTCGTATCTCAGAAATCCGCACGCTTGCTAGAAGAATTGGAAAGATGTCTTGGTTTAAAGAAAAATGGCTCGTGTCTTAATCGTGGTGTAAGATGAATTCTTTTTTGTTCTTTTTTTTTAAACTACCCCTTTTGTGCAAAAGCTTGTCGTCTGCACACATTTTGCGAAAACGTTGAACATTTCCTCATTTCACATACAATAAGGTGTCGTTTTAAAAGTGAACCCCAAGCCAATTAAACTTCACCAGCTTCTGATCCTTTTTCTTCTTTAAAACACTTTAAAATGAATGACGGTGTGTGTTTCATTTAAGAAATGGTCCTTATCCAAAGGAGACCTGGAAGAGAGATAACAGTTTAAGAACTTTGCCAGTAGCCAGCAAACTTTTAGAGTTTGCATAAAACTGGCGCGGTGATTTATTTGTTCAGCACTGAAACGCATCTGTAAGTTTATCAGTTTTATTTAATGTGGTTGTGGGGACCATTTTAGTGTTTTAAAGCATGTGCCTGCTGAGACCCCATACACATAGTGGCCGGGGGGCTTCCCCAGGCGTGATGTATAGCCGGGGGTCCGGTCCTGCGTGAAAAACCCGAGATTTATATGGAGTGGGCTGTAACAGCTCAATAACGCAGGCCCGTAATCTACTCTCATTTCAAACAGAGTCCTGATTTACGAGCCGCCATGCCACTCCAGGCCCGAAATGAGGTGTTCAACATATGCTTTGTTGACATAAATTTGAAATTTATTGCCGTTGTCAAAACTGACTGTTGGATGAAGTTGCTTATTAACCGAGTGAACGGCTCAGGCGGGTTTTATGTCAGCTCTCTTAATGACTACAGTCAGTCTGCTTAAAGGAGGCCCCCTATCTAGCAGGCCGGCAGCTGGGAGGGGGGGGCGTCGGAGGGGGGGGGAAGTGTGAGGCCGGGGGTGCGCCCACAGTTCACACAAAACGGGTGGCTTATTTTCAGACACATCTGGGAAAGGTCATTGCTACTTGGTCAGAAGGTAGAACAAGTAATAATTGCTCAGTTGTATTTCCCCCCCCCCACCCCCCCTTCGAAATCATCTGCTTCTTATCCGATGGAATTAGCCTGCCCCCAGCCTCTCCTTACGGCCTCGTTCCTGGAGTCTCCGATGGGAGCTGGCGGTCGGCGTTGCCAGCCTGTACTCTGCTTAGTTAAGAGTGACTTTTGGAAAAATAAGCGCTCTGAACGTGAGACTTCCTGGGGAAATGCTCCTCTATCCTGGACCTGTTATTCTGATTTGGCTTTAAGTGTTTGTGGGTTTTGTGTGTTACCCCAGAATGCCTTAGCATCAGGGCGATTACGGAACTCGCTGTAATCCTTAGATTTTTTTTCACACTTATTCTAGTCACTGTGAATTTGGTCAAATGGCCGAGGCATATTTTTTATGTTTTTGCATATTAATACTAAAAATCCTAGTTTTAACTTTCTTTTTTTTAACGGCACCTCTGAGGCTGCCTCTGAGAATCGATCAATTACAGCTATTGGCTGTTTCAAATTTCAAATGGGCTCCTGGATTCCAAGACTGTTGTGGGTTGATCTTCCATCTGAGCCCCAACACCCGTACACCCCTATGCCAGATGCTGGGTATGTCGCAATCTGGGGTCGAGTGACAGTCCTTTAGGGCATGGGGACAGCTCACCCATGGACAGTAACCCCGGGTGGGTAGATGAGGATTTAAAAATGAACAACGCTACCCCAGACGGGCCGTGGAAATGAACGCATAACAAAATTGTATTTAATTTTAATTTTTTAAATCATAAAAACTCTTCAGCCCAACACCCTCCTCTTTAACGGTCTTGCTTGTCCTCCTCCTGGAAGCTTCCTTCACTAGCTTCGCCATTTATTTCCTTTCTTCTTGAATGAAGGTTTGCCCGTGGGTTTTCAAGTTCTTCTACTGTCTTCTGCGTCTCCATAAATCTCCCTTGTTTGACTTAAGCTGTAAGGATTTTCAAAGGGGGGGGGGGCACAAAGCATAGTTTTCGTTTCACTAAATTCCTTTTTTCTTCTATAAAATCATGCACTGGAGAATCGTTAACTGTCGTCTCTTGCTTTATCTCCCGGTGAGGTAAAGCCAGACGTACTTGCTTACTTATTAATCTGCCTTTTGTCGCGTATCACTGGCTTCTATTCAAACCCGCTGAGGCTATGTCATGCCACAGTCCTGAATTTGGGGATGCCGGTAACATATTAGATCTTCATCTCTCATTAAGTCTTTTTAAAAAAATTTTAATCAAATGAGCATGATTGTATTATTTACAGGAGCAGGGCAGACTGCGTTTTGGGTGGCTATGTGCCAAGATGAGTTTGTGGGACAGCTGACATGTAGCTTTCTTACATGAGGGTGGTGTAATATCCCCGCAAAGGGCAGAGTTCCAACTGCCCCCATCAGCAAGTCACCTTCTCCTCCGTGCTGCCCTGCTCCAGTTCTGTCCCCCGGTGAGCCCTAAAACCCGGTACGTGTGCCTTCACCGCAGTATGGAGATGTTTACTCGTTTGGCATTGAGGTGCAAACAATGAGCTAATTACTTTTCTGGGAACAATTACACAACGCCGCAAGTATTGTAATAAGGAAAATTTGGTGCATCGCTTTTTTTTTTTTGTGCTAATTGCCGGCACTCTCGTTTTCTGCGACCTGCTGCTGAGACGGAGGCGCTGGTGCGAACTGTAAAACAGGTTTACCTGGCTGTCTGTGATGATGTTTGGACATCCTCGCCACACCGGGGATCTCCAGGCTTGCTGTGGATGATCCCGGCCCGCATAAACCCATCGGAGCCGGCTGTCTGGTCACACCGGCCCCGTAATCTCTGTGAAGAAAGTCTGTGGTGTTGGGTTTGCGTGGGGACTTTCTCCCATGGGCACGTACGCACGCACACATCCATTGGGCCAGGAGCTGTCCGACACTGTGAATTCCCCAAATCGCTCTCTTTTTAGCTTGTTTGTTTTCAGTAGATGACTTCCACATAAAAAAAGAACACATTTCCAAGAAATATGTTTGCAGGCATGCAGGCTCAGTTAATTGTGGAGGTTCTTCAATAGAATAGCTTCAGTCTGGGGTATTTCAAAGGGGGTCTAATTTTCTAATTAGAGCTGTAATTTGATAGGCAGCAGAACTGGCCCAACTTAAGTGTGAAAAGGGTCTCCTCACCCCAGCTGAAAGGCATCCTGTAGGGGCCTCTTCTGACTCAGTGGAGGTCACATAATTAACTGACCAAATGTTTCTCCTGCCGACCGATTAATGACTGACCCCCTTGTTTTAAAATAGTTCTCTGAATAGCGCATAGGCGCGGAAAGGGCCGGCATTTTCGACTGAGGGGAGGTGGTTTGCTTCAAGTCGTGCCAAGAGGTCTTAAATCGCATCATATCTTTTTTTTTTTTATTTTCTAGCAGATACTTTTTGGAGAGCGATCTGTCGTGCGCAGACGAGGGAGGGGAATCCAATCGCAGCTTAAGACATGCTTCCTGGATTGAGCAGTCCTACATTTTTATACCTGATTAAATTTTATTGAACTTTCAGGACCTTCCCCCGAAGGTCTTCCATGTTGTCTGCATTCCCAGAGACTTGTTAGCAGCGACAGCCTTTTGACCGGCTTTAAAACACGAGAGGAACAAGATGATACGTTTTCGCGTCGGGTCACAGTGCAGCATTTCTGAGGCAGCATTGGTGGTATGAATGGATGTACCCATTGATAAAGACGCCGTGTTCTCTCCCCCTCCACTCCCCCAACCCCCACAGGAAGCTGCACAGCGGCATGAAGACCTACGGCTGCGAGCTGTGTGGGAAGCGCTTCCTGGACAGCCTCCGCCTCCGCATGCACTTGCTGTCGCACTCAGGTAAATGGGTGCTGCTTCCTGGCCCGGTCTGGCCGGCCTTTCACCTCGCACCACTTCATCCTACAAAGCAGTGTATCGACGTGGCCTGACTGGCACTTCTGCCCAGAAGATCTTGCCCCGATCCCTGAGCCTATTTACACAGTTGGATTTTTTTATGCCGTTTTTTCCCCCCCCCTGCTTTTACTAGCGGGCTTCCCTCTCTTGGGCATTTAATTGCCGGTGGTTTATGGAAGCCCTATAAAAACCACCGGTCTGTTGTCCCTGCAGGCCAGCTCTGACATTGAGGCCATCTCTTCTCCCCTTTCCTGCATGTCCTCCACGTCCCAGGCTCTTACACCCCCACCTCTCATTTTTTTTTTAGAGATGGCAGCAGCTTAGAGTTCAGTTGGAGGTTGGTGCCTCCATTCAGAAGAGGTTCCACAAATATAATAAATACAATAAATAAAATCTGAACATCCAGTTTTTCTATCCTTTTAAGTTGAAACATTTTTTCCAACATAATTCATCTGACTTCCAGAACATTGTGCGATCAGGTGAAATGCTTTGCTAATTTTTTTGTCATGTTTTTCTGTGTGTGTGTGTGTGTGTGTGTGTGTGTGTGTGTGTGTGTGTGTAATAACACAAGACTAATCGTTTCTCATGCTGTGTTGGTGAATTCAGGGCACGTCAATCCCAGCATGCAGTAGCATTCTTGGACAGTGTTATCCTTAAACGTTCTCGTCTCTCTCTCCTTCTCCTGCCCCACCCCCCATCCGTGATCCACACAAATATTTTGGTCACACGTCATGCCTGACCCCCTCCATAATAATTGCCCTTAATATGGCTCTTCATGCTTTATACCGGGGGGGGGGGAGAGTTTTATTACAAACTATTTATTTAAGCCAAAGGAATTGGCTTGAAATATTCATACAGGTAGCCAACTGAACTGGAAACTTCTGGAAATGTACATACTGTGAGAAGTGTATGAATAGGCATAAAAGATTAAACGACTGGCCTGATTCGGTACATTCAGCTAGCCAATACAATATATAACACATTTGGCTGTGTCTGCTGGGAATTTTCTGCTTCTTTCTTTTCTTTTTTAATTGTAATGAATACTTCCGTAAAAAGGTAAATTACTGTAACTGCAGAAAAATCTCTGTTTTACCGATGTGACAAAATACAGTAATTCAACCAAGTTCGATTTTGAAGAAAACAGTGAAACTGTAAAATCCACACTAAAACCAAGGCAAAACGCCCTTTTTTCAGTTTCAGTGTTACTGTGCTTTACCTTTGTGGGCCAGAATAGGCAGCAACGATGAACCGTCAAAGTTCTGAAACATGAAAACTGAACCAAATTTTAGCACTTAAACAAGGTGGGGAAATTAAAAATGTGATATGTGGTTCCTCCTTCTTCTTTCCCGCCATGTTCTGACAAATTAGTTACAGATGTCTACACACACGCATGCACGCCTTGCTAACTTTCTGAGGTAATCAACGTAACCGCTCACATTTACCCACGTCCCGCCGGCTTTTAACTTTGTGAAATGAACCCCCTCATGCTAATTTGGAGCTAATGGGCTAATATCATCACGCTGAGCACCATTTGCAGTCAAGGTGCCAAGTGAATGGATGTTTGTGCTCATATTTTGTGCAGATCTGTACGAGGTCAGTGGAAACGATGCTATCGAATGCTAATGTGGTTTATGCTTGGAGAAGCCCACCGTTGGTGGACCCGTCTCCAGCATGCACTGAGCTTCAGGGAAGCTCTCTTTCCCGCCTCTCCGCCCCCCCCCACCCACCCTCATCCGCTCCCAGTAAGCAGTGACCTGGCAAGACAAGTAAATATGCGGGTAGCATGAGGGACGTCTTCCAGTAACGGGGAGACCAGCCGGTTCCTATGAAATGGTTTAGAAAAAGGCATGGGACAGCCAAGGGGCATGGGGGGTGGGAGGGTGGGATCCTGTAATTGATGCAGTGCTCGATTGTCAACCTCCCCCCACCCCCCAGAGGTGGCTCTCCCATTGAGGTTAGGGACGAGGTCTCTCAAGCTGCTGCAGGATCGGTGCTCGTCTCAGGTGACAGGAGTGCGTTTTTGCACAAAAACCGGGGTTGCGGGGGCCGTTTATTTTTAGAAGAGGCCCCTGTTTCTGCAGACAGGCTGCTGCTGCGCACCGGCGGCCTGATTTATGTGCGTCACGCGGGGTCGACGGCAGCGGGCAGCGGGCACGGGGCAGGCTTCCGCAAAGCGCCGCTGCTGCCCGCCACCACTCTGCTTTGACGTTTTGGGGGGGGGGGGGCGAGAGACAGTGAGGCTGTTAGTGCCCCCCACCATTATGGAGGCTGGTCACAAATAGCAGTATTAAGTCATCAGTCTTCTGTAGCTTATGCTTATTATTTTTCTCCGTTTTTAATGTGTTTTTGTCTGACCTTATCCACCCTCCACCCCCCCCCCCCCCCATTCTAGGGGAAGGTATCACAAGTGAGTCGCTGAGTCATGCAGCCGTCACCTAGTTAAAGGGAGATGGGGGGGTGGTACAGTTTGGTCTGCAGAGTGTTTTTGTGGTGTACCGTTTCAGCTTCCGAACTCAGACTCACACTCCCTCTCCCCTCCGCTCGTCTCGATGTTTATTTTACTGTGGATTTGGCAGCTGTCCAACCTGGGCATCCTGCCATCGCTTTGAGTACAGTATGTACAGTGAGTCTTGTGCCAGTTTTTTTTGTTTTGTTTTGTTGTATTTTTTTCGGTGTGTGTGTGTTTTTGTTTTGTCCCCCATTGTCTGACAGTGGTGATCCTGGTGGCGGTTCGGACCCCGTCGAACCCCCGCAATCTGGTTGTCACCCTCCCCTGTAAACACTTCTGTTTGGCTGGGGGGGGAGTGGTAGTGTAACCGTTGTTTTTTTTTTTTTTTTTATCCGTTTCTTCGTGGCCTTTTACTTCACATGCTATGGCTGTTCTTAAAAAAAAGACAAGAACAGCAAGTGTGGCTATCCAGCTGCAGCAGGTGGCCTCTGGAAGCCAAGCAGGTCCCCCCCCCACCCCCCCCCCCCACCCCCCCAAGTCCTGCATATGTCCGTGGACCCCTCGCACGGGTGGCTAGGGTCAGGTCTAGGCCATGCTTTGCTCCACCTGTAGGTACGGAGGTGGAGACCTGCGTGTTACCTTGCATTCTCAGGATGGGAAACTGGAGCAAGGTCGAGTCTTGCTTTTGACGTCACACCATGCAGTGGAAGTGAAAGGTATACCGGGAACAGCGAGGGGATGAATCACTTTGGGAAGGACATTTAGCATGTCCCACATTAGGGCTCCCTGCCATTGGGGTTTGGCAGTTGGCATTGTTTCTTCTGATGGAAAGGAAGCATTTCAAATGGTGGCCCAGTTCCCTTCCGGGTGGGCGGAGCAGATGAGGTGGGGTCATACAGTTCTAGCTACCATGAGACAGACTGGAAATCTTTTGATCCCTGATGATTTTAGCCTAACTTGGATATCCATGGCCTGCCTCTGGCCTACTATGACTGAGAGGAACCAGCAGTGTGGTCAGAGTGTTTGTTTAGATACCAGTCTCACCCCCCAAGATGTAGTCTTTAGGCCGTGTGTGATGTGGGCAGGTACCAAATGTCGAAGCCCCCCCCCCCCCCCCCACATAAAGGAAAAAATCGTGTCACGCTTTGATTTAGGAACATGTGCAATTTAATCTGTTTCTATCACCCCCCTGTCAAAACTCCCAATCCTTTTGATTCCTGTTACTCATATTCACTCTGCTTGTTGGGCGGTTTATGTTGGATGTTTTGAGATGTGACTGTTTGGACTTATGACTCAAGCTCTAAATTTGTTGTGCTATCCCAAATCAACAAAGGGTGACCTAAAAAGTCTTGCAGGCTTTGGAAAATCCTGCTAAGCTGCATAAAATGGCTGATTTCTGTGTGGCACTGCCCGGCCTGCAGCCTGATTTTGGGCCTGGTGCGTTTTGTACGGTATCATCAGAGGAGATTCGAGGTTGACAAGGGCCTGAGGCATTCCCCGCCCCTATACTGTGCTGACAGAGTTGTTCCATGGCCCCTAATTGGTCACTTTTTGATGGGGTGCTGTATTATGGCCTCTTATTAGTCACTTGCCATGTGTGTCACATCAGAGGTCAAAGTGTAGCGTCTGCTGTCCACAGAAAGGTGAGCGAGTGCCTTCTGTCACCAGTAAGACCCGAATCGGTCTCTTGATTAGGTTACCGCGAGCTCGGATGCCACAAGTTTACAGACCCCCCCCCCCCAGTCTGCAGGCAGCCAGCACCTGCTCCTGCACTGTCTACGAGCAGATAATGTATTATGACAATGGGGGGGTGCAAAAATCTGGGGCTTTTCGAAAGTGGGTTGAATGGTGGCGGCGGTTGTGGTCGCTTTTGGGGGTGGGGGTGTGGTTGCAGAAAAGCAAAGCGGAGCGCTGCCTCTCGCCCGCCTCCCCGCCGGAGCGCCGCGCTCCGCGAGCTTGGCCGGCCGCCAGCCTTTCCCTCGGAGCGATGACATCACAGGCTGCCGGCAGGTCTGGATGTTCTGCCAGCATTCCAGAGCGTTTATGATCACTCGCAGATGTGTGTCCAGGAACATACTGTACCCAGACCAGAAATTAATGAAACTCGACCGCTTTCCAAAGCCACATACCCTGAAATAGAGAGCGAGGGAGCGAGACGAACAGCGGGTGTACAGGCGAAGGGGGGGCAGGAGAGATGGGGGGGGGAGGCGCTGAATAAAAACTAAAATAAAACACGAAAATATAAACACTCGGCAAATCTCATTTATGAATTTTACACCAGCTGATGAAAAATCGACCCCCCCCCCCCCCGCCACATCCCCCCCACTTTCCTCCCCTAAGAGTATTACCACAAGATGATGGACAGTGTGTGTAAATCGTCTGAGCTCCTGTTTGGCCGCCTGCCCTGAGTTCTCTCCGGTGGTTTAAACCTATAATACTTCCCTGACCTGTTGATGTACGTTAAACTCCTATTTAAAACAACGGCTGAATTATGTCAGACATAAATCTTCCCCTCTATAAGGTTTAGGAGAGATGATTAGGCCGGTGGTAATGGGCTTGTAATTGTCCCGCACGTTCTCTCCTCATCAAACAGCTCCTTCTTTTCTTATTTCATTAAGAGATTGATGTAAGCCATTTATCCCAAACATAATTACTGATTTAAACCTTTACAAACATACTGTTTTACGTTTAAAATATCTCTGTGTGACTCTTGTATGTTAAGCAGGTCCTGGCTTTGTTCTGTGGTTCTGTTTTACTAGTTAAATTCTGTTTCTTTCGATCTTGCGATTTTTCTTTTTTATTATTATTATATGGACCAGTGACCGTTTACATACCAGGGACGAAAAAAAAATTCTTTGATTAGATCTGTTTGTAGGCTTGTTGTGAGATGTTTGTTTGAGTGCTGTTTTATTTGCCGTTTTGTACTGGAGGAATGCTCAGGTCATTAGTGGGGGGGGGGAAGGTCCCTCCTAATATTCATTTATCATTCCTGCGCACACACACCCCTCCCCCCAGTGATATTTGTTGCTGTCCCAAAGCAGTCTTGTCCCTGATGACCTAGAGTACAGCTGTATTAGTTGCCTGAAGGTCAGTGTTCAGTCAGGCTAACCTGGTTCCTTTGGTTTGGGTTCTGTTCGGCGTATCAACGCCCCCGTTTTTAATCCTGTGCTGGGCTTCCCACTGGGCCTCAGCTTCCGCCATCAGGACGTGGTGTTCCCGCTCGTGACGACGCAGGTGGATGGAGATGATTACGCTCAATCCGGCTGTGTGACGGCTCCCGAGAGTCACGCAGATGTCCCTTGTGACGTAACGGGAGTGCTTGGGACATCGGGAGCAGGCCGTGCCAGGCCCTGGCACCTTCTATCTTCCAATCGCCCATCCTGGCCAGTCACGGGGGGGCCTGGAGCCTGTCCCAGGCAGCAAAGGCCACAAGGCTGGGGTACACCCTCGGCTGGATGCCAGCCCATACTTCATATCCTGAATTCATTCATTCATTTATTAATTTATTTATCCCTTTTTGATTGAAATGTCAAATCTTACCTAAAAAAAAAAAGTGACATTCAAGAGTGCCTCCCCCTTGCCTAGGTTGGGGCCTTCATATGGGTCAGGGCAGGGATTGCAGGAATCCATTGAAACGAATGACCAGTGACATTCTGAGGATGCATTTTTGGGTGATTTATTAATGGTGGAAATACATTTTTGGCAATTCTCGGCACAACACAATGTATATATTTATTTTGTTCTTTGTAAATGTTTATTTTTGGCTAGAGGGTTATTGTTAATGATGTTGACAGCTGTATAATCTAAAAAATGTTGAAGATTATTATATTTTATTCGTACCAAAATGTGTGCCAATTTTGATTTATGCATTTACATCGTTTTGCCACGTTTGCTCGTCCATTATCTACATCCCCTCATTCGTCCCCTATTTCCCCCATGCCGGTGCCGTGGCGACTGCGTCAATGTAGACATCATCGTAAAATAGCGCGAGCCGTCTCATCTAATCACATGACTGTACTCCCTCAGCCTCAGATGTTCTCCCAGAGACTACTTAACTCAAGTCAGGCCATTGATTTTCAATGATTTATGACGGGAGCGATTCCCTTCCGAAATAACGCTCGCGTCGCGTTTGGGAGCGGGGTTATTTTGGGATACACCATTCTAATTGTTTCGCCTTTTCCTGTTTTGTCCTCCCCCCTCCCCTTTTAAACATCATCTTGTGAATGTTTACAGTTAAATCCAAAGGCTAAAAGGAGCCACATGAAAAGCCGTGAAAGATCTTGCTCTTATTCTTTTGTCGTCGGGTATTGCCTCTTTAAATCCCTTTGGTTGCTAAGTAGCGAGTGCCCTATGCTCTAATGGGCTGATTTGGTATTCAGCTCAATGCTGGGTCTTATTTTCGTATGCGAGACAAAGTGTTTTGATGGAGGGTGATTGCAGCAGAGTCTGGAGGCTGTTTGGGAGTTTTATGGGCTGTACAGTACACTGTGTGCCTTCTAAAACAGAACACAGGCGATTGAATTTTGGATTTACTTCACCCTTTTTTTTTTTTTTATCTTCCCTCCTCCTCTTCCCCCCTCTTAGCAGCTCCTGTCAGAAAAAAAAAGCATAGCTGAAAGGGTGCGGATTGACTCGCCGTGTCGGAAACAAGAGGGAGGCGAGCGCGACTTCCACGCGAGAGTCGCACGAGCATGTCTTAAATGTGGAGGGGCCCCCGTTCCTTTTGTTCGTGCATATGGGTGGGTGGCCCTGCAAGAGGGGGCACAATTAAAATGCTGCTCCTGCGCTCCTGTAAGCGGGGATGGGGTTGTGTAAGGATCAGGTGTAGTCACAAAGCATTCTGTCAGGCTCTGTTTACCTGCCAAGGCGAAGGGCCCAGAGGCTTTTATGGCGAGAACGCCGTCTCCTGTCATGTCACAGCTTCACAGCCTCGTGCCCCCTCCCACCTTACTATCATTCCATTATCCACTAGGGGAGGGAGCTACTTGTAGCACTCATGCACAAGCAATTCTAGGTTTTATTTTGGGGGGGGGGGTATCAGAGGGGCCAAAATTTATACAGACGGCCTGATCATTAACCAATGATATGTTTGCAATCAGTGAGTGGTAGGGGAGGGGACGCTTCTGGGGGCCAATCAGCTCTCAGCTGGGGCTTGTGCACTTGCACTGCCACGCACTGTATACGCCTCCGCCCCAATTTTCCATGGCTGACCCTCTGGGTTTGTGGTGCCTGGTGCTGTTTGTGGCTCAGCTCGACATAGTAAATGAGTCGGTGATGGATAATGACGCTGGGGGTCCGGGCCACGTCTGTGTCGCTTGCTGTCACTTGACTTTTTTTAGTTTTGTTGCCCTGTATCCCATGGATCACAGCAGCCTCGCACCTTTGCGGTTTAACTGACCGTATGAGCACCACCTGCAGGAAGTGTGGTACGAAAGTAGCCAACCGGCACTCCGGCACTTTTCTGCGAGCCCACCGTTTTTCACGTGATGCCATAAATATAATGCGTCTTTTCAGGTTTTATCCCGCACCTGTTTTTGGGTTCCGGTATCGACACAGGGTTCATGGGACAGAACTGGTCCCAGTGGAGCTGCGTGCAAATTGAAATGCATTAATATGTTTTCCTTATAGACCATTATGGCTCCTGGTTAATCGCAGCCAACTGAATATTTCATGCTGTTTCTTTGCATGTCTGAGCATTTTAAAAGGAAAATGGTCTAAATCCTAGAGTTGATCCTTTTAGGCAGTTTTCCAGCATTGAACATATTACATGAAGTGTTTGAAGGAAGGATCTAAATTGGCTTCCCGATAAACACGGGAGGTGCATGAGCCTGTGATAATTAAAAGGGCATCGAGGGTCAGGGGGAATAGATTCTGAAAATAGATTTAAGTTGATTCACAAAAAAAAAAAAATTTGTTTCTTTAAAAATCAGATGTTTAATCTTTCAGAAACGCACAAAGGACGTTTTATTTGTGTTTTGGTTTGGACGGTCTGTTTGTTTTCATGGGTGTAGGTATGGAGAGCAGCTGTAAGTCAGTCATTAAACGGCTGTGGCGCGGGTTGTGGTACAGGCGGGGGGGGGGGGGTGGTCTCAATAAAAAGGAGAGAGAAGGGTGGGGGAACTGGGGTGGGGGGCAAGAGAGGCTAAATTTAAATTGTAATTGGCTGAGTTCCACAAGCTTGCAGGCGTTTTAATGAGTCATAATAACTTCATTTAAAACCAGCTGAGCAGAAAATAGATTGGAGAGGAGCCTGTGGCCAGTATGGATTTGTTTTTGTCAGACCCCCCCCCCCCCCCCCCCCCCATCAGCCAAGGTGGGGGGGGGGGGGCACATCCATGTGGATGTGCCACTTTGTCTGGTGTGGTGGGCCGCTGAATAGGGATTTCACATCGGGCACCCATTGGTGTGTGCTTGCAGGCTGTGTGCTTATGTGTGTGTCTGTATGCATGTGCATATGCCCATGTTTATGTGCGAGTGTCATATGTGTCCATATACGTCTGTCTGCGCATGCATAAGTGTGCGCGTGTTTGTAGGCCATATGCTTTTGCTTGTGTCTGCGGACCGGGTACGTGTGTGTGTTCCTGGGGGCTGCGTGTGTGTGCGTGTGTGTGTGTGTTATGTTCGGGGCATGTCTGACGGCATCGATCATCTTATAGAACAACAGGCAGTAAAAAGCAGACGCTGCGATACTGTGGTTTGAGCACCTGCAGTTCTTCAGTCTGTGAGTGTGAGAGCGACTTCCATGGCTTTTGGAGGCAGAAATTGAAAGTGTGTAGGGTGCTTGTAGAGTGTCTGGTACAGGCCGACCAAACATTCCCCACGTGTACTAAAAACCTGTTATTTTGGCATTGTGGGGACCATTTTTCAGGTCCCCACAAAGATCTGAGAATGCAATCAAAAAAATAAATGGTAAATTTTGTTTGGTTACCTGTAGTTAAGATATGGGCAGGGTAGGGGTTAAGTCGTCACGTTGAGATTAGTTTTCCCCATAGAAGTGAATGGAAAGTCCCCACAAAGATATTACAAACCTGTGTGTGCGTATGTATTACGTGTTTATATATAATGTAATCAAGTCAACTCCAGTGGGGCCTTAATGTCACACCAAACATGTACATGCACTCAGCAAACCGTGACACAAAATAACGTTCCACAGAACCACGGTGCTAAACATCAAGGAATAACAACATTGATATACAATGTGAATGTAAACAATGGTGGACTGTTTAGAGTGCAGGCAGTCATGGTAGCAGCAAAGCACACAAGTGATAAGTAAGAGTAAATGATAAATAAGCAAATATCAGACATAATGGTAAATAATGAGCAATGGTTTGTGTATATTAAACATGTAAGAATATATAAATATAATAGTATTATTATAGTGTTAATGCTAGTATCCTTCCACCCTAGTGATCACAAGGCAGTGCCCCTGACATGACTGAGCCAACTGCAACCTGCCCGAGTCTCAGCTACAGCCATGCTGTCAGTCTCCCTCCAACCCTGCCAGTCCCCGGGTCCCGTCGAGTGGCTTTGTTGAGGTTGACGTTAAACCCAGGGCTCGACTGAGATCTGGCCCTGGCTCCGATGCCTGAGCGAAATGCTCGTTCGTTTATTTCCAGATGTATTCCCGTTGATTTGCATTTCTCGCCGTGTTTCTGCCTTGGGAGGAGCTGTCTGTTCCCAGCTGGTACTGCTAGTGGCCTGTATCAGTACAGAGAAGAGCATGAACATCATAACCAGCGCTGGCCACATGTCTCCCCTCACACCCTCGGGCTTCACCAGGAATGGACAGTTCCAGTGGAACCCACGGAACAGGCAGATGGTTAATTTATTCTCCCCTCAAACCTCTTTTGAGAGCGGCCAAGTCAATTCTGAAATGGCCGCCACTCTAAGAACCCAGGAACATGGAAACCTGGTCCCATGAGGGGGCCCTGCGTTGAAAATCTGGCATAATCCCCCGATGTCGGTGGATTATGACACACGTGCCTTTTTATTAAGCCATACTTGATGTGTTCGTATAAAAATTATGTATTTGTCAGGTTCGAAAAAGTCATCGTGTTTCATCGGACTGAAGTTATAGGATTGCTGCAGCTGATGTGGCGTAACAAATTTGCATGGAAACAGCGCATCTTCTCGTGTGAAATTTCAGTGCTGCTCCACTGCAGTAGGACTATTCAGTTTGTCTGTCTTTTCTGTCTTTTTGGCAAATAAGAAAAGTTTATAGCGTGTTTTTGCCCTCCGAGGTGTGGCTGGGGTATGGTCGGCTACCTCACATGGGCAAAGATCGAATATGGTGATAACCGGCTCAAAGCACGTCGCTACGAGGGAGCTTGCTGACCACAGCGGAGGAGATGCTATCAGGCAGCGAGGTGACGGGAGCCGGAACAACATGCGAAATTCTCTTTGCGTTTTCCGTTTTTTTTTTTTTTTGTCATTTTTTGATGATGACGCTATGTAGCATGGCCCTGAACCAGTGTAAGCCCCACAGCCCCAGGAAATCGCAGATTATGGGACATCAGACGATTGCACTCCCCGGGTCACTTCTCACCGATAACGGGATCTGTTAAGTATCACAACGATAACCAGAAGGAACGGCATGTCTCTCATGTCGCGGCTATAAAAGCAAATACCCTCCGAAGGCAGAAGCTTTTATTGCATTATGTAAGTTGAACGATAGCTTTAGGAAAGTTTTTCAGATCAATTTCTTACCGCAGATTAAAAAGCTATGAGTCCCATTTATAAAAGGGCTCCCTTATGAAATGCTCTTTGAAACTTTCATATTTGCGGCGAGCAGAGAATAAAGTCTCGGGCGAAGATGGTGCCGATGGTGCTTTCATGTAGGAGGCAGAGAAGATAAAAGCGATCCCAAAGCCATCTGGAGGTAGCCAAGACGCACGAGGGTTCGTTTTATGCTGCTGCCCCCAGTGGGGGGAGCCCGACAAAGGCGTCTGTGGATATTGTGTTATTACCGGTGCAGACAAGTAAATGGCTATGAATACTAATGTTTTTCCTCACACAAAAAGCACTTTTATTCTTTTTTTTTTTTCTTCCCTTTCCCCAGTTTCCTGTTGATTCGCAGCAAAGGTACGTTTCGGATTATGTGCGGCCTCTAGGCGTGGAGAGTAATAATTGCGTAACTGGACGGGTGGCTTTCGTGGGGAATGTGTGAAAGGGGGACTTCCTGGACCTGGCCTGGCCTGTCAGAGGTGCATTAGTATTTGGGTGTGTGTGTGGGGGGGGCAGGAGAGGAACCAGGAAGAAGGGTGGCGCTGGAATGCATGCAAGGGCATGGAGAGTTAATGAACTGTCATGCTCTATGGTTTTTTTTTTCTGAGGAAGTTTATGGGAGAAACGGTATTTTTTTTTTTTCTTCCTGCTCTCTCTCTCTCTCTCTCTCAAGGGAGGGGGGTGTACTCGTTACTCACCATCATCTGAACAACACATGACCTAATGGAAATAGCACGTAAACTCAGTGTTTTCGTTATCTGCCAGATGACACAAGCGGCTGGCAGCGGACCCTGCTGCCTTTTGTGTAACGAAGCCCTCTGCTTAATATCCAGTTGGCATGATTGATATACGGTTTTTTCTTTTCTTTTTCAAACTTGGTGGTGGTAACTTTTATAGCCCGGCCTAGTGGGTGTGCGTGGGGTGGGGGGGGGAATTGCATCAGACAAAAACAACGACATAAATCAAAGCACCTGACTGCAGTTAAATTGTGTGTTTTCAACATTTCCTGTTTTCCCCCCTCTCCCCCATTTTTTTTTTGATTTCCTACTGTCTCTGCCTGTCCAGGTCCCTGGTTGTTTGCGCCCCCCCCCCCTCCCCCCCCCCCCCGCCCATGTCGTTTTTCTTTTGTTGGCTTGCTTCTTTGATCCCAGGGAAGACAAGTCCGGGGTGTGGGAATGATGTAGCAGTCAACCCCCAGCTAATCCCGGTTAAATCCCTCTTTGCTGAGAACTTTCTTCCCCCTTTAAAGGGCGCGCGGCGAGCATGGCTGCGAGCGGGGCCCCGCACGCCACTAAGGGCCCCGCACGCCACTAAGGGCCCCGCACGCCACTAAGGGCCCTGCCGAACTGCGGAGACCTTTTTTTTAATGGTATCCGAGAGCCAGCTGACCAGCTGCTTTTTGGGGAAGGGGAGACGGATCGATGTTGCCGCCACCCCCTCGCTGTCTGTCACATTTGCTGTCCCGGAGGTTGTTCTGTTGACAGATTTGCCACGCGCCCCCCCCCCCTTCCCAGGTTCTGGCCAGAGAGCTCAGTAAACCAAGGAGCGCCTCTGACAATGTGTGACTCGGGAGGAGGAAATAATGGGTCCTAAATACTAAATCTTTACAAGTTATTGACTGCCGGTGAAAGCACACACATGCAGCCCCCCACTCCACCGCACCCTGGTGTCGTTTGTGTTCTCCTGCCGGGGGCTGGTGGGAGCCCCATGCCAAACCGTACCAGCCCTCTAGCCTTTCCGTCAGCATCCTGTTTAAGGTGCCGTGATACGGCAGGAGCAAAGTGGCCCCCCCCCCCGTCTCGACGAAGGTCAGAGGAGTGAGAAACGTTACCAAAGTCGCCTTCACTACCCGCACCCCCACCCGCCCCATGCCAGTGTTCAGCACCCCATTCCTCCCCAAAATAAAAAGGAAGTGAGGCCCCCATCCACCCCCCTCCCCCGCCAAAGCTTTTACCCAGGCTCATTAGCAATAAAGCCATTTATTGCACAGTAAAGAGATGTCAATTGCAGTGTCTAATGGTTTGCTGTAGAAATGAATGGATTTTGGCGGAGCAGGATGGGGCCGCTCTTTGGGTCGTGAGGCTCTTCTGAGCAAACCGGGCCTCGCAGCTAACCCAAGCGGCCATCAAACCCTAGCTGACGGCTAGGGGAGGTATCCCAGGGTGAAGTTTAGCGGCTCCTTCGACTTCAAACATGGCGGCTTTTGTATACGCATCCCACCCCCCCCAGTGGTGTTTTATAGAGTGCAGTCCTGTCAGACCCAGGGTGTTTAGTACCTCAGTCTCCTCTGGGCTTTTCTCATCCAGGTGATAAAAGCAGGACGGCGACAGCCCCCCTCTTCACCTCATTCCAGGCTCTGAGAAGATGAAACAGCAGCCTACCCCCCCTCCTTCCCCCCCCCCCCCTCCCAGGGACCGGATGACTCCATTTCTTCCGTGGGTGTTTTCACGGCCAGCGGACAAAGCTACTATTACCGTACGGTGTCACCTGACCAGGGGTGCCGTAAATGGGGGTGGGGGCTCGGATAATTCCAAGGGTTCCTGAGTGACAGGGGCTCGGTAAAATGTTGAACATAATTGGGTTGGGGGCCTGATATGATATTATTTCATGAGGCTCAAAATCTCTAATGGCAGCCCGTATCTAAAGACCTTTTTCCTTTTCTTTATTTGTTCTGCATGTGTTTTTGTCATTAACACAGTTGATCAGTGATTATGTCTGAGAGTAAGCTGGTTTTAAGTCAGGATTGCAGCGGCGGGGGCTGCACCGGGCCCTCCTTTCCACACCTGCACCATGCATACCCTGGCATTTCCATGGGTTTCCTACACTTATTGAACCCCTGTCCCAGACAGCAAGCACCTCAGGAAGCACGTTATGTGTTGCAGCAAGGTAGCGCAGATAGCCAGGGTGCGCGTGTGACCTCTGACATAATGGGGGGGGATGCATGCCCCCCCCCCCCTTCGCCACTTCATACCCCAGCGTGAACAGGCGGGTCTGTGACCAGCACCTCCATGGCTGCAGGACCGGATGGCTGTCTGTCTATGCTGGACTACCTCCACCTCCCTATTTCCCCCACCCGTTGCAAGTCGTGTCATTTTTATGTTGTAAGGTGTAGTGACCATGTGCTTATGTTGCTGAGGTGTTTTTTTTCGGTTCCTACAATGTCCTCCCCACTGGAGTACAGTCTGGGGGCTGTTTTTTTTATTCTCCTCCTCTCTCCTCATGTTATTCTGTTTCTTTTCTTCTTTCTTCCCCTGTCTCCCGACCGGTCTACCCCCTACTGTGATGTTTGTGTATATGTATGGTCGGTTGATGGCCAGTTTTTCGCTGGTACTTGTGACTAGTGACATGGTGTATTGCAACAGCAATAAAGGGTTCTCATCATCATCATCATCATCATGTTGGAATTTGATGGCCAGGGATTCTGGCAGTACATTACAGGAATAAAAGGGAGAACCACTCTTGGGGGGAGAGGATGGCAAAGGGCACAGTGGGCACCCTTAAAATAGGAGCGTTGTTTACCGGATTCTGATCCGCAAACACGCGTTCTGGAACTCCGTGTCGCAGTGCAGAAAAGCAGCCATCTCTGGCCATCAAGGCACTGTGTCAGAGTTCAATCCCCAGTTAGCGCTGGCAGTGGCACACAGCCTGCCGGACGTAATGCGGCGTTATTGTCGCAACTGAAAAACACGGCGTCCGCGGCAGACGTCTGCTCAGGCGAGGGAACCCGGTGTTCTGGGCTGTCCTTTCAAATTGGCAGGCTGCGTGCTGTTCTGTGACTGATAAGAGAGTACTGTAAATAAAACTGTACAGCACGGCGTGTTACCGCTAAAGGGGGGGAAAACCGGGCAAGCATGGAGTCTGTACTCATTGTTCTGACGGCATTAGTTATTTTTTATGGATTTTAGCTGTTTTGTGTTTTTTTTTTTTCTTTTTAAATCGTACTGAGTGTACTTTCTTACATAACGCGTTTGTGCAAGCTCGCTGAGTGGCAGAGCCGTTTTCTGTTTCGGTAACGTCGGTGTCCTGAAGCGGGTTTCTCATTTTTTAATTAATTAGTAATATCTTGGTATACATAAGAGTGGCATCATCGTGCCGGTAGATATGTGTCACTTAAGGAGGAAAGGAGAAAGTGCCTTAACTTGCAAGGCTGATGTAATGATGTCCCTGCCATGGCACCCCCCCCCCCCCCACTAACGCCACCTTTATTTGGAGTCATGTGACTTTGCATTCACAGCCCCACCCCCCCCCCCCCCCCCCCCAAAAAAAAAAAAATCTGCATTATTAGATTTGTACTTTTTTTGAGACGGGCACTTATCTCCACCTGGCAGTAAACAGTTGTATGCGTGTGTGTGTGTGTGTGTGTGTGTGTATGTTTTTTTTTTTTTTAAACGAAATCTGTGCCACTGGGTTACGCAACAAAAAAAGCATAGAAGGTGGTTTTCATCAGCACGTGGCAGTGCCTCCGCACCCCCAGGGCCCGAAGCAGGGGAAGTGGCAGGTATCCTTAACTCAAAAAGTGCCTTTTTCTCTTCTCGTACACAACAGTGCACTTTCCTTGTGTTTATATGTGTGTGTTTATTCACAGTGGTGGGGGGGCGGCTGTCGACCTAAGAGAGGTGTTTGTTCTTTTGCTCTGGCTAACAAGACAGCAGCTATTGATCAAAGCGAGGGGGTAAAATTTATCACTTTAATTTCATTACTTTTGCTAAAACGCACTCCCCGCTGGGCCGCTGGCTGCTGTCGCCGGCGAGGCATAATGAAGCGAACACAGGCCGCTGTTTGTGCCTCATGCGCTCGCAAAGCCGGCCTCACGCTGCCACTTAATGTGTTAATTCTCTTAATTTATTGCTCCGGTCCACACAGGTGGCCTGGCTGGTCTTGGACTAGCTTTTTTCCCTCCCTTTCTCTTCTTGGCGGGGGGGGGGAATGTGTTTTAAACCCCCCCCCCCCCACCTTGCAACTCCTAGCCGTTATTTGGTGCCAAGCAGACAAGCACATACATATCTGAAACAAAATGTTAGTCTCTCTTTCCCCTCAAAGTTTGTTTTTATTATATAATTTTTTTTCTTGTTTGGCACGCGAGCCAACGCCATATCGACTTGCGAAGACTTTGATTTGGGCCTCGAATCGTCTGGCTGTCAACCTTTTACACATTACAGAGGTCAGGGTACCAATTGATTGAGCAACATATTGAGTGGGTGTCATTCACGCCGATGCACTCTAACTGGCTGCGTACGTTATGATCGAATTCATTAGGCGACTGTGGGGGGGGGGATAGCTTTTAGCACTGAGCAATAGCATAAGCTTGTAATTGTTTATTTTGTGGTTAAATTTATTACAAATTAAGCTAAGGAAAAATAAAAATGATGATTCAGGATACTTTTGGTTAATTTGAATAACGAGGGCAAGTTCTGATCGTGGCAATATCAGGAAGCGAATGCAGGTTCATGTTCACCATTTACTACTACATACTATTACTACATACTAGCGAAGGGCTGCTTTTTAAAAAAAAAAAAAAAAACTGAATATTTTTATTTGAAGATAAAAACAAAATAATATTTCTGTTCTGCGTACTGTCTCCAGTTCTGTGTATTTAATTCTTGTTTGTGATTTTCTTTTTTCGTCCTATTCAATGCAAAATAACGCATTGAAATCGAAAACGGCTACACAGAAAAATGAATAATTTTGTCTCGATCAAGCATTCTGTCTGATGACCGGCTTCCTGTTTTGCTAGCCGAAGGCGCCGTAACCTTTGGCACCCATACTGAGAACACCTCTGGTTTGGTTTTCAGAGAACTCCGATCGCCGCGCCTTCAACCGGCGCAGGTGATGGTGCGAGGCGTCCGCTGAAGTGCTTGCTTTTACCCGCAGTAAAGCTGATAATTTACACATTCCCTGTTCACTCCCGGTAGACAGCGGCACAGATGGTGCGCAAGTTGTAATTCAAAAGCTTTTACTGTGGGTTCAGGCCAGCCTGGTCACTGCCAGTGACCATCATAAGTAAATCTCGCCAGAATTTTTGCAGGTTTTTCGGTTCGACATCGACAACCTTTAAAATCCCCAAGTCCCTTGTTCTTCATTCAGATCAATCTCCTTTTCTTAAATGGAAAGTTTATTTGGGAATATGCAAAGTTTAACCCTCTTGTCTGGATTCAAGCAAGTACTACTTTCCCATTTCAGCACTTGGTTTCACTTTGTGTCCTTGTTTAGTCTGTCAGCTTGGCTTGTTACCCATGAGCCTTTTCAGGAAGCATTTTCTGAGCCCTACTCTCTTTTCTTTATTATTATTCTCTCACAGCTGGAGCGAAAGCCATCGTCTGCGACCAGTGTGGTGCTCAGTTTCCGAAGGAGGATGATCTTGAAGCACACAGGCAGGTCCACACAGGTGAGATCCTCATGAAGCATCTAGACAGACACGGGAACAGCTGAGAAATCGACTTGGGGGAAACTCCAAGGTGCTTGGGAAGCTGTACTTTGATTTAATGTTTTTAAATTTAGTTTCTTTTTAATTCAATTTCATGATACTTTGTTCGATTTGCCTTAGCTTTCAAGCTGAAATCTTCTCAGATCCCCAGTGCTATCAGGAGGTTTAGGACATTAACAATCACAGGGTTCACACTCGATCTGGAATGTTCCGTGGGTTGGTGGGGGGGGGGGGGGTTGTAGGGGGGACAGGTGACACGGCGGTATCCATCCGCGCGTCATGGCAAATATAATGAGCACGCGGCCAAATGGCAGGAATGTGCCAGTTGTGTCTATCAGCTCATAAAGCTTTAAAAGAAATACCGCTTGAGTCGTGATGAGCCCCAGGGAACACATCCAACCCCCCCTGCCATGTTTGTCAGGGCATCTACTATGATGATGACGTGTGAAAAGCAGAGGACCGAAACAGACATTTCAAATACGTGATGACCATCAGTACTATGTTGCATGTGTAAAGCTGGCAATCTATATTCGCGTTTGAGTTATGATCAGCAGGTGGGCTGCAACTCGGGTACAGGCTGTCTATACGAGCAAAGTTGGGGGGGGGGCTACACAGAAGCTTTGTAGTTATCTGCCCCCCACCCCCCCACCCACCCATGAATGATCTCCACTTGGACAGGTTAATTTGCCCTCCGCTTGTTGCCCCGACAAAGCTGCCGCTTGGGGGGGTGGCCCGGAGCATCCTCTCCGTCACATTGAGTCGCCGGGCCCCTCACTGAAAGGGGGCCCCTCTGCCGGGGGGGGGGGGGGTTAAGTGGGGCTAATAATCCCAGAGCGGCACCAATGGAAAACGAGGCTAAATTTAGAGCCGGAGCCCAGAAGCAGGGAAAAGAAGGGGCAGTGAGATTTGTCTTCCTGCCAGGGATTTAAAGAGTGGTGCCCCCCCCCCCCCACCTCCCCGCAGCTATCAGGCTCTCATTTTAAAATGTACTGTAAGGCACGGCTAGCTCAATGCACCTGCCCTGACCACCATCACCCTATCCCGGTATGCTCACCCATATGCTTAGCCCTTCTGCGTACGTCGAGACAGGCCATCACCGCGTTGTCAATGTGATCGTGAGTGAAAGAGGTTCTTTTTTTTGGGAGGGGGGGTCAGATTTATCCTATCCCCCACCCCATCCTGGTTTCCCAAGAGCCACTTTGTTTATTGTCCGGACATCTCCGGCGAGCCTTAGCAAGAGCCCAGCCAGCCTGCGGAGATACCCCAAGACAGTCGTCATCAGTCTCCCTGCGACTGAGTGAGTGGGGGTGGGGTGGATGCTCTATTTTCCGACTGACCTCTTCGTTATTGTGGTGTCGCGCCAAGGAGCGCCCCCCGGTGCATTAGAGGAGCACGGAAAAGCAATTTAGCCTTTACAGGCCAGTAAGAAACACGGCATAAGTGTCGAGTGGAAAGCTGCCCTAGTGTGTGAGCCTTTCTGTGCGTGATGTAATAATGAGCAGCCCAATCCTTTGCTGTTTATCGCTGGGGTCTGGCTTCACTGTGGCTGCGGTTCTGCTAATCTGTCGTAAATCTGGAGTTTCTTAAATGTTTCAAAATTCAGAATTAGATTATTAAAAGTGTCACTGTGTCCCAGAGCAGAGTAAATTGCATAAATGACAGAAGGCTGGGTTCCTGGCGATGCACATTACAGATTGCGGGTCGCACTGTCTTTGAGCTGCTCCCAGGACAGCCATTTTCATGCTCGTCTAAGCACCACTCCCAACCCCCCCCCCCCCCCCCCCTCCTAATTGGCTGTGTCACTGCTGATGGCCATCCGCGATCCGGCCCGCGTTCTGAGATCGCTGCGTTTCGGGTCAGAGGTGGGCGGGCGCGCATGCATTCCCAAATACAGATAATGAACTGTTAATTGCACCAATTAAGCCGGGGAAACGTGTCGGAACGTGGGCCAGGCGGTCCGTGGGTCCTTCAGGAACCGAGTCTGACACCCATGATTTACAGAGCTCACAGGTTTGGCGACAAGCAGACCTGTGTTCAAGGCGGGGGGGGGGGGGGGGGGGGGGATGTTTATGTTAGCGAGCAGGTTTTATCCAGCCCTCGGGGCCGTGGTTACTTTCTCCGCCCAGGTTGCTAAGCAGCCCCCTCAGATTGCTTCCAGGTCAACCATGGATGCTTAGCCCAGGAGCTGCCTGGGTCAGGCCTAGTTTCTCCCTCTGTCTCTCTCTCCCTCTCTGTCTCGCTCAGAGCAGAGGTAAAACATATGGGGCATTTATTAGTGGCCATCAGCCGGCTGCTTGTTTTTCTGCTGAGCAGGATCCACTGAGTAATACTTGGGAGAGAAGAAAGGAAATATTCCGAGTGATTTTGTTGGGAGGCTGGCTGGGGTGGGAATGCTGATCATATGTGGCAGGGGTGTGACTCTGGGTGCCGCAGATGGTATTAATGCTTAATGTCCGGCAGCACGGACATGCCGTTTCTGCTGACCAGAACCAGAATATCACATCCCCCCCCCCTCCATCTCCCAGGGGCGTAAACATTCAGACCTCGGATTTCGAGTTGGCACCATGTCCGCCACGTGGTGGGGTGGGAGTAGGCGTTTGGAGGGAGAGGGGTGGCTGTGCAGCTCTGGGTGTTTCCCGTTCTGCTGATATCGAACGGTATTTTTCCCGTCGCACAGTAAAACCAGCCCCTGAATTTCTCCGGAGGTAAATACAGGCGAAGAGACTGTGAATTTGTCGCGGCTCTCCCTGCCTGGCCAGAGGAGGAATTGGGACACACAAGTTAGAGCATAACAAGTGCACTCATTAAGACTCCCTTAAGGCACCAAGGGGACAGGTCTCATGCTGAAACCCTGGAGGTGTTTTTGTAAACGGTCGCTGGGGTTTAACCAAACGCGGCACTCTAGCTGCCACGGCGTGTGTCTGTGTGCTGTGTATATGTAAGTACGCATGACGTCCACTCAGTGGATTTCTGCCTTATCATCGCTGCTGGTGCAGGATGTCCTCAGATGACAGTGTTTTGGCACCGAGTCAGACTTCTGTCTGAGTTATGCGGAGACCTCACTGGGCTGGTATTTTATTCTTTATTTTTTTGATGCAGTGACATCGGAGAAATTAGCTGCTCCTCTGGCTGTGCATTCTCAGCTTCTAGAAAAGGACCTGTAGAGGGCTGCACAACTTTGTCACCCTTGCTGGGGTGCATACCCAACCTGCAGCACACATTTACAACCTGAGCCGCGGAGATGACAAACACCCCACCTAGCGAGGGGCTCGGGACTCGTGGAGCCAGAGTGAAATTCAACCTTGTTTTCGGGGGATTGGGGGGGGGTGTTGGTGAGGGGTGCCCAGTATCCTCCAGTGCCAGGTCTGTGAGAGAGAGAAAAACATCATGCGCTGTTTACATCCTGCCACAGTGCTGCCATAGACACGACTTGACCTACTTTTAAAGGGCCGGCGCGCATAAGGAGGCCCAGAATCTTCCGTGGGCCGTTTCGTGGGGTTCGAGTGGGAGCGATCGAATGGGCCGCTGAATGCTCCGACTGTATGCATCTCACTCGCAGACTTGGCTCTTTGAGAGGGATATACTGCAGGCCAAGACACAGCCATGAGCAGAGAGAGAGAGAGAGAGACGCGCTCACACACACATAAACAGCGAAGGTAATGTGATACTTGTTTTTGAAGGCCAGTTTTATGTCCTCTGACTCAGCCGACGAGTCATGACCACGCGGGATCTGCGTTCTCTGAGTGCATCAGTAGCGGCCTGCCTCCCAGAGACAGGAGGATGTACTGTGGCTCAGAAGTCCTGCTGAAAAAAACCGTGTTTAGTCAGAGAGGAACATTGTGGAGGTGAAGGCTGGTGTTGAGCTAACTGGAAAGATCACGAGAAAGGAAAAGACCTTGCCCAAAACCGGACTCAGTGCTCTGATGTACTAAGAAAGTAAGTCCGGCCCCATATAATCTTTGTCCTGGGGGGTAAGAGGAGTGGGAACAGTAGGAGAACTCTAGTTACGGTCCCGAAGCCAGGCCAGGGCGACGGTAAGCGATCTGCCCCGTTCGCGGACGGAACCCTTTTCATCACAGAGAAAAGAGCCAAAAGCAAATCCTGGAATAATAAACGTGCCCCCCCCCCCCCAACTCTTCTACTGCCCTCCTCTCCCCTTTATGTAAGCCCTCTGCTTCGGGGTGGGGTTGTTTTTTGGGCTTGGGGGGGTATGCAAAACATTTGGGAGGCTGAACAGCGGATTTGCTCGGTGGGAACACCGCATGACTCCGGAGAACTGGGCCGCAGAGTAAACAGTCTCTTTCACAAGCCAGAAATAGTTTTGACGAAGCCAGGGGGAGTGGTGGGGGGGTGGGACGGCACTGGTCACATCGGACTGTTGGAGCCCAGGGGCTGCGCTGCTACTGCTCCACGTCTGGATTTAAGAAGTATCTGCAGTATTGGAGAGGGTGACCTTATGAGATTTAACCTGAAAATGGTGCCTCACCTGCATGTCCTTTTACCACGGTGTGACCGTGTGTGCTGATCTGGGGATTTTCAACTTATCTTAAACTACTGGGCCTCCAAAATGAAAATAAACCAGCTATGGACCCCCTGCGCCCTATGGGGGGGCTTTAATGTCTCTTTACAAGGAGCAGCTTCTTGAATATTTTTCTCTCCAAATTGGGGGGGGCTTGGTATGCCGTAAAACGGATACCATGATTTTAGTTGGCATAAAAAAAATTACGCTTATAATTTTTTTCCAACCCCAAAAGTACATTGATGAGATTATTTTGGACACATCACCTATCCTTTCCGCTCCGGCTGGCTCAGACATACTGCCTCAGAGGCGTAAAGCCAGAGCGTAGGAGCCCCGTCCGCCGTTACACACTGCCGCTAAGTATGTCGGCAGGCATCTGACCTGTCTGCGTGTGACGAGGAGTTTCCCCAGTGACCGCAGTGACCACACCGTACTGCGTCGCTCTCGGAATCGGGGAGAGAAATGGCTGAGAAACAGGCAGCCCTGCTCATCTTCGGCGGAATCGGTGGTAATATAATTCTTAGCTATGGTTTAAATAATGTAGGAAGAACAGCAATAAAGAAAATCCTCTTTAAGCTCCTCGGGAACAGGCAATAAGACACCCTTTCTGTCCAATATTCAGGCTTTTTATATGATTCTATGAAACGACGGCGAGCGTGTTTGCAGAGGCTGCTTAATCTCAGGTGTTTAAACGGTGATTAGCATGGCTGCAGGTGGTCGCCATCTCTCCACCGCCCCCCCCCCCCCCCCCCACGTGAATTATTGAAGATGCCAGCTCGGCCTTTCCGTGGTATTGCCCACGTGCCGGACCTCTGGCACTAGCCGTCGAGTAAGTAGTGCGGATGGTGGTGGGGCGTGGGCATGCCGGGTAGGGGAGGGGACCGCCAACGTGTCGTCTTAGTCGCCAGGGCAATTTGGCAAGGCGGGCAAAAGGGTTGCGGGAACATGGTTGGAGCGGAGTGTCGGGCTTCCGGCTTGGCCCATCTACACCGGCGCCTGCTGGTGGACGCTGCTGGCAGCGCGCTGAGAGGTCACTTAAAAACCAAGTGGCATGACTGGGCAACATGTGGGGCAATAATGTCTTTGGTCCTTTATCGAGAGGCAGTTTATGGGGTCATTTTTAGGGATACTATGTACATTTCTTATGACTTAATATGTTTATTCTTTAAAATAATTAGTTTAAAGGAAATACGTACGGTTTTAAATTAAAAAAAGCAGCACTTCATAAATGAAGAATTCTACTGAAGACCTTTTCATAGAAAGGCCGAGTGCAGCACAAAGCGGGATGGTGATTTTTAAATACTCGCTCCATTCTCATAAAAATTCCAATAAACACTTAGTCTGTCATCTCCATAAAGGCGTATTCAAACAGTGGCCAGTGTCCTTCCTCATCTGAAAATTTCTGGAAATCCGGAAGCGAAACATTACGAGACGGCGCCCAACAAAGGAATTGGACTGCTTTGTGGTAGAATCGCTGCTGTGATGGTTGAATCGAGTTGAGGGTTAGCACTTTCCGGACGCCGAAACCCTAGCATACAGTGAACGAGCGCTGTTAGGGTATACTGTATGTAGTCTTTAAATGAAGACCTGCGAACAGGCTGTTTCCCCTCCCCCAATCCACAACTCTGTTTCACCTACAGTAACGACAAACAATCTCAGTAACTAAGAGCCAGCTCTCCTTTTACTGACCGCTTGGTAGGTGGTGCAGTTCCATGCTTTGAAGTTGAGACCCCCACTGTTCCTACTGAAATGGCTGAAATATTCCACTCGCTCCTGTCCATTCCTTAGCATCTAGTCCAGCGCCCACCACCCCTGGTTCTACATTTTGCCGTCCTGCTCTACTCATCCTCTTGCTTTGTCCGGGTGGCTTTAAATTGCTTAAATTGACAAACACACAAGCCTTCCTCTCCCCTCGCCATTTCTATCACTTAACATAGACCCACACAGGACCCTCTGTTTCCTCCCGGACTGGATAGACTCTAAGGGGCCGGAGTGTCGATCAGCAATGGAATTAAATCAGGCACTAGCTAGTCTGCCTTCTTTTCTGATAATTTTTTAGATGCTGTTTAAATGGGTCCGCAGACGCGGCGACTGTCAGCCTTCTGAGAAATATCAGAATAGACTAACCAGGATTATGTCTGGAACGTTCCAGTGGCATCCATTTCCACGGGGTGCTCTCCCTTATTGATTCTTTAGGTCATTAATTGCGTTGGGAATGAGGTCCTCTTCGGACTCCCCTAGTCCGTCTGGAGCACTTAACGTAGTTCGGTGCCCAGTCACTTGTCTGTTTTATGATTGCGGCCGAAATGGATGCATTTACAGCAGTCTACTTCGGCGGAGAGGCATCACCAGCTTTTTCAGGTGGTGGGGGGTGGGGGGAGGGGGGGCAAATCTGACCACAGATTATGAAATCAAAATCTACTTGGCAAAGACAGCCAGCAGGAAGAAGTGGTGGGGGGGTAGGCTGGTTCTTAGAGTAAGTTTCTACAGGGTCCATTGTGCGGATGACAGTAGTACATTTCCTGGGGACAGAGTTGTTTTGTGGGCGGATTACAGACTCCCGTAGGTCACTGCAATTCATGCACTGCGAAGGAGCCAGCGGGGACTTTAGAGCGGGGGATGCGGAATTCCCTCTGGAATGTGTTGTCCTATCCTTGGCATTGTGTCCTGTGCCATCCATCCTGTGTCAGACACGCATTAGAGGCCTGGATGGAAACCTCCTGAGAGGGGCCATGCCTCCCAGAGCTGTCTGTCATCCCCAGAGGGGTAAACAGGGCTCTGAAAGTCCCTCCTCTGTGAAAACCTGTCCTTAAAATTATTCCTGTAGTGCAGTGTTTCCCAATCCAGTCCTCAGGGACTCACAGATACTCCACATTTTTGCTCCTGCTGAGAGATGGGAGGGAACAGAAATGTGGACTGTCTGACAGGCAGCTGGGAGGGAGCAAAAACGTGGACTGTCTGTGGGTCCCCGAGGACCGGATCGGGAAACAGTGCTGTAGTGCACTGAGCCTCAAGGAGACAAAAGGTGAGGATGAAGAGATTCACATGAGGTTGAGGAGAGTATCTACACCAGTGTTTTTCAACCCGATCATTGTCTCCGGACGGAGGGGACCGAAGGAAAATATTGTCTCTAATTAGATCTGACTTGTTTGACTTCATCTTTAAAAAGGACCCCTTATAATACATAGACTGCAAAGCTTTTGTTGAATTTACAGTGCTAACCCTTGTTTCTGTATGGCCTAGGAATCTATTTGTTTCTATAAAAGAATGTGGGGGGGTTGCAGTTACTTAATTGTGAACTCAGGGATTAGTGTGAACACTTATAACCTTTCACCCCAAACAAAGGCGTGATCACATGTGGTTGCTTAGTGACATGATTTTCACCGCCGATTTAATGGAATCGCTGGGCTGGATCGGTCTTGATGTGCTCTTTCAGCAGCCGTGTTGAATTATTGCACATGATGTCCCGTACCAAAAGAGTACGAATATAACTGTCCAAAATAAATCGATCATTTACAAACAAGCACATCCTTAGAAAAACCACCCAGGATATTTTTTAAGCCTATTTAGCATACAATAACTAAATTGTTTGCAATTGTAACTGACAAAGGAAAGTGCTTTGGATGACAGTAAATTCATTTTGGAAATGCACATGTTTTTTTTTTCCCTTTGGATAAAATTTGGAAAGGTTTACGCAATTTCTGCTGCTCCACGGGCTGCGTGGCAGCTGCAGTTACTGGCCAGCGGAAAGGGGTCGTCCGCCCTCTGCTTGGGTCGGTCAGATTGACTTCCCATAACTTAAAACTGAGTTTTCGGCTCAGAGCTTCTCAGACCTCTATTTCCAGGGCAACTGGCATTGAGACTGAGCGGTCAGTCAGATTAGGACAGGGGGCTATGAGCACATGCAAACCCCAATACCACCACTACCATCATCATCATCGACATCATCTTATCCCATGAATTAGGAAAAGCCTTTGGATGATGAGTGGATGGATAGATGGGTGAATATTATTATTATTATTATTATTATTGTCCTTCTGTTTTCCAGTACTGTTAGATTGTCACGATTTGGTCTCTGGCACCTAATTTCATCAGGTTATAATAATGATTAGAATATGGTTGAACCTCCCTAAGTAACCTAAACACGTCTGGCTATTATTTTTATCTAGGTGCTCAATGCTTCCTGTACTTTCCTTCCTATTCTCCGCACGCTTGTAGGCCCCTGTAATTTCATTGTGTGCATCTAGGGGCTGACAGCTGAAACAACCCGATATTGAAGTGGGTGTGTGGGTGTGTGTGTGTGCAGGTTTGTATTTACCGCGTTGTGGGTAAGACCAGTTTTCAGGTCCCCCAAATATACAAATAAAAACAAAAAATGTAAAAAAAAATTTGAACACAATCAAAAAGCTAAAATAGCCAAAAGTCTGGAGTTTTGTTTGGTGATTTATGGGTAAAGTTAGGTCTGCGTAAGGGTTAGGGTTATGGCCATAGAAGGTAATGGAGAGTCCCCACAATGACAGGAGTATATGAATTGTGTTTATATGTATGCATGTGTGCATGCTTGGGTCCGTGTGCGTGTGTCAGGAAAGCCGAAATACTTTTCTATCTGCAGCTATCCATCCGAATCTGGTCTGGATGAGGAGCTTCATCTCTGTCCTTCTGTTGCTCCACACCAAATATCATCATCCATGTGCCGAGGCTCAGCGAAGCCCTCGATCACCCAGGTGATGTGGGCACGCCACCTGGTAGCCGCTTCCCCCCCGGCACCAGCCACGCCAACTCTGCTTAGTTCTCCCCAAAAAAAAAAGGGAACATGGGAGGGTGATGGTGGGGGGGGGGGGGAATTGCATCCCTCTGAGAAAAGTCCAGGTTCTCTCAGTGGCAGATAATGACTGGAAGAGTTGTGAACTCAGGTGGGACCCATTACGGCGAGGACTGCCACCCTTATCAGTTAATAGCGGGCTTCCAAGGAACCCGGATTGTTTTCTTAGACGGCACCTGGTCACTCGCGGGTCAGGAGGAACTGGGGGGAAGCACTGCAGAAAGATAAGCTATCGTATAGGCACGCATCTTTAGATAATATATTAATGGTAGGTCGGGCGGGGCCTAGAAGTTAATATTTCTCCTCCTGACTGATCAGGGTTTCCCCATGCAGTCGGCGTGAGGGACAGAGATGTTTGCACAGGTGTCCTGACAGCCTTGCTTGACTGTTAGGGGCCACAGGCCAAATGAGGACAATCCCGAGCAAATTAAATTGAATGTTTTTATCAGAAATGTACGTGTCCATAATTTGAAGCTGTGCCTGCTTTTTGGACGTTGGTCTTCCAGCCTTGGCTCGTTAGAGGAGTAGAGTCAGAATGGGTGCGGGACCTTGGGTCTGTGTGTGTGTGTTTTTCGGTGGATCCTTATTGTTGAGGTGCCGGATGAAAGCAAGTCGTACGGGTGTCCACACTGCCCCATGGACCCACGCACGCAAAAAAAAAAAAAATCCTCTGGAATGCTTAAGAGCAGCTCCCCCACCACCCCCCGAGCAGGCCGGTGTCCGTTTACAGTGGCCCGCTTGGAGCGCAGTCCATGCAGGCGCTGACCGGCCAGGCTGGAATGTGATTGATTATGTGGTGTTTATGTCATTGAGGACCTTTCAGCAGCTCAGGGGTCAAGAGGTCACTTTAACTGCAAATCCGCTTCCTTTTGTACAGTGAGGACCCGTAGCGGGGGCGCACAAAAACGCCTTTTTCTCTTTAGCCTGGGAAAAATGGGGGAGGGGGGCACACATCAATTAATACCACTTTTTTTTACCCACCCCCCCCCGTTCCCCTACCCCTCCCTTACTCCCCTGAAAGAGCACGCTCATCTTTGCAGGCGAAACTTTAATTAAACGTGAAAACGGAGGTAAATGTGGAAGAGCGCAATACACAGGCAAAGGAGTCAACAGGAAATTAATGTTTCTGTTAACTCTTCCGATTGGGGGGGTTATGTTTACAAAAACAGCTTAACAAACAAAAAGAGAGTTTAAAAAAAAAAACTAAGTTTGCAGCAAATACCAATGGA
The DNA here is from genome assembly GCF_023856365.1 of Brienomyrus brachyistius. Taxonomy (NCBI): domain Eukaryota; kingdom Metazoa; phylum Chordata; class Actinopteri; order Osteoglossiformes; family Mormyridae; genus Brienomyrus; species Brienomyrus brachyistius. The sequence goes on along the minus strand of NC_064550.1, from coordinate 20,510,103 downwards.
TGCAAAAAGATCTGAAATATGATAAATTTGTTTCATACAGCCCAACTTATTGCACTTAAACTCCTCGAATTACATCATAATTGCTCATTAAACCACTGGTGATTCCCGACGAGTTAAATTGAATCTGAAGTAAACCCCGTTTTGACAATTTTTAAGTGGAATTCTGGTGAAAGCGCCGAAAGGTATTTTATTTTTGTTTTTTTGTGCTAAAAACTGCTTCTTTAAACTGTGTAAATGAAAGGCTTTAACACGCACCGAGTTAAACTGCCATTTGAGATTTTTGCCTTCGCGACGCGTAGGTGATGGTGCTATTCGGAAAATGTACCAATCTTTGCCCTCGAGGGCACAGTGTTTGTGGTCATAGGACCCGGATTAGACTTTAACTCCAGGGAAGTTCCTAGGGCAGGGTCAGAGGTCATCTGTCTTACTTAGCAGTTTTTTCCCTCCCTTTCTTTACGTTTTCACTCACCTTCCCCCCTTTTATTCCATAGCGCTGCGCTCTGACCTTGCTAAGCCCACTATACTCCATGTCACCATTTTCAGGGACTTTCGACCTAGAAAATTAAGGTATCGGCTCGCGTACGTGTGACATACACGATGTGACACGTCCTCTGTCGTTTCCGTGTGCGTGCGTGTGTGTGTGTGTCTGTGCGTGCGCGTGTGTGTGTGTCTGTGCGTGTGTGTCTGTGTGTGCGTGTGTATGTCTTTGCGTGTGTATGTCTTTGCGTGCGTGCGTGTGTGTCTGTGCGTGTCTGTGCGTGCGTGTGTGTGTCTGCGTGTCTGTGCGTGCGTGTGTGTGTGTCTGTGCGTGTCTGTGCGTGCGTGTGTGTGTCTGTGCGTGCTTGTGTGTGTCTGTGTGTGTCTGTGCGTGCGTGTGTGTCTGTGCGTGTGTATGTCTGTGCGTGTCTGTGCGTGCGTGTGTGTGTCTGTGCGTGTCTGTGCGTGCGTGTGTGTGTCTGTGCGTGCTTGTGTGTGTCTGTGTGTGTCTGTGCGTGCGTGTGTGTCTATGCGTGCGTGTGTGTCTGTGCGTGTGTATGTCTGTGCGTGTCTGTGCGTGCGTGTGTATGTCTGTGCGTGTCTGTGCGTGCGTGTGTGTCTGTGCGTGTGTATGTCTGTGCGTGTCTGTGCGTGCGTGTGTGTGTCTGTCTGTGCGTGCGTGTGTGTCTGTGCGTGCGTGTGTGTCTGTCTGTGCGTGTCTGTGCGTGTCTGTGCGTGCGTGTGTGTCTGTGCGTGTGTATGTCTGTGCGTGTCTGTGCGTGCGTGTGTGTGTCTGTCTGTGCGTGCGTGTGTGTCTGTGCGTGCGTGTGTGTCTGTCTGTGCGTGTCTGTGAATGACCACTGGAGAAAGGGGGATGAGCAGATTCCAGAAGGTGTAACAATTTATAGTGCATTCTGAGTGCCATTCAGAGACACACTAACCCCCCCCTCCCCCAGATTCATACCGAGCGGGACCACAACTGAGTGCATGTGCTCAGAGCCCGCAGTTGTCTGTAATCTGCTCCACGCAGAGTCAGGTACTATAGCTTTAAGAAATGTATAAATACGGACAAAATTAAGGTAATTTCTAGGGGTAAGCTGCCATACTGTTTCCAGTGTAGCCTCTTTCTGGTCTAGGCTGAAATGAGTGTTTATTTTTCAAAGTTAGCCTGCAGCCCTTCTCTCCTCTCGGTCCCCCCCCCCCCCCCCCCCCCCCCGTTTGTAAGAGATTCAGATGTAGGTGGCGAGCCGAGGCTTTTTCTGGAGTTAAGTGGCTTGTTCTAAATAAAGCTGGCTGTAAATGTGCCCTGACAGTGAGACACATGTGATGACCAGTCATAGGTTTTTCCTTTTTTTGTTTCCTGCCTTTCCCCCCTTTCCAGCTAGACGTCAGAGATAAATTATGGTGTTATTTGGACTGCCACGACTTGAAACGGCAAAAAAAAAAAGCACTGCTTACGATGTGTGTGTGGGGGGGGAGGGGGGGTCATCTGAGGTCTGTGCTCAGCTCGCGAGCTCCAAGCCAAGCAGAGAGCAAGAGCCTTGGCGAAGATGAGTCGGGAGAAACTGGGAGAGCTCCCCCTGCTGGCTGAGATGAATAGGCGGCCTATATCGCTTTGCTGTGATAGTACAGGGAAGCGCAATAGAGAGGCTGCTATATGCACATATTGTATATTGCAACACATTTCCTGAGAAATTCAGACTCTAGGCCTGTAAGGTTTGAATCGATGATACTGGACGGGGAATTGGATCTACTGGGTGTTTTTGAAAGACAAGTTTTTTTCCCACCAGAAATGTCTTGTTTTATGGTCCCAGCTCTCTGCCTAATCTCTGCCTAAGGGATAAATGTGTTATATCAGCCCCAAACCGTACACTGCCCCCCTTACCCCCACCCAAATACTAGCACCCCGGGACAGCACCTCTGTCTGACACAGTTTGTCATCCCCCTGAGCGCCGGCACGTCGTCAGATGAGCTTGGTGTCGGTCCCCCGGAACGTCTGCGGGCTCCTCCAGCGGGCTTTGGCGGGCGTGTTGACAGAGCCACCGCTGTTTACTCAGGGTTACGCCAGGTTGCTCGCTCTTCCTTTTCGGCGTATTTTCCTCCGTTGATCCCTTTATTCGAAGATTGAACTAATTAAAGCCGGTCTGACCACACCTTAACCGGCTGGCCATGACGCGCTGAGGATGTCGGCTTCCCGTACGGGCAGCACGCACTGCGTGTCTGTCCGTGACGGACACCGCACTATAGATCCGCCGTGACGGGATCACCGGAGCCTCCACAGACAGCCATTGAATAAATGATGTGAATCTGATGCAATTCCCATTGCCGGGTTGTAATCAATGGCTGTTGTTTGTCTCATTTCGCGTTTCGAACGTCGAACGGCTGTCAGTAAATCGCAGTGTTGTGACGCAGGCGCCCTGGCCCGCTCGTGATTAAACCGAATGCGGCTCCTTTTGATTACACTCTCCGGCAGAGCGGGGGCGCTAACCTGCTCAGGTTCATTCGCAGGTGTGAAATGCCAGCCCCCCCCACCTCTCGTCCTCCATTCCATCCCATAATAACCTCGTGCAACACCCGGAAAAGGACGGATAAGTAGGGTAAACCATGCCTGTCTTTCATTGTGCTGCTCGCCACACAGCTCGACTGTCAGAAATGGGGGGGGGGGGGGGGGGGGGGGTAACTGTGAGTGTAAATGACACTTTTATTCATGGAATAATCCTGTAGCCTGTCGACAGTTTTTCGTCTGACTGGCCGTTTGCCGAAAGACCCTGTTGCTTGGCGATTACAGGAGAGGCAAAATCCCCACACACCCCTCCCCCCGGTTGGCCTTGACACGTCGCTTGTGTCAAAGTTGCCCTTTTGTATGAATAATAAATCATAGCTCGTGGCAAACGTTGCGACTGCGACTTTGATGCAATATTTTTAGAAGCGTGCCTGAAGCGAAGCATTAGAAATAAACAAATAAGGGAAACGACAAAAACAAGCGTGAACTTTGGCGGAGGGGCTAGCTGCGAGGATTATCACACCAAAGAATACATCATTAAGTAGCCAAGTTACATCTAAATGAAGATTATTAGCTAGCGTTACCTCACACACACACACACGTGCATGCCATAGGGCCAGTGAGCCAGTGTCAGCCTTGGCACTGACAGTCAGGAGGTGGTCCACTTTGATGATACCGATTCCTAATCAGAACAGAGAGCAGCACTTTGCGTACGCTAAGTATGCAGTGTTATACATGAACAAGCCGGCTATGCTTATTGGCTCAGGGGTGGATGAGCCACGCAGATATCCCCTCCCCCCACTCCACCAGGCGCCCAATGAGACGAACAGACTCTCCAACTCTTCGCACAGGTGCTGTGCTCCCGGTGCTGTGCTCCCGGTGCTGTGCTCCCGGTGCTGTGCTCCCGGTGCTTATCAATAGTGTGATAAGGCCATGGTCCCCGTCTAAATACACGTGTATTTGACTTGCGCCGCTTAGTGGACAGTCGGGGTATTCCCAGTGTTGTGACATCACATCCTTTTCTATACATCTTTGCAGGCTAAAGCCATTCAAGTCCACTCCAAGTAAGCCACTACCCCCCCTCCCACCGACACAACAAAATAACCGAAGGCTAAATTGCCCCCCCCCCCCACACACCACCCCCACATAACAGAATCTTCCGGAGCGAATGTGGCCCATCATCCGCAGCCTGTCGATTTTTTGCGTGTGTCCATTTGGATTCTGTACCTGCACGTGGCCTCGGCGCCGCCCTACAAGTTAAATCAATTCCCTTTCTAATAGAATTAGAATGGGCTGCAGTGATTGAGGAGACCTGGTGCACAGCCTGCTTTAAAAGCACCCCCCCTCCCCACTCTCACCCCCTGGGCCCTCTTCTCTTTAGCTCTGATGCGCCCGTGATTGACGCGGAGCTGATCTATAAATAAAGTCTTTTCTTTCCTCATAAAGACTGTACTGTTTGCCTCCAAGGTCACACATGGATCTTTCTCAATAAACACGTATTCAACATCATTAGCTGAGTGACACGGTTAAATTGAGACGGTTGGCTTCTGCAAGGTGTTGGGAAAACGAATGGGGCCTCCTTCCCCTCTCCTCTGACATCCTCCTTCCTTGGCTCCTCCATCGTCAACCTGTCCCGGTCTTTCCATTTCTTGTCGGGTAGCTTGTAATACCGTCGGACTGGTGCATCTCGGCCTACGGCAGCCAACATCTGCTGGCTCTCTGCGCCCGTAATAAAATGTCACCGTTGATTGGTTTAAACCAGAGGAAAAATCACATGGTCGCTCTTAACTCCCACCCTCCAGGCATCCATGTGTGGAAATTTGTGCTTTGATTTCATCTGTTTCTAGCCATGTACTTATATTAGACTCAGTGTGTGTACAGAAGGTATATAGACTATTAGTTATATTATTATTCTCAGTTTAGAATTTAAACGTTTTTTCTCATCCCCATATTTCTTGAAATGTTTAAAGCTTAGCCTTAATTTTCTTGTAAATCTCAGTGTTTTTTTTTTTTCTATTGGTGAGAAGGACGCCCCCTGCCTGTTACTCTCACCATATGATGGGGTGCATACGGATAACTCTGCCGTGGGTGGGTGGACCTATCGGGTTCTTCAGACTCAGCCTGGGCAGCATTGCATAGCTCCCTGGATTCAGAATTTAAAATATGCATCCATCTAACTCGAATGTGACAAAAGCAGGCTTGTAAGAGCGCTAGGTAAAGTAATGCTGTTAGTTGCGGGCTTGTTCTCGCTCCTGGTCTCCTCTAATAGGCGCACAAAGGCCTACATTAAGCTGCGGAGAGGCATGCCATTCCCTTTTTGCTTAATACCTTTATTTGTAAGTAATTTGGCCATGCTTTTTTTAATGCATCCTGATATGATCAGATTTACTTTTTCTCTCCCTGGGATCAAGCCCCCTGTTTTTGTGTCCCGGGAGGCTTTAGAATCTCCCCCTCATTCCTTTCGCCTCGGAAAACAAAACAAACTCCCATCCTGTCAGATAGGATGGTGGGGTGGGGTGGGGTGGGGTGGGGGGGGCAGCAGAGAGGCAGTGAAAGCCTTTTGTCCATCAGGGAAAACCGTGTCAGCGCGGAGTGAGAAAGGGCTCCGGTCATCTGGCCGCAGTAAAAGGACCAAAAGTGTAAAGATTAGGGACGTAAGGGGTCGAGGCAGGAGCCTATGACTAATGCGGGCGCTCATTGAGAGGCGAGGCCACATTGTCTGCCCACTGTCCAGATGGCCACTCGAATAAATCACAGCGAAGGAGCACAATGAATTCCAGCGCAGGGGCTGCGGCCAGATAATCATGCAGGGAGCGCCGGGGCTTTTCGCCTCCCCCACCCCCAATTTAAATCTGTTAATGAGTAAAACTGCGAGCCGCTCCTGCTGCCGAGCATAGATTCCATGGGCCAGTATCTGCCCCAGCCTGCCTCACGTTTGTCTGTATGTTTGTTTGTATTGCATGCTTTGTTTTGTCTGTTTTTGTTTGCTGGGTGGATGGCATGGATTTTTACTTGCCATACTCTGGTTCTCGATGTGACTTGTCTGTGTCGTCTGTGAATGTGTGTGTGTGCATGCGCGTTTGTGTGTGTGTGTGTGTGTGTGTGTGTGTGTGTGTGTGTGTGTGTGTGGTGTGTGTGTGTGTGTGTGTGTGTGTGTGTGTGTGTGTGTGTGTGTGTGTGTGTGTGTGTGTGCGTGCGTGCGTGCGTGCGTGCGTGCGTGCGTGCACGGGGAAACCCTTCCCGGACATGGCGGGTGATGCGGGGGAGAATATCAAAACAGCTGGGTGTCTTTCTGGTCCGATTTAAGGGTGGGATCAGGCTTCAGAAGTCCTCCAGCAGTCCAGAAACACAGAGGCCCAGGAGCAGGTGGTGCTCTTGGGATAGATGGGCAGAGGACTGTGGGTCAGAGAGCGGAGGAGGAGCTGGAATCCGGCCGGCACCATCCACGTACATGCGCATGCGGCCGCGCAACTCCAGTGACACTTAAATTGAAGTGATAAATCTGTCAGCCCTGCTGTTCAGAATGCAATTTCTTCTCCAGAGCACAATTTGGGGCGGAAAGCTGAGGGACTGTGCCCCCACCCCCCCCCCCCACACCTCACTCCTTTTCCCTCCATCGTGATGATGGCATCTCTGAGCAATGTCTGAGTAACAAAAAGCGTGAAGCAGGGAAGGACTCACAAATGACCCTTAAAGAATTGGATGAAATACTAATTTAGGGATTTTTTTTCCACCTATGTTACATGCCATATAATTCTGTGTTACACATTATATATGTTGTGTACTGTTAGTTGGATTGGGGTACATCCCTAATACAGATTCTGCTGTTTCACAGCTCTAATGTCTAAATGTTGCTGTCGTTCAAAGTGCTGTCATTCCACAAACTCCGTTTTTCTCAGAAAACGCAAAGTACCATTTGGAAGTTGCTTTACTTTTCAGTGTAGTTTTTTTTTTTTTGTTTGTTTGTTTTTTTTAAGTGACAGTTTGTCATATGGCGAACAGTATAATTTATTTTCATTTTCTTAATGCTGGTAAGGCTGTAATTGTCGGTTTTCCTCACCGTGATGAGTGATGTGTGCTCTGATAGAGGCTGCAAATGAAAATGTGCAGCGTACGTACATTATCTGACACTTTCAAAGTTTTGCATAATATACTTTTATTGCAAAAAAATTGTAAAAAAGCGAAAGGCTGCATTTATATTAAATAGGTTTCAGTGAGACATATAAAAATATGTATTTGCAATCTTTTGCGGAAAGTAGTAGCTTCCGGTCACCTTCCAGGCCTGGGCTGACTGGATCTGGGGTGCATCTCGAGTTTCCGCCGCCTCCCATCAGATTCAGCGGCCCCCAGTGTGACCGCTGCCTCCAGTAATCTCTGTGGCACTGTGTACAGTGGCTCAAACGCTAGTAACACCATCCCCATTGTCCAGTCTCAATTGCGGGGGGGATGTTTAAAGCCCCTTTCGAAATGAAATGCCGTACGCCGACAGTATGCGACGCTCACAGTCATTTGATGTTGACGGGAAAGGTTGGGCCGTAGAGACGGAGAGCTGGATTGTGCCTGGGGGAGGCAGGGAGGTAAATGGCAGCCGCTACTTCCCAAGCGCCACTCTCTCTTTGCTGTCGGTGCCATTAGCTAGCGAGGTTTCCCTTAGTGTGCCGCTGACTCCGGCGAGATCAAAGCCCCAGTGGACGGGAATCGTTTCTCACATGTGCCGAGAACTACATAGATGTCTAGGCGAGTGTGTGTCCAGACATGTGCCTGAACGTCTCTGTCGTTGGCAGTGGGGCTGTAGGGGAGGTGGGCGGCATCTCCGACATGACCAGCCAATTAACTATAGCATTTGGTCGATTTTACAAGGGAATTCTATAGGACTGTCTCATTCAGCGGTGGACTGGAGATGCAACAGAGGCAGAAGGACTGACGGCTAGGGTGATAATGGCGGGGATGTGGCACGCAGGATGTCGGGTCCTTTCAAAGGGAGTGAAAAGCAGAGCAGGAGAAGGTAACCGATGTTGGCATGGTGAGGCTCTGGGGGGGGGGGGGGGGGGGGAACGTATTTACCATTAAAGTATTCGAAACTGTAAACTTGACTGAATTCCAGACATCTTCCAGACAGTTTCCCTTCTTGGTATGATTCGGCCGTATCTCGTTCCCTGCACTAATTCCAATTTAATTGCCAGTGGCCTGCAGCCTCTTCAATAGGAGTAACAAATGGTTTGATTTTGTAGACTTCATCAGAGCGCATTTTAAATGCGACACGCTCACCCTGCTCGAATGCCAATGAAGCTGTGGAGTAGCTCTCTGTTTACTAATTATCCCCTTTCTTACTTCAAGCCGCACCGCTAGAGTTGTCTGATTAAATCGGATTTGTGGGATGGTGCGGAGGGGGGATGCGGCAAGCGGGCCTCTCTCCCATTGTAGGCCGTCCTCCGCCATGCTGGGGCCTGCGGTGCGCTGTAAATTATGTTCCCTTTTAAAAAAACACGCGGCCTCCTTTGTGTCGCCAGCAGTGCGGGATCGCCACGGTGATAAGGGGCACGTCCTACCCAAATAACACTTAAATACGTTGGTGCATTTTGGATGGATCTGGTTTGAGCTGACCACTTTCTGAGGCTGTCGGACCGATCCTTGCTGTGATTGGGTAACGATATCAACTTGGCCCCTGTACATACAATAAAGTTATACTAAATTATACATTAATCATTTTTTTAATCTGCCAAATCCAACACTATTCCACTCTGATGGAATGAGACTAGTTTTGCTGGGTGCTTTCTAGGGCCATAATCTAGCGTGACATCATTTCCTTTTAGAAATGTAGCTTCTTCGCGATATTCCATAACTTGGGGGGGTGGGGGGGGGGTGGAACACTGAAACATTTATTTTCATCTGCCTGGTTAATGCTCGGTGCCAAAATAGGAGATATGAAAACCTAATGTGGTCGTAAGGCTTTCAAAGACTGAGCCCATTGATGTCTGCCCTGTAATTCTTCCCACTCTATAATTGAATGTATGGTTGAGGAAAATTAATGTTGCCCAGTGAGGAATATGGAATATGAAGCTATTTCCTGAATAATTAGAACATTCAACATGTTCTCCGAGCTGCTTTTTGTTGCAGCTCGACATGGAAGATCTGTGGCGTGCGTACGTTCCCTCTCCAGCCTTTAATGAGGGTCTTCTTGCTCCCTCATAGATCAATAAACAATTCATCCTGACACTTTATTTTTTTTGTCCTTTGCGAGCGAAATGGGACACTCGGGCAAGGCAGAGCGATTCCGCTAAGCTGTGACTGTGCCGCTGTCAGGCGGATTCAGAGAAGTGTGTGTGAGGCAGCCTCCACACGCTCAGCCACTATTCCGACAAGCCCGTAAATGTCAGACGTATATGAGGAGTGTCACAAAAAGCACCGGTCCCCACCTCAGCAGTGGCGTGCCGGCTCCAACACGTGGAGGATCGATCGCTGTCGCTGTTCGCCTCCTGGCGTGATGTCCGTCTCCACCGTGCAGCTTCCATGCCTTCGCGCTCCCGGCAGAATGAGTGACAATGAGTCGCTGTGTTTTTCTCCACGCTCCCTGTCCCCTGCTGTAGCACTGGGTCACCAACTTTGTGACTGAACATGCAAGGAGATCTGCCACCCGTTTCGTTTGCCGCCATTTTCGTTTGCCGCCATTTTCGTTTGCCGGGTTGGTTTAGTTTGCTCGTTGTGTACTTTACTTCCCATTTGTTTCATTTGAGGTTTCGTTTGTCTCTCCTTCCTCGTCTGGTGGACATAACCCTTCATGTGATTCATGGCTTGGGCACATACCCCTCACAGACAATATCCCCCCCCAACCTGTTCATTGCCCCTTCTCCTCTCCTGTACCTTGCAGTAATGACCACAATAATGTGTATATTCACGTGTACCCCACCAAGCCCGGACTGTGCGCCGGAGGGGGCGTTAGCACTTTGGAAAGCAGAGCGACTCTTGGCAATGATGTATGTGCTGGCTGCCCCTAATGGCCACCGCTTTTAATGCCTCCGTCAGTCTTCGTGTGTCCCTGCTTCATTAGCCGGAAGCCTGCTTACCTAGCTGTCACGCAGTCCTGCCCCCATCGATGGCATGCTGATGACTGGCTCAGACGCACCCGGGAAGGCCAACGCCTTTCCTAATGATCTGTGCTGTTCGGGTGGGGGGGTACACTTGAGCGAACCCCCTTTGTGTAGCGCGTATCGTGTGCAGGCGTGTTCGGCTGTCAGCAGGCCTCTCCTCCGGGCTGCGGTACCCAGAGGGTTCCTTGAAATTACGAAGTGACTCCATGAAACTGACGTTGGTGGTGGTTTAGCATCATTCTATGTTTCTAGTTTACTAGAAATGGGTGCTAACTGCGTTAGCATCCCAGTCACGTGACTGTGTCTTCGGACTGTGGGAAGTAGACATGGACATGATGTGGGTTTAGGCCGTGGAGGTAAAAATGGCTTTACTGCACAGCTTGGATTGCTGCTTGCGGGTAGTACCTTGATATCCTGCTGAATGAAGAAGCTGAGAAATTCGGTGTATTAAAAAAAAAAGGAAAATCAGCTCTGACAGTCCATTTGGCAAACCCTGTTATCATACGTGTGGCACAGAGCTGTCTTCAGGCCCACTGATCTGTTAAGAGGGTTTCTTCCCCTCTGAGTTCCACATGAGGCCCACCCGCATCTAGGGGAATGACCCGAATGCCCCCGACAGTGAGGGAATCGTCGGGTCCACTTAGAATGTTGACACGACTCGGCGCTCCTGCGGACGTCAGACCATGTGAGGCAGCGGTGATGAAGCAGCAGCTGATTACAGCGGTGATTTAGTCGTGCTTTTTCTGGGCTCGTAATGGCTCCTTTCTTATTGATTAGAGCGCAAGCCATCTCATGCTCCCATTTAAAACAGCGGGGAGCGAGGCAGGGGGGGATCCGGCCACGTCCACGGCGAGCAAAGGGAACAGGGAGACATGGGGGGGGGGCAGCAGTGTTCGGGATACTCTTGCGTCTGGCTGTCGAGCCGTCTGCACGTGATGGAGGCTGGTGGCTTTTGCGTGTTTTATTAATCTCACCAAATAAGAGGCGGGTGTGGCGGTGGGTGGAGCAATAAGGGGGGGCGGGGGCACAGCCCATCGGCAAGGTCCTGCATCCGGATCATCACTTTGGCCGGCACACTTCACTCGTCATGCAGGCATGTGTCTCCCTGCATTCTGTGTGCCCTCTCTCAGGGTCCCCCCCCCCCCCCCCCCCACTCATAACACATGTGATGTATAAATATCACCATTAAGTGAAATTTCACTTCCCTTTTGTGTCCCCACCTTCCTATTTACAATTCAGTCCCAGGGTCTTGGCACAGGGGTTATGATTCACCCAAAACCTGCAGCCAATACCTGGGGCTACATTAAGTTTCTACGTTCCACTGCTGCCGATTTTTATTAATTTCATTTGAATCTGTGCCCCTCGTCTGCCTCTTCTCTCGCTGGAATCCAGCGAGTATCGGAGTATCGGCGACGGTCCAGGCGGGGCCCCCCCTCTCTGGAAGAGTCCCTCTCCATTAAAAGGCCTATTCAGAATGCTTAAATAACTCTGTCGGCCACTTCAGACCCATTAAGTTAATGCTGGAGGAGAGGGCCCCCCGGTGGGAGCCCAGGGCATTATAAATAGAGGTAAAGGTAAATTACAGACAGGAGTGGGTGTCAGTGAGACACATCCTCCTTTATGTGCTGTTTAATATAAGGCTGTAATAACTTCCCAGGTAGGCTGCCTTATCTGACCCCCCTCGCCCCCCACCCGGCCCAGGAGTCTCATTACAGTCAGACCTGGAATGAGACAGTTTGCCCCTAATGGGAGCGACTCCTCACAAATTTCAGTTGTTCTTTTCTGTACTTCCTGCGCTCTTCACGTCATGTGATTGCCGCAATCAAGTATACCTCCAAGCCCCCCCCCCCCCCCCCAACAAAGTGCTGTCATTGAAGGGTTCAAGCGAAATTGTCCCCCCTAAAAGGTGATTATTGGCCAGAGCCTTACCCTCCCATGAAACCTCACAAGGTCAGAGGTCATGTGGCCTGCGATGGGCCCATCCAGGCACCGACCCATGTGTGTAGCATGGTCATGTCTTGCCCCCCACCCCTCCGTGAGTCCCATACAGTGGCTGGCACACACAGGGAGGGAGCGGCGGGGGAGGAGGGTAATGCCTTGGCTAATAACATATTTTTGCCACAGCGACTGTGCACTTGTGTCATTTTTGCATGAAATGGAATTGTGTTTGTATCACGTGGAGACAGACCTTAGTACTTCTGCGTTCTTGTGAGCTCTTTTTAATGGGAAATGTGGCTTCATTAAAACTCATCCATATTAATGGTTCATATTAATAACGCCTAATGTCTCGTGGCAGCGGTCGGTGGCTCGTTTTCGCGGTCAGCCTGGTCCTTCTTAGAGACCCACCTCCCCCCCAGCGCTCTCCTCCCCATCATCTCAGCAGCTGTTTCCCGACGCTTCTTAAATCCCTCACACCCCCGCGTCTCCAGCCCTCACGCCCGCGTACCCCCATCGGTGCTAAGTTAGGGGCCCTCCTGTCACTCAGGGCCGCTCAGACACCCCCGCTCCCAGAGGGGTTCGCGTAACGGGTGGTCCCAATCGATTGGGGGGGGGGGGTTGCCGAGGCCACCAGGGAGGGGCTGCTCGTGTTGCACGGTTGCTGTGAGACTTGCGTCACTGCTTCAGCTTGTTTTTCTTTTTTCTTTCTTTTGAAGGATTCATACATTGGATTGATTTTGGGGGGGTGGGGCTGTGTCCTGTGTCTTTATGAACATGTAGGCGGGGCCTTCACATGGATTTTTACATTAGTGGGAGCTGTGGCAGAAAGATACGTTATCGACTGTTGTAGTACAAGCTGAGCTCTCACTGTCCTCTTTACCTTCAGCCCCCCTCCCTCCCTACCCCACCCCCCCTTTAAGAAAAACAACAATGACAACAAAAAACGGTAAAACTATATTTGTGTGTTCTGAGAGACTGGGGGGAGCGGAATTTTTTTTTCTTAGCAAAGTTTGTCTGGCTGTATCACCTATTAGTCCCACACTTTGCTGGGGGTGGGGTGGTCGGCTGGTGCATGTTAACAGCGTGTTTTCTGCTGTGCCCCTCAGCAGTGAATCGGCTCAGTCTCAACCCCTCATGTCCCCCCCCCCAGGCTCGGACATGGCCATCTTCTGCCTCCTGTGTGGCAAGCGCTTCCAGACGCAGACGGCCCTGCAGCAGCACATGGAGGTCCACGCCGGCGTGCGCAGCTACATCTGCAGCGAGTGCAACCGCACCTTCCCCAGCCACACGGCACTCAAGCGGCACCTGCGCTCCCACACAGGTGAGGCCATCAGTGTTTTTAAGATGGGGGGGGGGGCAAGCCGAAAGCAACACGTCCAGTCCCTGACCAAGCAGAGCTTCTCCTCCGCTCAACGCTCCCCTCCTTTCTTCTGACCACTTCTTCCCTCCTGGTTTTCCTGCCTCCAATCGCCCCCTCCCCCCTCACACACACGCGCCATGTTCCTCTCGGACTCATGGTAGTCAGCCCTCAAATTAATCGCAGCCCCCCCCCTCTTTGTTTTCTTCGGGGATGACGGCCTGTCGTTTAGACAGTCTGAAACAATTATGCTTCCCTGGTTCTGGCCCGGGCCCAGTGCTGGACGGCGCGTGTGGCAGGGGCTGGATTAGGCCCCTCGGTCGGCTTGTGGAAACATCTTACTGGCTCCGTGCCATGTGGCGCCCAGCTGACCAAACGCTCTGTAGAAGTGGCCACATTAAGGGCAACAACAAGAACACAGCTCTTGGCTGAAATCTGGTGAAGGCAACTGGAGAACACATGTTTTGGAATAGCAAGAAAGCGGTCCAGGTGCATATTAAGGCATTGTGGAAACAAATGCCACAATTCTGGAAGTTCCGGGGTCGCAATATCTGGAACGCTCTCTGATTGGCTAACACATGTCAGTTACTTTGTTACCCAACAGGTTACGTTGAACTGGACCTGACCAACAGTCTGTAGGTCCGCTCCCCTCTGGGACGAGGGCGGTGGGTTGGGAGGGGTGGGAGGTGGACCTCATTTTCATCTGCGACCTCAAACACCCCTCTTGTCAGAGTTGATTACAGTCCTGACCGAAGGAGGGGTAATGCGAGACTGGAGTGGTGGCTGTCGGGCTCCACGTCTGCAGGAGCCCAGCATAAATGTCACCATAAATGGTAGCCACGACTCTGAGCCACGCCCACCCACAAGCGTGGATAAATTCACAATGAGAGGCATGGGCCGCCTAGTCTGTGTGACGTGCAGCTCTGCAGGGGATTAGATCGGCAGAGCAGGTTGCATCACAAAAGGAACCTGCATTCACGGGACAGTGGAGCGTTTTTAATGCCTCAGTCTGTATTCAAAAATGTAAAAAATGCCATTATTCACTAGATGTGATTTCACAAGGTCACGCCAATGTCGAGAACATGGACGACGCCGAAATGTCCATGCGGTTCGCCCAGAAACACAGCGGCGGTCAAATGTTTTATTTATTTGCATCTGGCAAGTAGAGAATTGACGTAGCGGTGCGCCCCCAAGCTCGCGGGGCCACTGTTTAACATTACAGTCCATCATCTCCTCTCTCTCCCGGCATGTGCAGCGCGGTGCCAGCGAGCAATGTGTATCCACATCTCCAGCCCAGCCGGCTTTGTCTTGCACGTAATGAGCTGTACGTGTTGCAGGCCAGACTTACTGCCACATGCAGCATGGCGTTATTTTAAGGCTTAGGGACTTCTGTCGGTGAGGAAAGGATTCCGCTTTGGATCTGATGTCGGAAAGCACAAAAAGTCATACAGCACCTCTCTCTCTCTCTCTCTCTCTCACACACAGACATTCAGCTCTTAATAGCCCCCTGCTTATGAACTCCCCCTCAAATCCTTGTCCCCTCCCCATTGCATGTACACACACACACACACCACACACACACAGACGGTCACACGACCAGAGCAAACAGTGGAATACATTAGGGGCTAATAATCGGTGCGACCAGCCCTGCTGCCCGCAGCCCCCTGCTTCCCCCCCCCACCCCGGCGGCGGCAGCGGCGCAGAGCTTCGTTAATATTCCGCTGTTGTTCCCCGCTTGTGTTTTATCCGAAGCCCATTTGCCGTCTGTGGCGGCCGTTTTGTGTTCGCAGCTGTGTTTGATAGCGCCGGGCCACTGGCAGTGATGGATCCCTGATTTACGCTGCTTATCGCATAATGAACCAGGGCCGACATGTGGCGGGGGGGGGGGAGGGGGTATAGCAGGTACACCCTGCCAACCCCGGGGCTAAGGGAGGCAGGTGGGGTCTCCGAACCGGTCTCCCTCTGCCACTTCCATCCCCCACCCCCCCGCTGCGCCTCTGTTTCCTTGGCGCTCACCCCGCGCCCGGCCGCCATTAACGCGCCCAGCGGGGGCTGTTTATCTATCCGGCCGAGAGAGATGTACTGTTTGAAGGGGTGTCAGCATGCCCTGATTTACGATACTGTATCTTTATTACGTTAGAGCGTAATGTATTCCCAACGAGATTAAGCCCCCCCGCCCCACCCCCCACCGGTTCTTTTGAATCTCAGAGCAAAATTTAATTATAGGATACTCTTACATTTATAACAGTCAGACTTTGCATCTGAATGAGCGAGCTGAGTATTGTTCTGTGCTAATTTGAATATGAATTTTTTTTTTTTTTGGCTAATTCCACGACGTACCATTAAACAAACGCCCTGGAGCCACGCCGACCGGCAGAGTGGCGTAAATAAACAGCAGACGAGAATAACCCCTCCGAAATCCCACAGGAATGCCACTAAAATAAACGGTATGAATTTCCTGCGGTTAGTGGAACATCACGGATATTCGCTTTATTCGCCGAGTCTTCGTGTGTCCAGGCGTGTCGTCCTGCCTGCTGGGGCTCTGGGGGTGAGAAGCTTGCACCTGGATTCTCGTCACGCTGGACTTTGGTGGCCATGACCCATGAGCAAACCAGGCACATAAGCGGAAGGAGCAGCGTACTACAGGACCCTTTTGATTACGTTTTGCGGAATAATAAAAATTGTGACGCATTTATTCCCCCCACCCCGCCCCTTACTGGGAGATGGACAGCTCTTCAATCCCGCAAATTTGCATGCGAGCGGCACCGAGCACGCATGTTCAGATGCAGGCGTGTGAAAATCGACGTCGTCTCTTTAAGGGCGAAGCAGCAGCCTGAGCATGACAGGACATAACGAGAAATGCAATTTATTCGCGGGCACGGGTGCCGTTTGGACAGGCAGATAATGAAACGCGTAGGTCACCGCTGATGACTTAAACCGGCGGCGGCGGCGGCGCAGCGAAATGCATTAAGTGTCGGTGCCGGCATCTCGCATCTGCGGCGAGGGCGCCGTGATGTATGGGCGGACGCTCGTGGCACACGGGCAACGCAATTAGCGGCGGCTGCCAGCGGGGAGCTCGGCGCGTCATAATTTTGCCCATTATTGACCTGCTGAATATGAGAGCCTGTGCTGCGAGGTGTCCCTCGTTGCTGTCTCTGGGACAGGTGCTGAGATACGAGGGGGGGGGAAGGTGATTGGTCATCATCACCAAGAGATGTGAGCTATTTTTTTTTATCCCCCCCCCAGCAGATTTATGTTTGCATCATCTCCATGCCTCCCAGCCCATTTTATAGCCAATCATACTCACGCATGCGCCCCCACTGTCAAAAAGAGGGTTGTCTGAAGTTATTAAAGGATTTTCATGGAATTGTATACAACATGCAACATCCATGGCTTTGCCAGGATGCCTTCCAAGGTTGGGCCTTTTCAAGGGGGATGCCAGTAAGTCTTGGGACAATTCTGTTAAACTATTAAATCATTAATGATTTTGTCACATTTGGTCTGCGTCTGTTGGGTGGGCAGATGAACCGTAGCCATGCCTGTAACAAACCCTCCCCGCGACCCACAGCCAGGCTAACACTGCTCCCTCTCCACGACCAGCAGGTGACCACCCGTTCGAGTGCGAGTTCTGCGGGAGTTGCTTCCGGGACGAGAGCACGCTGAAGGGGCACAAGCGCATCCACACCGGCGAGAAGCCCTACGAGTGCAACGGCTGTGGCAAGAAGTTCAGCCTCAAACACCAGCTGGAGACCCACTACCGTGTACACACAGGTCAGAGAGTGGCCATCGCCGACTGTACTCCTGTATACTCCTGTACTCCTGTACCCCTGTGTGTACTCCTGTACCCGACTGTACTCGGAAATCCTGCGAATACTGGTTCATGTTTGTTAGAAAAACTGGTTATGCTGGATGCTGTACAAATACTCAATTTACACTCATCAGAGTGCTTTAGTATAATCTGTTTACACTGGTCAGAGTGTGACATTCTGCGTATACATTCTGCTTATTTGTATTCTGTTCAAAACGGTTAGAATGTGAGGTTGGCCTTTGCTCGCGCTGGTTACGGTGTGAGGTTGGCCTTTGCTCGCGCTGGTTACGGTGTGAGGTTGGCCTTTGCTTGCGCTGGTTACGGTGTGAGGTTGGCCTTTGCTCGCGCTGGTTACGGTGTGAGGTTGGCCTTTGCTCGCGCTGGTTACGGTGTGAGGTTGGCCTTTGCTCGCGCTGGTTACGGTGTGAGGTTGGCCTTTGCTCGCGCTGGTTACGGTGTGAGGTTGGCCTTTGCTCGCGCTGGTTACGGTGTGAGGTTGGCCTTTGCTCGCGCTGGTTACGGTGTGAGGTTGGCCTTTGCTCGCGCTGGTTACGGTGTGAGGTTGGCCTTTGCTCGCGCTGGTTACGGTGTGAGGTTGGCCTTTGCTCGCGCTGGTTACGGTGTGAGGTTGGCCTTTGCTCGCGCTGGTTACGGTGTGAGGTTGGCCTTTGCTCGCGCTGGTTACAATGTTCACACACAGTTACAGTTGATCATGGAAGCTCCACCAGCCCAGGTTAATGGTCTGACTGACCCGGGCCTGCACAGTGGCATGCTCCCACCAGCAGAGGGCGCAGGATAAGCAGCGACAGCGTCCCTTTTGTCTTTGGAGGGATTAGCTAGGTACGAGAGGCCCAGGAGGGGGGGCTCCCGCAGTGAGGCGCAGAAGGCGCGGATGGCACGCACCCGCCCCCCCCTCCGCCATTCAATAAAAGCAGCTGTTAAGCCAGCCTATCAAGGAGGCCCGTCAAATAATCGGGTGCCTTTTCGGCGGCCGCGGGGCCTCGGTGAGCACATGCAGATAACAAGAGCGGCGACAAGCGCACAGTCAAAGGCCACAGCGCACAAAAGGGGGCCAGCTTGATGGGACTTCGGCAGCGGTGGCCTCTGTCGATGCTCGATCAATATTTGGGTTGCATTTGCAATTCATTAGGTGGCGGCGGCGGCGATGCGCGCAACCTTCCTGTTTACAGTGTCGTTACGGCTCGCCCGGTGCAGTGTCCCCGCCTGCGGGTGGGGGGAGAGAGTGTGTGCCGCAGAGAAGGGCAAATATGAACTTTTTCTGTGGCCCAGCATGCCCTGCCAAGAGAGGGGGTGGGAGGGTCTGCGAGATCACAAAGGCTCGCCACGTGACCCATGGTCGGGGGACATCGATCCCGCGGGCCTCCGGTCACCTTTCAGCGACAGATTCCTGTTGGTTTCATTCAGCAACAGCAGCATTAAATGCTTCTAATAAACACAAAGAAAAAAAAACTTCTCTTCTCGTGTTAACAGTGACATTTTGTTATGATTTAATTCACGCTGTCTAAAACATTTGTACAAAATATATATTAATGAAATAGTTTTATATATATACTGTGTGTGCGTGTGTGCGTGTGTGTGTGTGTGTGTGTGTGTGTGTGTGTGTGTGTATCCCTGTGCTTGTATGTGCTTGTAGAATTTAAAATCTTTTTTATGTATCTGTAACATTATCTTTTATAGTATCTTTTAGCATAATAATGTGATTTGATGTAATTTAGCGGAACTTGTGCATTGTGGACTAGCTACACCGTAACAGGTAAAGTCCAGGTAGCATTAACATGCGTGCCGTCAGCCGCGGCCAGGCCCCCAGGGCGGCCCCTTGTAACCCGGCTTCCGCCACTGTCGCTTGCAGGTGAGAAGCCGTTCGAGTGCAAGCTGTGCCACCAGCGCTCGCGGGACTATTCGGCCATGATCAAGCACCTGCGCACGCACAACGGCGCCTCGCCCTACCAGTGCACCATCTGCCTGGAGTACTGCCCCAGCCTGTCCGCCATGCAGAAGCACATGAAGGGCCACAAGCCCGAGGACATCCCACCAGACTGGAGGATTGAGAAGACCTACCTATACCTATGCTACGTCTGAAGGTGGGGGGGGGGGGAGGGGGGGTGGAGGGGTTTGGCGGAATGGTGGGATGAGAACTCGACGTGATGACTCGAGAAACGGGTTGAATCGAAATGGATGAGGAGGGAGAGACTGGCTGATGCACACCATTGATGGATGGATGGATTGGGCGGGGTGAGGAAAGATGTGGCAGGAGGTGGAGTCGGAAGTAGGAGGAGAGGCAGTGGGGAGTGACCCAGTGATGTCATGTTACGTGTAAGTGTAAGTGTGTCCATGCCGAAAATGTTCTTGTTTCATCGTCGTCGTCGTTCGTCGTCGTCGTTACTATACTCAAGGAGCCAAGGCAAGGACTTTGGGCCATGGGGTCCTGCGAATCCCCTCTGTTGGCTTCGGCTCTGCCAGCACCTCCAGGATGATGTCCCCCATCCTCACCCAGGCCACAACTACCAGGAGACCGACTTGCGTGATTGCTGACGCTGGAGGTATGGATGTGATCCCCCTCCCTTCCAATTTTTTTATTTTTTTTTTATTTCCTCTTTTTGTTTCGTCTTTTGCCCCGGCTGTCGCTGGGCGAACTTTGGACTTCTGGCTGGGCTATAGGCCCTGGGATGCCACCATTCAAAAAAAATAAATAAATAAATAAAAAGAACATTTCTGGGCCTTCAGTCCTAAGCTGGCCCAAACCCACGCTGCTGTTTCCGTGTCCGCGAGTCTCCCTTCTGGTTAAAAAGCATATTCCCTGCAGCTGTACCTGACAAGGACACAGAGCACTTAATTAACCCTCTGGCAGTGGTAAGTTCACAGACAGGGAAGAATTCACCCCAGCACCAAGGCCCTCACAGCAAAACATCCCGTGGGGGTTGTGAGGTTGGCCTTTGCTCACACTGGTTACGCCGAAACCTGTGTAATCCTTTTTGGAAACGAGATGCCGTGTCCTGCACGGGTTGCAAGATCCGTGCAGTCTACAGGCTTGCAGGACTGGCTGCCGGATAGGTCGAGAACATCGATCACTTAAGTTGAAGTCTTCGCATAAACCTGACTGCGAGTTTTCATTTTTCGTTCAGGCTTTTCTGGGAAAAGTGGTTCGCCCACTGTTCAGATGAGCCCCTAAATGTTTTACTATTATTCTTTTAAGCCTTTGACGATGTATCATTATATATCGCTCGTCATCACTTTGCACAGCGTTCAACAAATTAGGACAAGGGCCTTTCAGTTTTGAGTTTTTGAAACTGCTGGGTGGCTGAAACAGAACTGTACTAGTTTATCGCTCCTTTTTTCCGCACAGAGTACGGACTGCCGGTGTTCACCTTTATTTCTCAGTTTCATATATATTGTTTTTTATGAATAATTCTGTCAGGATCTCCAAGTCACGGTGGAAAAACCGCAAGCCGATCCCCAAGAAGGTGCCGTGGACCGATTCAGGCCTGTGGTCCTTTTCAGACACACGTGCGGACGCACACATGCACATACGGATGCTCTTTCAATGCCAATACGACAGAGACCAAAAGGACTCGCTGTGCTCACGGCCACTGCCTGCCGGAAAAAATGACCAGTGTTAGCATGCGTCTCGCAAGCTACGTGAAGGCTTTCGCCAGCCCCCCCCCCCCCCCCCCCTCCGAGGCGTGACCTGGAAAGAGAGAAAAGAAAAAGAAAAAAAACTCTTTATAATTTTTTTTCTTTGCTTTGTGTATGTTTATTTGAACTTGGTGTGTTTTCAGCACATTGTACTTGAATTACCTCGTTTTTCGTGACCTCATCTGCTTGTATTTTTTTTTTTATTTGTTGTGTGAGTGCGTGCTTGTGTCTAATGGATGAAAAGGTGATATATCCTAGGGAAATAAGGAGTTAAGTGCCACTGCGGTGGGGGGAAAATGTGTATTTTTGTCATGTATTCTGTGCATTATTGTTACCAAAATTGGTATTGTTTTTGTTTATAAAACAAAGCCCTGCTTTTGTTCGAAGAGCTCGGGGTTTTGTTGTCGTTATGAAAGCTACCTCTAAGTTGTTGTTTTCGTTTGTGAAAGCATTCAGTTCTACTTGCATTTCGCATCGTGGTGTCACTGCGACTTCATCTCACGCTTAACTTTCAAGTGTTTTTTTTTTGTTGTCTGTTAGTGACATTTATATAAAGGGTTATAGAAACTAGTGATCGATAGGAAATGGAAGGAAGTTTTTTTTTTTTCTTTTTAAATGGTCTTTTCCTTCATTCTCCCCTTCTAACCTTTGAACTTAATGGTGGATAAGAGATTTTGAAGCCTTAAGAATGGATTATCAGTTGACCTGGGAGGCAGTAGTGGAATGATAGTACTTTCAAGCGAGTCTAAACAAAAAAAAAAAAAGGCAGTAAACTTGAAAAATATGTGAATAGAATTGTAGTTTTGTAATGTGAAGAAGGTTCGTGAATTCTGAACCACTAAGGGTTATATATGCAGCAATGCGGTGTGCGTTGGACAATTTGGACTGCAAGTGGTAATCAAGGAAGAAAAAAAAGATGAAAAAAATTGGTCGACAGTTTTTCGATCCGAGTGTTGTTCCTGAGCAAGAGCCAACAGAGGCCATTTGATATATAAAGTTGTGATATTTTTGTATTAAGTGTCAGTCTTTCTCCATTTGTCAAGTTTTTCAGCGGGGCAAACATTTATATATATATATATATATATAAACTATTTTTGTTTTTGTTTATTATTATTATTTTTTAATTTTTTTTTTTCATTGTTATTTCTGGGTTGACTTAAATGTTTTGCCCTGTGCCTCTTTTTGTATTGTTGGACATAAACGTTGTGTGAAAATGATGTAGTATTACGTGTTGCTTTCTGGATGTCAACGCATTGTAGGTGAAGGACTAAATCTCTCCGCCACAAATCTGCCTGTTACGAAATTCTCTCGGAGTAAATCGGGGAGCGCCGAGGCTGGCTGCCGGCCACGTCGCATAACACTTTGTCAAACATTACAATTTAATTTTTTACTTGAAATAATTGAAAAATAAAGAAGGGTTGGTGGTAGAGCTGGGGTGGGGGGGGTGTTCATTTGGTTGGTTACCGTTGTTTTCTTGTAAACACTGTGAATCGAGGGGTTCCCTCTTACGATATTAAATGACATGCAAATGAGAGAAACTGAAAGACAGAAAGTTTACTCTTTCTGCCAATCGCAAGTGTACGCCACAGGTCAAAGAACGACCTGTCAGTCATTTTTTGTTTTTCATTTTAATATATATTTTTTTAGTGGGTGTATGTTCAGAATGCTCTCATCACTTACTGAACCTTTTTGTATCTGTAGGCGTGTGTGTTTTGCGTGTGTGCGTGCGTGTGAACATGTGTGCTCGTGATCCACGTCTGTCTGTGACGAAGCACTAATTGGATACAAAATTAAAAGTCGTTCTTGGGCCTTTTTTCCTCGAAATGCGTTGAAGAAAACGATGGCGTTGATATAGTTCTTCCCGCAATGTTCCTCTGTTTCTGTAATATCTTTGTGCCTAAAATGGAGCTGTTCTACAAAATGTCCATTTCTATCTGCTTACTTTCTGTATTTTCAAATGAAAATGAATAGTGTCACCAGTCTGAGCAGGGTGCCATGATGGCCCAGGACAGCGTTCACCCACCCCACCCCCCCCCCCCCCCATTCTCTTTCTGGGCCACTTTAGTGACAATTTATTTTCTTTTCTTTCCTCTTGAAGTTAAATGTGTTGAAGCTGATTTTGGAGGGAAGGGAAAGTAGCTTTAGCAGGAAGCCCCTCAGTAATAGCTGTGAGTGAGTCACCTCATTGTCTGGCCGTCGCTTGAACACCAAAAGCACCATTACTGTCAGTGTGAGATGGGGGGGTGAAACGTGTGTGTGTGTGTGTGTGTGTGTGTGTGTGTATTGGGCTTGATGCCATAACAAGAAAAACAGAAATATCCCAAGTGTTGACATGGATGACATTCCTGACCTGAAATATGTGATGGTTCTGTTGTAAAGGTGTGGTTTCGGGAGCCTTGGAATCAGGCCAACTCCTCCCCCCCCCCCCGTTACGTTTTTGCCACTCTTACCAAGGGGGGGGTGACCCACTCGACACCCTATAGGTTGAGGGGAAAATTTAAAAAAAAAAGTACTCGACATCATGCGCGAGTATTGGAAAAGCCTGTCATGGCATCCCTGCGTTGGACTTCACTGTGTTTCCAGTGTGGTGTGTTAGAACCAGTAACCATTTCATGCAGTGTTGACATGCATGTGCCATCGAGGTCTAGACTAAGCTGTTCAACTCACAAAGTACCGAGACATTCAGATTTATTTTTTTTTTGTTTTTACGGTGTATAAATATATTAGCACTGAGGACCAATTGCCCTGTCGGACCAAGTATACCGAAGCTTTCTATGTGACTAAGCTTTTTTCCCTCCTTTTTTGGCTTGTCTGTGATTTTCTATATATATATATATATATATATATATATATATATATATATATATATATATATATATATATATATATATATATAAAGTTTTTTTTTCTTGTGGTTACAGCACAAGTGCCAGTCAAGTTGCTTGGTATTTTGAGAAAAGTGTTTCTATCATTATTTGAATTGCTAGAGTTTCGTCTACCTCAGCACCTACTCTTAGCTTGATCTTAGAAGGTGCCCAATTGTTTTTGTTTTTTTTTCCCTCCCTTCTCTCTGTCATTTGTATAAACTTAATTTGCATTACAGCTTTGCGAGGTCCCTTTGTCTCCTCTAGCACAGAAACCGTGGTGTACCGAAGCGCTGCTCTGCGAGGACAGTGCGGAAAATTCCAGCATCAGTTTCTCAGTTTTTGGTTAATATATTTTTTTTTGTTTCGTTATATTTTTTTCCCTTCAGTGTAGGATCAGACGCGTCTCTTTGTAACATTTCAGTGTTCTCTGATGGAGTGTGAAAAAAAAAATAAATAAAAGAGATTTGATGCTGCAGGTTTCCCTCTCCATGTTGTCACTAAGTGAAGTTTGTGCCTTCAATAGCGAAAGAAAATATTTTTTACATCCTACTAACAGTAGATTGTTTTGTAGTGAACTTTTTTTTTTTTTTGTATTTTTATTTATAAGTCTCATAAGAAAATAACAATGTTCAGTTGTATACCTTAAATCTGCAGTTAGAAAAAAAAAATAAAAATGGATCTGAAGTCTGTGTTTTCTAATGTCTTGTCTTTCTGTTTTAATGAGAATGCTGTTTCGGTTTGATCTGGCCTAGCTAAACGATGCAGCGTTAAAATTCATATCATTTTAAGATGCGTATGTGCTGATGCCATTCTGGTACACCTGATATTAATTCCATTAAATGGCAACTGTCATCTCCGGTTATTCTTAAAAGCACAAGAAGTAAATAGGACTTTGTGTGTGTGTGTGTGTGTGTGTGTGTGTGTGTGGATCTTGCACCCGTTTTTTGCATTGCAGAGTACCTGGGGAATCGCCCTCAAAAGACGCCTCTGTAAATAAAAGTAACAGCCATGACAGGGTGCCAGGGAAGGCAGTCACAGCTGACAAATGAAGATGCATCGCACATCCTGAGACTTTCTTTTATTTTTTTCGTTCCCGCCTCGCCTCGTTCCGGCGGCGAGACACTAAGGCCTTTCAGCCACCCCACTGCCTCTCGCTGCAAATTTTGAAGATGCAGCATCACTTAGTGAGGAAACAGCTCAGTGCTGCATATTGTTTTTTTTTTTCCTCCTAAAATCTTTTTTCCCCCCCCGCAACTGAATGGGTTATACGCATGGAAACATTATGGGTTGTTACCTTCTGCAATCCTTAAGGACGACTGAAGTGTGCTGTTTGGCAGAAATATATAAGATATCTCGCCTTTGGACGTTTTTATCGACGACCCGCTGGGTACGTTGCGATGACATGCACGTCGACGGTATCGACGGCTTCGGAAATGTAAGACGACGTGTTCAGTCAAGCCTGCTGTGCTGTCCATTACCCCCACCTGCTGGCCGAGGTGCAAAAGGGCAGCTGGGAATCGAAGCCAATCGGCTGTGCTAGAGCTCCCCGGCCAGAGACATCTGTTAAGCATAGCGCGTTTCATCTGCGGTTGATCAGTCCGCCGCTATGTCGCTGTCAGATAAGATTTCTGTTTGGCCGATCGTGCCGGCCGCGTGCTGCACCCAATGCTCGAGCGCCGGGGACCGTGCCAAGCTACCGTTGCAACGTGGTCCTCCCCCATCCGAGGGGAATGTGCTGGAAGAACACCAGTGCCGCTGCTTCCACCCACCAGGCCAGCAGCGCTCCCCAGCTCAGAGCGAGCTAAGTCCCCCACTGTTAGTTTTTCCTCGTTCTGTCCGATTTGCGCGTACGACTGCTTCCCTCCGGAAAAAGTCTGCCTGAGTTTCTTGCATGATGGATGACGGCTTTGGGGGGGTAGTTTCAGTGTTATGATTCTGAGCCTCAGCATTACAAGTTGAAGCTGATGTAGGGCTTCCCTTTAAAAAAAACCGGCATTTCAGTGCATTTCTTACTCTTAATATCATTCCGCTGACTTCCTTAGAGTCTTTATTATATTCACTGTGACCTTTGACCTTGCGATGGGCCCCTTAATACTATGCGGATGCTTGGGATGGGGGTATTGGGCAGGAGAGTCCCATCCTGAAAATCTCCCCCCCCCAAGGATGAAATGGTCTATCACATTCCTGTTTCCCTCTCCCGTTAATTAAGGTAAGTGAAGGACTAGCTTAGTCCCACCCCCTTTCTTACATCTAGGGGTCCTCTTCCCATGATGCTTAGCTTCTGATTCTTTAGATTCTTCTCGGATTCCCTCTACGGAAGACGCCTGACTGCCGCCACCACTCTCCGATTTCTCGCTAATGCCCTAACCCTAACACTTCACCGTCTATTTGTCTGCGTTTGTTTTCGTGGCAGCGCTGAGGGGTTGGGGCCTGTTGCTGCTGCTGCTGTCATTACACGTGGCGTTACGGATGGATGGCACATCATCCGCCAGCCTGGGGCTGCTCGCATGAGCATTCATGGATGTTTATGTTTTTCATATCGAGGTTTTAACAACAAACACCAAACACGACACGTAAACCAAATGCAGGTTTATACACATACATCCCTCCGTCTCCCAACCACTTATCCGGTACAGGCTGCGAGAGATATTCATACGTGTTTTTTTTGCATCATGCATTCTGTGTACATTACATAATCTATGTGCTACATTACAAGTGGCATCTGTAAATCTGCGGACAAAGGCGGGAATCTTGAGGTGATTTATCCTGCTTCATTGATCCCAGGCTACACATTTCAGGCTTTTCCCGGCCTGTTTAAAAGAGGATTGCTCACACGCCCACGCTGACGGCAGCGGCGTCGCAAGAAGCCTTACGGGGCTCATAAATGCAAAGAGAAAAAACTCTGCCTTCTGTTGAGCGTAAACACAGACCCCAAGGCCTGCTGGACCGCCTCAGATGTATACGGGCTGCCCGCCGCTTGCCATGACTGCTTTGGGGACCTGCTGTGCATAACGGGGGCCTTGACCTCACCCCCAGCCCCCTCGCCACCAGCTTCAAGAAAAGCCCCCCAGAGGCTTAGGCCTTTCACACCTCGCTGTCCGTGGGGTCAAGCCGGACAGACGCCGGGGGCGGGGCCTGGGCATGAGCGGGCTGGTGGTGGCGAGGGTGTGGGGGGGATGTGTCCCTATTTCGGACGTCAGGCCTTTTATTAAAACGAGCCTGATTTGGCAGACGTGGTCGGCGGGGTCTGGCAGGCCCCGCCGGAGCACATCAGCTGTGGGTGAGAATCGGAGGCTGAATGGTTTGTGGCCTTGAATAGGCTTTGTGTCGCAGCCTGGGGGTCCCATCTCTGTGTGCTCTTTGACCCAGATATGATCTAATGGTTAGAAAAGCGTTTAGACAGTGGCACAGTGAAAGGGGAGCCGGCCTTCCCCCAAATCCCCATAATTGTGCTCACTGACTGGCTACAGCCTCAGACTTGCCTCGCCTGAAGGGCTCCCTGCAAAGGCCTCGGCCCTCGACGGCCAATTACCGCAGCAGCCGCACTCCGAAACAAAACATCCCTTTCTACGTCGCCCTAGAAGTCAGTTTTCGTTTTATACTCTTAGCAGCATTTTTTCCCCCAGCGACTCTGTTTTTGCGCGGGTGTGTGTGGCGGCCGGCATATTGTGCTTATGATGTCCTTGATGGAAAAAGGGATGGGGATGGATGAAGATGGTGCTTTATAATGAAATGATGATGTTTTGGATGTAGCTGTGTACATGTGGTGCGTTTCCTCTTTTTGATGGTCGTTTTCTGTGTGTGTTCGTGTGTGTGTGTGTGTGTGTGTGAGAGAGAGAGAGAGAGAGAGAGAGAGGGAGAATCTGTATGTATTACATAAAGGGTGCCCTATGTCCCCACAAACTAATAAAAACCTAATACTTCTTACCTTGTGGGTATATTTTCTGGTCCCCACAAGGAAAAACTCAATTTCCTGCAATCAAAAAATGTTCTTTTGGTAACCAGTGGAGAGTTCCCATCAAGATGTATTCATGGACTGTGTGTATTATGTGTAAGTTACAATGTGATAAAAACCTGTTATTTTGACGTTATGGACCATTTTTTCGGTCCCCACAAGGGGAAATTCAGTTTTATAAAAATTTGTGGCAGTAATCAAAAACCTGAATATGTCAGAAGTCTTGTATTTTGTTTGGTTACTTATGGTTAAGGTTAGGACTGGGTGGGGGTTAAGGTTGTCATTGTTGGGAATGGGGAAGAGTTTTCCCTATAGAAATCAATGGACAGTCCCCACAAATATATGAATACAAACATGTTTATGTGTGTCATACAGAATAAGTATATAATGCACTGATTGAATAATACCGTCAAATTTCCAGACTTAAGGAATCATGCACATTGGAATAGAACCCCTTCGAGTTTCTTGCATTTTCGTCAGCTTTTGAATATTTTAAAAATCATGTCATGTATTATATATACATGCCGTTTTCAGATTGACACAGGTGAAAGGTTTTGTTTTGTGTGTTTTTTTTTAATAAACATTAGTATTGTGAGCATCTTGGACCGTGACCAAGGGCGTATGTTTGGGTCCGGACCGGTCCCTACTAATACTGTGGGAGTACCGTGTGTGTTGAGGGGGCTGCGGGTTCAGAGGTCATTTGGTTCCTACCAATGCTGAAGCCAAACTTACGCCCAACACTATGGCGGCTTCTCCTGCGGTCGCAGCTCCGCTCAGATGACGCGGATCGTGATTTACAGCGAATCGCAGTGTGGCGTCTTATATTTACTGAACGACAAAACACCCCAGAAAAAAGTGGAAAGCTTACATTTTATTCAACATTACATTAGGCCTATTATTATTATTATTATTATTATTATTATTATTATTATTATTATTGAAGGTTAGTGATTGTTCTGAAACGCACACCGGGGAATAGTGTTGACTTTGAAATTTTAGCGCCTGGTTTTAAGTCGAGATCAATACTGGCCGGATTAGGGCGATGTTTAAACAGTTTAAAGACGGAGCTACTTTTCTTATCGACGCCAGCATCCACGGCAGTCGCCCTCCCTCCCCAACCCGTCATGTCGCTCTCAGCAGCGATGGGGCCCCCTGGTGGGTAAACTCCCATACAGCCGGAGTACATTTAGCGTAATATTTAGTTAGTTGAATTCACGGCCGCATTCCTTCTTCGCCCCGAAAATATATTGTGCAACCCATCAGAAACCATGGAAAATCGTTACATATAACAAGGAGCAAGCCAGCAGCAACAGACTGCAACAAAGTCCATGAATACTAAATAAATTACTAAATAATTTCGTAAAATAAACAATTTATTTTTAATCTATACTTTCGTATTCGGTTTTCATCTTCGGTTTTGTTAAATCCGTTTTTAAGACCAAAAAGCATCTAGTTTATATGGGGACTGTGAACTGCTCTGTATGATAGTCAGGTGTTTACACCAGTATCAAACTGACGCAATTCATCGGCGCAGCGCTGAAATGCAGCCCTTCCTGTTATCTGGGGAGAGATGCTGTTGGCACAGATTAACGCCAGTTTGAGTCTTATATCCCGAGACTTAAATATCTGTGTTTGAAACGAGCACGTTTATAATTGGATTGCATTATGTGCCCTTTTATGATTTAACGCGATTCAGACGAGCTCGGAGAATGAATCCGAGGCGCCCGGCGTCGTATCTCGCCCATCCTGTCATCAGCTCACGTCTCCAAGCCTGCAAAATCAAAACTTTACACACTTTTGACAAGACTTTTTAGTAGCACGCAGCAGGCATCTTACTGCTTATTTGCAATTATCCACTCGATTCTATTGCATTTAGCATAAAATGCATAGTATATGTATATGCAAACACAACGCACATACGACCTACTTGTATTTTGTCACTACTGGGCCTATTTATCATTTTATTCTAATTATATAAAAACATTCCTGATTTCAGTTCACTTTCGCTTTGCTCGGCCATTACCGTAAAAATAAGCAGCGCTCTTTTTGATTCATCAACGCGCGACTGTATAGCGCCTTGACTCGCATGAGTTTTTCTTTCCATGACCGTGCGTTGACAACAAGCTTTATAATATGCCGAGGCTCATATCGGTGTTACCGTCTGATGGAAGTCGAGAGTGCGGTTTTTGAATCATTAAAAAATTCCAATGAGCAGAGTCCCTGATTGCGTGCAGCCTTTTAGACCAGAGTGTGGAGTTACATTGATTGTACCGGGATCAATGGCCCCATTTACTGTTTAACTGATTTTTGCTTTAATTATGGACGCTGTCGATGGCATTTATTCAATCACCGCACACCCGCTGAGTGCATTTTCAGCGAGGTAAACTCTTTCCAGTTAGTACATTAGTGTCAGTCACAGAGGCAGGGACAGTTACCCCGATGATAAATACGCGCATCTATCAATGTTTCTACGCACTTTCCATAGTTCTTGTCATCTCGGCTCGACAGAAACAGGCCAGATATTCAATATTTAAAGACAGTTTGTTTATTCAAAACAAAACATTGCGTCCTCGCCTACCGTTACAGCTGCAGGTTCAGCTTCTCGAGAAGACAGAGATGCAACACAGACCTTCTCCGACTATCATAAACCTGACGTGGATGCAGACCCCTGCAGATATTTGACCTCCCTCCGTCTCTCTCACACACACGTGCAATATTTAAGCCACGAACAAGAAAGATCTTTTAAAAATTAAGCGGCAAATTTGTGTTGACAGTTATATCATGGTTAATGCAAAAGAAAAAAACTATGTTAATCATTGCCTGACACAACTAACATATTCACAACCATAAATACGGTATAAATGTTTTAATGGGGGGGAGGTTAAAACGGTCTTAAGGATCTTGAATCTTAAGGAAATGGTTGAGGGTATTATTATGATTAATATTATTGTTATTAAATGCCTAGCTGAGTGTGAAGACAAACTTTCAGTTTCCACACAAGTCATTAATGCTGACCACCTGCATATATATGCATAGTCTTTATAAATACTTGTTAAACATATATTAAAATGTACATTTAATTTTCATTTACTGTTAACGAAGTATCAAAAAATCATATTTTGCCGATTCCAAAACCCTACCGCAGCAATGGGAGCCTGTGCAAGTTCTCTCCTTTTTTATTTTATTTTTAGCTTTTCGGTGGCGTCTTTTTAAAGGTACATTTATACTTCCTGTCAAGCTCGATCGCTCCACCAATGCTTCTTTCCGCACGCCTGGATCTACAGATGTAGAATTTCTGCTGTTGCGTAAATCCTCCATAAATGCGCACGTGTCTGCATCAATCTGCATCACAGAGCCACAGTTTCCTTCCACTTCTCCAGCGATGCCACTCTGCTGTGAAATTTGGGTTTCGGGGCAAAGCCGACTCTACGGAAGCGTTTGAGCCAGCGCAGATCCGGGGAGCTTTGGGGCTGGCCGCCTTTCCACGCTCGCACCCGGCCGGCCGGCTCAGGCGTACTGCCAGACTGACCACAGCGTCCCCAGGGTGATGCTGTAGGCCAGCACGGCCACCAGGTAAACACGGAAGAGGAGAACGTCCAGCACATAGCCCACCTGCAGCCACTCCTTGGCGATATCGCGGCACTCGTCCCGTCTGTCCAGGAAACGGCGGATGGAGCAGACCTCCAGCAGGATGCTGTCCATGACGGGGGTGCTGTCCCTCGCCGGCAGGACCAGCCCCAGTCCGCGCTCCGAGTCCTTCCCGCCGTCACAGTTACGGTGGCTGCACCTGCCTGGGACGCGGTACGGCGACAGCATCACCAAGCGCATCACGCGAATAAATCATGATTCATTACAAGCAAGCCCACCTCCATGTCCCAGGTCTCTACACCGGATTAATGCATCAGCTATCCTAGGCTACAGCTGAGGGTCCGAGGCAAATCAGGGGCCCCGCCCAGCAATCAGGGCCTCAGGAAAAACGTAATGGTTAAACACCCCCACCTAGCACCTCGGTAACACCAATTAACAGATCATTTACGCTGCATCGTTTAATAATTATAGTTTCTCTTTCAGCTTCAAACCAGCCTAGGGCCCCTGAAGAAGTTAATCTGCCCCTGATCTGCACCCACCCTTCCCCACTTCATGAGCACCTCCCAGATCCTCATCGCTGCCCCTGCTATCATATTACCTAACCCTCCATCACCTGCACTAAATTACCATCTCTGAGGTTATTTACCCCGATACCACTCCCTCCCCACCCCCCCTCCCAGGTTCCTACTGGTGTTCAGGTGGTGATCTGTGCAGTGGGACAGGTCAGACCCCCGAGACAATGCAGGGCAGAACTTCTGCTTGTCCCGGATGCAGAGGAGCAGCGGAGCCTTCTCCAAGACCAGGCGCTTCACCCAGTCAGGGACCGGAGGCTGGAGGTCTTGCTTGTGCACCAGGCGGACAATTAGCACCGTCTCCGTCAAGCTGATCACCAGCAGGGCCATGCAGACCACGAAGTAGACACCTGTTACCAAGGGAGACAGCAACTCAGGGTGAAAAGGGTGAGACTGACCTCACAGGTAAATATGTCACCCCCTAACTCACCCTACTGTACATGCAATGAAGTACACATCACAAAACACAACAAAAAACTGTTTTCATGCTTTACAGCTCCCAGTGTTGGACATTTTAGGTCCAGACGCTACAAATCCAGACCAAGATTTTGTTTCTACCAACCAGTTAGATACTCTGTGATTATGAGTCTTTATGCTGGCTGGTAGAAACAAAATCTCGGTCTGGATTTGTAGCTTCTGGTCCTGAGATGCCCAGCACTGACAGTTCCGTGTTCTCTTTGCTCCATCAGACTCAAAGCCACATTTATGGCACGTCACCTATGAGCGGCGTCCCGATGGCCGTGGCAGGCAGCGTGTCAGACACGATGATGAGGAACACGGAGTAGCCCAGCAGCAGGGTGATCTTAAAGGAGACCCGTTCTCCACTGTCGGGAGGCAGGTAAAATCCCACGATGTCCATGAGCATGAGAAAGATGCTGGGTAGCAGCAGATTGACGGTGTAGAACAAGGGCCTCCGTCGGATCACGACCTACAAGAAACGTTTACAGTTTGCAGGGCCTCTGGAGAAATGCGACCAGGATGAGTGGAAAGACTTTGACGTGATAAACTCCCTTACGTGAAACTTCATTTCCGCATAATGGTCATTCTCGTCGATGCTGAAGGACTTGTACTTGGACAGGATGTGTAGCAGCTCCCACTCTCCTTGGTTCATGAACACCCTCTTGTCCACTTTGACTTCTTCGGGGGTCCTCATTAGGGTGATGTTAATATCATTGACTACAGGCAAAAGAGGAGGGAACCTATATCAGTTGGTCAAGAGAAGTGAAGGTTCATTCCTAAAAACGTTTCCTTGGGTAGTGATCATTCTACCGGTACTTATAGGGAGAAACATTAACAGTGTTTGAACTTGTTTCGTTTGACATTCCAATTAGACGAAACCATTGTTACCATATATGGAGAAAAAGCAGGGGATACAGGGTATAGTGATGTGTACTTACTGATGTGCAGCCAGCTCTGGAAGGTGAGGCTGCAGTTCTGCACATCAAACGGGAAGTTGTAGATGTTCAGGCTGCAAGCCGTCACCACCTGGATGGGTTTGTAGTTGCGCACCAATCCGGTATGCCCCACGTACACGTATGGGATATCCGGAGACTTCCCCACGTCAACGCTGCAAGGGATTGTGGGATGGGGTCAAGTGAAGGAACAAGTTCCAATAGCTGTAAACTCTGTGATGTGTTCATACACTTGTTTATATACTGTTTATATGGTACTACCAAAAAGAACAGCATACATACAACTCATTGATGAGAATGTCTGGAACCCAGATGTTGGTGGTAGGAATGGACACTTGCTTCACGTCGTCAAAGTCTTCAGGGTTCCACACAAGGAATTCATCCACCCATTGCTTTTAAGATAAATCAACCATATTGGAGGGAGTGCATTTTCAGTTTAGATTTAGATTACTAAATGAGTTATGGTTTTGCGCTTATTTAGTATTAACACCAGTAGCTACTACTTTTGATTTCCAGTACAACTCCATCCATCTTATGCTGGTCAGGGCTGTAGAAGGGCCTGGAGTCTTGGCTACCCAAACTGCATGTTTTCGGAATGCAGGGAAATAATGGTGGAAAAAGCGTACACAACACACTACACCCAGCTGATGGGATCTGAACCCTCAACCCCCTGGAGATGGGATGCGACACTCTCATTGAGCTGGGGTATCTGTGCTAGGGTATTTGTGATAGATTACAGGTTCAAAACTGTCACTCCTATTCCTAGCTGTTATTCCTGAACAATAAGAAAGACTTGCTTCAATAATACACGGCAAAATAAATGGATGAAAATGCTAAGTTTGTAATCAGTAACATTTGTAAACAATTCGATACCAAAAATAGTTGCAATTCAGTCTCAAACCAAACGCCTAAATTTTGGTCCTTGTGTTGTTCTGAAACTCTTACCGTGTGTAATTCAGGCGCCTTACCTGTCTGTACCATACATATGTTGTTAAAACCTGATTCTTTTCATCCTGTATAGAAAAACGGAAGGTTCAGAGTTTATGAATCATGCTATTAATGTCGTATATCGGGACTTAAAGAGCGAACGGCACGTACCACGCTTAAGATAGAGTAGACCATGAGGTCGATGGCCACCATGGTTGTCTGACGCCAGTCTCTCACGGGTCGCACGCCTTTCTTATAGCCGGCGCTGAGATACTCAGAGAGGCGGACCAGCGTGGCGTTGGAGAAGCGTCCGGTGCCGTTTCCTATTTTTCTCACTAAGACCAAAGCAGTTGACTCTTTTCGCTAGTTAGACAGCGGGACTTTACAATGTGGGTAACTATCGCAGTTTCATCCATGGTCCAATGCTTTGGGCTAAATATTTGTATTTTTCCGCCATTAAATGGAAAGACATTGGTCATAATGATAAAAAAATAACTGAAATATCTGCGCCTTTATTTGCCATTCAAAGTTATCAAAACACGCCGAAATGTGAAAAATACACTACCACAACTTCAAAATACTCTTTTATATGCCTGTTTTTAATTCTGATTGTACGACGGTGGAACAAACGAGTTACCTGAACGTGCTTGGTGTGCGCCGTATATAAGCGCGCCGATCGCTGTCCATAGTGCTGAAAACTTCATTTTCCTTTTGGTTCTTCTTTTCTAGTTTTTAGAGGCTGCAGCCGCGCGTATATCAGTCCGTGTCACCTCGCCGCCCGTGAGCCTGACTGTAAATGCAGGCTTTGGCTGCATCTCATCCGGGGATCAGAGGTTCGGCTCAGCGTTACCTACACCGCAATTAATCATCAGCCCAGACCCGGGTGGGAGTGACGTCACCCCCATGTAATGGGTGCGTTGCGCCCTTCCTATGGCCCTAACCGAGAAACTTCAATTCACAATTTACATAGGCCTACGATCTATTTCACCAATAAATTAATAAGACATAAATAAATGATCTGGCAAAGTTACTATACAATTATCATGCAATAACGTCTATATATGGGAAACTGTCCAAATAAGAATAGACGAGTGATCAAAATTGAGGAAACGCCAAAGCATTTTTGGCATTGAATTTTAAGAATTCATACACGACGGTAATGTCTATAAACAATCAAAGAACGTTTACAAATATACATTGTACGATTTAAAAAGTAACTGGAATAAGGATTCCGGTTCTATAAAGATTGGAAGTGTTTCCACATTTTTGCCCACCAGCGTATTCCTAAGGGTGCAGCGGTTAATATGAAAACTGGCCGTCACATATTATGGGCTTCCTTTTGACCTGTTTAACACCCAGTGATCTTTTGCTGCATTTAATCGGCCTACATACATTTCAATTTTCATCTATATTCTCGCCTGCTTATTTACAGCGTATAAGATTAGCCTAGCTGAAGTATGTTAACTTGTGAGGTTGACAAAAAAACAATATACATATAAAGATATGATTAACTAAAAAAAGGGGGAACTCCAAAGTTGTAGATTTGGGTAAGGACGGTGCCAGTTGTTTGTAATGTGTGTGTTTAAGGGAGCGGCTGCTTCGGGGCGTATTTGGCCAAAACTAATGTTGAAGGCAGACCCACGCCTTCGATCCACTAGACAAAACTTTTTCGTAAGTCAGTGGTGTATTGCAACAGGAACGGAACCGTGTGATAAGGCCAATGTTATGTATTTTGAAAGTTTACTTGGAAAAAAAATATATATTTTTTTACTAATTTCTCATTTGCGTCCAGAATTAAATCAATATTTTCCCTTACTTTTCAGGTAATGCAGACGCGTAACTAAGTTAAAAGATGCCTTCAGATATGGATTACATAGGTCTGTATCTATAATTTTTCATGCTCGGCGAAAATGCTTTTCGGAGTCATAGATCTGTAGGCAGAGTGATATTAGAAGCCAGTGCTGGTCCACCTACCCCCCATTATCACTAATGTGATTAAACGGGAGATATAATACAGTGGGCGATCGGGGTGGGAGTTCGTTTGCCTCCTAATTAAGTCAGTTGGTGCCTCTGACGGTTGTGGCAGGAAAATATAACCATGGCAGGGTATCAAATGTATGAACCCGATTGTCTGACTGCACACCGCCGTGTATGTGACGCATACTTGGCCCTTGCAAGTAAAAAATTTGTTTTACTGGAAGCGGGTGGGGGTCACGTTATGCGATATTCAGTCGCGACCACGTAAGATAATTACTAAAGGACTAATCATATAAGACGGATTATCAGTACGGGCAGTTCCTCGGTGTAAGACTATACCTGGATGTTAATGAGAGGAGTTAAGGCTTCCTTGGAATGATGTAGGACTGCAGCAGGATGATGGCAATATGTAATTGACTTTTGATCTGAGGTGTCATCTCGCTATTATAAGTTAAAAGCCCATGGTACTGAAAAGAGACTATTCCTACTAAAATTGGGGAAAACGACGGGGGAAATTACACAGTGATAATTTCAAACCCTTTAATTTTACACTGGTATAGGGCATTTGACAGTGTGAACGGCCGTGCGTTTTTAATTTAATGATAACATTAATAGGGTGACCATTGACAGCATATAATAATATCTGTATTTCACATGTATTTGTAGAATGAAAATTACAGTTGCACTTAAAAGTATGCATTAAGTATTGTAATTGTTTGGGATCGTTGTTATCACTTCCCTCAAAGAACCCAGTTAATTTCTTATCTTGCACATTACGGGAAACCGAATTCACCGTGGAATTTACCGTTGTTTGATAGTAAATTGTGTGTACGGGGGCTACACACCAGAGAAATGCCTTTTATTGGACAAATATTTTTATTTTTTATTGTCAGAAAAAAATTGCCTTTGAAAATTATCACCTTTGAGACACCACAACAAAGCCTGCTTTGTTACAATTGGTTTGCATCACTTTGACCAAGTGATTCTCATAGGATTAAAGATCCTATATTTCTGAATCAAGTTTATTAAAAAAAAAAAAAAAAAAACAAGAACGGATGTTTTAATAAGCTCAGTTGTTCTATACGTGTAGCTGTTTCACGCCGTAGCGTGTTAATATGAGGAGCTATTAAAAATCAATTAGACACCCTTCAGCTCCTTGCAACCACCAGCAGAGGGAGCTGTAGAGTCTTCTCTACTGGGACCAAACCAAATGCCGATACTGTCAAAGAGGTAGAACTTGACCCCCACCAAAAGTAAAAAGTCCAGAATGTTTTATTTCATCTTTAGATTAAACCACAAACCGTCAAATGGGTTTTAAAGTGTTGGTTTTTGAGACATTTTAATGCTTTTCTTAAAACTATGTTTTCTGCCATGACATTGTTAAAGAAGGCCTACTGGTGAAATTTTCCTTTATTTTGTTATTATATGTTTTATTTATACACAGCTACAGAGGAAGTGACATTTTTCATTGCAAAGAGCTGTAAAGCGTCGCTGAGTAGCCTGCTCTGCCATATCAGTCTGTGAAACAAAACTTTTAATTAGTTTATTTAAAAGATAAATCCTGGACTAAATCGTATAATCCTTGGGCTTTTAATTCCATTAGAGACAGATAAGATTCTAATGCTTTGACTGGCTCCAGCCACGAGGGCGAAAAGATGCAATAGAACTCAAAAGAGACTAGAAGGGGAGTGAACTGAGCGAAACGTGGTAGTAATTAAAATTTATTATTATTACTATTATTATTACTATTATTACCACCACATGACCATTCCCTGTTCGCAGGGCTGGTGCAGAGTAACAAGGGGAGTACTGGCACTTGGTACTGAATAACTAGAAGAGTACACGCACCTGGTACTGAATGACAAGGGGACCTGGTATTGAATAACAAGGGGGGGTACCCACACCTGGTACTGAATACCAAGGGGGGGTACCCACACCTGGTACTGAGTAACAAGGGGAGTAACCACACCTGGTACTGAATACCAAGGGGGGGTACCCACACCTGGTACTTAGTAACAAGGGGGGGTACCCACACCTGGTACTGAATACCAAGGGGGGTACCCACACCTGGTACTGAATACCAAGGGGAGTAACCACACCTGGTACTGAATACCAAGGGAAGTACTCACACCTGGTACTGAGTAACTAGGGGACTACCGGCACCTGGTACTGAGTAACTAGGGGAGTACCCACACCTGGTACTGTTAAAAGACCTTTGCGAATGGGACTGAGGGGGGAGGCTTACAGGGGGTTGAACTACTTGGTGCCCCCCGAGGACGTGGTGCCCCTGTGCACATGCTCAGATGCCTATATGGTTAATCTGAGCCAGCCCGTTCATGGTTTACACCGACTCGTCTCAGTGCAACGTTATGTCAGTGGCAATTGTCATCCTCTGTTGCAAATTTAAAGGATTACTTAAGTAGTTAGGATCAGCGTGCTGGGATTATGGCAGAGATCTGTCACACAGGCAGAGCATGTGCATGATACAGTCAGATTAACACAAAAAGATGCTCTGAAAAAGACATCAGTAAAACATATTTGTGGATGGTTGTCTGCAAATATATATTTTTTTCTATAATACTACAATATACTTTCTTTAGCATATTCTATTTGTATACTGTGTACTTTTCAAATATGTTTGCACTTCATTTACTTGTCTATACTATGTACAGGGGTGCAATAAAGGCTGGGGGGGGGGGGAGTTAAGACGATTCCAAGGGTCCCTGAAGGCCAGGAGCCCTACTGGGTTGGGGGCCCAGTATGGTATGCTTTCATGGGGCCCAAAATCTCTAGTGGCGGCCCCTGACTCTCTGCTGTCTACTGACTGTGTGCTCTCTTTGCACTGTTTACTTGGCACTGCATTCTTGCTACTCTGTGCACCAGAATTTCCCCCTGGCATTAATAAAGTCAGTTTTGATCTTGATCTTAAAAGTAATACGTTCCTGTACTCTCCATTGTTGCAGAGTGGAAAGACAGACAGACAGATATCATGAAGCTTTCATTCATGTCAGCCTTCCCCACCTCCTGTCCTACTCAGCTGCGGATCCCTTCATCCATCCTGCTTGCTACATCCCAGCTGGTCCTACATGTTGTCACATGGGCTTTCTGGTATGGAGCGGCCAGATTCCTCTGCCCCCCCTACAGCCCCCCCCCCCCCCCCCACACACACACACACACCCTCACACCTCTGCTAAGTCCATCGCGTGACTTGCAATTTGTTCACAGTGAACATGGTAATATCATAACACGTCATTTAATCATGGGAAAGAAGATCACCTTGAGATGCACTGCTGGGTGTAATGCACTGGTGGGTGTAATGCACTGGTGGGTGTAATGCACTGGTGGGTGTAATGCACTGGTGGGTGTAATGCACTGGAGGCGCCGCTGCATGGGATTTAGGGGTGATTATCGGAGAATGAGACGGAGAGATCCGGCACGCCGAATGTATGTCATGCACATGTTTATTGGGTTTCTACAGCTGACAAAATCCAGTCAAAATACAACGCTGACCTTGATCACACCAGAAGGAGGCTCCATCAGTAATTTAGTTACATCTATTTCTCTGATACAAAAACACTTTTATCTGAATAACACTTATGGTGTATCACTACAGGTCTGATCCATAAAATGCCCTATAAAAGTCTGGCCCCAAACTCCATTTCATTACCATAAGTACATTTTAATTCCATGGTAAGACACTTGAAGGCATCTTATTGTAACTTTGGGTCAGTCTGCATTAGCTACTGGAGCCTGTTGTTTACCCATAGTATCTGCCATGTTAGTCAAGGTCGCGAAATCCACACTGGCCACTTCACACTGAGCTCCAGCCAATCCACAGAAGCAGGATGGTGCTGGAGTACACGGCCAGGATGAGGAGATACAGGTGGAAGAGGAACCTGTCCACCTTAGAGCAGAGCGCCAACCAGTCCATCTCTGTAGCACCATCACTCTCCATCTGGTGCAGGTAGTACTTGAGGGAGATGACCTCCTGCAGGATCTTTTCCAGCTGCAGGACCATGTCTTGGGGTTCACACAGTGACAGGAGGTCCTCCTCCAGATGGAAGTCAAAGTCGAAACCTGAAACGGCAGGAAGATTCACCAATGACCGGCGTCAGGGTCGGGAGTGTATGCACTTGTTCCCAAGAAAGTGGGCCAGATCACCATTAGCATTACACGTTGGAAGCACCAGTAACGCATGAAAGATGTGGCTTGCTGGTGTGAAGGGACATCTGTGTACGTGCATGAATAATGACGTGGTCTGTAAACGCGGCACAGAAAAGCCCGAAGCATGTGCCTACATCCTGCCAACAGAGGGCGCATCCACAAGCAGACTCCCTCTTCAGTAATTCCCCTAATACACATCTTTACCTTCACATTGATCCACCTCATCCAAGGTTTTCACAGAGGTGAAGGAGCTCTCATTAAAGCTCTGACTGGAAGATCCGTACTTGTCCAGCAGGCAGGCGGACACTGACATCTCCTTCATTTCCTTCTCGTTGTGGTGCAGGAGCTTCACCACCAAGATGGATTTAGCCAGGCTGAGCACCAGGAGCGCCATGCAGACTGCAAAGAACACGCCTGCAGTGGGACAAGCAGCCAAGCATCAAGTAGCTTCTGTAATGATCATGCAAACGCTTGTCGACGCTTAGCTAAAGCACAGCG
This sequence comes from Brienomyrus brachyistius, assembly GCF_023856365.1. Classification (NCBI taxonomy): domain Eukaryota; kingdom Metazoa; phylum Chordata; class Actinopteri; order Osteoglossiformes; family Mormyridae; genus Brienomyrus; species Brienomyrus brachyistius. The sequence continues at coordinate 20,469,318 of NC_064550.1, read as the reverse complement.
GCACCAATAATTACGAATTCCCTGAACAGTGCTGGGACAGAGAGCCATTCCCCGAGGACACGTCGGCTTGTGATTTTGCGAGTTTTCCCTTTCTGATACTCCTAGATGAACACCAAATAACTAAAACGAAAATAAATCCTGATGCATTAACTCACAACCCACTATTTTCTCATGAAAAATGCAGCACCCTTCCGAACAAGGAAAAGCAGACACTTTGTAACATTCTGTAATATTGAAAGTGTGGAAAATGCTGCGATACAATGGAATAGATCAAACATGGCTATGTATGTCATGGAAAAACATTATCCTTTGACAGTCCAAGGCCAGTTGTCTGCCAGAAGTAACTGGGTGATCGGAGATTCGGGACGTCATTATCTCTACCTCACTCCAAGTAACCTTGGACATCTTGAAATGAGATTACAGTTATTGACATCTTCTTCCCCTAACTTCTGTTGATTATGTATTTTTGCAGTTAGTCAAGGTCTTTGCATACCGATGAGTGGCGTTTTGATGGCCGTGGCGGGAAGCTCGTCCGTCATGTTGACCCGGAAGACAGTGTAGCCCAGGAGGATGCTGGTCTTGAAACTGATCCGGGTGCCGCTGTTGGGCGGCAGGTAAAAGCTGATCACGTCTACGATCATGAGGAAGATGCTGGGGATCAGTAAGCTGACCACGTAGAGCAGAGGCCGTCTTCGGATGACCACCTGTGGGTGACCGGGGAGGGGGAGACGTCACTGCCCTGGAAAGCCACACACATGCTCTGTGTTTGCTTTGATTTCTAAAAACTCCCCAAAAACTCGGCCGCTAGACCAGATTAGGTATCCAGTTTGATGGACGCCATTTTTTTCATACAACGGTAGCTGTTGTAGTATTGAGGTTGGAATTGTGGATCATGATGACAGGAAGACACATTTTTACACGGTTTTACACACATTAGTAGGGGCTGGTGTGTAGCTGAATGAATTTACCTGCTATGTCTGTGGTTAAGAGGTTTCAAATTCAAATCCCAGGGTCAGCTGAGTGATTTCCCCATTGGCTCCCTGAACAAGACCCTTTACCCGTAATTGCTCTGAGCTTCCCTTCTCAGTTGTATGTCACTTTGGATAAAAGTGTCTGCTTAAGAAAAAAAAAAAAACGGATAACCAAATAAGCTTTTCTTCAGAGAAGGTTCTACCCGTGTCTTTGTTGGAAACACCTATTCTCAGAGGTGGAAGTTTCAGGTCCAGAGAGTACAAATCCAGACTAGGATTTTGTTTCAGTCAAGCAGCTGAGTCTTCTGTGACTGTGACTCTTTATGCTCAACTGGTTGATTGAAACAAAATCTTGGTCTGGATTTGTACTCTCTGGACCTGAACTCTGCACCTCTGCCTATTCTGTCCAAAGCAGTAGAAGAACCATTACAATGGCGTGATGCCTGCTTTTGGAAACCCCTACGATTTAAGGACTCCATCAAACCGCCTCTCCTCACTCTTCCCTTGAACCGTCACAGTGAGCAAAGAGCAGTTTTACAGCAGCGAGAAAAGAACAATGTTTTTCTTTTTTTTTATAAAAAAAAAAGCAAATATGGATTCCCTCAAAGGTTTTGCAATTAGGCCCGAGGTAGCTGTAATCGAGAAACCTTGCTGTTCCCCCTGCAAGGGGCCTCTCGGCATACGAAGGTTCGCCCACCAGCAGCAGCCGGCCGACCTGTTCCTCTGGCAGAACAAGATACTCATCGATCAAGTGCCAGATAGTTCGCCTCATTAGCATCGGTATGCTGTCAGCGGTGCGCCCTCATCTATTAGCATTAGCGCTTAACCCGATCCCTGACTCCGGGCAATCTCCTTAACACACTTATTGCACTCTGCGGACTGGATAATTGACATTTTAAAATCTGTCAATTGCTTTCGGATTCCGCTGTCATAATGACATACATGCTTCAGCGCCTCCAGTCAACCGCATGGAGCATTTAAAAAACACCCCCCATGAACATCGCATGTTAGCTCTTGTGTTGGATCTCCCTGCTTCGGTCAAGGCCGACTGGGTAAAAATGAACAATGAGCTCATTTTGAGGATCGATGGACTGGTAACCACACCTGAAACTTTTCACAGAAGCACCTTACGGAGGCCATGTGCTTCACGAAGGTATAACTCGTATTAACGTATTGAACTCGTATTAACGTATTGAACTCGCATTAACGTATTGAACTCGTATTAACGTATTGTCTTTAGCAGAGGCATGGTCTTATGAAGGTATCTGCTTCGTGAGGATGTGGATCTCTGCCGTTCCCGATTTTTCACTATTAGCCCAGCGTTGATGATGTCACCGAGGTTGGAAAAGTTATTGATTAAGGAGTCTTGCCAATGATTAAACTGAAGCAATGAGTCACTGCGGTCCACATGCCTGTAAGAATTTGCAATGAGGTGAGTTACTTTCCAGCAGTGCTTGTGTGAGATCTCACCCCCCTCCCCCATCAATAACCCAACACCATGACCAAGGACAGACTAACTTGGGCCGTAGCCCAGGACCCCAGCATTTATTAGTAGGACTCTGACAATGACTTTAGTCCAGATTTGACCCTGACCATAACCACAGCCCAAGAGACTTGTGCCATCAAACAGTTCACCTCCCCACCCCTAGGGGGCCTACGCCATCACGTACATTGAACTGGATCTGGGCGTAGTCCCGGTCCTCCATGTGGAGTCGCCAATACCGCGAGGGCACCGACAGCAGCTCCCACTCGCCGTTGTTCATGAACTCCCTGGTGTCGCTGGCTATCTCCTCCATGCTCCTCCACAGAACTAGGTCCACCTCGTTCACTGGCCAGGGGGAGCAGAGTGGGGCGTGAATGCAGGGCTGATTAAGACGCTTCTCCCTCAGCAAGGTTCAGTCATAAGACAGGCATGGCTGATGCCCTTAAGTAACATGCGTCTATCTCCATCGATTTAAGCAACTAATGAGTTAAAATGACTTCGTAAGGCTGCGGACCAGGAGCTCCCAAGAAAATCACCTGCAAATTAATAGCGAGAATATTGGGAATGCCGTAAAAATTCATTACGAATTCTTACGAATTACTGTAAGCTGAGGTCAAACATCTATTACTATAAATTTAGGATCAAGATCAAGCATGCATGTCCCCTATAGGCAACATAGGCGACCGCCTAGCGTGCCATTTGATTAGGGGGTGGGAAAGAGTGTGTGTGAGGGGGAAATCTGAAGAAATATCTCTGTTGCATTCCATTCCATTATAGTCATGTACACTAGACATCCTGCACTACTGAAATATTTTTAATATAGTTGAACTGACAAAATTCGTGCTCTACTGCTCAAGGCCGGTCCCTGCCACAGATGAGCTGAGTTGGGGGTGGGGGTGGGGTGGGGGGGTCACCTTGCAGTCACCTGTGTGGAGCCAACTGCGGAAGGTCAGCGTGCAGTTCTGCCTGTCAAACGGAAAGGCGTAGATCTCCAAGTAACAGGCGGAAACCACCTGGATGGGCTTGTAGTTCTTCACCATCCCAGAGGAGTTGACGTAAACGTAGGGCAGCAACGGTGAGCGGCCCACGTCCACACTGCGGGGGGAGGGGACATCTGCTGAAAGGCATTCTGGGATTGACACGGAGAATACCGTTTACCCATCATCCCGGAGGTTTGCGCCCAGTAACTCTGATTAACACAAACAATTGGTTTCAAAGCTCTTTCTCTTCAACTCATCTCCCTTGGAAGAGCTATTATGACGACCAAAGGTACGAAATAGATAAAGGGATGTTAAGCTGCATGTGCAAGGGCTCACAATTCGCTGATGATAATGTCGGGCACCCATATTGCATCCAAAGAAAGGGAGATTTCATTGATTCCGTCAAAATCTGCAGGGTCCCACACCAGAAACTCGTCCTTCCATATCTGCAAAGGACAGACGAGCAAATAACAGGTCATCACATCGGTAGGTCATCACTGGGTGCTTTTCCTAATCATGCACAACTCACACAAACATGGCTTTCTCACTGATCAACCAAAATGACCATCTTCAAATGCATCTTTTGTCAAACGTCCTGGAACATTTACTGTATGCATTTTTTTTTTTGCCTTTAAAATTGTCCCTGGCTGTCGTTGATGTCCCAAAGTACAGAACGTTGCTGTACAGGACACTTGATCCCGATTCATTGCTTAGTAATCAGATTATCAGAAATCAAATTATCAGCTAATGGGACTGAACATTGTTGTGTCAGTACACAGGATAAGATCTGCATTTTTTTATCACTGGAGTGCCCCAAATTAAGCCAGTGCATAGATATATATCAACCTGATTACCCCATCAAAAATGGCTGAAGTGACTGCATCACTACTGTTGCCTATATTTATGCACTGAGTGCATTGATTGTCCATATAAATTCTAGAAAATGATTGTTCGATACAAAAAAAAAAAAATAAAGGAGAAATACCTACGAACCTGGCGATACCAAATGCTGGTAGTTACTTTCTGTGTCTGTCCATCCTGAAAGATAAAACGAAATTATAAGCTGTGGTTTTTCAGTTCAGACATGGTGTGAAACGCTGAGAATTAACGTCACAGTAAAATAATCTCTGGAGTTAACCTCCTCACAAATGTTCTTCAAACTTCACCCACTTATTGCCGACCCTTGCCGCTCCTTACCACATCCAGCACAGACTGGACGATGAAGTCAATGTAGACGATGGTGGGGTTGGTCCAGTTCTGCACGGGTCTGACTCCGGAGTCGTAGTTACGCAGGAGTGTTCTGGTGAGCTGATTCAGGGTGGACCTCCTGGGCTTCTCCGGTAACGGCTCGGAGGAAGGAGCTACGGAGAACAACGTTACACCGGCTGCTGTCACCGATCTTCGCATCCAAGCAGAACATAACTTCAAGTATCCAGCAAATGGCTGAATGAGCAGGACAAGATTCCCACTTGTATTAACAAACACACTGTCAACCGTGTAATGTGCTTTCCATCATCTGGTATTTAGAGTCATTTCCCCCCTCCCAGATCATTTGCCTTGCATGTCAGTCGTCAGTTTCCCCATCATAAATACATCATGTGACACATTACATTGTTTGGTAGGTAAATGTCCCTAGTTTATGAGTAAATGGCACACGGAGGATTCCCTTGACTGAAAGCATACAGCTCTGAGGTTCTGTGTTTTGTATACCTATCATTAATATTCTAATCCTTCGGAACCTTATTTGACTGAATAGCCCATAGCATATTTACACTAAATTATTCTACCCTGATAGCGCCTTGTTCCTGTCATACAGAAGCAACATCCGGCGTGTAATTCAAATACGCTTTACTGATCTTCCACGACACTTCTGTTTATGACAGAAAGGAATGTACCTTTTAATTTAATACCAAGCTAATCAGCCTTATAAATGTTATAGGCCGGATGCAGATTAGGCTTAGAAGCACCGCAGCTTGTACCAAGCAGCCACATTATCCGTGGACAGAATGTAGACCCGCGCTTTTCGTGTATTAGACAGTCAAATTTATACATAGAAACGGTAAAATTAACCGCATGAATCATTGTGCTGATCCATTAAAACGAATGAATGATCCATTTAAACGAGCATCAACATGATTGCAATTATTCATTTACACATTGTCCTTATATTGTCCTACATTTTAAAATGGATGAACGTCTCTGATTAATGTGGAAAAAAAACATTTGTAATTATCAGTCACAAGTAACGTATCTTTCACCCTGCCGTTTTTGGTTTTGGACATTTTCTTTCCTAAAACCATTTTTTCTAGAAAGAATATTAAGTTAACTGTTTCGATTTGATGTGAGGGATCTTCCCACTGCAAAGGTTATTTTCATTGCAAAAGAAACCCAATTTCCCAGTATAGAGATGTACACGCTGCGGGTGGGTTACGGTAACAGGGATGTGACCAGAGTCCTACCTGATACCAGCAGGAGAAGCAGTGACAGGATGGGGGACATGCTGTGGCTGGACCCGGTGTCTTATCCACCGGGAAGCAGAGCCGTGTCGGGTCGCTCTCCCCCTGCGTGATCCCGAAGCTGATTGTGTGATTCGGCTTGTGCACCGGTACCCCGTCAGTCCGCGACCCGCAGACGGAGCCCGTGCTTCCCCTTTGCGCGCAACAAATAGTCTGCAGCATCAAACTTCTTTGCCTTCCCGTATTGAATTTCCGTTATAATGGAAAGATGATACCGGCGTGTTGCAGGAAGTTAACGGCTCATGGGGATATTGGACTACTTGTGCATCACTGGGCTAATGGAACAATTCTTGTTTGTGCTGCAAACCGGAGATCACGCAGTCTTAATAATTTTCCTCAGCTATATATTTTTATACAATGTAAGCAGACTAGGCCTATTAATGTGCAATGTAAGGGGCGCCAACTTTGGTCAGCGCGCTGGAGTGAGATTTTCTATTCGAGACATGTCTGCACACACATGGACACGCATTTACATGCATATAACAGTTTGATTACCTTGTAAATAATCTGTAGGGTTTGCAAACTACCCCAACGCTTCTGACGTAGCTAATTTTAGGTTTATAAAGGAATAATACAGGACAGGTGAGATTTCCTGCGTCTGGAAGCGTGAGTGTCACACCAGATGCGTGAGAACTGGCAATCCTGATTGCTCATCTCCTGGAAAGAACAGCAATTCCATACCAAAGCACATCGAGCAATTCATTTTTGGCCGTATTTTTATATTGATATTATTTTTTTGCCGAATATAAAGTCTGAAATGAGACTATGGCACGTGTCATGTACAATGTACAGGCTTTGCAGCTGCTGGACCCCCTTACCCCCGCCCCCGATCCCCCTCCCCGAGCGTAACCGAGACCCTGCGTGAACGCGCCTGGCCTGCGTTTGCCCGCGGGAGCCCGATGGACTAGGCGCACATCCGGAGCGGTGCGGAGAAGGTATTTGGGTGGAAAAAAGAGAAGCGATTCATCCGTGGTGCCATGAGAGTTGATCAGTACTGTGATCAAGGGCAGACATCTGCAAACCCGGTGAGCGAAATGACAGGGTTTCCGGAATAAACGCCGTGGCCGTTTGGAGGATTGGAGGATTTCTCAAGGGTCAGACTGCGCAAAGTGTCCAGACATTTTTGCGGTTCTAACTTTATACAAAAGTTTATAACAGGCCTATTCTAGTGATCAATTAAGGCAAAACCGTGATTGATGTCATACACATGTGTATGATGCAGAAATAAGATCACATAAACGGGAATGTATAATGTCATTGCTTTTGATGGCTCCTATTGTAGGATCACATTTTGACGCCGTCGACCCATATTACTGATTTGAATGAAAAGTGCGATAAACAGAAATTTAAGTCTGATCAACCCTTAACGTTCCATATGAGAAGATCCGCAGGCTCCGGGGTCTTGCCCAGAAGAAGTGGTGTCTTGTTTTTTTTTTTAATGTATTTATTTAAAATAGTTAACGTGAGAAAAATCTTACAAACATTTATATAATTCTAGAAAGATTTTTTAAAATTTATGAGTGCGGTTTTATTTATTAAGTGTTATATAGGGAGGGGGAGCTGTGTCAGAAGTGGTGACATGATACTATTTAGTTTTTATGGTTTATTCGCTGTTTTCTATTTCAGTTCGGTTTTATTGTAGTCTGTTTAGCCTACTCTGCATCAATGGTAGGCTTAACAGTGTTATACGTAGATATTGACCAAAAAAATTGTGGTGTTTATATCAGTATAAACCCATGAAGAATGGAATGGAAAACACAAACGTTATCAGTGCCAGGGCCGAAAATAGACCCCAATCAGGCGAAGCGGGCCCTCTGGCTCTCCATATATGTCTCCTACTATCGGACCTCCCTGACTCCCTGCGTCGGGCACCAGCTGGGAAGTCACAGCATTTCCACCTGCTCATGTCTGCTCTATATATAGCTGCTGACACACTTCGCCTTTCTTTTTTGGCCCAAATAACTTGAACCGGTCTGTTACCTTAGGCGCCTGCGTGATTGCAGACTTAGACCTCTGAGTTGGGCGTCCAGCTAGCTGATCAGACGTCCGTATCGTTCGTTTATTCCCAGCTGGCCATCGTGCGACTCGCAGAGCTGCGCTTCATCCGGCGTAAAAGTGTCTGCGGCAACTTAAAACTAGCGCAGATGTTCAAGAAGTTTAATCTTAGCTGATCTAGCTGTGCACAGTAGCCATGAATCCAATGGGCTATATTTAATAGCGATGAAATAGCACGTCAGATCAGAGATTGCATTACCAGGGCTGGAAATTAAGATCGCTAATTTAGACGAACACTACCCCTTCTTGCAAGTAAAATGGCATGTAGGTCTGTCAAAATTAACGCTTTAGCATTAAAGTCATAATATATATACCCCAATGGAAGAATAGTATGAGCAAAGGGTTTTAATAGAGACCTGTAGTACTGACAAGGTAGATCGAAAAGGAATTGAAAAACACTGAAATTGGAAAAAAAAACTATCTAGCTCGAATGCATCGTTGTGGCATCCTAATATAGGCCTAGACTTGAAAAATACGAGAATGCCGGAATCAGAGCTGGGCGATTGGCTTTGTACTGACTGCGTTAAAATGTGGTGGTCTGGATGAGTACATTTATAATGGAAATGAATAAGTGATATACTAAAAATAGCTTATTTATTATATATTATTATTATTTATTATTGTAAGATGCGATAGCTAGTGGTTACTCTTTGTGCTTGAAAATAACAGTGTGTTGCGGGCTAGTGAAAATTTATCTTAGCTACAGTATATATATATATTTTTTTTTTTAAACTAAACTAGCCCAGATGACTATTAGCAAAAATTCCACCCCTGCCTTTAAACCTTAAACGACTTCCGGCTTTTGAAGTCGAGACTCGCATTCCGTGCTTCAAAGACTTAACCCAGTTTCGACGTTTGAGTACCCTGAACCATACTCTTGGCCAATTCTCTTTACGTGGCACCTGAATTATTTCAGACTGAAAGTGCCAACCCAAGAGAGGGCAGAGATTTATTAGCTACACCCCTGACTGGGGGCACTTTAAGCTTGTTCCGCCCTTCCTCCTACACAATACCACGCGGCAGCTTTGTGTAACGGTATCTCCTCAACGGGACACATTCCTGGGCTCTTTCTCTATCAGCCGCCTGACTAGCCCTGGCTGAAACGCGCCCCGCACTCTTCGCCGCGATATACCCCGGTGCGCGACGCTACAACTCCAGGGTCATCTTGGTCGCCATCAGCTTTCCGTTTCTGTTTTATCACACATCGGAGTTTCCCACCGCAACAAAGCAAATAATAAACCTTCAGTGGGAAAAAAAGAACGTTGTAATTACAGAATTTAGTCAGTTGCTCCATTGAATGCAGTCGTGTTGAACCAGGCAGTCATCTAAAGCGGCTGGATGACTTGATTCAATAAGCTGATGTCTTCATTAGCAGAAATATACACGGTGACTCATAGTTGGGACAAGAAACAAAAGCTCAGCCTGCAGTAGCTAGAAGAAAACACTGCAAAATCTGAAAACATGTTTCAAGTCCTCTGTTTCAAATTAATCAAATGGCCTAACAGCTTGTGTGTAACTCCAGCATCAAACTTCCTTTAGTGTTTTTATCCGGCATTGTATAGTCGTGTGGCAAGTCCTGTGGACTTATCTTTAACATACAGTTAGGATAAAAAGGGTTAGCTGGAAATTCAAACCGACTGTGTTTGCTTTGGTCTGTTTTATTCACAAAGAGCCGAATCCTGATTAACCAGCTGCGAGAGATCACAGGCATCCATGACCTTCCGGTGCTGCAGGCCGCCCTGAAGGTACGTGGTCCTGTGACAGATCCTTCTCCCTTCTGCTATACCCTGGGCTCAGTGACCCGGAGCAGACCGTGTCCGAGATTAAACCTGAGAATGCGCACCTAGGATCATGGCTAGGATAAGAAAATAGGGTATAGGAGCTTGAACTGGATGGCAGAGAGGACGTCCGCAAGCCAGGCTTGGCGTCGCCGCAAATGTGAAACACGGGCAAGTGTTAACTTGAGCTTGCCAGCCATTTTTAAATGACAAAGGCTCTCTTGTGAAGGCAGGGCCAGGCTCATTTAAGAACACTGAGGCACAGACATCAGTCAGAGGCACACGGTGATTGAGAAGTTCACGGTCTTCGTGGTATACGAAGTCTGTTCATCTACTGTCTTCTCGAGAGGCACACCTTAGTCGCTTAGAGTGTGCGAGGGGTTTCTCGTCAAGAGGCTACAGCACGACCTTCAGCTGTCATTAAATCAACACAGACACAAAACACCCCCACAAAGGGGTTGAAGGGCATTAAGATGAGCTGTGCAGAGAGATATTCACTCTATTAATGTAACGATCACGCCGCTTCCACTGAATTATTGCAGGTCGCATTATCCGTTTTCACACTAACCGATAAACTAAAAAAGGGCGTTTTGTAATTGGATATTTCACGTCAAGTCAAGTCAGATTTAACTGTCGTTTCAAAATAGACATGCGTACAATAAAACGAAATAGCGTTTGTCTCACAATATTTGTACTTGTATTTATTTCTGGAGCATTTTCGTGGCTGTGCGTAGTAAGAATATAAGTACTTTAAGAAAAAATACCGTATTTACAATTAGTGAACGATTGCGATTGTGGGTGAGCTCGGCTAGGTCTCTCTGGTGTTTGTTTAGACCGGCGGCCATCTTGCTTGCCGATTGCTTATGCTTTGTGTTCATCCTGTGCTATCAGGCCAGCCAAGGAGACATGAGCCAGGCCATCTCACTGCTGACCGCCCAAGTGCCTGAGGAAGAGGCCGCGGATGGGGAAGGGGGGGCCTGGGCCGCACAGACAAGTATGTGTGCCGGCAAAGACTAGGACTCTTGTTTCTTCTACGGGGAAAGGGGGGGGGGTAACTATTTTTACTTTGTTTTTAATTGGTTCTGCTCGGCTGCATCCTGCACGCTGTATTCAGCCGTCTGCCACAATCATAAATTTGGAAGGTCACTTAACACCTGACGTGGCTCCCTTAACTCCCCCACCCCTCGAGTTGCAGCTTTACGCTGTATTTTCCAGATGTTGCCATGTCGACGGACAGGCCGAAAGATGACCTTCAGACCGCCATAGAGCTCAGTCTGCAGGAGTCCCAGAAGAGCGAGGCAGAGGAGAGGGAGCTGAGCAGGTAGGGCCTCATTTAGCGGTGCCGTCACGGGGCCGAACGTGCCGGTCTCCGTGGGCATCGCCATCGTCTTATTGAGCGAAGGTGTGGCTGCTTGTTTGCCTTTCATTCTAAATGGATTATGTGTCTTGGCACCATACCGCCGTGGGGTTTTGTAAGCAAAATGCCCTTATAAAAAACTGTGGCTCCTTGTCTTGACTCTTTAGGAAACTGGGTAGCATAAGGGAGTTTGCCTGGGCTAGAGTACTGAGCAGTGCAATGGGGGGTGGTGGTCTACCTTTTGGGATTTGAACCCATGACCCACTGATTTCAAGAACAGTTCATTAGTCGCCAGGCCACCTGCTCCCCCACAAGCTTGTGGCCTGCCTCAGGGTTTGTCTTCAGCGTGTGTGACAGATCAGGCCGCATCTGGGGTGTGTCGCAGAGCCCTGGAGGTCAGCGCGGAGGAGAGTGCGGCGCGTGCCAAGAGGAAGCGGAGCGAAACCCCGGGCGAGAGTGCCAGCCCAGCTGACTGGATCCGGCAGGACGACTGGCCTGTGGGCGTGCGCAACGTGGGCAACACCTGCTGGTTCAGTGCTGTCATACAGGTATCTCTCCGCGCACTGCTCTGGCAGGTCCAACCCAAGGCATTAGAGAAGCGAGTGGCTGCTTGGGGCCTAGTAGCCACTAGGGGGCCCCCCCCTCATCTGGTCAGCCTGTCAAAATGGGAAGGAAGATGACAAATAACAACTAGGTTAATCCCATTTTGCTTAGGGTCTCAAAAAGGGTTGGACAGCCCTGTGCTGTGGGCTTGGAAATCTCAGATATCAAACTGCTGCTCACTGTTACTGTACATGGGGGGGGGGGCTTACCCTACAGCTGTGTCCCTTAAACCCTGTAAGGCTATGAATCAGAAAAAGTACTAGTGAATTAGAGCATAATTCTTAAGCTGCAGTTTTCCACAGGTGACACAGGGTATTTCTGAAAACCGTAATGGAAATCAAACTGGAGTATTTTTTCCCCCCCAGATGTCCTTAAACGGCTTCCAAGAATAGATCACCACTTTATTAACTAATGCTCTGGCACCGTAGCTCCTCCGTGGAGGATAATACATCTCGCTGCGCTTTCTGTCCCTGCGGGCTGCATCATACTCAAGCCTCCTACCGCGATATTTAGTTATTTGAAATGACAGCGGGGTGATGGTGTGAGATTGAGCTTCTCCTTCCAGGCGGGCTGTCTGCATACTAATGGCTTGACGGTTTTCCCGGCCTTGCCTTCGGGCGGACTGCGAGGCAGCTCCTGTGAAATCAAATCCACCTCCTTTCGCCGATGTTGATAGAGAGCGTCGGTAATTACATAGCGCGGCGTCCGCGAAGATATGGTGCGTGGAGAACTTTTAAGGCACCTCCGGAATGGGCTTCCGTCTGGAGATTATCGGAGCTGGAAAAGGGGCCCATTCATCATTCACCGTGGATGCGTTTGCAGTGTATCAATCGGGCATGAGCGTCCCGGAAAGATTTCATCGCCGACGCGCCGTCGACTGGGAGGCATAAACAAACGCGGGACTCTTGGATTTGCGCCGTTCCCGGGCAGATACAGTGTGCCCGGTTTCGCTGTCCATTGTTGAGACGCTCGTTTGCTTTCCCGTCCAGACGAGCCGATTGGTCAATAGTAGCTAAACAAGCTCTGTTTATCAGCTGCTTGTGCATTGTAAGATGGCGATAAGCCGTAATTGAATTCGTTGCGAGGCTGTTGTTCTCGTTCTGTTTACGTTTGTGATTAAATTACACCGTACTTTCGTTTGCCAAAGATAATTGAACTGGAAAATGGATCAGGCTGCACACAGTAGAAATTTATTTTGTTCTTCAGAATGATTGAGTGTAAAAATGGTGCACAAAATATGTAACCTTCTACAGACGTCGCTATCTATCAAACCTAAGGCGCAAAAATCACACAGGGCTGTTTATTGGTCGTATGGCATTGTCTGTGTGGCAGAATGAATTTGTTACTGTAATCACACAACCGTCTGTACACGCTGAAATGTGTTATAATTTTCATGCGACCAACAGCACATTTCAAGAACCGTGTTTTGCGACTCTTGTGTTGCAGTCCTTATTCCATCTGCCGGTGTTCCGTAGACTGGTGCTCAACTACAGCCTGACTGAGAAGGTTCTGGAAAAGTGCAAAAGCCCCTCGGTATGTAAGGTTCATGAGGTGTGTGTTGGGTTTTTGTGAGGTTCTGCCGCCAGATTACAGCAGAAGAGGCTGGGGGGTTAATTACGGTTGTGGCACTTGTACAGAATCTCAGGGTTCATTGAAAAAATGTTTTGAGCGGACGGCGTTTGGTGGAAATGCGACGAATCAGATTCAGTGCGTGTCTGCGTACGCAGGACAAAAGGAATGTAGCCTTCATGCAGGAGCTGCGTTGCCTATTCGCCCTGATGGTGGGCTCCAAGCGCAGGTTTGTGGACCCTTCAGCAGCCGTGGAGCTCCTCAGAGATGCCTTCCGCACCAGCGAAGCTCAACAGGTATGGAGTCTCTGACTGTAGTATGCAAGATATGGGCTTGAAGCCTTCTGGATGGTGCGGACATACAGTGTGTCTGTGGTCATGGACATTTTGGGTATATAATGATGGTAGACCTGAAATCCACCTACTCAGGTTACAATCATCTGATCTTCTTAACCTCCACCTTTCTACCTGCTAGGATGTCAGTGAGTTCACCCACAAGCTATTGGACTGGCTTGAGGATGCTTTTCAGTTGGCTTCTAACGCAAAGTGAGTCGTCGCTTTACATGGTCAACCTCAAAACACCTTTTAATGGTGCCTAGTTTAAGTGCGCTGATGCTCCAGTCAGCATATGGAGAATCCTTTTTGTGTATCTCACTCACTGAATGCCTTTGGCCCTCAGTAATCCTGAAGATAAACAAGAAAACCCAATGGTTCAGCTTTTTTACGGTACTTTTCTGGCAGAGAGAACTTGTGAAGGTAAGGAAAAGAAACAACGCTGACCTTCTGCTGAGAACTTAAAAAAACTAAGTAACGTGGTGTTTTTTTAAGATGTGTTTCTGACACAATGTTTCCTTGTTGTCCTTCTTGTTATTCAGGAAAGACGGTGTCTAACATAGAGCAGTTTGGACAGTATCCTTTGCAAGTTAATGGATTTAACAACTTGGATGAGTGTCTGGAAGGCGCTATGGTAGAGGGGGAGATTGAGTCTCTGCACTCCGATCGTACCACTCCTTCTGGCCGAGAGGTGAGCATTATGGTTTCTATGGAAACAGGGCAGGATCCATTGTCTCGATGCTGATTATGAATACAAATTCTTTTCATCTACAGCGATGGTTCTCTAAGTTGCCACCGGTGCTGACCTTTGAACTGTCCAGGTTTGAGTTCAACCAGTCCTTAGGGAGGCCAGAGAAAATACATAAGAAATTGGAGTTCCCTCAGGTGATATATATGGACAGGTAAGATCTGTGTACGGTATGCGATGTTGTTTACTGGATACATATGTTCAGCAAGAAAACCAATAAAGAAGCCGTCAAAGATAGTAAATTACCAAGCAAATTACCACGCTTGTTCTGAGGCAAAAACGCACAGTGTAATAGTCACTTAATTAGGATAGAGTCTAGTGGGCCACTTGCTTCAGTGATGATGCATGTTCTCCAAGGTACCTCAGTGAGGGAGTTAACTCTCCGATCAGGTATCTCCACAAGAACATTGACCTGACGCAGGGCAGAAGGGAGGCAGTCAGGAGGATGAAGGAACAGCTGACAGTCCTGCAGCAGAAACTAGAGAGGTGAACGTCTGAGTCCTCCTAAATGGATGTGATCCTCAAGGTGGTGTGATGTTGCTCCCTACTGTGCTTGAGGTGCACCCGCCTTTGTTTCACAGTTATAAACACTACGGCTCAGGTCCGGCTAGGTACCCTTTGGCGGACATGCTGCAATACGTGCTGGAGTTTGCAACCACCAAACCCACCAGTGTGTCCCCAGTAGAGGATGTGAGAACCCCACTAAAGGCTTCGACAGGCACCCAAGCCGTGCACCCAGATCCCAACCATGGGGAGTCCAGGTACCAACAGCCCCAAAGGTTTTTAACTTGGCCCTTGTGACAAGCCCCTGATATTACAAAGATTAATTTAAGTCTGAAATGCTTGGGATCGGTCAGACAGCTCGCTCAAGTTAAGATCTCAACAACAATAATACGTGTATGTTCTGCCAGATACAGGACTTGAACCTATGACCTACCGCACACAAACAGAGATCACTAACCCACTATGTTATACACCACCCTCTGACATGCATCAACCAGTATAACACAATGTTTATAATACCTTTTCACTTCTGATGTGCAAAACATGTCAGATCTAAACACATCTTGGCACTCGCTGTTTGTTTAGCCTCCGCTGCAAGCGAAAAGTGGAACACAAGCTTGTTTGTAGCCAAAATGTTACAGGTCCAAGTTCTAGTAGCTGACATTCTGCATGCTTCTACTAGGTTGTACAAAAATAGGCAGTAGCCTGCTGGGTAACTGCCAAATGATGTAACATCTTGTGTGGTTCATAGCCAATCAGAATTGGACGACACAGGCCCGTCAGACAGTTCAGGCAGTCAGGTGACCACAGCTCAGAGGACACCCATATACAAACCCTTCACCCAGTGCAGACCCCCCATGGACTCTCCCCAACATCCTGCGCCCCACAGCATATCTGAGGAGGAGCTACATTATGTCAAGAGCTGCCTGCAACGCTGGAGGATTGAGGTGGAGAACAACATCAACGGTACGCCCACTGCCCGTCCACCTTTTTAATTGGTCGGTTCTTTTGATTGACAGCACTGCTTTTACGCTACAATCCCTCTGATTGGTTAGGTTATCGCTTGACTGTTCTATTTGTGTTTTTCCCCTGGAATGATATGGAGTAACAAAGCGGTTATAGATATTACTCAACATTACTATCCGAAAAGTTGTAAATACTCTAACACTCAAATATAAGTTGAGCTCATTTGACCTGAATCGCTCTCCTTTGGTAGTGGTCCTTGGCTTCTTCTATGATTGCTTCCCGCTCGCCTGATCCAGGTCCGTTCCTTGTTTTGCATACAGAGCTAAAGAGCAGCATCGAAAAGATCAGCCAGTTGCTGGAGGCCATGTACTCGGACAACAGGCTGTGCCAGGTGACTGATGCCTCGGCGTGGTCTTCATGGAGGCGTGACCGTCTGGTGGCTTTGATCCGTAGATTAGATCAGCCTGTTTATGCCTCGATGCCAATGATGCCTGGTTTTTCCTGCTTCATATTTTCAACTCTTTCGTCACGAACGTTACTCTAGACAAGGCAGCCCGTCGAATGTACCTGCCCCACAGATTCTACTTCACTGCCCAGAATTGACATTCAACATCTTATTTTAGAGAAAAAAAATTCAGCACTACCCTTATCCACCTGCAGTTCACTAACTCAGATTAATCTTTTTGTTGCAGTGCCGTTGATGAGGTTGGGTGTTCATACCTTCCATTACTTTCGGCAGTCTTATTTTGTGTCACTCTGGGCAATCCTTATCAAATTATCTCCTTCCCACACTGTTCTTTAACACCCAGATTTACCATGGAGTGCTTAAGAGTCGTTGCCCTGTAGCAATGCTTGGCCTGGATACCAATGAGGGCCCATTCGTAAAGGATGTAAGTGACAAGCGCCTTTGATTTCACCTGCTCCTAGGTACCGTACCGGCTCCATGCTGTGCTGGTCCATGAGGGACAGGCTACAGCGGGCCACTACTGGGCGTATGTCTTCGACCAATCCCGCAAGAGCTGGCTCAAGTGCAACGACGTCTTGGTGACAGAGTCGTCTTGGGAGGAGCTGGAGCGCGACTCTTACGGCGGCTTGACCAACGCCAGCGCCTACTGCCTCATGTACATCGACGACACGCTTCCCCATCTCATCGCAGGTCCGTCCCCTTTGCTCATCGCTCTGCTCTCACCTGCCAATAGGCTTGGGCAGCATCTAATTATTTATACTGGAATACCGTCCAAAAGAGTTATTCTGGCATTTAGAAATCTTGAAAATTGGGCTTCTTGTTTTCAAGATTACAAAAATGCTGCGGTGCCCCCCCAAAAAATGCGGTATACTAAAAATAACGGTAACACTGTACTTAAAGCAGTCATCATAATGCATTATAGATACCTTCGTAATGGTTCATAATGGTCAGTATAAGCCATTATAATGCATTATGAAGGTATGTATAGTGCATTTTAAATGAGAGCTTCATAGAGCATTCATAATGCAAAATGAACATGGCTATAATGCGTTATGCCTTTTTAATAAAGTCATAGCCGTGTTTATAATACTTTATGAATGCATTATAATGCATTGGGAAGGTATCTATAAATTTGCACTTTTCCGAGTCTCTTTCAGCCTGGTCTTGTTTTCTGAATATAGTCCCGCATTTATTTGTACAGTATGAATGCAGTAATTCTGTGCACATCTAAGGCAGCCCCGCTTTGTCTCTACGCACGCAGGCCGCATGCCATCCCCCATCATGGAATCAATAACGCTTCGCCGAGCACGTAATTGTCTCGCCGCAAAACCGTGGCCGCTTCAGATTATCTGCGGAAAATGCGGCATTGAGTTTTACATTTAGAAAAGTAGGTCTTAAGCTTATTTTAGCAAAGTAAATCTTAGGTTCACGATGAAATTGGCTGATTAGGATCTAATGAGGACCTTGGCTAGAAAACAAGCCTGAATATCTTGCAGCCCCAGGAAAGCGGTTTCAGTATCGCTGCTCAAAGGCGAGCTGCCTGCAGTGAGGTTTACTCCTATAGGCCTTCTTTGTCACTTTTTATTACACTGTCTTCTGGTACTGGATTTTTCTGGGTCTCACAGAGGACACCGACAGCGAGACGGGCCAGGTCCTTCAGGGGATGGACGCCCTGCCACCGATCCTCAGGCGCTACGTGCAGGAGGACAACCGCTGGTTCCAGCAGGAGCTGCGGGAGTGGGAGGAGCAACTGGGCAGGGAGCAGCGGGAGGCGCCCGCCGGGCCCGAACCCAGCCCCGAGGAAGCGCAGGGGTGTGTGACGAAGGTGGTCAAACATGAGGAACCAGGTGGGTGTGCATCCTTAGCTGGAACGTCATTGCTGCTCTTCATTGCTGCTCTTCATTGCTGCTCTTCATTGCTGCTGTCTTAGCTGAGTGTTTCTGGTAGCTGTTCTGGATTCCGTTCCATTTATACCAGGGGTCTCTGGTATTTACCTGAGAACAGGTGTGACTCATCAGAAGGCAGGTAGGATAGAAAACCTACTGGACAGTAGCTCCTCAGGACCAAAGTTGGCGAGCCCTGGTATATAGTAAGTCTCGGGGGACACTATGTGGCTCCGTGGGGTTAGGCCTGTGCTCAGAAGGTCGCGTGTTTGAATCCCATCCTTGACATAATAATCACATCTCTGTTGCGCCCTTGAGCCAAGCCGTTAACCTCTGGAAATGCTGCAGGGACGTCAGATAAATGAACTGACACTGCACTCAAACCCAAAGCTTCACTCTCAACTGTGCGTATGTCTCAAAAAAAGAGTGATAATGAGATATGTGTGGGGAAAAGAGTATTACAGTGCAAGTAGCAAATAAAGCATCATTTCAGTGCCCCCTGGCACTGGAATCAGTGTTTCCAGATTGCCCTTACTTTGTGTGCCCTGTGCTGGCCGGCGTGGGGTCCAATCTCATGGCCTTCTTCTGGATAAACAGTTATGGAAGACGAATGGATGCTTTTAAGTGATTCAATTCCAATCATGCCAGATGTTTTTGCATTTGGCAATTAGCACCATTAGCGGCTTTCCAGCAGCGTAATTAGCTAAATCCTGCCAGTATTTTACGATTAAAAATTCCTTAGTTACATAGAATATAGTCCTTGTTAAAAATGTGTCACTTGCTAAGTGTATCTAGGTGTTGCTAAGTGTATTTTCCCCTTCTGCCATTTATGGTGTAATTAATACAAATGTCATAGTAATACAGTTGTAATACATTTAAAATGGAATTTCACATTCATACCAAAAACACGGTAAGTTGTTGACGGTGGTGACGCCTATGTTCACTGACCCAGTTCACGCCTTAAACGGAGCATTAAATGGCAGTTTTCGCCAAAAGGCTTCTTGCCGATCACTCCACAGAGCCCACCCTCAGTCAACCGCCGCTGCTCCCGACAGAACACGTCACCGTCGACCCGGAGCAATCAGATCAGCCTGGGGCCGGTACAGAAGACTGTGGCCAAGATAACGAGGAAGAAAGTCATCGGTTTCAGGTGGGAGTTGGCATGTGGCGTACGACTCGATCACCGCACTTACCTGCATGGGATCAAAGGGGATTCACTTAAAGACACTTGCATGCGATTTTATTGGTCATTCTGTTTCTGGGCTATTTTAATATGTTTAATTATTAATAGCCACCATTACATTATCAAATCCTCCAGGTAGCAGTAGTATCTTTATTGTGTATTCCAACCTGAAGTTAATGTAACACATGAAATCCCCCCTTGTTTTTTGGTAACAAGGTAATCATGAATATAACAAATGTAAATGATACTTTGTTGCTTTGTTTTGTTGCTAATGGTTATTCAAGTTTCCCCACTGAACTGTTTGGATACACAAACATACACAAACATCCCTAGCATGACTACAGCTTAGAGCCGCAGGGCTTTGAATATCACACAAGGACTTTTTTTTTTCCTTTTGATTTTCTAGCCAAGGTAACAGGACAGATTATGGACAAGGTATCAAACGTTTCTGCCGCTTGTTTGCCACAATCCACTGTAACATCCAGAACAGAGCCTTACATTCGCTTTTAAGGAAAATTAACTGAGCAAATGTGAAGCTCTTTAAACCTGACATACCGTATGACATGCGCAGTTTTTTTCTGTGATCTTCTAGTAAATTATTACATGATGCCCTCTAGTGGTCAATTGCAGTATAACAGTATAAGTTAATGTACAACGTGCATCAATTTCTAAAGAGAAAATCTAGGATGCTTCCGTTATCAATGTGAAGCAATTGCTTGGATTTACACCCTGTGCGGACGCCTGATAGTTTATTTTATTTTTTAGACAAATATGGTTAGAGGAAGGTTCCGGTCACTTGACTACTTTCTCCATGGCGTTCTTACGTCACTTTGTGTTACCTGTTTGACGCTGATCTTCAGGATGCTGAGGCAGTGGCGGAGGACGAGGCAGAAGCAGCAGGAGAGAATGAGGTTGAAGCAGAAGCAAAGACAGGAGGAGAGGCCGAGGCAGAGAGCGAGGGGGCGGGAGAGGCCCAGGCGGAGGGTGGGGTTGAGCCAGAGCCTCAGGCCTCGCCTGAGAAGGAAGCCCCCCCAGCAGAGAGCCAGCCTCCTGAGAACCAGGTGTTCGAGGTGGAGATTCCCAGCGTGGGGAAGATCCTCGTGCGCTCTGACGCGGACGGCTATAATGAAGAGGTGTGTAGGGACGAGACGAACGTTCAGTTACAGCGAAAATATATAGTTCCTTATAGCAGGGCTCCCTAATCTGCTTCTCATAGTTGATGCATATTTTTGCTCCACTGGGAGCTGGGAGGGAGCAAAAATGTGGACAGTCTGTGTTGGGAAACACTCCTTTATGTTTATCCCAAAGCATCCATACTTATGCTGTGTGAATGCTGATTGGTACAAACTGTTTACCTGCAGCCGTAAAACATCAATGACCGTCCATCACCCATCTATCATATATGCTTATTTAGTACTGGGTGCAGTAAGTCTAGAGCTTATTCAGGAAGCACATAGCACGAGGAAAGGAGCGCCCTGCTTTGTACGATTTACCTCAGCGAGTCTCGGTCCAGTTCAGATTAACATTGACTTGCTGTACGATTTAGAGAAACAGAATCTTTTTCTTTCCCTTTCTCGTGGCCTTCTGCATACTGCCCCCTTGTGGCAGATGATGCTCACACCAGCCATGCAGGGAATCATTATGGCCATCGGCAAAGCCAGGCAGGTGTTCGATAAGGATGGACCAGAGGCTGGTCTCATCAAGGTATCTCAGTTTGACGTCCATGTCTGGGGTCTCATTGCCCGCATTTGAATATGTGTTAAGTAAAGCCTCCTATGTTCTGTGTAAAAAGTGTCCATAATTTGTTAATGATGTCAGCGGTAGTGTTGAGCTTACATTATGCTGAGGGTTCAGACCCCCCTCCTCTCTCAGGCCTTCCATGAGGAGTACTCCCGACTCTATCAGCTGTCCCAGGAGGCGACCACCCCCCAGAGCGACCCCCGTCTACAGCATGTGCTGGTGTACTTCTTCCAGAACCAAACCCCCAACCGGGTCATTGAGCGCACGCTACTCGAGCAATTTGCCGACCGGAACCTGCGCTACGATGAAAGGCATAGTCCCCCCGCCCCCCCCCCCCCCCCCCCCCCCCCATCAGCTGCCTCTACTCTGGGAATGGCATGGCCGCTGGTTTATGGAATTCCGGAATAGAAACTCAAGCATCACACTTAGAGGATCCCTTATTGACATTATTATTGGCACAAATTACTACTTTTTGGGTGCAGCATGACAATAGAAGGTTTGCAATTAGGACACTATTTTTATTAACGTGTAACTTTGTTTAGGTTAACATCTGATGAGATCTAGTGACAGGACAGATTTATAACCAGTTACTAAACTATAACCAATCAAACACGACTTGCCACTAACCCATAGTGAAAAAATTAGCTTTGCTTCTTAAAAAACATATTTTGTTACACTTATCTTCTCAGATGCAAAATATAGAGATAAATATATAAATCATGTACTAACTAAAGTTTTTGGTAACACTTCACTTGAGGTGGCACAAATGTTTGTACACACTAACTTTTTAATGTATTAATTAACCAGAGACTAAGTGTTACTTACACACCGATCCCATGTTCGTTCATCATTAATCAATAATAATGTATTTTATGCAGTTAGTATATTTGTTTAGGATTTGTACTTGAGAAGTAACCGAGTTGCTACGTTATTCATGCCCCCTTAAATAAAATGTTAGTATTTTTTATGGAAATAAAAAACAATAAATGTGTATTGCCGGTACCATCACTGATGTCGGACGGTGTCCTAATTTTTCAGGTCCATCAGTATTATGAAAGAGGCTCGAAGCAAACTACGTCTTATCAAACCCGAAGATATGGACATGGATGAGTATATGGTGAGGGCTGTGACCTATTGCATTGTACCACTGTCTCACTTCCTTTCCCACTTTCCTTAACCCGCCTTCGCACTTTCGGTCCCTCCGTCTTTGGCAGAAATGGCACGACGACTACAGCACATTCCTGAATGTGTTCCTGCACCTTCTGACGGGGTTGGAGCAGTACCAGAATGGCAAGTAGGTGGACCTGAGTGGGAGCCGCCTCAGGGAGTCCATCGGCCCTGCGTGCTGACCTTTCTCCCCACCGTTCCAGGATCAGGGAAGCGCTGAACTGCCTGGCCTACGCCTTCCGGAGCAACGCGGATTTGCTGAAGGAAGGCGTGAGGAAGGGCGTCGACCCATCGCTCATCACGCTGTACAGGAGGAAGTGCCTAACAGTAAGGATCTCGTCTGCCACACAGCTCACTTCCCCATTAGTACCTGATCGTTATGGTACTGAATTTGAAACCAGAATCGGGATCTCAGGCTAATTCCCAGGAAGACCATCGCAAAGGTCTGAATTCCTTCTGCGTGGTATAACTGGAAATTTTCAGTCTTACAACTAAGCACGTAATGTCAACTTGAATTAACGCACAAATTATGTACAGGGCTAGAATTCCATGCAAGTTTCGCTAATTAAAAATGAACTGCAGCTGGCGTTTATTGATATGTTAATCTGCATATATCCTCCTGAGATCCGTTGGGGAAGAACATAATTTTTATTGATCATATTTTAGATTTGACTGGAAGAATAATTTGGCAAGGTCACACCTGCCATACACAATATCATCTTAAAGCCTTGAATGTCCTTTTTAAGCACAACAGGACCTATTAGAGTTGTGGAAGAAATTTCTCGAAGTCCGATGTTTAAGTGTTTGACAGAACTTTATTATTCGATGAGCTCAAAGGGAACAGACACTCAGCAATCATGAGTCTCGTGTTCTGTTCCCCGAGCAACAAATGCATACATCTTTTATGGCCTAAAATGCGACAGTCATCTGACAAATCAAGGACAAGTCAGATATCTGGACATTCCAGTTACTTCTGCCTTTCAAGGTCCAGGCAGTTCAAGGAAAGTTTGGCCATCTGGAGATACCAGTTTCTTCTACTTTTTCAAGGTCCACCTATCAGCTTAGAACAAGTCTATCTATTTGGGACTTTTCCTTTTGCTATATTATTCTAGGACTCGCTGTTCTCTTTTTCTATATTTTATATTATCCAATACTATGCATACATTTTATAGTATCTTCGGCAACAGCTTACTTCTCAGGTCATGCCCTTGCTTTGACCTGGGCCTCTTGCTGAACAAGTTCCTCTATAGAAAATAGAAATTTCTTACTTAAGCAGATTTGCATTATTGTTTGATACATTCAATTAATGACAAGTAAATTACATTGTTTCAACCACTATGTGTAAATCAACAACACATTATAAACTTAATTGTTAATTACTGATTAGGTAATGCATTTCGCATAATCATCTATATTCCATTATTGATTACTGATTAGCATAATCAAGAATTTTCTATTACAGAGTGGCATGTATGATATGACAATATTAGCAAACACATAAGTTCAGGTCCAGAAAATACAAATCCGTTGAAATTTGTTTCAACCAGCCAGTTGAGCATAAAGAGTCATAGTCAAAAAGTAGTCAGCTGGTTGGTTGAAACAAAATCTTGGTCCGGATTTGTACTTTTTGCACCTGACCATGAGCTGTCAGCATTTCCCTCCTCGCCAAGGCTCAGCGTCTCTGCCGGCTTGGTCTCCGTCTGCACAGGAGCTGAACGACAATGCGATTAAGCTGTTCGCTAGCGGTGATGAGATGGGCGTGTCCGAGGGCGTGGCTATCATGAATGACGCCGTCATCCCCTGCATGCACCTGATGACCCGCGACGATGTCAGCCAGGAGGACCTGGATGTCATCGAAATGATGAGGACCCGTTGGTGCTCCTACTTGGGACAGGATATGGATGGTGAGTGGACTTGGAAGAATCCATGGAATAATAATGATAGTCAGAATCTAAATCCATTTATTCCCCAGTACAAAGCGTACAACGAATTTGTTTCGGTGCAGCTGGTGGCATGAAAATACACAAAACAATAAGTAGATTTTTTTTTTCTTTTAAAGAAACGTGGAGAATTAAAAAAATGTGCTGTTAATTAAGAAATAAACATGTAGATAAATACGGGTGAGACGACGTGGGATATCGCAATTTCTTAATGCCATTAACAGTTTGGGGTATGTGCAAATAAACTTAAAATTAATAAATTAATGGGAGTATAAAATGCAATGGATGGGAAATTGTTATTATTATTATTATTATTACTACAGCACCTTATCTGTTTAGAAATTTTTAAATCAAAAGGAAATGAAAAAGAGCAGCATGAAATATGCTGTCCCTCTCTGAATGACTCCACCCTCTTGCTCCGGCTGTGCAGCTCCCCTGCAGGAGAAGCTGGGCGAGTTCCTGCCCAGGATGCTTGACTGCTCGGTGGACCGGGTGGTGCTGACGGAGCTGCCCCAGGTGCGGCCCGGTGTGCCGCACGACCTGTGCAGCCGGCTGGCCGCTGTCATGGAATCCATTCACGGAACCTCGGTGGTGACCGTGACGTAAACACGCGTGCATGACATGTCTCCCAGGCCAACGGGGGACGACCCCAGCGCCTCCAGTCTATTCTACCATCAGGCTTTCATTCAGCGGCACTTTCACTGACTCATGGAAAGACGCATATTACACCAATTAAACTGCCATAGAGTCCTGCAAGGTCCCACACTGAGATGGGCTGGAGGAGGTGAGGATGCCCACCCGGGACACCGAGCAGGGTGACATCATCAGGTGGAGCCCTGTAAGCAGAACATAGATCCTGGATTGTCACTGAGAGTATTATTTTGTGCACTGTTTTGTATTCCGATGCATTTTTTATTTCTTAGCCTTTTATCCGGCCTAAATCAAGGTTAAAACTTCAGACCAAGGTTATAATTACCTCCCTCTATTGGAGAATTAAAGAGCATAGGGTCTTGAAAACCTACAACATCATGGTTTTGAGCTATTCTGAGAATCTTATGTATATGGAGATGAATTTGTTTCTGTAGATTTGTTCCATTTTGGCTGAAAATGGATCCCACACACGATCTTCAGTAAAAATGTCACCCATTTCCTGTGATTTATTGTCTTTTGAATTCATTCTGTCCATTCCTCCATTCAATATGTTAATAATTCCTTAAAGGTAATGGGGCGGTCTTGAGCCAATGCACAGCTACTAGTAGATGTATCGGAAAAATATGAATGGCTACAGTACTTGAATGGAAAAAGCCCTGATTCTATTGGCTCAGGATGTACGCACAGCTACCCTAATTCTCATGGTTACCTTAGAAGTAATTTCTTGGGTTTTGTTAGACACTTTGCGAGTTGCACTGTTACATCAACATTGGGCACTGATGATGTCAATTTGACCGTAAATATCTGCACTCTCGCAGACCCAGACCTTTTTGTATATGCTACACACTTTGTACATACCTGAGTGTTCATAAATCCCTGTGTAATCATTCTGAAAAAATTACACAATGTTAATACTGTAAACTTCTAGACTAATACTGTTTACTGTTCATTGCAACCACATTCTGTTCTGTTGATCCACTTCAGTTTGCCTATCACACTAAAAGATCCACTTATGATGTCATCTCCTATGTCCTTCATACAACTGTTATTCATTTGGACATTGGCAAGGAGTGAAGGAGAAATCACATATCACCCATCACCTGAGATATTGGTGCCCAACAAGGCTGTGATCTGAGCCCACTTCAGTACATGCATGACTGTGTGGCCAAACACGGACGACACAGTTTTGATCGCTCTGATCTCCAGTAACTATGAGAAGTCCTACCTGGATGAAGTGGACCGTCTGAAGCAATGGTGTCAATTAACTGCCTCTCACTCAACACCTGTAAGACTAAGGAGATCTTGGTGGACTTCAGGCATAATTAGTTTAGCTTTAGTGCACACAACCCTCTCAAAATCAAAAGGGTCCTACTTTCGGGGTGTATATCTCTGATGACCTCACCTGGTCAAGTCATACACAGACTTATTTAAAGCCAGGTACTGGCTGTACCATCTTAGGCAGCTGAAGATCTCAGCCATTCTTAAAGCCTTCTACTCTACGAAGCATTAGGGAGCATCATAGCCTGGTTTGGTAATTGCTCTGTGCTGGACCGCAAAGCTCTGCGGAGAATGTTACATTCAAGTGAACACGTCTGCAAGGCTGATCCATCTTCTCTACAGGGCATATAGCTCAGACGATGCAGGAGCAGAGCTGCCAGTATCAGCAAGAACAAAACCCACCCTAGAAGTTACCTCTTCAGGCTGAAGTCCGGAAAATACTTCTGCTGTCACTCAATGAGAACTACCAAGGCTACCCTCAAGCCATCAGACTACTTAACACTTAGCTGAAAGTCGTAATTAAACATTTGCTCCTTACTCATGCACCATGCAGTTTACTGGAGCTATGTTGCACATATCTGGTTTTCCTTATTTAATATATGTTATACTGTTATGCGTCTTATTGCCTTTCACTAATTCTGGCTATGTTGGAATTGACCCACTTTGCATTTCACTGCAGGTTATAGTCGGATTGTATACTTCGCACGTGGCAAATAAAACCCTCGATTCCTTGTTCTTACGGAGAAATTGCTGGACAAACTGAAACCTTACTTCTGAAATATACTTACAGCGATTCACTGGCGTTAATAATTACTGCAGAACACTCCACAGCGAGTCTACCAAGGGTTGACATTGAAATACAAATGAGCACGTGGTTTGTTTGAGCCGATAAGTTAAAAAAAAAAAAAAAAAAAAAAAAAAAAAAAAAAAAAAAACCTTCGTGGAAAAAAGGATTTTCTGTGGCGGTTTGTAGTGAAACAACGTTCCCATAAACGCTTCAACAAACGACATATCCCACAATGCCTCAGCAGTGTGCCACTTAAAACAACATATCCCACAATGCTTTGGCTCGGCGGTCAAAGGAAGTCGTAACTGACTTTCTGTCAGATTTGAAAGCGGACGAAAGGATTAATTTCTTGTAGGTCTGTCCGAAAGCGGCGCCTAAACATTAAACATGGCTTCCTTCGTGACGGAGGTGCTTGCCAGCTCAGGAAAGTTGGAAAAAGAAGATCTTAGTTCTAAAATAAGCAGATTGTCCCAAAAAGTGGAGGAGACTAAGGTAGGCTGCCCGCCGGCCACGTTGACACTTTCAAGCCGCTCTGTCCGCATACCTCGTCCGGGAACCGTCTGGTTCTGGTTCGACCTCGGGTTACAGCTGATTTGTGACGAACCTAACATCTGTTATAAAGCTCGAAGGTTTTCTTCCAGTATTATTCTGGGCGATTATGTGCTACGCTACCGTTTTGCTACTTCTCTCGTGTTTGCAGTAGTGGCATTACGCTAAGTGTAACAATCTGTTATACCAGCTGACCATTACCAAGTATTGCGTGTGAAAGAAGTAACTTATGTTATTTGAGTGAAAAGAGCAGGGCGATCTGTATACTGGCCCTGTGTTTAAAAAATAAAATACCTACGATCACACTGGGTGTTATTGCTCGCTTAAATCAAAAGCTGTGATCACTGTATGACTTTACTAATTGGCAATGACAAGAGATGAAAAACCGAACCTTATGACGAGATTTGCGTACATATGGCTGCTCTAGGAACTATTTTTAGTACCACGAGTAAAGTGAAAGTATGCAGTAACCACTGGTCAAACTTATGATCAACCAACCATAGTGGTCGAAATCAGTGCCATGCGTCTTCTTTGACTTATAAATGAATAACTTAGATATCTCTGTTTCCTCTTCGTGATCATAATCATTTTCATAGAGTTGCACACCCAACACCCTCAGGTGAAGGCATGCCTCCTAACCTAAACTGTCATCTTCGAGGATTAACTCTTTCCTAATCCTTTACTTTTCCCGACAGGATGAGGTCTGTGACATGATCAATAAGAGGTACAATGAATTCCTACCCAGCCTGCAGGGGGCTGAGGAGCTCATGGCGCAGGTGGACTTAGTCTCCAAAGATATAGACGTTCTGAAGAGCTGCATAGAGAATGAGGTGAAGTTGCTACACCACTTATAATGTCAAACATGTTATTTTAATATTAGAATTCATAATAGCAGTAATTATGTTCCCATGCATGCATGGCCACTCACTTGTTATGTCACAAAAAGAAATCTAGAGCTTATGATGATTAGTCTGGTCTAAATCAATGTTGCCCAACCTGGTCCTCAGGCAGTGCCAGATGGTCCAGGTTTTTGCTGCCTCCCGGTTCCCTGCCAGACAGCCCACATTTCGAGCTGGGAGGAACCAAAAACGTGGACTGTCTGGGGGTCCCCAAGGATCAGTTTGAGAAACGCTAGTCTAAATACCCACCCCACCCCCACCCCCCAGGTACAACAGAACCTCCATGTTGCTGCCGTGGAGTATGCAGAACTGAAGCAGCAGCTGGAGAAGAACAGTACTGTGATCACCGTGCTCAGATTGTTGCAGGAGGTGTGGAAGCGTTCGTCTGTCCGGCTGCCTTGTTCCAGCCCTGAAGTCACTCCCTTGTGTTCTCATATTGATTGGCCATGTCATCCTTAGCAGGTTGGCTGATGTAGTCAACCATCCCTGAGAATAACGGCCGCTAAATCAGCAATTTTGGGGGCAGTGTGGAGCTCAGTGCGTTAAGACACCATGCCTGTGATCAGCAGGTCACTGGTTCAAATCCCAGGATAGGGAGATGTTATTGTTGGACCCTTCAGCATGGCCCTTAACCCCCAATGGCTTCAAAGACGGGCTTTCTCAGAAATATACATTGCTTTGGATAAGTCTCTGCTAAATAAATTAATTGTAATTGATTTATGCTCCACTTAAATGCTGATGGACGGGAGGCTGACCGTGTGCGTGTCTGTGTTGCTGGTTTAGTTTGATGAAGCCATGGAGCACTACCACAGAGCCTTGCATGAGAAGAAGTACACAACTGCTGCTGAGCAGCTTCAAAAGGTGAGAAGTCTTTGACCCCCCCGTAATCAGTCGTACACACAGTACTATCCAACCGCTGTCTGTGGGCATGGGGTTTTTATGCACAAAATACTGTGTAATATGTTGTCATCAATTGATATTGCTAACAATTAACCAGACTAGATCTGAGGCCTGTTTAGGGAAGCAGGATTTCTTGCTGAGCCAGATAACTTTAAGCTATCCATCCATTTTCCAAGCCGCTTATCCTACTGGGTCGCGGGGGGTCCGTGGCCTATCCCTGGAATCAATGGGCGCAAGGCAGGGAACAACCCAGAATTTGAACACGAACTATTGGAGAGGCACTTGCAGCAATAGCTTGGTTGACCACAAGCACTGGCACTAAGTGCAGAAAACAAGATGCAGCCAAGCAAAGATTGAGTGGATGGAATTATTGTGTTCATTGTTTTAAAAACGTTCTTTGCTTGTATCTCCCATATTTCTGCATTGGACAATTTGAACACTACCCAGTGTATTTTTGTCTAATATCACCGGTGCTGGTTGTGTAACTTTTCACCGCTTATTAGCGGGATAACGTTACATCATTTATTATTCTACGGAAAACGAAAGATCAGTCTTCTGGCCAGATTTGATAAGAATCACAAGCATGTTGCGGGTCATATAAATAAAATATAAATAAAAAGCTGTGTCCTGTTTTGATTGCAATTGATCCCCCAAATAACTTACAAAATGACTTATTTATCCTCCAGCGTTTTGGCATGGTGGCAGTTTCATATGAAATTGTGTGTGAAGTTTAACCCCAACTTTTTGCGTCCTCGATGCTTATTTAGCATAAAAGTGTGAAAGTGGTCAGGAACCGCAAAAGTTCCAGTTCGTGACGGTCCGGGCACTTGTAAAGTTCCGGGAGGTTCTGGGAACTTTGGTGTGAAAGCCCTTGTTGACGTAGCACTGTTCTTCACAGGCCCGAGGTTCTGTGGATTCCCTGAAGGCTTGGAAGGGCTGTGAGCTCCCCCTTCTGAGGGCCTTGGTCTCCGAACTCACTATCCAGAGGGAGAACCTCATCTACCACCTGGGGAACGAGTGGTCGAAGCTCGCTGTCTGGAAACTGCCGCCCTCCAAAGGTTAGAGCTTGGTCTCCAAGGTGGAAGTGTAGACCGTCAGAGTTGCACAGCAACTGTAAGATCAGAAATTGGATAAATTCATTCTCTGGGCCTTCTTGTATGTAATATGAAATTAATTTCAGCCACAGCAGAGGGTGGCAATTGAAGTTGTTGTATTCTTGCAAACAATTGAACCATAATGCTCAACTGAAGGAGCATGTGCTGATTATAGCGCTTTGCTATAGCCACCACTCAACAAACCATTGCAGGGATGAGCCCGAATGCAGCGGGTGATACCTCAGCACTGCAATAGTCCGAATGGAATAGTGGGAGTTTTTTCTATCAGCTGGAGTACCAATCCTGCTACCAACCCCCAAATTTTCCCTGTAAGTTGGAGGACCTCCAGATTAATGTCATAACCAAGACGACCCAATTGCAGGTTAAGCACCTTAAGGGTCCCATAGAGTAGGATCACTCCTGGCATACATGGGATTCAAACCAGTGACTTTCCGATTGTTGGCACAGATCCCTAGCCTCAGAGCCACCTCTCTACCCCTAACTTCAGACAGAAGAAGAAAACGAAGACTTGTATTGGTCAGCAGGAACCCTGTGAACATGGTGATTGCATGTGAGCTGCTTCTCTGTTGGTCCTCAGAGCTGTCTAGCGTGGAGTCCTTCCTGAAGACGGAGCTCCAGCTGTGCGGTGGGGCGCAGGAGGGGGACGAGGGCTCCCCTCACCGTTTCCTCGCCGGCGTCTTGCAGGCTCTCGCTATCCAGGGACAGCTGAACCACAAGATCAAGGTCTTTGGTAAGACCCGCTCCCTTCTTGCTTGTTCTTGCTTGAGTGCGACACTTAGGCCGCTGTATGTAGAGCTGTTAGCATTTAGCCGTTAGCAGCTCGGCTCCCACACTGGGTTTGCCTTCTGCTTCATGTTCCAGGGCAGGTGCTTCTGAAGTACGTGGTAAAGCCGCTGATCACCTACCCTTCCCTGCACGTGGAGGTGGCAGAGCAGTCAGGCCAGGGCACCCTGCTGTCCTTCCAGCTGGAGGAGACCCTGGCAGAGCACCCCTCCCCCACTCAGGTGTACACCAAAGTGCTAGCAGTGCTCATGGCCCTGCACGAACACTTACTGGGTAGGTCTTACCTCTTGACATCCACTTTTGGAAAGGATACTCTTGACCTGCTTTCCAGATTTGATGCATGCTTTTCACGAGTCTTATCTACAAGTTTTTAAGTTGCCTAGTCTTCATTACGATCTCATTTTGACCCCTTCTCATTAGACGTCTCCATAGGAGAGAATAAGATGTCTACTATCCTGGGGGACATGATATGGGAGGAGATGTCAGACTGCATCATTCGTGAATGTCTCCTGTACTCCATCCCAGCAAACAGCAGCCAGCTGGGAAAGTACAGCGAAGTACGTGGGGGAATATTCTCAACATGCTAAACATCCACGACCTGCTTCTTCATTAGTGTCACGTGTTGTCATGTCTGTGTTTCTGAAGGTAATCAAGGAGACGGAGCAGTTTGAGAACACCCTGAAGGAGCTGAGCTATCTGACGGGGGATTCCACGGACCTGCTACGTTACGCCCGTAACGTCAATGCGCACTTCGCCAGCAAGAAGTGCCAGGATGTCATTGTGGCAGCACGCAACCTGATGACGTCGGAAATACACAACACCGTCAAGGTTTGCTTTGGTTATTTTTAATCGAGAAGGTGTGTTCAGTTTTCCGTCACTGCGTTAGCTGCTGAAAATGACGCTGAGATTGTGCCTCCTGTTATTTGTTTTCGTTGGATGTTGGATCTTGTTTTTTAGTGGATTTTCTTATTTTTCTTTGTGAGTAATGCCCTTGATGACTATTGTATTGTCCTGCTCATGTTCCTGAATGGTCTGCTGGAAGATCTGGAGGAGCCCAGCCTGGCCTCCCGTCTTGGTTTTGTATGGTTGAAGCTCTGCTAACACGTGGTTACTATGCCTAGATCTCCCCCGAAACCAAGATGTCTGTTCCCAAGCTGCCCAATCCGGGTACCGGGGACAAAATGAAGCAGGAGACGTGTAAGAAGAGACCCGCCCTTACCGGGCCCCCGACGCTGGAGAATGAGAAGCAGTTGGGTCGGCACACTCTGTGCTTGCCTGTGTGCCGGATCAGCGAGTCCGTCCAGCAGCTGATGGAGCTGGCCCTCAGCACGCTGTCCGAGGCCGTCGGCAGCTCCAGCCAGTGGTATGCCCCACAATCCCAGTCTAGGCTTGGTCTTACTGGGCCATAGGGTGCCCAGGGTTTCACTGAAGGTCAGCTCTTCATCATTTTATTCGTGTCATAAATTGGTTGCCAAGTCACCATGGTTAAGCGTCTTGGCGTCATGCTTGGAATAAATCCGGAGGACTGAAATTCCTGACTATGATGAATCATTTGTAACCAAAATGCATCGTATCAGTGACAGTACAACCAAAGCTGAAACTTAATGTCTTTCGGTCTTATTGGCTCTTTTCAGGAGTAACACACACACACGCATCACTGTCTTTGTTCCTTTTTTCCTTAGTGCTACCCAACTTTTCTACACTGTGCGAAATATTTTTCAGCTCTTCTACGATGTTGTGCCTACGTACCACAAGTAAGTCCTTAATTAGCATTTATAACACTTAATTTGGTAGAAGCAGTACTTCTTGTGCTGATTGAATGATTAGGCTGAGGCTCGTGT
The DNA here is from genome assembly GCF_023856365.1 of Brienomyrus brachyistius. Taxonomy (NCBI): domain Eukaryota; kingdom Metazoa; phylum Chordata; class Actinopteri; order Osteoglossiformes; family Mormyridae; genus Brienomyrus; species Brienomyrus brachyistius. The sequence goes on along the minus strand of NC_064550.1, from coordinate 20,436,274 downwards.
TTGCTGGTGCTTTCGAGCTGCCAGTTGGCTGACAGAGATACTGGTCCATCTGTCCCTCCTGCAGGGAGAACTTGCTGAAGTTTCCCCATCTGGCAGCTATCCACCACAACAACTGCATGTTCATTGCTCACCACCTGCTCACGTTGGGCCACCAGTTCAGGCCCCACCTGCCCCAGCCGCTCAGCGACGGAGCTGCCACCTTCGTCGACCTGGTTCCCGGCTTCAGAAGACTGGGTAGGAGTTGGCCTGAGAGTGCAGCTGTTTGGGGGGGAGGACTACCTTGTCCAGCATCTTCATCTAGCATCAGTGTTTGTTTTGTCGATGAACAAGTCGGCCTTATTTTACACACGCCAGATGTGTGTCAAGGCTGGGGCTTGAAGCCCTGAATGAATCCGAATGAGGACTGAAAAATTTGATTAGCTCAGATGTCTTAAGAACAATGCTTTAAGGTTAAGAACCTTCTGACAGCTAAGCCCTGGATCCCTTATGATCCAAATAACTCGTATGCACACATCTATATATTAACTTGAGATCTTTGTTTTAATAGCAACTTACAGGTCCCATACAAATATTTATCTTAGGCATAAAGAATGAAATGCCAGTTCAAAATCAGGTCAGATGGTGTGTGTTTCCTGAGATTCCAGACACATGGTGTGTTTAATCAGTTTTATAGGTTTATTCAGGTATGAAATTGTGCCAAATCATCTCAAGAATCAAGATGGTGTATTAGTTCCTAGGCCTGGGTAGTTTCTCATTAGTTTGCTGTTGGAATGTCAGGCACGGAGTGCTTCTTGGCCCAGATGGATGCCCAGAAAGCGGAATTGCTGGAGAGGCTGTCAACCGCCAGGAACTTTGCCAATCTGGACGACGCGAAGAACTATTCCGTAGCCATCAAGGCTGTCAGACAGGTGAGCGGACTGCCACCTTCTTAAAGACATGGGGAGATACCCATCCCGGGTATGAAGGCATGCAAGAAAAGTGTCACCAGGGTGATGTTCCATCTAAGTACATCGGGAGTCCCTCATGTTTCTGAGACATTGGAGAAAATTGTCACCGAATTGTTTGTTTCACTATCCTGAGGAATGTTGTTAGCTTTCTCATCCGTGATGTCTTTTCAGGTCATAGACCAGTTGAAGAGGTTGGGCAAAGTTTGGCAAGACGTCTTGCCGATCAATATATATTGCAAAGCAATGGGCTCTCTGTTAAACACTGCCATCACTGAGATGATCAGTAAAATTATGATGCTGGAGGTAAGGTCAGATTTTTTATATGCTGAAACTTGAGTTCAGTACATTTCAATTGAAGTTACCATGGTGGAGTTTGGTTAAAGCCAGTCTGATCTGTTGGTTAAAGCGTGTAGTGAATGCTGTCTTGGTTGTTTTTGGGGTATAAATGGATTATTCTCACAAACTCATTACTGTAACATATTTTGAAAATTTGAGAAAAATTGAGTTTGAAGACTCTAAAATTATACAGCTTCATTGTCTAAACTGTCAATTTAGTTAGTTATTTGCAAATTTCCCACTTGTGGGACTAATAAAAGATTATATTATATTATATTGCCATTTATTTCTATAATAAACAAAAGCATTTCATCAAATCCAGGGCAAGTGCTAGAGATGAGAAAAATTACAGACACAGCAAAAAAAAATACATTTACAAATTATTTATTTTGGGTTGCATGCAACGAAGTTAAAAGTTTTGTAGTATTTCACCTTAGAACTGTTATGTAATGGGATTTTTGGTTGCCTATTTTTGGAAAATTGTTAATCCATAAATCAGAGCAACAGATAACTTTATAAGTATATTCAAACTAAGTTACGGTGAAGTTGCTCTACACATAAAAACAAAAACTTTGTTTTTTCTTTTTTTTTTTCCAAAACATTCTTAGGTGCATGAGTGACCCAAATATACTTCCATTTTTATTTCTTGACATAGTAACTAATTTCTATACCTATTAAAAACTTTATTAATGTGTGTGTAATACATGTAAGTAGGCCTAACAAAATCATTTACTCTTAAACTGAATGATCATTGATAAATTTTCTTTCAGAAACATGACTGAATTAAATTTTAAATTTTATTGTGAAATATGTTTTGTCACAAAATTACATGCTCATTTTTGTAAAGGTTAAGCAGGGCTCAGAACAGCGGTTCCGAACGCTTGTCTTGAGAGTCGGTGAACTTGAGGATCATCTGAATCGATTGGTAACCTCACAGTCTGTCACTCTCTGTAGGACATCTCGACAGACGACGGCGACCACCTGCACACGCTCTGCCAAACCATCGTTGATGAAGGACCCCTAGTGTTCATACCACTGCTTGAGGAAAACAAAAACAGGAAGTGCCAGGAGGAGGTGCCCATCTACGTGAAGAAGTGGATGACCTTCAAGGAGCTGGCGATAGTGCTGCAGGCTAATCTCCAGGAGATTGTGGACAGGTGAGGTGTACCGAAGGGCTGCAAGCAATGCAGATATAATTAGATAAGATCCTGTCTGTCATAATCACGTCCAAAGATCTGGGACTATTTGAGATTGTTACCTCATTATGAATATAGGTCTGGTTTGTGACTCTGGAAGTTTACCGGGTCAAATTCTATTGCTGGCAGATTGACCATATCAGTGTTGGGCCCCTCCTTGAATTACCAGCTTACCGAAGTGGCAGGGTTGTGCACCTCTGATCCTAGGATCTGTTTTGTCAGGGATACTTGTCCTTGCTTGGGTCTCCCAAATCAAATTGGTCCTAGGTGAGCGGCCAGACTGAGTGCGATTTGTTTAAACCCCTATGATGACAAAAAGGAGCGTGTGACCCCACGTGGATTGGGGAGTCCAGGGCCTCGTCCTGAAGCCTTGTCTGGCGGGGAGCTCGAAGGCGAGCGCCTGGTGGCCGGGCCTCCACCTATGGAGCCTGGCCGTCCACAGCCTGATGAAAGAACATGGGTTTGCCCTCCTGTGGACCCTCCAAATCCACAGGGAGCCATGGGGGTCGGGTGAGATGTAGATCGGGTGGCAGTGTAAGGCAGAGGCTTTGGCGGACTGATTGTCGACTACCTAACCTGGCTCAAGGAGCATGGAATGTAACCTCTCTAGTGGAAGAGGAGCCTGAGTTACTGCAGGAGGTGGAAGGATACCGACTACATAGTCGGGCTCACCGCAACACACAACTTGGGGTCTGGAACCAAAGTCCTGGAGAGGGGCTGGGCTCTATTCTACTCTGGAGCTGCCCTTGGTGAAAGGGAGAGCTGAACCAGAAGGCAAAGCCAGATTTACCAAGTGGTCTATGTTCCTACCCTCACCTGTGGTCATGAGCTTTGGGTAGTAACTGAAAGAATGAGATTGTAGATTCAATATATATATATAATGTGTGTGTGTTATATATTTTTTTGGTATATTTTATATCTTTATAATGCACCATGGGGGACCTGTGTCTAGGGACATTTCAACACACCGTGTATATTGTTGTATTGACAATAATATAATCGTGAATTTTGAGTGTCTGGGCTCAGCCTTAGAGATAACGTGATGATCTTGCACATGTGGGAGGAACAAGTAGAGACGCTGTTATCCCGCTTCGAAAGGAACTAGTTGAGGTGGTTCGGGCATCAATCTAGGATGCCTCCTGGACGGCTCCCTGGGAGGAGACCCCGGGGCAGGACACACTGAAAAGAACACCTTGGTATTCCGCTGGAGGAGTTGGAGAAAGTGGCTGGTGAGAGGGAGGTCTGGGCATCCTTACTTAGACTGTTGCCCCCATGACCCAGGAGGGGTAGATGGGCCCTCAAGGAGGCCCTTAGCTTTAGAACCTTCACTGAATAGATGGCTGATTCTGTGCTCTGACCCAAATCTTCACTGTCTCAGCTTTTCTTTTCATTTTCTCCATAGGTGGGCAGATAGCAAAGGCCCCTTGGCACTGGAGTTCACCAGCAATGAGGTGAAGAGCCTCATTCGGGCTTTGTTTCAGAACACCGAACGGCGAGCGATTGCTCTTACCAAAATTAAATAAGCTGCTCTTTCAGCGAAGCTATTTATGTACAGAACCCAGTAGGGGAGTATGTATTCATGTTTGTTCAAACTGAACTTTATTATCTGGTTTATTTTTCAATAAATCTCAATTGTTTCACATTTTAAAGTAGAGGTATATGACAGTTGACAACCAGTAAAGCCAGGTTGGGCATGGCTTTGGGTATCGCTGTTGTCACACCTATAGGGATGGGGTTCGAATCCCAACTGTGTGTGTGTGTATATGGGGAGTTTGCACGTTCTGTCTTTATTGCATAGTTGCATGGTACAGGTGCTTCGCTTCCTTCCCTCTAGAGGGGCCCAGAGGAACCAGATGAATTAGCTACCCCTGATTTGGAATGTCTGCACTGATTACTGCTGAGGGGGAAGACAGAGATCGATCGGTGGTGTCCTGCTGGTCACGGCCAGAATTTGTTATATGGGATGGACCTCAAATGAAAACCAACGAACGCGACAATTTTCAAAGGCTCAAACCCCCTTTTTTTATTGCAGCCACATTCCCCACCTCATAGTTTTCTTTAGCGCCCGGCTGGGTGGCTGGAGTTTTGGCTGGTTTGCGTTCTGGTGACAATAACCACAAGGCACGTGGAACAAAAGAATCCTTTAATCTGTTTTTACAACCCACTGTGTGCGTTGACCTTTACAAACACTAAAAATTTTGGGCTGATCAATAGCTAAACGGAAGGATCCCATTTACATAAGCATAAATAATGTGTTTACGATGCACCTTTCAACGACAGATTTTTTTTTCTCCAATTTTGATGGGCAGCTGAGTAAATTAGATTGTATATTGATATAAATCGCACAGCTTAATATAAGCCGTTCCATTCCAGATGGAGTGTGTGTGTTGTAAACACTCTTTGTTGTGAGCAGGACTGAGCCCACACTACAATTGCTACCTGGATGTTTTGGCCACATATAACTGTCATAATTTCATCTTTTAATAGATACAGATCAAAAAAAACTGGAGAGGCTGTTACTTATGAAAAACCATTTTCATGCTTTAAATTGATCCTTGTACCTCCCAACCGATAATATTGAACATGTTTGTAATATTATGTTTGGTCATTTAATGCAGATGTTTCAGCCCTCGAGCTTCCCAGCATATCTGCCCATGACAATGGCTTTTTAATTATCTGTGACCAGTTGAAAGACAATCAAAACAGCAACACACAAATTAGACCTCTCCATATTTTTTTTTTTTTGGGGGGGGGGGGGGGGAATAATTGCACATTTTGGTATGAACTGTATAATCCCTGCTTTGAGCCGCAGGGAAACATACAGTGTGGTCTTACAAATACAAAAAAAAAAAAAATGTATGCAACAGAACATAAGCAAGTTTGCCAGTGCTGTCTGGGAAATAAACCAAGGTCACGGTGACCATATACTCCAGGCTGCATCAGAAGCGACTTCTCTGCCCGCCCAGTTAAAGGTTCGACTAGTGTAACCAGACTGTATATCTAATGTGAGGAGTCTGCGCGAGTGGACACTAATGGCAGCGGGGGGGGGGGGCACCACCTATTAACGATACAGGTGGCTTTGTGACGGGCAATGAATTACGCGATACGGCACGACCATGATCTCCACATCCACCTTCCGGCCGTCATAGAGCCAACTGCACCAGAGAGAAACTCTACCAGCCTGATATGAAACAAGTACAAAACTGAACCCCCACATAATTTTACTGTAACCGTTTCCAATCTGCATCATTTAAGGAAGAAAAGTGATGTCAACAATTCATTAACACCATTCGTTTGTTACATGGCTGTATCACTCGACGAGCATAGAAACTGACCTGACTTTTCATCCACATTAAGCTTTTTTTTTGCCCCCGTCCCAAACAGCCAGTTTTCATATTCAGAATTTTACCTTTTCACATACTTAAAAAGGCCTCCTCCCCCTAGTGGCACACTTCCAAACTGCAAGGGAATAACTGGAATAAGACATTCCCCTTGCTCTGACCTGACACAGGAAATTTATGTGCTCCAAGCAAACCAGCAGACATCCAGACACACAAATTTCCATGTACGTAAAATAGCATTTTTCACAGGTACAACTTAATCGAGGGGGGATTTGAAAATTTTAAAGGGAGGGGGGAGGAGGAGAAAACCTAAAGGATTCCAATATGAAACAAGCTTGTTCCCATGTTCACAGGACTCATGCTCATCCTGTGCCCCCAGATTCAGGCCGAGACACACAAAAGTCCCCAATTTGATCGGCACCCTCATCCTCAAGTAATCCAAAAAAGCCCTTGCTCCGCACCCGTCTCTCCGGCTGTGCCTGGGACTCCAGATATACAGTCTATCCCGAGACGTGCTTAACAGATTATAACACTCAACAGAACCCAAACCACACCTGCAGTGGCCCATCCCACTGGACGGAAGCAAGAACACACAAGACTGAAAGATTCTTTTCACCCAATCGTTAAATATCACTTATAGGAGTTTCATATGTGGACTGCAATTGTTTGTAACAACCGTTTACAAGAACTTCTGAATTGGAGATAGACTGCTGCTGAAATTGGACTAAGCCCCCGTAAACCAAGCGACAAGGTTTCTGACACCTCTAGCTTCCGTTTGGGCCCTTGTTGAAGTTCACTGGATCAAACCAGACGAGTATGTATGTATAAGGGAGAGAAAGAGAGAGAGAGAAGTAAGGAGAAACAAGTACATTTATGAAGGGCAGCACACGTCCCATGAACGATGTTGGCTTATCCGGGTGTCCTCATGAAGACAAGTTAGATAGTGGCAAGGGGTCACGGGAGGTCTGACTGCTGGTTCACAGCAGCATGTTGACGGGGTTCTCCAGATACTTCCGGAACTCCGTCAGCCACTGGGCGCCCACCGCCCCATCCACCACCCTGTGGTCGCAGCTCAGCGTCACAGACATGATGTTAGCTACGTCATACCTGAAGACGGGAGGACGAGATCAACAGTCAGTGCGAAAATGAGCTAATGAGCCGGGGACAATGAAGGGCCGAGCGGACCACTTACCTTAAGGGGCTACTTTGCATGAGAAACATGCGCAAGGAGAACAGAATTAACCACAGCGACCTTGGCACTGCACCCTCCACCCACCCCCGCAGCATGACTGATTACATACACTCCGGGATTTTTCCAGGTTCCTTTCCCCAATTATCCTCCTTACCCCTTCTCGTTATCTGCCGCCAGTAGCCTTTTCTCAGAGCCCCCCACGGCCAGAATGCAGGCCTGAGGGGGGTTGATGATGGCTGAGAAGTTCTTGATGCCGTACATGCCAAGATTGGATATGGTGAAGGTGCCACCCTATAATGCAGAAAGGATACCCATCAGTTACATGACAAACATTAAGAGTAGACAAACGAGGCCGAAGGGGCCACCTGACCTTGAGAATGCTGTCAGTATCTGCACTTCCTTCTCAGACCACTAGGGGTGGGGGGGAGCGCTCACCTGGAACTCATGAGGCTGCAGCTTGCCCTCGCGGGCCTTGCCGGCCAGCAAGGCGACGTCCTTGCTGATGGCAGCTAGACCCTTGATGTGCGCGTTGAACACTATAGGAGTGATAAGGCCATTAGCTGTGCTGACAGCGACGCTGACATCAACCACGTGATTCCTGCAGAGAAGAAGAAAACATCGGAGTGCATGAGGGTTGGTGCATCATCTAACCCAGCCTTACTCTGTAAAAATGTTGCTTTGCAAGAGTGCACTCTGGTGGCTGAACAAGGTAATGCAGGACGGCTTAGGGCACTCACTGTCGGATCACTGTATCCATCCAGGAGGAGTTGGCCTCGGGCACCTTTAAACAGGCCAGAGCAGAGGCCTTGATGATGAAGTCATTCACAGAGAGCTTGACGCTGTCTGCCTTCACCACCTGTGAGGGGTAGAAACACAGATGTTAAACTCTCAAAGTGGCGATTTGTCTCATTCATTTAAACTATAGTGACATACTTAAAAAGTGCCCCCTGAATGGTGGAGACAAGTTCACCTCATTGAGTTCCTTCCTCAGGTCCAGCACTTGGTCCATTTTGATGTTAACAGACAGGTAGTAGTGGGGGATGGTTTGCTTGGACTGCATCAGCCTCTGCGCTATCACCTGTGAACACAGATGATTAGGCGTTTAACATGAATAACATTCCCAGCCTTTCCACCCCACTGACAAGCAGCAACGGAAAAGGCGTGATTCAGCCACACTGACAGGGGGCGCCATAGAACAACCTGAGACATACCAAGAAAGAGAAACAAGGTGCAGTGGCTGCTTCCTCTTCCTCCTCTTATTTTACCTATAATTATTACTTCACTTGTAATAAGGCAGTTTGGTTCCAATTCTGTACAGCCATCCTTAGAATTATGTTAATATATTTGTTGTTTTCCCACCAAAGTGGGTCATGAGTTTTGTTACCAGAATTTTCTGATCGATTTACAGGCAAAAGCTGTACGTAAAAATTTCAACATGATGGTATCGATCAAAATGTCACATGTAAAAACACAACAATTCTGTGGGCACAATAAAGCTTCATCACAATAAACTTCATTGATTATTTCAAATTCATGTTTGTTTTTCACTGTTCTAGAGATCTGGCAAAAAGCAAGTTTTTGGGCTGTAAACATAATTTTGCCCCTATTAAATAATAGATGTAGTCTGTCAGTGTTTTGTTGTTGATTTACCACCATTAATCAGGAGCGAAATCAGTGACAAATGGAGGGAAGGTCATACAACATGACTGATGTACATGTTGGGGGGGGGGGGGGGGCTCACCCTGCGGATGTTGGTGATGGGGATGTCCGTGAAGGTGCCGGTGGGCACTGCTGCCACAGCGGGGGTGGGGACACCAAGGGAGGGAGCACCGGGGGCTGCCGGTACAGCCTGGGCGGAGGGACAGAGAGACAATAAAAAAAAGGCAGGAACACCGAGGTTCCATGACATAAAGACTACGGCTCACGTGCCATATTAACAAGTCACTTTCTGTTTATTGCTTTGAGCCTCGTCTTTGTCCATCTTCTCCTTACGTCATTTCTGAATTCAATACGCAGATCCGGGGGACTCACCGGGGCAACTTTAGGCGGAACAAAGCCCTCGATATCCTTCTTTGAGATTCTGCCATCCGGGCCGGACCCTGGGGAGGAAATCCTGAGTGAGCCAGCAGTAAGGTCCTATTTTTACACAAAGAGCAAGTGGGCGTACCACAGCGGCCCCTCGAAGGAGGACCCATCTGCTTCACTCCTGCTGGATCACTAACTGGACCGTTCCTGCTTATAGACCAGTGCTTAAGAACAGCTATTCACATGCCCAATTAATTCTAATATAAAATATCTGGTAAGTTGGCTCAGTGGGCAGCAGCACTGCAGCACCAATGCAGCACGCAGCACAAATGCAGCACACAGCACCAAAGCAGCACGCTTCCAGGGTTGCAGATTTGAATGTCACATTTCCCCCATGTTGCATGGGCCATCCACCGCAGTCTAAGAATGCATTTTGGAAAAACAGCAACTCGAAAACTGCCCTTAGACCAGGGGTCACCAACATGATGCCCGCGGGCACCAGGACGCCCCCAGGGACCGCGAGTCGCCCACGACTATAGCACAACTCAAAAATAGCAGTACCTACTGCTATTCTTTTTTTAATCACATTTCCATTTATATATATATTTGAAAATTACAATATCTAAAAAAAAGCATTTAAAACATGTTTATTATACATGAAGTTTAGATAAGCTGAGGAGGGCGTTTCAAACTGGTAGCCCTTCATATGGCTCAGTAACCATGAAGTAGCTCTCAGTTTCAAAGGGGTTGGTGACCCTATAACTGCATATGTGCCCAGAGAAGGACTGTTACCCCACATAAAGCGTTCCGTGATTAGTACAGTATTTGCCTGGGATAAGTCTCCATTTTGCCTGTGATGCAGTACTGGAGAATCAGCTGGAAGATGGATGGATTGATTCATAAATAGTGTAAAGGAAGGGTGGGATAAACGTGCATAACTAGCATCAAAATGCTTAAACAGGGAATCACAGTACTGTCCTGAGGCTCACCGCTAACTTGGGACAGGTCGATTCCCTTCTCAGCCGCCAGCTTCTTGGCCAGTGGGCTGGCGAACACTCTGCCCTTCCTGGCAGCGGCAGGCACGGCTGTGGCAGGGGCGGGCGTGGGAGCCGGAGCTGATGGGGGTACCACCTGAAAACACAGGTAGGCGACTCAGGTCAGGAAACGCAACTCGGTAATGCTAATTTCACCTGGATCTCCAGGCAGACGGCAGGCAAGGAAATGCCATTCCGAGACTACACGTCACTCTAACTCGCGGTTTAATTTAGGTTTTGTCATTCCTCACCCAGAGAAGAACTAGTAAACATTGATTTAACTCAATTTAACTATTTTCACGAGTTTGCAAGATGAATGTTACTTCATGTAAAGACAGATTTACTAAGCTTTTCATTTGGGGTTGGTGTAGACACTACGCAAGTGAACATTTTATTCTGTGAAACGTTTTAAAATCAGATTCTGATATTATACGTTTAGCAAAATTGAAACATTAAAGAAAATTAACTTGCCAAGTAAATAGCGATACCCAAAAGGGACACTTTTACTATGACTCATAATTAATACTTTGGCACTGAGCAGTGAAGAACACCTACCTATAAATGGCAGGAGAGAGAAAAGTGACCTTTCCATAACCTAACAGAAACCTGTTAACGTTAACGCAAACACTCAGCACGAACAGCAGGACGATAAAAAAAAAACAAAAAAAAACGTAATTTCACAATTTTCCTACAATCCCAGTTTCCAGGTGTTGAATGCAGAAAATTTGCCAAATGCACATGAATTGCACCAATGTGCTAAAGTCCGCAGCTCCTGCTAAGTGTTGCGACACTCCGCGGTGAGCAGACCCGATCACCTGTTGTAACTCCACTCCTACGATAAACGTGGCTGCAGAGGGCTGCCAACTGGCCATTGGTGTCATCACACATTAGGAAGAAAAACCACAGAATCCACAGAAAGATGCCCCTTCGTTTACGGGAAACTCAGAGAACCTCCTGATGTGGGCTGATTCCTGCTTCTACATCATTGGCTCTGATAACTGTACGATCTCAAGTTACAGAAAGTCAGGCCAAGAGGTGCATGAAAATCAGCTCCAGCTCTGGCATTTCATAAGGTTATTCGAAGTACACAAACAATTTTGCAATTCCTCTTCTATATATAGCTAAACGAGTTTATTATAGGCTTCGGAATCGAGTTGAAAGGTAGACACTGTTACAGCAGAATGTGCTTCCCAAATATTACATACAGATTATACCAAAGACCTTCCCTGAAGACCCCTCTTTCACTATGTGGTCATTGTGCTCCTTACGTTGTGTTACGTTACCACTACGACCAAAAGAACATTCCGGTAAGGACACAGTCGCTGTGGGTGATGGATGCTCCCGTCTGCCACGGTGACGTCAAGATGTATATAATCGTAAATTCTACTGAGACGCTAACGACTCACACGAAAGGCTGGAGGCATCGAGTCTGTTCAGCACGTCAGTTGCTAAGCCTAGGTACCTAACAGGCCATTACAACAACCCTTATCCGACTTCGCCACAGACTTCACCACAGACTGGGGGCAGGTCTGAGAGTCAGTGACATTCTTACCGAGATGGGAGTAGGAGGTGGGACCTTGATCTCAGCCACACCCGTCTCCACATATTGGGCGAAGGCTTTGATGTCGGCTTCCTTTTCCACGATGATGCAGAGGGGAGTACCCAGGGGGACATCCCGTGTGCCCTCGGTCACCAGGATCTTGGCCAGGTAGCCTTCCTCCTGTACCTCAAACCCTGTCACCAAACCAGAGCTCAGGATTTCACACAACTTCTCAAATGATGAAGAGATTCCAAACTTGACAACTAACTGGAGCCGAGTTCTCAATCCTGATCAATTATTTTTCTGCAACTGGTCTGTCCCCTCCTATGTTTAATCCCCATAATAAACCAGCCTCATCCTGATAGCAGCCTTACCAATGGTGGCCTTGTCCGTCTCGATCTCAGCCAACAGATCTCCTTCACCGAGCTTCTCCCCCACCTTCTTCTCCCAGCGCTGTACAGTGCCCATGGTCATGGTAGGCGAGAGAGCAGGCAGTAAGATCTGGGGGAGGATAAAAACCTGGCAGTGTCAGCCTGGCAGGGCACACACCCCATAAAGGCCTCCCAACCCCCTAGCCCACACGCACCTTGAGGTGTGGGGGGTAGGAGCTCCCAGGGGCCTGTGGGGGCATGGCAGCAGCGGGTGAAGGCGGAGCTGGAGGCGGGGGGGCAGCAGCAGGGGCAGGGGCGGCCGAGGCCTTGTCCAGCGTGTAGTCCTTAAAAGCGGGGATGAGGTCAGGGCTGAGGGCAGAAGGACTCAGGTTAGGCCAGGATAGAGACCACAAAAACGTATCCAGGACCCACGAATGCATGAGGAATCTTTATCATCACGACGAACAGATCGCGAAGCATCTAGACTACACTGAAATACAGACACAAAACAAATCTTCCAGAGACCAGGGCTCTTCAAATCCGGACCTCGATTCCAAACCCAGGCATTGGTTTCAGTACCCAGGAAGTTAGTAATTATTCAACTGATTCTGATTTGCCAAAGAGGCTTCACACCCGGCTCACGAGTAAAGTAAGTCTGGAAAATCGGCAGAGCTTGGCTCATGAGGACAGTGATTTGAACAGCCCTGCTCTAGACCAATTTTTCCCAACACAGTCCTCGGGAAACCCCAAGACAGTCCTCGGGAAACCCCAAGACAGTCCTCGGGAAACCCCAAGACAGTCCATGTTTTCATTCTCTGCCTATTCCCAACACCACCAGTACCAGGAATTTGATGATTCTGATTGGCAGGGAGCTATTGACTGTCTGGGGGTCCCCAAGGATTGGGTTGGGAAACACTGCCCTAAATAATTCAGCCATACAGATGCTATACTTACTATACAATTATAAAAATGCTGTACATGAAGCCTGGCAGATGCTACATATAACTTCAATGCTACAAGCCATTTTAGCTCAAGAAGTGTATCTTGCACATATAATGATGTGATATAACCTGTCCACAGTGATACAGATGACTGCTCCGATGGGCACATCTCTTGTACCCTCAGGTACCAGTATCTTAGCCAGGTAACACTCCTCCAGCATCTCGAAGCCCACGGTGGCCTTGTCCGTCTCCACCTGGAGGAGAGATGTTTGATGTCACCACTAGGAGGAGCCAGCAGTCACAGCTGGTATGGATCAGTTGCTATTGCAGCTTCACCTCTGCTATCAGGTCGCCCTCGTTAATTTTATCGCCTTCTTTCTTTTCCCAGCGTGCAATGGTGCCCAGCTGCATTGTGGGAGACAGTGCCGGTAACTGCACCTATAGAAGCACAGAGAGAACAATAGTTTTGCAATTCTGCGTATTAAAACCACAAGAACTGAATACTTGAATGTATAAGCGTCATAAACCAAACCGTATTCCTTTGTTTACAAGACAATTCTGTGTCAAAATGTCCCAAAATGTCAGCTTTCATGAAAGACTTTTTTTCAAATGGCATCTACAATGTTCATGAGTTACCATGGGGAACCCAGAGAAGCCCTGTATAATACAAGACACAGTCCGAACAAAACCCCTGAATACACTGCCGAGGTATTCATAACATGACACACTCAGACAAACGGGTACGTACATGTGCCCACCCCCAACACGTCCATCATTACTACCGTTGTGTGCCTAAAATAGTGTGCAGTAAAGTTTCACTAAGTCAGTCTTTTCATTGAGCAAGTCCCAGACCTCATGGAGAACATTCAGGCTGAGACACGTTCGTAACAAAATCAGTCTTCAGATTTTACGACGCAGCTCAAAAACACAGGACCCTGCACAACCTTTCATTTCGGTCTTTGGTATGATTCATCTGCACAGAGGAATGCTGCATGTTCAGTTTTAAACAGGTTTTAAATATGGTTAATTGTCTCCAATATCACACCATTCAGAACTTTTAAAGGGTATTACATAATTTTCCTTTTTAACCGCAAGTTGCCTAAATGTCACATTTAATGAACTATTTGTGTTTTTAAATTATGAAAGAGTGTTTTCCAACTATCCCTGCCCTACACACTGTTGATTACCTGGATCAGGCGTGTTCAGTCAATCAGGAGCTGAAAGACAGCTGGGACTTGTGTGTGGGACAGGGATAGCTGGAAAACAAGCAGGGCAGTGGGGCCCGAGGACCGAGTTTGAGAACCGCCGTTTTAAATGAACGACTAGCACCACAAGACCATTCAAATCTTCATATACGCTGTACTGCCAAAGCACCTGACCCTTTCTGCTATGGATCCTGAGTGACAGACGCAGAGCCGAAAGGAGCTTGTCCAACCTTTCTCATATTTCCAGGTCAAACCTACTAAACTAAGAGGATCATATAAAAGCATCGACACAAAAATCATAACCTGTCAGTGGGAAACAGATCTCCACATGGGAAGGAATGTGTACAGCGATAAATAGCATCATCATCTCTAAGATCGCCTCTTCGTTAATATCATTGTGTCAAAATGAAGGCCTACGAAGTTACTGTGGGCTGCTGCAGGCGGTGTTTGGCCTTGAGGCAGCATCTTAACCCCTCAAAATGCTCCAGGGTGGCAGGAAAATGACCTGGTCACACGTTCAGACCCCAAGCGTCACTCTCAACAGTATATTGAAAAGAAGCATCGCAATATACCAGCAATTGTACTTGTGCAAATGGCAAATAAATCATCAATGAATTTTGTGTCATTTCATCACATAAATGCAGCGAGGTGCTGGGTGGCTGTAGCTATCGGAAGTGCTATTGGTATACTTCAGGTGAAACACTTTGTGTGTTTGTTTGGTCTTGAATAATGATTTCTTTGTTGAACTGATGCTTCAGTCCAAGACTGACTGACCATCCACTGGCAAATACTGTACCACTAAATACTCTGTAGTGATTAGTATTTTCAGTACCTTACCTTTCATCATCATCCTTAATCATTGTTCTTGTGAATCTTATTCTTTTTAATCTCATTATACATGTATAATTTGCATTGTGGTGTTTTGTAGATGTAAGTTACTGCTTGCCTAAATTTCCTTCAGGATGCAATGCAATGCAATTTTATTTATATAGCGCATTATCACAACATTACATTACAGGACAATAAAGTATCTATCTATCTATCTATCTATCTATCTATCTATCTATCTATCTATCTATCAGAACCATTCAACGGACGAGCAGTGACTTGGCAGTTGTCAGGGAGGCAGATTAATCTACCTTCACACAATATGATCTGCAAGTTTTGTAAATCATACAAAAGGAAGAGGCGCTCCCAGGGTTGCAAAACTCACGCTTACGCAAGAAATCTTGCGACAAATGTATACCTTTCCACTATAAACATGAAATTAGCTACATCAAAAGCGTTGGGGCAGTTTGCAAACGTTACAGGCTATTTACAAGGTAATAATTCACGCTACATACATATACATGTGTGTGCAGACTTATCTGGAATTGAAAATCTCACTCCAGCAAGCTGAGCAAACTTAACCTTGACACTGACGAGCTATAACGTACAAAAAGCAGGCTAACTTGGAGTCCCCGGGCTGACGGAAAGGTCGTCGGGACAGGTACCTTCTGGTGGGCCGGTAAGGAGTAGAAGCGCCGGCCCCGGCAACGGCCCGAAATGCGGTCATCTTGCAGCAACAGCCCCCCGTTGCCGGAGGCGCGTCTGACGGCGGCTGCACAGGAGTACGGGCGGGCCCGGCTGGCAGCTCCGCAGTGGTACCTGTGACACGGAGACTGGCCGGTCCTCGAACCCCCCGAGGGGCCCAGCTGAAGACCGCATCGGTCGAGTATTACAGGATTCCTCAACCGCCGCACCGCCAACCGTAACATTTCCTCGTATTGTTATTCCGTAACAAGCTAAAGATACACTTAACCGACTAGACACTAACCACCAGCGTGCTGTCCGCTCACGAAGGGGTCCAATATATGCTTTAATTAAGGAAAAATCTGTCCCCCCCAAATTAACCAAGCCCCTTACTTTCCAATGACCTCCCCGTCCCAAAACATCACACTTTACGGCTCTCCTTCTGCGCGTCCTCGGCGCCACGCACGGGGTTGCCAGCTATCGCGGAGACTCCTCTCTCAGTAAAAATGCAATTCTGGGATATATTTGTTTGTCTTATTTTAATCGACACGGACAGTTTGATATTACTTTTCATGATAATGAAAAATATACACAAGATAGAACTTTTAAAAATCAAATAAAGCAATTTCGCAAGATCTTTTAAACGGAGACACGGTGTTCTATTACAAGTATGCAAGGGATTTTATGGTATGTGAATTTGTATTATAAATCATGCGTCGATTTATAATGGATACGTAGAGTATATCAAATATATTTTGACGTTTGCTGGTTAGGATGGATTATTTTCATGATCTGGCAACCGCAGTGACATCAATCTGCTGCCACCGTAAAATATTGTCGTAAAACGACCTAGAACTCCCGTCAAACTACTGATCGAGAAAAGAAACACTAGTACTGTGTTTTATTTCTATATTCCAACGAGTATACTATTCAGTGGAATTAACATAGTTTAGCTTTATGTATAATAGGCATATAGTTAATGTTGGTTTTGCAGCAGGATTACATTCATTGTGAAACGTTTATATAATGCAGGATTAACTTGCACTCAGAAAGTGATACTATTTGTAAAAACAACAGTACCTATAAGTGTTTCGTTTAATGTATGAAGCAGCTTTTCCATTAGCGTGTCCATTATGATGTAAAGTACGCATGCGCAGCGCCACTGGACCAGACATGCGGTGAAGTCAGTTACCAAGCAACGAGGACAATACGCCAATGATACTGGTTGGGCAGAATGAATGGATGTCCGAATCATTTTCCCCCCAAAAATCAGGTATACAATAGTTTAAAATATATATTGATCTAAAATACAAAAGAGAAGGTAGAGTTTGATTACGTCGATCATACGTCCTCTTTTTTCCTGGACTGTTCCTCTTTTTGGGACCTAAAACTGCCTGAAATGTACAGGATTTTGTTCTGTTTCCTGTTGACATTTGCTTTCTAGAGTCAGAATACTTTCTGTATACTTATATTGCTTTAATGCTTCTCTTTGCGTCCAGCACCTGGTATCCTCTATTTTTTCAAAATAGGGTCGCCCTAGTTTAACATTTTAAATTATTCAGCAGCGCATAAATATTTCCTCATGCTATTTGTGATAAATTCAGTGTAAAGGAAACACCTTTGCTTACAATTAACGAGTTTTTAGTTTAGTTATTAGTATTTTCTGAGGATTGATTTGTTTTTTCCCTGTATATTATGGCGAAGGCATTTATCCAATCATTACATTCGTACACGAAACGATTCTGAATCGCCACACAAAACACGTGAATTGGAGGTATTTTAATGGGAAACTCGGCAGTTTAAATGAGGGTTAAGATAGAATACATTTAACTTGACACAATCTGTATTAAACCTCTGGAATTTGTGCTGTAAAAAATAGGAACATTAAAATCCAACAAATGTCCTTTGTAAATAGTTGCTTGTAAAAGTATGACTTTTGTACAAACACTGAATGACCATAAATAAGTTTGTTCCCCATTTTCACAGAACTTTTTGCTTTTCATCGTCCATTTCTGGAGGCTGATGGTATTGAGTATGAGGTGCAGTTCCTGCTATGTTCCACTCCGCCCATCTGATTCTGGTAACATCTCTCTGCCAGACAGCGTCCTGGGAACACAGCACCCCTCTTCTGTGTGCATTCACTCCGTTGTAATTTACAGTTAGTTTCAGTGCAGGTTTCGGATTTACTGAAGATATTCAGGACAAAGAAAGATTAGAAGGCATCGGTTTTTCAGCTCCGCACTTAGGAGCACACCAAATGCTGCAAGGATCCCAGAACAGGGAACAAAGAGCTGGCAGACACAACGACTGAAAGCCCAGGAGGGGTCTCAGAGAACTCAGCCATGAGAAGAATTAGAACTGGTGAGTCACTGGACATGGCCCCTGGAATCCTGTTACGAAAAACCCGTTTTTAGAAAGTATTTTCCTCATCACAGGATTCTGCAGACAGTAATACATCAAATATGAACAGAAACATGCTCCTTTTAAACAATACATATAAACCTATTTACAAGAGCTAATTACATTTGATTTAAAAGACAGACAAACAAGTGGGAATCAGCGCACTTGTCTCAATGCCAGGTTTCACATTAGACACTTCTCCCCCATCCTACTCTTGCAATCACGTTCCTTCAAGTAGAAAACACACACGCAATTATATCATGCATAGGCAATCTTGCCACCCCTGATTTCCAAATTTATCGTGAAGAATTTGACATGAAACAAAGACACAACAGACAGGCGTCAAAGACCCCCGACTGGCATCTAGTACATGTGAGTGGGTCCCAGCAATACTTTCAAGTGCACTGGCCTAAGGAACTGCGTGCACACGATGGAGAATGATCCACAGCCAGCTCCAGCGATCCGTGACGGGTTGGTGCGCTGCACTGCCCGTAGTCACTGCGCATTAGCGCCTGTAATGCTGTGGGGGAATTTAAAGTGACAGAACAGGACCCGGGAAAAACTGGCTAAAGATTCTCCTGCAGAAACTGAGCGTGCCCAGGAAGTAGAGGCAGCCATGTGTTATTAAGGACAACGTCATATATCGATATGCATCTGCAGCACCTTGACGCAAATATTTCCTGGTATGTGGTCTTTAGACGTGACCGATCTGCACCAAACTTCTTTGAGATCGTCTACTATCCTGTTCTGCTGCTCTCCACACACAGAATGGCACGTCCCCATTGGAGTACAACTCTTTCGCTTTAAAACGTACAAAAGACATAACTCCGCTTGGCACAGCTTGTGCAGGAATAACTGCTGACCCCCAACATCCATCCTCAAACCCTGCTGGAGTTTGCTGTGAACAACCTTCAATGTCACTGCAAACATTCACTTGTAAAAACAGTCCTGACCCCACAATCGCACTGCACAACCCACTAATCTGTTCTGGAATCCACTCCAGTGGCCAGTTATTGAAGGGGCCATCAAGACAGAATCCCATTGTTAGCATTTGCTAATCACCTCAAGCCTCATCTCTGAAACAGTTTTTCCTTCAGTACTTTTTAATTTAACTCAGTCATCTGGAGTTTCAAGTTTCAAACTGTGTGCAAAGTATTCCACAGCAATGACTTTCGCGAGAATTTCATCTGTACTTGTCTGAATTCACATAACCTTAATCCATTTAACACTGGATTTAATTTTCTCCGACTTTGTATCATACTATTTTATACTGCTACACTAGCGGACTTCTATTTTCTATTTATTTAGTGGATTATTAATATCTGTTAAATAATTTGAGTCATGACATCAGTCTCCTAACAAAGGCCTTCACAATGACTGTCTGGTAAGAACTGGGTAATTTAATTGGACAAACTCACTCATCGATTTACCCTGATTTTCCCACATTGTTTGGTCAACAATCATAAATGCAACTGTTTCCAGGGAAGGTCAACTAGCCTGGCTTTGGTACAAAGAGTTGAGTTGGTTCTGAGATGTGATCACCGGTACGTGAATCAAAGCTTGTCACGAAACATTCAGCAAGACACCAGGAGTCAGGAAACTGACAAACTGCCAGCACGACAGAGTGAGATGAACAGTGCTCTGGAGAGCACGTGGCAGGCATCTGTACACGATTTGGCACAAATCCGAGAAGGAAGGACGTATTCCTCATTCTTTCCCTGCCCCACTGCTGCAGAGACACTGACAAGCAACGGTGGCTTTTACCCTGGTTTTCATTCTCAAGGTATCTCCGCTTTGGTACACTGACGTTAGCGTCTCCCTTATGCCTTCAAAGGACAGCAGTAACCAGGACCATTACGTGACGTGGGCCACCAAGATGGATCCTAAGGACCTTTGGTCAAAGGGAGACGGAGATCACAGACTGTGCCAGCCTGGAGTTGATGTCCTGCAGCAGGCCGGCCCATGTCCACCAGCCTCTTGGCCAGTGAGAGGAGAGCAATACGAAGACCTTAGGTCCTGTTGGCGAGAGAAGGTTCTGTGAGCTCTTGTATTTTGAAGATGGTGCATGTTTGGCTTCATGTCTACATAGGCATGCGTGGCACTGTGTATAAGTGCAAGGCTACAATATGTCATCTACCTGCCCTCTCCATGGTCCTCTTCCACCCAGGCCACGATTTTGCCTTCCCAGCCTGGGACCACTGCATCATCTTGGAATACCTGGAGAAGGCACCCAACCGTAAAAAAAAAAAAAAAATTGACTATGGCAGTGTTTCCCAATCCGGTCTTCACCGACCCACAGACAGTCCATGTTTCTTGCTTTTTGTAAAAATTGTAGACTGTCTGGCAAGGAACTGGTAAGGAGCAAAAATGTGGACCGTCTGTGGGTCCTTGAGGACCGGGTTGGGAAACACTGGACTATGGTACTTCCTATAAAATTCATAGAACATCTCTGTGTAGATTATCAAACCTCGTTTTTTTATCTTTATTAATCTCGTTCTCTAAAAATGGTCCAAGGGTATTTCTCGGAAGTTCTTTCTACGCCCTTACAGGTGAGTCTCATACCTCTTCCTTCACTGTCCCAAACTCTGGATCCAGGGCTTTGAAGTGGTACCTGAAGTTGCCCTCCCTGTCCACAGCTGCCTTGAAGTCTCTGAGCGTTACCTCCCCAAGCCTGCTGACGAGGTACAACTTTAGGGGTCCAGTCATGCTACGAGGAGTGCCTGCCCCCGAGGCATGAGCAAGCTCACCTCTTGGGGATGTTGACCATGAATGGCGTAAGAGAGCGGTCGGTGAAGTACAGTACTTTGGTGGAGGCCGAGGAGCTGAGCACTGGGCTGCTGTGGGAGTGGGATATCTCTGCAAGAGGCAGGCAGTACCACAATGGGGACGGACAGGAAACCAGTTTCAGTTTCACACAAAAATAACATGCACACATACAATGCCATTAAAGCGCTTGCGGAACTTTTGCCGTGTTTCCACCAACACAGTGCTGGTGCCGGGCTGGTTCTCGCCTGGTGCCTATTGAGGACCTGCCCGCCAATGTTACATAGAAGTAAGAGTATAGTAAAGCTTCATATGAATTCTTTTTTTTTTTTTAATTTAGTTTGATCTCTTTTGGATTTTAAGGTTTTATAACCTGTAGAGTATGACTTGTGCTCTATCTCTATTACCTTTATCTACTTTTGTTTCCATAAAGGTCAAATTTCTCCCCCATCTGTGTGTGTAACTAAGCATATACTCACTCGCTGTCCTTTTAAGGATCACGCGATAAAAGTGTCTATTAAAAATGTTACTTTGCTGTCTGCCTCATGATCTCTTCACCACAATATTTTATTTATTCGCCCTGCGACATTTTTGTCATTTATTGTTAAATCTGGGCAGCGGATCTTTCGTTTTCACAGAATTAAAAAACAATGTAACATTATTCTGCTAATAAGCTGGCCAGTTGTTTCACTGCCGCCACCAGCAATATTACACAAAACAATATCACTTGTGGACTGAATTTTCTGGCTATGCGGAAGATTTGGATGTGATATTCCATCGCACTTTTGCCGACATTACGGTTCAAAATTCTAAACCCAGCTTTTCTGTGACGCTGTGTGGAAGCTGTTTGTCCTGGACTACTGCCAGATTTTTGCGGCAGAAATGCACTGAACCAGTTCCGTACTGGGAAAAAGCCTGGCACCGGCCCCACTCTGGAGGTAGAGAGAGACTGGTGAACGGCTTGGGGGGGGGGTGCAGCTGCTTACTGGTGCTGGGTGGCCAGGAGTCACGATCCGTGTGAGTGGCTTTGCGTCCTGGGGATTTTCCACGACCCTGCAGAGGGACAGAGGGGTGTCAGTTACCAGGCAACCGTGCACAGCATTAACGACACAGCAGCGCATCGGAAAGAACACGCTGAACACCGACACGGGAAAGTATAGTGATGAAACCGAGCGGCGGAAAAGACACACCCTGCGTTCCTGCCTGCGGCGCATGTCCAGCGCGTGCAGGCGGTCGATCAGGCTGGCCACGCCCTGCTCCAGCGTGTCTAATGTGTGGTGCTGGGGGTCATGGCCGCTGAAGCTGTTCCTCAGGCTGCGCAGGGCGTCCCGCACCAGCTGGAGCTCCTCCGCCTGAACACAAACACACACACCATACACACACACACGCACATACATTTGCACCATTATTGGCATTGTTAATGCCCACTGTTCATTGCTATTAATTTATTTGTTTGGTTATCTATCTATCATCTGTGTGTTCATTCATTCATTCATTGACGTACACCTCAGGTCTGACCTGACTCTCTCTCTCTCTCTCACACACACACACACACCACCTCAGGTCTCATACACACTCCTGTTCATCATTTCTGACGTTCTTTAAAGGCCTCGGCGAGGTATAAGGTAGCCCCCTGTTATTCAGGGCTGCCAGTCACCGTAAGGCCCAAAACACAAAGACAACTCACCCCTTTGTACGGCTGCGCAGACCCCGCCGGGTGGGAGTAGCCGTTATTCTGAGAACCAGAGAGCTGGAAGAGAGTGCACGACGCAACAGAAGGGGGCGCCGTTAGCCCGAGTCCATCCAGCGTCTACCCACACCCCCCCACCCTGTTCAATCACACGACAATCCACCATTTAGCATGTTGTTCCATATTAGCTAAAAAAATATGAACGAACCATGACAAGCTTATCAGAAAACCTCACCCCTGGCTACAGGATGCCTGCCATGGGTCCTCTTTAGGTTAGTAATGCATTATCACTGCTGCGGTGTGGATATTAATTTACGGTCTCTGGGTCTCAGTGAAGCACCTAAGCGTTAACAAGCTCTAATATGGGACTCCTCACTGCCACCAGATTCTCCTCTGCAGAGTGATTTGTTGTCTGTCTTGAATAAATAGATTGGATGACATGAATCATGTTTAACTGTAGTCTGTAGAGGTCTATTTAAACTGATACAGAATAGATCAGAGAATGATCTACAGCTAATAGTGGAAGAAGCAGCATAGGTTAGCAATATTTAGTGAATTAGCAGAGGTATCAAAATTTGTAGTGCTTATTTTGCCAATAAAACATGTTTGAGAGATTAAAACAAATGTATTCTCTTTTGTTTTAAAAGAATCACACGCAGGGAGCATATTTTAAGAAAACCGCACCTGTTTTCCCGTATTAATTAACATGTATTCGGTTTATTAACCCAAATAATTGTAGACAGCCCTCCATCAAGGCAGCCTCTTCACCTCTATTATCATTTTAATAGCATGATGCATTCGAGAAGCAGTTAAATAAAAAGATGAATAATTTAAGAGCGCAGCTGGATGGAAAGCCGGCATGCCGAGAAGACCGTGACGGCTCCAGGGCAAAGCTCACACTCTAGCAGGAGAAATGCGATCAGTATCGATCGCAATTCAGAACAGACTTAACAGAAGTGATAGCTATACATCACCCTACACACTGACAGACAGCTGTGCCGCACCACCCTAGACACTGACAGACAGCTGTGCCGCATCACCCTACACACTGACAGACAGCTGTGCCTCACCACCCTACACACTGACAGACAGCTGTGCCGCATCACCCTACACACTGACAGACAGCTGTGCCTCACCACCCTAGACACTGACAGACAGCTGTGCCTCACCACCCTAGACACTGACAGACAGCTGTGCCGCACCACCCTAGACGCTGACAGACAGCTGTGCCGCACCACCCTAGACGCTGACAGACAGCTGTGCCGCACCACCCTACACGCTGACAGACAGCTGTGCCGCATCACCCTACACACTGACAGACAGCTGTGCCTCACCACCCTACACACTGACAGACAGCTGTGCCGCACCACCCTACACACTGACAGACAGCTGTGCCTCACCACCCTAGACACTGACAGACAGCTGTGCCGCACCACCCTAGACGCTGACAGACAGCTGGGCCGCACCACCCTAGACACTGACAGATAGCTGTGCCGCACCACCCTAGACACTGACAGACAGCTGTGCCGCATCACCCTACACACTGACAGTCAGCTGTGCCGCATCACCCTACACACTGACAGACAGCTGTGCCTCACCACCCTAGACACTGACAGACAGCTGTGCCGCATCACCCTACACACTGACAGACAGCTGTGCTACGCACAGGAGGGTGATCGGAGATGGTACCTCATGGTTCATCAGCTCCTGTAACACGCTTTCTTTGTGGTCCAGCTCCCTCTGCAGGTCAACCTAATAACAACAGGAGAGATCAATGCAGCTGGGGTCCAAGTGATGTTCGCATTCATCTGGGGCACAGTCTGCACACGTTCATGATGCGCCGCCAGACGTGAACGGTGGAGCGGAGCCGTTCTGAAGGGCGTGTGTCTCCGCGTGTGTCTGTACCTGGTGGTGGCTGCTCTCAGACAGTTTGCGCGTCGCCTCATCCAGCTTGTACTGCTGCTGCTGCAGCAGCCTGTCCTTCTGGGCAATCTCCTTCTGCAAGGACCGACACAGCATCATGAGAGCAAGCGTGTGCCGAGGAACATGCCTGCTGCCCATCCAGAGGCCTGATTTTCAAAATGAACTGCCTTTGCTTAAGGACGTGTCTGTGTGCTGCCCTTCTAGATGCCTGTTTTGTAAATCAAACTGCCAGAGCTTAAGGATGTGACACTGTGCTGCCCTTCCAGATGCCTGATTTTTATACTGGGTTACTTGAGCTTAAGGTTGTGACAATGTGCTGCCCTACCAGGTGCCTGAATTGCAATTCGCACCGCCTTAAAATCAGGCCCTTCAGGCAAACTCACCTTGTACTCGCTGAGCAGCCGGACACGCTCCTCCAGCTTCCTTTGCAACTCGGCCTAGCGATAAAAACCATCAAGCAATAAACATGGCCGCTCTGGCAAACTGCGACCCTCACCCACCCAGACAGCAACGAGCTACTGTCCATAAACGCAAACACACTGGGGTCACGGGTATGTCTGCTTACATTCTGCCCCTCCAGCTCCTCCCTGTCCATGCTGGATCGCAAAAGATCCTGCTTTAGCTGCAAAACCGAGGCTTCCTGGACCCCTAGACGCTGCTGCAAGGCATCCTGGGAAACGTGGGAACAGATGCGGATACAGGCACGCACAGGTTAGCCAATCAAAGTGCCTACACTGAACCCGCTCTTGGGAAGGAGGGGGTGACACCTGTCGGGACTCACCTTGACCCCTTGCAGGCTGCGCACCTCCTGCTTGTACTTCAGCAGCTCCTTCTGCAAAGCAGACGGGGGAAGTAAGGGGGGGGAGTGAGGGGCCAAAAATACCCCACGAATCAAGTGAAGGCTGTTTACCTTCAGGTCCTGAGTTTCTTCCATGCTCTGGTCCAGGCGACTTCGGATTATTATCTGGAGAAAAGGACGGACTTTGTGAAGTTGGAGGAAAACTACGCCGACAGAAAAAAAGAGGCCTTTCTCGATATTCTGGTATTAATGGGTAACTCAGCGCTCGAGCAGAGCAGGACCGGGAAAGGCACACAGGCGAGGGCACCTGCGCGGCCCGATCTGTGCGGTGCGACGGAGACAAAGCCGCGGGATCACATGACAGGCGAAGGAGAGGGAGGGGGAGGAAGAGGGAAACTCGAGATGAGCGGAAGGGTGAGAGAAAAAAAACGGAGGGTCACTGTTGCTGGAAGAGTCCAAAATAGGTAAGCGGGGGGGGTAAATAAACTAGGAACAAAAAGAACAAAAAAAAGAGAGAGACTTTTACCAGCTGCTGCTCTGCATTTACTGTTCCCTCCGCCAGGCTCAGGGAAACCTCCTGCTCGTCCTCAGGTAGCGAGCCGTGAAGGAGCAGCGCCTGAGGGGTGAGACACGTGTAGGAATGGGAAACGGAGTGAGCTGGGGGGAGCCCGAGAAAACGCCCCCGCAGCACAGAAAGCACCGGTACACATGTGGCAGCCATCCTGGGCCTGGTTAGCGTGAAGTGCTGCCTGCCAAGCTCCCCCTGCTTCTCCGCTATAATTAGTACCTGTATTTACATGGTATCTTAATCCTTAAATAAAAAAAACTGCAGGCAATCCCAGGTTTTATGTAAAGTTCATTGTTATTCTGAATGGCAGTCATACCCATTCTAGCTTATGCTCGAGATCGCAGCCAGCTCTGCCCCCACAGATGCCCATGAGCTGGTGACATCATTTCCAATCTGCTTCTTCCCAGGTAATCTGCAACCCCCCCCCCTGCCCCTCCCGAATCTGCCGACATTTCATCCATCCAGTACAAACTTTCAAATTTATATGGCTCCTTAGTGATGACATCATAACGGTCACACGGCAGCCATGCCCCGAAGCAGCAATCAGGTCAACGACATCAATCTTCCAATTAACTGACTCACAGAAGGCAGCCAGTTTTGGGAATGCATGTGAATCATGAGAAGAAAGAAATAAATGCGTAGAATCGAGCTTGTATTGTGAACAGGAGGCAAAACAGCACGGGGGCGAGAATGTGGTGATTTTGTATCTCCAAGGCAACCGGATGCCCATCTGTGCCAACGGATGCCTCTGCTAACGAAACACAGGCGGCCTCAAGGGGACCGACGAACAGACCCATCTGGGCGGGCGGAGAGGGCTCTGGTTTTACACGACAGCGTGCGTGCAGGAGCAAGCAAGGCATGTTCAGGAGACAGCATCCACGCGTGCGGGACAGCGCGTCCGGTAGGTGGGAGGTACCTGCAGGCTGGAGACCATCCGCCTGGCCTCTTGCATCTCCTTCTCCAGCTGCTCCTGCTGCTCGCACAGCTGCTCCTCCCACGTGGAGCCCCCCCCTGGGGTGGCACTACCCATGGCTGCAGCTTGTCCACAAGAGGGCGACTTTGCAACATCGTCTGCATGGTGACACAGAAACACATGAATACTTCAGGTGCCCAATGCATGCTTTTTGTTGCTAAGGTTACCATAGGGATAAAATTATAGTTTTATGCATTTATACATATGCATATTTCATAGTGCCAGGCTAAAGATAGGAAAACCTCTTTTCCTATGGCTTAAAACTGGAAACCCCTGGTCACATGACCCCTTACCCATCATGCAATCCTGCTGACC
The DNA here is from genome assembly GCF_023856365.1 of Brienomyrus brachyistius. Lineage (NCBI taxonomy): Eukaryota > Metazoa > Chordata > Actinopteri > Osteoglossiformes > Mormyridae > Brienomyrus > Brienomyrus brachyistius. The sequence goes on along the minus strand of NC_064550.1, from coordinate 20,409,203 downwards.
TAACAACAAGCACGCACCTGACTTCTGGGAAACCTCCTCCTGCTGGATTTCTGCCAGCACCCCTCCATCGAACCCTCCGACGAGCTCTGATTTGGGTGTGTGCTTTGGGCTGGTGGAGCTGAGGCTGAAACAACGGGGAGGGGGGGGGGGGGGCGGGCGGAGGGGTCAGTGCAACCCAGTGTGCTGAGGCAGCAAGTACATCTCCATTTTCCAAGATAGAAGAGCCTGCCTCCACATCCATCCATCCCATCCATTTTCCAAACCGCTTATCCTATTGGGTCGCGGGGGGTCCGGAGCCTATCCCGGAAGCAATGGGCACGAGGCTGGGAACAACCCAGGATGGGGGGCCAGCCCATCGCAGGGCACACTCACACACCATTCACTCTCACATGCATTCCTACGGGCAATTTAGCAACTCCAATTAGCCTCAGCATGTTTTTGGACTGTGGGGGGAAACCGGAGTACCCGGAGGACACCCCACGACGACATGGGGAGAACATGCAAACTCCACACACATGTGACCCAGGCGGAGATTCGAACCCGGGTCCCAGAGGTGTGAGGCAACAGTGCTAACCACTGCACCACCATGCCGCCCCCCCTGCCTCCACAAATGAAACAAAATACAATACTACAGTTCTAACCATTATGAACGGGACCGAAGCACATTTCTGTCCTCGGAGACAGAAATCAAGAAAAGAGGCAAGAAGGAAAGAAAAAGATGGCAACAAAAACTTCTAGCTTGGGGGATAAATGAAGTTCGATCTGCGCCTAGATCCTCACACAGCGAAGCAGAACAACATACCGACGGACCGCAATGCAGCGGGGGGTAACGTGTATGATTCTTATTAAGTCACAGACGATCATGCTTCAAAAGAACGGTTTCACAAGTTCAGCTGGTCTCCGACAGAGAAGGTCAGCCACAGGCTGGATGCAAAGACCCACTAGGAGACGACCTTCCCACTTCCCCATTCCAGGCGTCTGAACTGCGGCTGCAAATCACCGATCCAGTGTTATTTGCGATTATGGGCAAGCGGCCCATATTATTACTCAGTTTGTTACAGCTTATTAAAATGGACCAGCATAACCACACTTATTGATCCATTGCGCACAAACAAAGAATTGAAGGGTGGTGTGTGGTTCTGTAGGTTAGGGCGCTGTGCCCGTCAGCGGAACGTTGCTGGTTCAAATCCCAGGGTCAGCAGAGTGATGTGGGGAGTTAATGTGTCAGCAAAGGTCTTAACCCCCCAGTTGCTTCAGGGACTAGCTGACTTTGCTTTCTCAAAAAAATAAAAAATAAAAAAAATTCACCCAAGTACATATTTTCCTTATTGTCCTATCCTTATTTTTATACATTTTCCTTTGTACCAGAGTTTCAGGTGAGATGTTAATTGGTGTAAGAGACTCCAAGCAGGCTGCACTAAAAAAAAAAAAAAAAAAAACAGTGAGGCAAAGTCAAGTTTAAATTTAAACAGCGAGAACCCATGCTGCAGAACTCCAGAGACACCCCCCCCATGCACCACATACAGCACAGCCTGCAGAGGAACTCCTGCTACTTAGAGGTGGGGTGCATGAATTATTACAGCCCTCTCTCCAAACCACACCAAGAGTTGGAATGAAGCGGGTTGGAGTGGACCTCATCCAACTTCATGGGGGGGCATTATAGGCTAGTGTTATTTGATATGTAGCAGTATACCGAGGGAATGTGTGTACATATTAACATGTAGTGGAACAGCCTAGAAAATGTATATTTATTAGGCATAGTATGGCAATAAAAGTTGAACATGTGGACAAGACTTGTGTGCCTGGACAAACACCCCCCTTATTTCCCAAGAGATGGACTGACCCTTCAGATTCCAAACAGCTGCCACTGGAATTGCAGGGCGGTTATTTATAAAATCACCCAAACCATGGAAGAGCCTAGCATACTGGTTTTCTAGTGAAGTTACGACAGCTCTGACTGGATTCCCAGTTGGGGTCCAGCCTCTGCGGAGCCTTAAACACTCACGCCCGAGAAGCATGCCCCCCCCCCCCCATCAAGACAGATACGGCAGCGCGCTGCTCCGCAAATGCAGGACCGCGGTAAATTTAACTGACCCGAGTCTGACCACTTCTGCGTTTAGCGCCGAGATGTGCAAATGCCCACCATCCTGTTGCCATGGAGACCAGCAAGCCATGCCACTGCTGCCCTCACACGGAGCTGAACGAGCAGGCGGGGAAAGGAGGGACACTCTGCAGCGGGAGGGGGGCAGGGCCGGCTTTGCTGGAGAAGGGGGGGGACTCTGAGAAAATGCCTCTCTTTTATTTCACTTTTTTTCTCTCTGTCTTTTTTAAGCAGCAACAATGGCAGCCCCAGAAAATAGACAGAGGGGGTGTTGTTGCTGTTGTTGTTGTTGCGGCCTCATTGTGCGCTCCGGCCCCCGGCCCTGAATGGAGGCAGGGTCGCGGGCACCCCACTGTGTCACATGATCACAGAGTGACACACCCACTGTGTCTGTGGGTGCCCCTCGGACTGGGAAAATAAGCAAATGCTCCAACAAAGACTCCCCCCACTTCCCTTTCTAATGATGATTAATGAGCTGTGGGCGGGGCTTTGTTTTTGGGCGATCAGCTGCATGCCTGCAGGCTTTCATACCCGCTCCGGGCTGCCTCAGGGCCCGGTGAGACGGGCGCAGTCGGTTCGGGATGCCAGCCTTCAACAGTCACAGACATAAGGTGGCGGACCAGAAAGCAAGTATGGGTGGGAAGACAGCGTTGCGGGGAACGTGGCCACACAGTGTCCAGCGTGTCGCCCCCTGCTGCCTGGGCTGTCTGCACACACAATGCACAACAATCTTTTAGACTTTTTCAAAAGAGGGTGGGGGGATGGGCTGCTACAGAAACATCCCAAAACTGGGAATGACCTGCCCCCTCCCAACACTGTCAAACCTACGGCCTGCGGGTTGAATCTGACAGGATGAAGGTCCGAATCTGGCAAACAAGAAGATTTTCAAATTCAAAACATATTGATTTGAAAAATCAATTTGTTATTCGATATTTTCTTCACCTGGGGGAGCACCAGAGTGGTGAAGAAAAATAATATTTGGTACCTCAATTAAACTCACCAGGTCGAAACATACAATTCAGAAGAAAATTAAATAACTGATGGCAGGACTGAAGAAACATCAGTCAGTTTTTAATCAGACTTGGCAGACCAGCGATGCGGCTGTAAAAGCTAAGCTACGGCGATGCTAATGAGGCAGCAAGATCTGCTAAACCCCGAGTTTGCAAAGAACACACAGGCTCAAATCTCGTCTATTTTCATACCTGTTCTTTATTCATCACCACTTGGTGAATAACTGCATGGTAATTACCTGCAGAAAATGCAGAGAAAGACAGCTAAATAGCCACCATATTCTAACCATGATCGCGGACAGGTAAAGTGATATTTGGTACCAGATCTTGTGAGTCGTGCACTATACCGGTAATAAGGTTTTGACAATCATCACTGATGTTCTGCAAAATGACAGTATATACCCGAAATGTGAAAGTAAGAGCTTGTGAGAGTTGTTAATATGGACACAACCACTGACACTCCAGAAAATGAACATTTTTAGCAGGGTATTTCAGTCATTTCATCATTAGTAGGTGATTTATGATCTATTTATAAATATTAAATAGGGAAAGGTATTGTTATTGTTTTACTAGCCTACTACAAATTGTCTTTGTCCGGCCCTCCAGAGATTAGATAGGGTCCAATGTAGCCTGTTACCTGAGTGCGACCCCCCCTGCTCAAACCCGAAATGTAATAGTCCAGAGTCTAACACAGAATGCTCCCTTCGATTGCATAGTGTCCATTTAAAAACAGCCGGGATTAAAACTCTGTGACGAAACTCGGCTCCTCTGTGCGAGGAATAGACCATCGCTGGTGTTTACGGGCAGAGAACAAATTATGAAAGTCGGAAACAGACTTCAGGGCACCGTGTCCCTGGGGGACAAAACCAGCGTTTTCTCTTCTTCCAGCCACATGGAACCCCGAAGGGGTCCTGTGACGCGCCGGGTCCAGTCGAGAACCGTAGCTGAAATTAAGGGTTCCATTCCTTGTTCTTTGAGAAAGCAGGGAAAACAGGAAGGGGGGGGGGGGTCCGTGGGCCTGTAGCGGCACTGGCCTCCCCCTCCGCCTGGCCTCCAGATGGCCTCCCTCCTCCACTAGCTACCGCGAGCGCTCTCCGGCACAAGGGCGGCTATGCAAAATCACGCCCAGCCTCTGCCAAAACGCAGGTGTCCAGGCATGGACGCCAACACAAGGGCACTGAACGCCGTTACATTTTCATTCCCGGGAGGAAGCCATTAAAACTTTTAGCATACTTTACTTTTTAACTTTTGAATGGAAGTCAGACAGCTGGAGATGGTTGATATAGACAGCAGCACTCTGAGGGGGGGGGGGGATGAAAAGGTCAGGGGGCCTCCACTGGATCATTTGTGACTGGTAGACAGGAAGCCCCACCCCCACTCCCCTTAGCCAATCACATCCTTAAAAAGGTCCCTGGGGTTTGGCAGCCGTCTCACAAACAAAAGGTGAATCTCAATATGCGTCCTTGACCATACTTGTACACTTGTGTTTACATCATCATCCACTGCCGAAGACCAGTTCCAATACTCAAGTACAGAGGATGCTAAAAATCCCCAGATGTTGGTCCTGCTCCACCCCAATAGCCAAGGATACATCAGCTGTATCCTCGCAGAATGAGACCAATCCCATGATTCTTTGCACCCCAAGTTCCTTCTTGGAAAGCAAGTTAGCAAGACTAGTCTTGCCAATATAACTAGTACGGTCTTTGCCTTCCTGGTACTGAGATTGACCCAAGATGCCATTCTATAGAACCATATGGGCAGGGAATTGGCAGGAACAGCGGCCCAAGACAGCGGTCAATGCTCCTTGACCTAAATTCCACAAGCAATTAAATTATCAGTGCTGCTGAATGATTGATAATTTAGTTACCACAGATATTCCAAGAGCCAAAGTTCACTTTTGAAAGGCACAAGATAAAAATCCATCCAGCCACAGTCACGGAAGCGGTATTTAAAAAAATGCGCTGGCATGCAGAGCCTGTCCGTGATCCTGGGTCAGATTTGTGGCCCCTTTAATAAGCAGCTGGCAGGCGCTCGATACTCAGGCAAATTAAAAGGCAGGCCTGCGGGACCTGGACGGGAAGCAGGGCATATCCACAGATCTGTCTGCAGAAGATTCCCACAGCCCTTCCCACGGCAACCCGACGCCACCCGCGACAGGGCTCTCCCGGCCTGTCCACCAGAGGGCGCTGCTGGAGACAGGTGGCTGAGGAGAAACTCAACTGTGCAGAACGCCAGACACGTGACGACGGACGCCTGGTGGAAAATACCCCTCAAAACCTCAGATCAAAGTGCCACGCCGCGATGACACATGCACACTTCAGGGTGTAGAGCACACCAACGAACCAGCGAAAAAACAGCAAGAGACGCGCGTTCGCGTTACTGCTCTGACTGGTGTGAATTACTGTACAATGGCGTGACAGACATGCAGCACACATACAGCTACAGATCAGGACATCAACCCTCATTAAGAAACATAGGACCGGTCACAGAGGTGCATTCTGGACTTTCTGAAGCATTTGCTCCACCCCGATAGGAAACAGAGATACCCAGAAACATTAGGCTGGTCCACGTGCTGGCAGAACCCTTCAGGAAAGGTCCCCTGTGTCACCTGGCAGGCAGAGAGATGGGGGGGTTGCCTCACGGGGCAAGCTAACGCGAAGAGACTGGGTCGGCTTTAAAAGCCCGGCGGCAGATCCGAGACGGGGCTGGAAAGTGCACCGTACAGCAGGAATAACAAAGCTAACAGGGAGGAGAGACGGAGGCAGACTGGCGAGGGAAAGTGAAGTCGCTCTCGCTGCTCTTACCATTTCATGTGCGTCGCCCCCATTTCCTGAGACGGTGGCCCGCCCCCCCCACCGAGGTGCTGGCCGTCAGGTTTGAGGTGCGACCCGTCGCTCGCTCACCACCATCATCCCAGGCACACCCACGGAGCCACAATCCCACGTCCGGAATATCCAGCCGGGAAAATAAAAAAATTGCAGAGGAATGCAGACGAGAGGATGGTCGCCACGGCGATTCCCCAGATTGGTGGGGCTCTCAGGCACCGGGCGTCGCCCCCATCGCCACAGTGCAGCCCTGCGGGGCCTCCCCGATTCTGCGAGCTGCTCTAGATGGCCCCCGACAGGGCCCCCCACATTACAGCTGTGTCCGGCTTGGCTCTGATGTGCCTCAACACACACACACACACACACACACACACACACGTGAGTGAGACAGATCCCGCTAATTGTTTCCCTTCGGCTTAGACGATGCCGCTTGCGGTTTCCTTCCTCCTGCTGCCAGGCTTTCCTTCCTTCTGAGAGAAATCTGTCAGACTCCCTTTCTCTCTCTCTCTCTCCCCCGCTCCCTCTCTCTCTCTCTCTCTCACTCTCTCTCTCCCTGTCTGCGTGGAGATGTCAGACATAGCTCGGCCCCACTGTTTACCCACGCCTCCTCTATCTCTCTGCTTCCCTCCCTCTCTCTCTCTCTCTCTCTCTCTCTCTCCTACTGCGGGGGAGGGGGATCTGTATACGGCGGGGGGGGGGGGGAGTTGTCTGCTTATCAAACAGGTCCTTTTTGGGGGGGGGAGGCATTGAAAGCTCAATTCGGAGGGTCTCAGCACGAAGCAGAACAACGCGGAGGTGTGTTTGGCTACGTGGCAAGACAGACTCTTCGGCTCTCAGACAAAAGGTGGGGGGGAAGGATTAAAAAAAAAAAAACTGCTACACCTACACAAACATCTGCCACCACCCCCCCCCCAAGCCATCCATTGCCCATTAGGAAGGTGGAAGAAGATAGAAACGTAAAATACATGGCAACCGACACAGAAAGTGAGAGCCACTGGCTGGTCGTTTACATTAATTTGGCTGATGCTTTTGTCCGAAGTGACATGCAGCCAAAGCAAGTAATATATCACATGCATAGTGCTGTCAAGGAAGCCACACAGGTACAAGTACAACCATACTAAGATTCAAATGAGGGATCAGTAACAGATAATGTTGTAGCAGAAGCCATACAATGCATTACAAAACACTGCGAGAACCTATCAGCTACAGAGTCACTGCACAATTACAAAATACAAGACATTTAACACGGCATTTTAATTATTTAGCAGACATATATTTGTTCTTAGAGAAAGCAGGGTCAGACAGTCCCCGGGGCAATTAAGATGCAAGCCTTTGCTCATGGGACGAAAGGTGAAATCCCTCTGTCAACCCTGGGATTTGAACCAACAACCTGCTGAGCCACACACTGCCCCCCAAGATCACTTAGGGTTGTGAAGAGACCATAAAGAAAGTGTGGCTGATGGAGACAGACAGCAGCTCAGTGGTCAGATGATATAGCTGAGGTGTTTTTGGAAAGTATGGGTCTGGCGTGATGTGACACGAGCACACGGTCCCATCACACGCAAAACCGACAGCGTCCAGATCATCCGTCCCGGCGTCCACCACAAGCCGCCCCCCCTCCCCGGGATCTGTGCGGATTTGGGAGCTTTCATCCCACAGGGCTGCCATTTCTCCTCAGTGACACTCCCCCAGAAATGTAAGCCAGTTAGCAGCAGCCAACATTATGCTCCGACTGGGCAGAAAAACGGATCTGATCAGAGCGGCTGGAAAGAGCTCAGCTACTCCACGAAACCGAAAAACAAACAACAATCAGAGATCATGCTTCACAGGAATAAACATTTTTAATTCAGATTAAAAATCACCACTAAAGTCCATGGCTGCTTCCAAATTAAGGCAGAGGTTTCCAAAAACAGTAGATTATTCCGATTACCGTTTCAGGGGATTCACTAAACACAGTAATGAACGAAAAAGTAATGATTCTGATGTTGTGAAGCAGTACTGAAATGAAGGTCATCTTAGCTGTGGCCTGATCGTGCCCCGTGACCGTCCCCAGGAGTATAGACAGGTTTACGCAGGAGTTTCATGCCGATAGGGTCTAAACATCAGCAAGATCAGACTGCCAAGTCCGTATAGCGCCCCCTATGGCACGTCACTGGCCTTGCAGCTTCAGAAATGCACACAAACTTTCAAAATGAGGAGTCTACGAATCTTCTCTGACATCAACACCAAGACATAGGACTGTTATGCAATTGCCACTGGCAGGAGAGACATAACATCCGCCACCCCCACCCCGCAGGCTTCTGATGGTAAACTTGATACTGAGAAGAATAGACTATTACATGCACCCAGAGCCCACATGACAAAGGCATGTGAAGGCATTACAGGCACGAGGCAGGAAACACACCCTATCACTCTGAAGAAGGCCCACCTAAACTGCTTGTCATTGGACTCACCCATGTAGAACAACAATAACATAAAGATTTGGATCGTACCACATCCCAATTCAGAATAGGGGGGAACCGCTCCTGCATTGTTAAGCAATGACAGAGCTATAAAAGGCATTAATACCCCAAAAACCCCGCCACTTTTCGAGGATTCCGTTAAAGTCGCGAGCAGGCCACCTGCGTGCCTGGCAGCCGCCTCCTCCTCACTGTGTCATGCTGTCGTGATTCACCTTTGATGACAATGCTTCTTAATTAGGGTAAAATTAAATCCTACAACGCAAGCTGACTGCAAGTCAGGGGAGTGCACTCCTGTGTGCGGATGTTTGCATTACAATAACGTTTAATTAACACCTTCTAATTAATTAATCGTCAATCCGCCAGGCCGTGTCAGGGCTGAAAACTAAAGAAAAGAAAGATTAATTATCATGCTCATTATTAATATGTAATTAAGAACTGCAGGTTTAAAGTAGAAAATAAGATGTTTGCATTTAAGGCCCTTGAATTCGGTACCCTAAGAGGTTGCTAAAAACCGAGAGGGAACCGAGAAGGAACCGAGAAGGAACCGAGAGGGAAGGGGTATGGTGACATTTTGAAGCGGCATGCAGACGAGGGCTGACAATGGAGCCGTTTGTCAGAAGATGTTGCAGGGGAGGTTCCTGGTGACATCTGAAGGAGGAGGGCAGTGAGGACACATGACGTGCTCGACATGCGGCCGCATACAGGGCACCTGACGATCATGGCAATCCTGGGGGCGCGTGCCACGCTACCCCAGCGCCAAGCGTGCATCACAAGCACATGTGGCAACAAATCACTGCTCGATCTGTCCGCCCCCAAAAGAAATTTAAAATGAACACAATACACAGCACAAATACGGCTGTGGACCCTCTCACCCTCGTACATTAAATAAAGTTATATCGCATTATTTAAGCATATTATTATATTCATTATTCATGTTTGTAATAAGACTAAGGAGGAGCCTCACCTGCAGGGCCTGGACGTCTCCAAGTCTTCTTCTGGCACCCCCCGCTGGCCCTCGTACTGCTGCACCAGTGCCCGTACGCTCCAGTATGGGCTCTCGATCTCCTCATCCACGCTGACGCCACGGCTGTGGGTGAAGCAGCCGGGAGGCGGGGTGTGAGCTTTGGAAGTGTCCGAATGCGTCGCTGAGAGCTACAGGCGCGGTCGCGTGGCTTTGATCGCCGCGTCGCGGGTTTTGGTGTCCTGCTGTGCACCGAAAGCGAGGAACAGCTGAGGCTGCACAGAGGAGTGATAGAGGGTCCATCCTTCCCATTTCAAGGTCTAGTCCCAGATATCCCATAAGCCCGTGCGAAAACTACAAATGACATCAGGGGTTCCCAAAGTGGGGGTCATGCAGTGGGCGGCTGCAAGATTATTTCCACAATATGTTTATAAAATTTGAAAACCACAACTGGTCAAGAACCACCCCCCCTCCACCCCCAGGTGGTGAAATGTACTAAGCCCCCCCAATCAGAAATCGGTGCCACTGCTGGGTTAATGGACTGTTAGAATCCATGGGAACCTCCGGCTTTACACCTATGGTCTACATTTTGATAAAACTGTATTTAAAGTTACTGCATAAATCAATCAAGATCTTTTTGACCACGATAACGTTTTGCATCTTATCATGTAACATTTTTTCCCCCAAATAAACTGTTTACAGACGTCAGCAACCAGCTTTTTCCTTCTCGACTAAAACACAAAAAAGTACATTCCTTACAAAGCACTTGTGTTAATTTGCGTGTGTGTATGTGCGAATAAATACAATTTCAATTCGAATTTCAATTTTAGTAGTCCATTCTCTTCAGCCACTAGGGGTCGCCAAAGTCCTGATAGCGACATCTAGTGTTCGAGGGCACGTTGCAGTGTAATAATCTGACATCTTGAGGGGCCATTTTCAGTTTGGGATTGACAGCATGTTTAGGAAAGCCTTGAAAAACGGTCGTAAAGCAGGGATCTTGTGCAGACCTCCGACTTGCTCTCATTAATTGCTCAGTTTACCTAATTTTAAGGATTATTTTTTCCGTACGTAATAACAGGCAGACTTACCAGTGCCACTCCTGCCTCAGCTGGAGGACGCTGCGCCCAGAGAGGGAGGCGTCTTCACGGGCCGCCGCCAGAGCAGCCACCGCATTCTGTGCCATAGCCATGGCAGAGTTAGGCCTGTGATTGGCCGAGGGCCCTGCCTGGCCACGCCCCGCGGCCCCGCCCACCCTGTGACTGGCTGAGGTGGAGGGCTTGAAGTGGGCGGCTAAGGCCAAGATGAGCCGCATGGCCGACTTGAGGTTCCCCTCCACGATGTCTGCGGACGGACGGCGCATGGGGTCAGGGTGAGGCAGTGACCGGGATGGGTGGGTCCGGGGGAGGGCTCACTCACCGCGGGCTGAGGTCTGCGGCATGCGAATCCGCTTGGACGAGACGAACTGCAGCACCTTCTCCACGTTCTCCCTCTTTTCCAGCTCATCCTGAGGACAGAAATGGACGTCCTCCAGCGACTCTCCAGCTGCATGGAGACAGGACAGAATGTACCCAGTTAGCACCCTGCAGGAGGACACAGCAGGGCACCAGGAAATCCTTGAGTTACCTCCATGCACTCTCCCTGTACCAAAACATCAAAACCCCCCTAAACCAACACATTTAGGAGCAGTGACCTTGTTCACAAGACATGTGATCGTACCACATCCCAATTCAGAATAGGGGGGAACCGCTCCTGCATTGTTAAGCAATGACAGAGCTATAAAAGGCATTAATACCCCAGAAACCCCGCCACTTTTCGAGGATTCTGTTAAAGTCTCGAGCAGGCCTCCATCCTCACTGTGTCATGCTGTCGTGATTCACCTTTGATGACTCAGGGCACCTACATAAACTATAAAGGTGGAAAACCTCAACATTTCTTTAAATATCATATCAAAAACTTGATATGCCTGAATCGGGAATCACTCCAAATTAATGAATTTTAAAAAACAGCCCTTTACCAGCCTACAGTACAGTCCATCCACTTTCTGCTCCTTCTGAACTCCGTGTCAGACAGTCCACATTTTTGCAAAAACATGGACTGACTGTGGGTCCTGGCGGACCGGATTGGAAAACACTGGCCTTAAGATGGCTTCAAAGGTAGCATGGACCTTCATATGGAGGTGCTACCCACCTGCCACCCGGCAGCCTGATGCTAAGCTAACGCTGAAGACTCACCCACGATCTCGATGAGGTGCACGAGGACCACCCCGTCACGCAGGTCCTGCCTCAGGTCCTGCACGGGGTTCAATCCCGGCTTCTTCCTGAGCTGCGCATTCACCCAGGACACGTATGCAGCCAGCTGTTGCTGCAAAACACAGACGCCGCAAGACTAGCTTCATGCATAGCGGGCTTGTGGAAATGCATGTTAATATATTGGTCTACTTTAGCTTGTCCCTTGGAGAGGTCTGACATCAAAGAGAGGGGGGTGGTCATGTGCTGGGGGGGTGGGGGCGTGGTGAAGGGAAATGTGGTGTCAGATTAATCCCGCATCCGTCCATTTTATCTCCCCCCCAGCACTGCATGAGAAATCCAATGTCAGAGAGGAGGGGGGGAGGGGGGCAATCCCCCACCCAGATCTGATTTGCCAGGTCTGTCCAGATTCCTGCTGCGCAAGCAGCTGCCAGAAAAGCTTTGCTGATCATGGTTAAGCCTGTCCAATCAGCTACAACCTGGCAGGGACCAGGCAGTGTGAAAGCCCCCCGCCAAACAGATCCTGGACTCCCATTAGTCCGGAATCACACTTTCCCGGTGCCATCACCCCGGGGTGCCTCACAGCCCCATCCTGACATTTGCATGCACGCACACACACACACACACACACACACACACACACACACACACACACTCTCTCTCTCTCTCTCCATACTGGCACTGCTTCACACCGCTGTCCCTATAACCATATCACAACCAAACCATACACATACAACAGGGCACCAGCCCACCGGGGAAACGGCTGAGGTCGCTCACGATGCTGTAGAAGAGAAGCTTCCGGAAGCGGCCTTAGTGGTCAGCTCCCCAGCGCTCATTCACAGCGGCTACACGGACACTCGCGTCCCCGCGCTGCTACGTACACGCCGCCTCTGCTGCTGACATTTCACCTCGGGTGACAGACGTTTCCATGCCTGACGTTGCAGCATATGCGACGTCCCTCATTATATAACCTTCAATCTGTTCATATCCCCCCCGAGCCAGTCGCAGGAAATGCAAGCCCCGTTTCGAGTTATTTACAGGACTTAATTATGAAGGGAGATTAATATCCAGAGTTTATCAGACAGCCATGCAGGAGTCGGGCTGTGAACAAAGGAGCCCCCCACCCCCTCTGCCTCGGCACCATTCCGGGAGTGAATCCAGGCTCCACAGAAGAGGCCCGCCGACACCGTGCCCCGCTGAGCCCGCGGCACACAGGCAGACCCGGTCAGCATCCCCGCTGGGAGCCAGAACCGCAGCTGAGCGACGGACTGCGATGAATGGGGCAGCTGTCTGCTACACAACCCCCCCCCCCCGCCCCATCTCCCCCGAGTAGCCAGCCAACCCAAACACAAGTACTTCAAGATCGCCGCTCGCCTTTTGGTACACGAGCGTGGAATCATCGCCCCGGGCAAAAAGCCTGCGTGTGGCCTGGTGAAAGACAGACGTCTACATCTGGGCCCTGCCTTAGCGCACATCTGGCGGAGAGTCACCCGGCATGTTCTGAAGGTCATGCTATGGCTCCTCCCAGCGACACCAACGCTCAGCACGCCCTCACCGCTCTACCAGAAACAGATGCACTCTGCCGATTCTCCCACGCCCATCCACAACTCCCCAAAATCCATCAGGCTTAGAACAGGGGAAATGATCAAATAGTATCATCCAGTATATACACACATTATGGATGGCTAATATCATGCAACCTCAAAACATCCCTCTTCCAGACTAGCCTGCCCAGACATCATTAATCTATATTTAGAGATGTGACACATCAAATTAAATATTTGAACCCTATCTGAACTAGAAGGTGCGACTTGAGACAAAGGACATTAGTGAAATGAAACCAAGAACCTTTGGGCAGCTTATAAAGGTAAGCAACCTGGGTTTTTAAGTCAGCAGATGACATCAAAGCAAAAAACAGTCCTTGATTATACATATATTTTTAAAAGATTGCTATGGGGAATTACATTGTGGGTGGTATAGGTGCACCGGTTTCAGGAAAAAACACTAAAACACCAGATTTCTGTAAAACTAATTTGACTGCCAGTAATTCCTAATGGGCGTGGTTTTTAAAAAATTCATATGAACACACATCTAAATGCACATTTAATGAAGGCTGCTCGTGTGTATCACAGCTTCATTCACGGTTGCACAAGGCCAATAAATGACGTAATCCCGAACCCACTACCCTGTATAATGTGAAGCCCGTCCTCCCAGCTTTAACCAGACTTCGTATTAACCGGCAAAGTAGAACAGACATTTCCAAAGTTACTCTCTCGCCCTCCCTCTTTCTCTATGAAAACTAATTTGATAGATCAGCTATAACTCGATTATTTGTGAATCACTTGCTGCCTGTCTAGTCCCCCTTTGCCTTCCGAAAGTGTCTGGTGGGCTGCCTGACTTCAAACGCAAATTAATGGTAGCTAACGTTGTGGTGGATGTTTCTCCCCACGACCCTAAATACAGTTAACAATAAAAAAACAAATATTTAAAATCTGACCAAACTTCAAACAGTAATTTAAATTGTCCATCACCCTTGTTGACTGGATGTTTCTCAGTAAAGAGCCGGAAACAGCGGTGATGCTGTCACTTTCTGGCGCTACCACTTTCCCCGATATTTTAATTTAAAGAAGATAAACAAAAAAGCACGTGCATCTAAATAAAGACACAGCGCGATTAGGCAAATCACTCTCGAAATAAGCAACTACTTGTGTTACCCGCGGTTTAGCCGTGTCACCCACATAAACATCAAACAGCAAAAAAAAAAAAATCGAAATCGTCGCGTTTATTTAAAAAGTAGAAACGAGTGAGGAAAAGGGTGAAATATATTATTAAGTGATGAATGTGAAGCGGCCAGATAAGTACCTCATTGAAACCTTCCTGGAGCACGTCAGGGAGACTCCCCTTTGATAAGGACGCGATCATCCTTCTTACACGGAAACGGAGGCGCAGCCGAAACGTGCAAACGACAAGCAGCTTACAACGCAAAAATGCTGGGGTGCAGAAAAGAAAGGCAGCAGCGACATCCCAGTTAGCCAGACGACCATACGTGCGAGCGACGAAACTAAACGATATAGGATACGAGCCGACCCGATTATTGCCGAGTCAAATCGAGTCGTGTGAACCGCACTGCGCATGCTCACCATCTGCTATCTGTTACCTCTCGCGTCGCCATGGAAACGCCTCGGGTCGCCGTGTCCGACTGCGGGGCGGAGCGAAGAGGATACGCGTGTTTGAAAATATGAGTTAGCTTGCTGAAAAACATATTAAAGAGATGTAATTAGTATATTCTGAGAAACCTTAAAAGTATTTTGAGATGCAGGGATATAAAACATTAGATATAGGTTTAATGAACCAGAGGGGATTTTGTAAGTATTGCGTTTAAATGTATTTCTGTAATTTGTATATTGTATATTGTATATTCTGAAACCTTAAAAGTGCTTTGCGATGCAGTGATGTAAAACATTAGAAATATGTTTAATGGAGCATGCGATATTTTAAGTATAGCATTTTAATGAATTTAGAAATATTCATATTAGCGAGCCAGAATGTGACACGTGGGCCATTTCTCTCTCATTACAAGCTTGCAAATTTGCGAAAGGGAATTTAGGAAATGACCTGGAGGAAATAATTATGCATTCTACTGCCTAGAAAGTCTATAAAACAAGTTCTATTTAAACAATTTAACTTTAAAATTAGTCATGTGTTAAATTATCTGCATGGTTTAATTGTACTTCAAAAAATGGGAACGTAAATATGTGACTAAATGACAATAGTTCACACCCACTGAATATGTAGCTATAAAATAAACAGAAATGTAACATTCCATGACAGACAACTGACAGCTTGTCACAACCCAGTCCACAACATATCTGCTGCCTATGTGTATAACCACAAGGCATCCACTGCTCTAGTTACAGTCCTGTTTGTCAGTTAAAGCTGTAAAGCCTGAATGGGGTTTATTTTACATTCATCTGAGCTACCATATGCTTTGCTGAGCTTCCCCCGCCCCCCAGGGCAGAGGTACGAGTGGTCGGGGGGGGTGAAACCACCTTCACCAGCGCTGCATGGTCACTGCAGCCCTAATCCGATTTCATGATCTTCCTCCACACAGAAGGTCTTAAAAACCAAAAGCTGTTCACACTGCTAACCAAAAGCAGCCAGGGAGAGCCTCTGCAGTGCTGGTGCGACACCAAAAACAGAGGCATTCAGGAAAAGGGCAGGGACATAAATCACGCCCCCCTCCAACACCCTCCGTCCCCTCACAACACTTCAAAACACCCCAACCCCCCCCCCCCCCCCCCCAATCACAGAACTCAAAGCACAGGAAGTGGTGATGTACTTCTGTTAATTTCCGAATGCAGCCCTACAGACTGAACACCGCTACCATCCCCTTCTTTGAGCGTGCAGCTGAGAGCCACTTCGTGAGGACGCCCGCATACGGCGCATTCAGTCGCAAGTGTTCCCCCAAAATTAACATTTTCTAAACCACCTAATTACAAAATGACACCCTTCATGCAGACTGCACTTTCCTACTTGCTTACGCTTTGTGAAGTCGTCACTGTCATCAGCATCATCGTCATCATCATCATCATCATCATCATCGTTGCTATTTTTATTATAAGTGCTACCTCCCTGCACTCAGTCAGATTCCTGATTTAATTTGTCTGCTATTAATGCCTTTCATCTGAAAGCTGAGCTGCTGCTTTAGGGTAACTGCAGGACAGATAGCACTGGACTTTTGGGGAGAGTAACAGATGCTACTGAGGGCTGAGCTGTCCTTTTCGGGCCTTGCTGACTCAGCATTCTGCTCCCAGTTCCCATGCTGAGCGACCTGGACATGGCGAAGTCGATGCATTAGATCCACAGTGCCACACTTTAATTAGGTTAGAAGATACATACCCCTTCTTCCCTGAGATCTTCATAAAACTGATGGTCTTTGGAGGCAGCGGCGGATGGAAAAGCTGAAGGCCAACCCTTAATCATGCCTCCCCCCCACCCCCAACAAATGTCATCAGGTCTCCTATAAATTCAGTTTTTCTGACACTCCTCATTGTACACATGATCTACAGTCCCAAACATGAAAAACATTAAAAACCAAAGCTGCTTATAGTCACATTTATCCATCCATCCATTTTCCAAACCACTTATCCTACTGGGTCACGGGGGGTCTGGAGCTTATCCTGGAAGCAACGGGCACGAGGCAGGGAACAACCCAGGATGGGGGGCCAGCCCATCGCAGGGCACACTCACAGACCATTCATGCACACATGCACACCTACGGGCAATTTAGCAAGTCCAATTAGCCTCAGCATGTTTTTGGACTGTGGGGGGAAACTGGAGTACCCGAAGGAAACCCCACAACAACATGGGGAGAACATGCAAACTCCGCACACATGTAACCAAAGCAGAGACTCGAACCCGGGTCCCAGAGGTGTAAGGCAACAGTGCTAACCACTGCACCACCATGCCGCCCCACTAGTCACATTTATAAACATATAAATTACAAGATTTCCTGCCAAATTTTCTTACAGACCATGAAAAAGCTGCAATAACATGCTTTAAATTATAAATTTACCTAAGACCCTCAGAAACCCCTAGGTGTTACGGAAACACGTGGGCGAACTATGTTTGTTAGCATAGAATAGAATAGAATAGAATAGAATAGAATAGAATATCTTTATTGTCATTGGACATGTACAACAACACGCTTTCCACCAAAGCTATAAAAAATTTAATAAAAAGAAACATGGAAATATAATAGAACATAATATATAGAGTATAGATGTACAGTGCCGATTTACCATAGAATGGTGGGACCATGATTGCAATGGCAGTTTTTGAAATTTAATGTGACAGATATTACAGATCGAAGAACGGGACTCAACTGACAAAAAAGAAACAGGAGAACTGGTACATTTCTGTGATTTTTGGTGTCATTTGTTAGGAAAAGAATAGCAACATTAGGAAGAAAATACCTTTGCAATCAACTAGCTGCAAAAGTAGCCTCGATGCAAATGCAGCCAGAAAGGGGGGGGGGGGGGGGGGGGGTTGAAATTTCACGAAGGGCAGATGACAGAATAAAGTGGAACATGTGATGTCAGCAACACAGGCCGTAGGGAGAGGGTATGAATACAGAGATACATCAGAGGGAAGGCGAATAGAACGAGATATCTACCATGCAGAAAGCTGCACCAGACCACATCCTTCCCCTTTGCTCCTGACTTCCTGCCCAGAGCTGATGTGCCACACCTAATCTACCGCACCGAACAATGTTTCGTCTGAACCGAAGTGTGCTCCATGCTTCCTGTACTCACATTCCTTTAAGTGTCTCATTTTATGCAAAACACTCAGAACAATCGCACAGATTGTGTCATTGTGAGCTACGCGCACAGTACAATAATTCCTTTTACCCGCTGTTGAAGCGGATGTTACAGCTGTCTTAATGGTTGGGTGACCCCTTGTGGTCAAATATACACCTTTCGTGTACAATAAAAAAAAAGCGATGGAAAAAGACTAAATCTTTAAGAAATACCAGTAATTATGCAAATTCAAACAAATGGTATGTTACGTTTCATTTAAGATTTATTCTATCTGTAATATAAACATACGGAATGTGTAGTAAATATTTAAATTGTATTTATAACATTATTTATGTTTAACATATAAAATCTGAGAAAACACAAAAGACACCACTTGGACTGCATATAGTTCTTACACGGAAAGTTACGGGCGATTCACTAACATAGCTCAAAAATATATACTCATTTTTGCATAAATGTCAACCTAACTACTATCATGGAAAATAGTGAGGGGGGTGGGGGGTCCCTCTCGATAATATTTGATGCATGACGTCTCACTGCCTAAATACCGCGACTGGGCACCTGTGTTTGTGATGCTGGCTGTTTGCTGGAGCATTTGCTATTATTTCCCTTGCTCTGTAAAACTAACGCATCATTTGATTCCGTATTAGTCAAAAATACAGATGCTAAACCACTGCGCCGCCTGCAGGGCATTGGCTATATAAGCAGTGGCTCACAGGGACCAAAATATTCAACATTTAAACAGGTGTAGGTGCAGAGCGAGATACTCACGGATCCCTCCCCTGGTAACTTCTTCCGATGAGCCGAGGAAGCCATCGACAAAACGGACAGCAGAGAACCGCATACAACGGACCTAGAACACAGGGTCAGTCTGACTGCGGCAGCTCTTTTCAGATTCATATACCTACTTCATAAAGTGCAGAAGAGTTTGACGAGAATGTGTGGGTGTGTCCGCGTCATGGATGGAAAATACACCATGCACTTTACTTACTTTCTTAAACTTTGATTAGAGTAATATAGTTAATGAGTTTGTGAAGTTGCCTCTTTTGTAGAGAATCTAAAATATACAAGCGCGCCCGACCTGTCTGCCTACTACATAACTTAATTTTTCAATAAAACAAAACTAAATTCCTCAGATACAGTTTGGTATAGTCGATTTTTATTCGCTGGTTATCTTAAATTAATAACGGTATAACAGTATTAATGAGCTTCTGGCGATTTAGTCTCATTACGTGAAATTGTATATGTTTTTATGGTAACACTTTACTTGATAGGGTACAAATACCTATAATAAGAACTCAATTACTACTGCAGTATAAATCATGAGCAAAACATGAACAAGTATTGTTGCTACTTGAGATAAAAGATGTGTCACGATTCATTGATGATGAACAAACACGAGATCAGTATGTGACTTGTATTACTAATTACTGCATTTGTTTCTTCAGTTGTTACTTAGTAGTTAGTGTCCTTCTACCGCTGCTCCATTGAGAGTGTGCTGACCTACTGCATATTCACTTGGAAAACCAGCGGCTCAGCGACGGACAAAAAGGCCCTCCAGAGGGTTATCAACACTGCTCAAAAGATAACTGACAGTGCACTGCCTTCGCTGGAGGACATTTTTAGGTCCCGCTGCAGCACCAGAGCGGCTAAACTTCTAAGAGATCCCTCCTACCCTGGAACCAACTGTTCACAGTGCTGTGCTCTGAAAAACGTTTTAGGTCTATCAAATCTCCTACAAACAGATTTTAAAATAGCTTTTACCCTACTGCAATACGTATTCTGAATTCTGTCTAGTTATTTTTAATACATACTGTGCAGGATTCATTAATAATTAACAAATATGAGATCAGTATTTCACTTGTCTTATTCGTGACTTGTTCCTTAGTAGTTCCTTCAGTAGTTCACAAAGGTTTACGGAATGAACAGATATAGTTAGCTATATATCTACATGCTTGAGGAAAAAAACACGCGTCACGATTCATTAATGACAAATTAACATGAGATCAATATTTAACTAAGACTTAGTTTGTGGTTAATTAATTAAAAAATAATAGTATAATACTATATTATTTGTGTCCCGTGAAATACCATTTTTGTTTGTGCATTCACCAAACTGTTAAACCTCAGTGCTGTAGCTTGCGCGTGCCGGTGTCTGTATCTTATTTATTCAATAAGTTAACAAAACCAAACATTAAGTGCTGTACTCACCGAGTATGAAATAATCCGTATGGGAGGAAACCATCACCGATCGTGGGTTTAAAATAAAATTAATAATCCACGTCGCGACTCGGGAGAATGAACTTTTAGTTTTTCCCCTCCTCGCGTTTTCAATCTCTGCAGCGTACTGACATAGGCCGGCGTGTTGCCATGGTTACAGTGTAGCAACACCACGCGACGCAGTGTGAACTCCAGCGAACGCGCGGCAGGGGTGCAGCAGGAGCTGCGGCTTCATGCCTGTTTCCCCCGCTCAAATTGCTTCCCACAAAGAAACATAAATGCTACTAAAGTACACAGCAAATAAGAAGTTCTTTTACTTAGATGATTTTATTCATTGGTAAACAGTGCCGGTGTTCTGACGAGTTCAGCTACTTACCGAGACGTTCCATCGAGCCCTTTTGCGCTTGTGCAGTTCCACCGTTTGGGGGTTATGGTTAGGTTTTAGGGGTTTGGGTTAGGGTTAGGGTATTAGGGTTTTTTGGGGGGTTAGGGTAAGGGTTAGGGATATCGATTAGCACTACGGTAGCCTAGCTCGACAAAGTAGCTCAACTCGTCGGAACACCGGCAATGCAGAGGGAGCAGGTACTTCTAGTTCTAGAGGCGCGAGAAGCATGAAGAGCACCGCGCAACCGTCCGCGACAAAGTGAAATCGGCTCGCTATTCGGCACCAGCTCAGAAGGGGGCGCTCTAGGCGACCGCCGATGTTCCCTAATGGGATGAGGGGCGCTGACAGTGTTTGTCACTTACAAATCTCTTTCTATGGGATAAAATTACAGAAGCCAATTCACCTTGGTATTTTGAAGACAAATTGCAAATCACAGTTCAGCTCTTACACAGTATTCAACAAGGTGGGAATACACAGATCAGCCATAACATGAAAACCGCTGACAAGTGAAGGGAATTGATTATCTCTTTACAATGGCATTTGTGAAGGGCACCATTACATATTAGGCAAGTGAACAGTCAGTTCTTGAAATTTATGTTTTAGAAGCAGGGATAAATTGGCAAGCATAATTGAGCGATTTTGACAAGGGCCAGATTGTGATGGCTAGATGACTGGGTCAGAGCATCTCCGGAACTGCAGGTCTTGTGGGGTGTTCCTGGTATGCAGTGGTCAGTACCTATAGAAAGTGGTCCAAGGAAGGTCAATCGGTGAACCGGTGACAGGGTCCTGGGTGCCCAAGGCTCATTGATGCACGTGGGGAGTGAAGGCCAGCCCATCTGGTCCCATCCTACAGGAGAGCTGCTTGCTAAACAGGTTAAGTCTGGATCCGGTAGAAAGGTGTCAGAAGACACAGTGCATTGCAGTTTGCTGCGTATGGGGCTGCATTGCTGCAGACTGGTCAGAGTGGCCATGCTGACCCCTGTCTATGGCCAAATGCGCCTACAATGGGCATGTGAGCGTCAGAACTGGACCATGGAGCAATGTGGCAGAGTCTGATGAGTGATGTTTTCTGTTACATCATGCGGACGGCCAGGTGCATGTTTACCTGAGGAAGAGATGGCACTGGGAATAATTAAGGGAAGAAGCCAAGCTAGAGGAGGCAGTGTGATGCTCTGGGCAATGGTCTGTAGGGAAATCTTCAGTCCTGGCATTCATGTGGGTGTTACGGACCACCTACTGTACGTAAACATTGTTGCAGACCAAGGACACCCATTCATGGCAGTGCTATTCCCTGATGGCAGTACTATTCCCTGATGGCAGTGCTATTCCCTGATGGCAGTGCTATTCCCTGATGGCAGTGCTATTCCCTGATGGCAGTGGCCTCTTTCAGAAGGTGCCCCGCCACACTGCAAAAGTTATTCAGGAATAGTTTCAGGGACATAAAAAGAGTTCAAGGTGTTTATTTAGCCTCCAAATTCCCCAGATCTCAATCCGATCAAGCTTCTATGGGATTTGCTGGACAAACAAGTCTGACCAATGGAGGTCCTGATTCACAACTTGCACGACTTAAAGGACCCGCTGCCAATGTCTCGGTGCCAGATACCACAGGACACCTTCAGAGGTCTTGTGGCGTCCAGGCCTCGATGGGCCAGAGCTGTTTTTGTGACATGAGTGATCTACAAAATACTAGGCATGTGGTTTTAATGTTATGACTGATCTGTGTAAATGCATAGATCTTCATACCTAACCCTGTGTAGTTTATGTCTCTCAGCCACTTTTGAGGCAGTCTGACATGCCTTGACATTTTAAAATATGTTGCCTATCTAAAAACATTTATCCCAAAGTGCTATTATTCAGAACAAACTGATTCAGCCCTTTCTTTGGATGGACCAAAGAAAAACAATGACAAGACCCTAGACGACAAAACCATCTATGCTGGATATCGGCTTTCCATACAATGAAAATTCCATCATTTCATTCAACCTGTTAGAACAATTTATGATATTTTTTCATATATATATTTCCTATACAGATATCAGTTCTTAAAAATAGCTAGCAATCGGGGAATCATTTACTAGTCAGATATGTCCCGAAACATTAAATGGCGAAACGAAAGAGACTTCAAACTTTCAGTGAGAAGGATAAGTTTATATGCATCACTTACAATGTGTGAATCAAGCGATCTTGCTGTAAGTTACAAAAAATGCTGCTGCAATAATAATGGCTCAGGTTACGATGTAATCACGTCACACCAGCTCAAAAACACCTGCACTGGCTTTTAAAATTCTTCTATTCAGCCATTAGGAACCACACTGGCAAGCAAGACCATATTTAACCGAACATCTGAATGTTCACACATCCAGTTGCACTTGGATCAATACACTCAAGTTACCCTAATAGTCTGGGCATTGTAATTCAATAAAGCAGGACGTGCATCTCGAAGGCTTGCTTGACGTCAAAGATCTTTCGCCAGAGAAACATTGTATAATCCCTCAGCTTCCAGTCCTGGCTCCGGATTATTTCATGCACGACAATGCAGATATTACTCATGCTACTAAGAATGATTAAGTTACACGTAATTTTCATAACAGTAATAATAGTTACATTGATCATAAATAACACTGAAAAAATTATGTAAGTCCTGCATCAATATTGCAGTTTCCAGGGCCACTGTTAAGAGGGAAAGATGATTGGAACATAATTTTATTGGTCAGAACTGGGGGACCAATGAAATTTGCTTTCATCGCCCGCATCACTTCCTATCAAAAATCCCTAATATTGAGTAAAAACACAATGAAAAGCAACAGGAATGTGCATCAACAGACATATATAACGTATATTAATCTTCAGCATGTTTAATGGCATAACATGAAAATTACCAAAAGCAAACTTTTCTGAGCACAAGGTATATCTGGGAATCACATGAAATGGTGGAATTTTCTCTTTATGGAAAGTCAATATCCAGCATATGTGTTTTAGTGTTATGTCATTCCTTTGGTCCATTCTCAGTAATAGCAGAGGGCTCCTCCCAATTATCTTACCTAGTTATATTTGACCAATCTAGTTGTTTTCAGACTTTTTAAGCTTAAAAATAGTCACACTGGCAGACAGGTTATTTGGGTTTATCAGAGATTGCACTCTTCTTCGTATACGTCGATATGTGCAAAAATATCTTCATATATTCTGCATTCAAATACCATAGTTATATTTTAAATGCCACATAGATTAGACAATGTTGAGTGTTGAATTTCATTGACTAGTTATATGTAGATTTGAACTTTTTTTTTAAAAAAAAGAGATAAAAATTTAAGAACTTAAATTTTCTACCTCGTATTCTAAAGTAGCTGAAGCCTTAGGAATTTGCCCTCATTCGTAAGGCTATGTGCTCCTTAATACACTGGGCATTGTAGAATATTTCAAGCAATTTGCATAAGATGAACCTCAGCTGTAACATTGGACATGTGTATTATTCGCCGCATATGCTCTCCCACTTTAGCTGTGAGGTCAACCAATTCTCCAGACACAGGAACAGGGACTAACCAGTAATTAGATATATATCTTACAGGTACGTAGACTGGAATGCGTGAGACTGATGTTGTTACCAGGCTCCCTCTACTGACCGGATTGAGACACGACAATACGAAATTAGTCACGCCAATAGGCTACGTTTTCACAATGCGGCAGGAACTATCCGAGAACAAAATTAAAAGAAAAGCAAATGTTCTTTCAAGTTTTAAAACTGAGGAACTTTTAACCTAAGTAGCTCGCTGTGAAACTTTACTGAAATTAAAATTCAGTGAGATGACACAGACCACCTTTGCGTCATGGTCGAGA
The DNA here is from genome assembly GCF_023856365.1 of Brienomyrus brachyistius. Taxonomy (NCBI): domain Eukaryota; kingdom Metazoa; phylum Chordata; class Actinopteri; order Osteoglossiformes; family Mormyridae; genus Brienomyrus; species Brienomyrus brachyistius. The sequence goes on along the minus strand of NC_064550.1, from coordinate 20,384,839 downwards.
TATCGGGTTCATAAGAGATTTAGCGCTATGGTTTCCAGAGATGTGCTTTAATTAGTAGTTATGGCCTATCTGAATAATTACTTAAGTAATGTAATTACCCGAGGTAGAGCAACAGTCAGAATACTCTTCCATTTCAGAATTAAGGTTGGGGTATTGCGATGGATTGGGTTGGTAACTCGAGACTTGCAGTGTCTGATGAATTAATAAAGCGTCTCTTCGATAAGCATTTAATTTGCAATGTCCCTCAATAATTTCAATTCTGTACCCACAATTCTCATTATTCACAAAAAAATGTAGCTAGGTCAGGATTTTATTTCACTTCCACAGCAGATACTCATTCCAAGCTTAATCAAAACTCAACATCGCCAAATTTTCCAGTTGACCTAGGACAAAAATTAGCTATTAAAATGCCCATGCAAAACGCTGTAGCTAGCGCATGCCATGCGTGACATTTAAACTGTAGGGCAACGCAGCATCTCATTTTTAGTGAGCACTAAGCTAACGAGTGACATTCTATGGATGTGGGCAGCTATAATATTCTACACGTATAATGAGCATGTTATAGACCAGACAGGTATGTTATGGGATCTGTGCTATCCTAGACGATGGGAAGACGTCTTATTCAGTCGCGGCTTAGGGATGGGCTTCAGAAAATCTTCTGGGGAAATGGAGATATCTGCAGTTTTCTGAATGGTAGCTGAATTGACACTTTTGCTGCGGCTAGGAGCGGCGTGCTTAGCCTGGAAGTCTATGGTGGCATATTCTGTGCCGGTACTTGTAGGCAGCGTTCTCTGGCCGGCAGAGGACTGTCTCTGAAAGACCTGGACCTCAGCATACTGGATTTCCTCTTCCGACTTCTTCTTCTTCTTCGGAACTGAATACACAGGCGCCTCTGCTACAGTGTCATACACGTGCGTCTCGGCTGACTGATGAGGGAAGTAACACACAAGAAAAAACTATGAAAACACCAATTACCATTCACCGATAACACCAATTACCATTCACCAATAACACCAATTACCATTCGCCAATTACCTCATTCATATTTTAAAACAGTCTTTCCCAATCCGGTCCTCAGGGACCCACAGACAGTCCATGTTTTTGCAAGGAGCTGGGAGGGATGAAAAATGTGGGCCGACTCTGGATCCCAGAGGATCGGACTGGGAGACACTATTTTAAAACATACATTAAAAGCATTTGGGATTTACCTTTATTAATACTGCTGCCCAAAAAGTAATTCTCCTCGAGGGATCAATAAAGTTCTGTCTCATCCATATCTTATTTTAATGTATTGGATCGAACCTGTAATTGTGTCTTTTGTTAACCTACATTTTACTTTAGATGGATAATTGTGTTATGTGACATTATTTGGAACATAAATCTTTCACAGTGTTGCTTAATTTGCATCACAGTTCTACAAACCACACAGATGGGAAAACATGGCACTGGGCACATTACCCCACGGTGTGGATCCTCGGGAGGGACTGAAAACACAAAAGAAGACAGAACACTGTGCATTCCTGTCTCGGTTACCACAGAACACTGTGCATTCTTGCCTGGTTACCATAGTACACTGTCCCTGGCTACCAGAGAACGCTATACATTCTTGCACTAGCACAACACATACATGTTTATTTAATTAGCAGACACATTTGTCAAAAGCAAGATACAAGAGAGGCAAATAATGAAATATATTTTAAGCAAACAGCTGTCAAGCAGGCAACTTGGCACAGGTGTAGCTAGGCTGAACTAACAATATGCCAAGGTTCAAATGTAATTATTAATACAGAACACTGCCTTCTTGTACAAGTTGCCATGGAAACACACATTCATGTACTAGTTTTAAGAAAACATCGGAAACAATGTGAAAATTCTAATCTAATTTGTTTTGCCAATATGTGCTCCACATATGTCAATGGTTTATGATAAACCCACTCGTCTTTTGGTGTACGTAATCATTATGCAGCTATATTTTCAAAAGTGTAGGAATTGATGAGGACGTTTTGTGCTGAAACTGAGCACTGCAATAAAATGTTTATACTGAAAGCGTTTATTCATGTACAGGTGCCTCAAAAGCTACTGAAAAATTTGGACAACAGAACTCATACAGACAACCCTGGAAAATAACGTTTGTTCTGCAGTTTAGTGACGTAATTCAATAAGGTGTTTGATGGATGTAGACTAAGCTGAGAAATAGATTGGTTGTGATTTGTGTGATTTGGGTTTCCTCCGGGTACTCTGGTTTCCCCCCCACAGTCCAAAAACATGCTGAGGCTAATTGGAGTTCCTAAATTGCCCGTAGGAGCCCATGGTTGAGTGAATGGTGTGTGAATGTGCCCTGCGATGGGCTGGCCCCCCATCCTGGGTTGTTCCCTGCCTCGTGCCCATTGCTTCCGGGATAGGCTCTGGACCCCCCGCGACCCAGTAGGATAAGCGGTTTGGAAGATGGATGGATGGATGAAACAGCAGGTTAAATTGCTAAGACCAAACATGTAGTACTACCTTTCTTTTTCCTTGATTGGTTCGTGACCTTCCGAGGATTTAAGCCCCACCTGAAAAACAAGAATTCCACTGACATTTGGTTCTTGTCTGGATCTATCACATGTGTCTTTTCCCCATTTGACCAGCAGTGCTCACTTGCTGTCTCGTTTGATGTCACCCTAGTATGTTTCCCTGCTACCTGCTACCACCACATAGTGTAACAGCGTTAACAGTCAGCTACTGTCCTGATTCCCCTTTTGTTGTCGGTTCAAGCCTGACTAGAAGCCTGACTCAACTAATTACTTTAATATATATATATTATATTGTGTTTTCATGTTTTCTTTGTGTATCATGTATTTCAGTTTCAGTTCCTTGTTCTGTTTCCTGTTTGTAGTTTGTTCAGTTTTCCTTCTTTTAGTTTCCATTGGTGTTCTGAACCTTCTGCATCTGTTAATTGACTTTACCTTCGATGCCGCTAGTTTGTAACAGCCCACACCTGTCCCTTGTTAGCCCTTGTTATCCATGTGTATATATGTCCCTGTCCTTGCAGTGTTTTCTCATCTGGTCATTGTGGGTGTTCCTATGTTGTTAGTGTTCCTATGTTGTTAGTGTTCCTATGTTGTTAGTGTTCCTATGTTGTTAGTGTTCCTATGTTGTTAGTGTTCCTATGTTGTTAGTGTTCCTCTCTTTGGTCGGTTCCCACATTTCTTCTTGGTGATACTTTTAATGCCAGCTTTCTTTGTGGTCAGTTGTGTTTCCTTGTTCTTAGTTTTTGTTAGTTCTCCTTTTACCCCATTTTGTTTTGACCCCCTAGTGGTACCTTGATTTTCTGGTTCTCCCTTTGTGTCGTGCTTTCTTAAATTAATTTTGTTGGAGCTGCTATGCGGATTGTCTCCCCTTCATCATGTCCCACTGTAACGGTTCTTTATTTTGTGTTGGTCTTTTCAACAGGGATTTCCAGTAACGCAACACCACAGGACAGAGAAATCAATGTATTGATTTCAATATGTTGCTGTATAGAAATATGTAAAAAAATAGTGTTTGGCCTGTATACTGCTGCTATTGTACAGCAGTACTGTAAGATTTCAGAAATCTGTCTTTAATCTCCACATTAGTCTGGGTAGTATTCTGTGGTGTAACATAACTACATGTAAATCATACAAGATAATGTACAACGAATCATGCTGCAACTGGATTTTAGAGGCGGAATATTTTCAAGGTTCATGAGTGCTTACCATTAGCTGACTATTTGATGAGCTGTTAAGTTTGCGTCTTTAACAAACGTGAACAGCTAAGATACGATGCGGCCAAGACTTGTATAATTCAGTAACAAATATTTTCTCTCATGACTTACTGGTGGTATTTAGCATGACCCATGGCACTATTTTGCCCAAATAATTTACTATTTTCTGACATATCCAAACAAGTGTTTTGGATCGATTTTATGGAAACAGCAAGCGCCACTGAAAGAGTTGGGGAATGGATCAGAACAAATCTTTTAGGTCAGTGTTTCCCAAACCAGGCTTCAGGGCACACTGGATGGCTCCACATTTTTGTTTGATCCCAGTTCCCAGCACGCATGTAAGGTATTTAGAGTTTAGGTCAGACGTTCTAGGAACTAACAAAAATGTGGATCTGTCCGTCGTGCCCCAAGGACTGGTTTGGGAAACGCCGCTTTACATGAACGTAATGAAACGAACTGTCCCAAAGAAGCAATTTCGCCCAGCTTTACTAGGATTGCATTCCTGAAGAACCAGTCGGATCGGTATCCCAAAAGGCTTCTCCAGTTTCCGGTGTTTATCATCCCTAGCCACCCCTCCCAGCTGCCAATCGCCTTGGTTGTTTGCCCTCCCTATTTTAGCAAACCCTTTACCGAACCCTGGTGCATAATCGCCAGATTCAATCTCAGCGTTTGCGCAATCTTTCTGAGCTTCACTGTTTTTCTGTCACCTGACTGACTGCTCTGCTTGTCTCGATCTCGGCTTTATTCTCCGATTTGGTTTGTGTTTGTTTCTCTCCGCCTGTTTTCCAACCCTCGCCAGTTTGACCATGACATTTCTGCCTGCCTTTGATTAAAGACAATTTGGAGCCTTTTGCGAGTCTGAATCTTTTCTCTGTCCGCACCGTAACGCTACAAGGAAACGAGGCGCATTTTTTTCCGAAGTATGGCTGTACTCTTTTGGGTGGTTAATAATTCACAGCCAAAGTTAGTCAATGGCAGACGTCGTTATGTTAAGAGAAATGTTTTCCCATTGAATTGTTTTCTGAATTCTCAATATAAGGTGAACTACTTTAATGGTTTTGAAACCTCTGTCTAATAGACTTTTAAAAATGACAAAATACTCCGCAAATATGGTAAGCAGCTGATCAAATTCATAAGATGAACAAAGTTGTGAAAAGCTTTAAGTCCTTTTTTGGCGTAACCTGAACGTACGCTTCTCAGCACTGACAACCTTTATCCCAATACACTATATGGAGAATACTATCGGTATATAGGATACCTAAAGATCAATTTAATAAGTTTCAAAAATACATTTTAAATCATCCCTTATTAGGCACATAATGAGTGTGTTCTGGTAGTTTTCTTGCAAAACTTGACTTACCTGTCAATTGTCTTAGTGAAGTAGTTTCCCATATCGATGCATGCTGGCTTCCCGGGGAAGCGCACGGCGCTGTGCGAAATGCGGCTTCCTCCTAACAAGAAGAAAATGAACTTGGATCACCGAGTAATACGTTAATAAGTCCAGATGAAGAGACTGCACGGTGTAAAATATTATTTCCTCGTTTCTTGGCCACGGCAACTGCGTTTAAAACGGAAGTGCACGCATGAGGTGTAGTGAGTTGGCGTGAATTGCGGCGCAGGTGAAATCTGCGCAAGTTCCAATATTAATATAAATACGTAAAAAGTGATAGTCTGTAATAAAATACAGTAACTGTCTTATTTCTTGCCTAAACGCTTCAATATCACATCATGATATATCCTACTTGTTAGTGTTATGAATTACTTCTTGAATGTTAATTTGTACAGTCCGTCTTATGGATTTCAGCATTAGAGTTCAGTTAAAAATACTCGTCTCCAAGTTATTAGGTATTATAGTTTTACTAGAGAGAGCCAAAACGAAAAATTGTAGTAAAGAATAACTTGTTTTGAAATTTATGAGCATGAAAACTGGTCTGCGTGCTTATAAATAAATACAGTGTGCCAATATCTGTGAGGGATTCAAACGGGTTCATGCTGATACAGGTCACTAATATTGAATTTATTTCCTACTAAGTGCTCCTGCTTTCACCACCGAAAGGAAATACCGGATGAAGACTCGAAGAAAAAAATCGGAAAACCGGGCATATAGCGCCTCTTTCTGGCCAGAACCTCAAATTTCATCATGGGAAACGATTGGTGGTGAGTAAATGATGAAACCTCATGCAAACTTTAGATACGGTTCTTCGTCTTGTGCTTTTGGGGTATTTTGCCGAGCTACATGTAGTGCAAAAGGAATAAACTAAAACCTGGCACATTTATTGGCCGAATATAGTCAAACATTTGGGGAATACAATAACAAACGGTACAATCATGTCTCTTTTGTGACCAAAGAAGGGACTGTGCTGTTGTCCTTTTGATTTTATTGCAGATTTTATTCGAGTTCACAACTCATAACCCTGCTAATTCTAATAATCGGCACAAAATATAAGTAGCAAACATTTCTTAATTAAAAGTAATATTCAAAGGAAGGCTGTCGCTCCAACAAAATATTCCTTTATTTTCAATCAAGATGTCTTTTCTCCTTTCTTAGCCACGTTGATCTTTACGTCGTTGATGACCGGCTGGAGGTCATCGCTCCTACGCGGTGCTTCCAAGCAGAGGATACCATCATGAGAAAGCGTGGCTTTCATTAACAGGGGGTCCACGCCCAGCGGCACAATGTAAGTGCGTGTGAACTCTCGGCTGACGAAGCCGTGCTGGTCCAGCCTCTGGCCGTGGTGCCCCGTCACCTCCAGCAGATTGTCCACGGTGCGCACACTCAGCTCGTCCGGCGTGAACTGGCACACGTCCAGTAGGACCCGGAACCAGTCCTCCTCGCACTCCACCTGCGAGAAGCCCCGCTCCAGCTGCTTGTTGATCCGGGGACGGATGTAGTATCCGTGGTAGAGTGTGGGCGTGAGGAGGTCCTGAGGACTTAAAGCTGGGAGGATGGAGTATTGTGGGGAAGATGAACATTTAGTTTGTTTTTACGCTAAAGCACGAAAGAACAGCAATATAACGTAATGGAGCTCCTTTGTCGTTAATTATTTTAGGGATTACGTTTATTCTGAATACTGTAAAATAAAGCTATAAAAGAAAAACTTACACTCCGTTAAGACAAAAAACAAACAGATAAATGTTTATATATATATATATATATATATATATATATATATATATATATATAAACAAGTCAGATTATTTGGAGATTGTCATATGCAAACAGCTCCTCTATGTCTACACTTAACAGGTCTTAATAAAAACAGTAAAATCTATATTTATAATTATTGAGCCAGAATTAATTCAAGTGCTTGTAGTTCTAAATGGAAGTAATAAGGAACTTACAATTTACAAACTTTGCACACAACTTACAAAGTGTGTGTAAGCATCTGAGAATGTTACAGCTTATTTAAATTCCCCTGTTGCCATATATTTTCTCCCTGGAGCATTTAAATACTTTCAATATTGTGTGAAAACTGGCTTCCTGAAAAAAAAAAAAAAATCGCGTGTGGACATTACCGTTGTAATATCGTAAACAGGAATCTAAAAATAGAATTTAAACACAATTCATTAACGATTAGTATCCCCAGAAAATGTAATGTTGGTGTTGTCATGACTTTGAGCTATTTTCATAAGGTGATGCTTGTTAAGTCTTTTAATAGTTCAGATTGACTGGCCTTGGGTTTGTTCCATCTCCAAAGCAGTGAAGCGGCTGTTTATTTTTGGATTTTGGAGTTGGGGATTCTCTTTCAGTTACTTTAGCGCTAATGAAACTCATCCTCTTAGCCTAGTTTCATCAGAAAGCTAAGAGCTATGGTGCGTCACAGGGAAAATGCTTAACGTGTCCTCTCAGAGAGAATTATGGCCCATTCCAATCCGAAATCACTTTAACAAGACTGCTGGTGTCTCTGTTTTCAATAAACCATATGCTGATCCTGTGCTCTCTGATTAAAAATTGATGTAGAGAGACTTGGTACAGTAACCAGCCTTCTAGCCTACCAATCTGGAGCGGCACCCCGTCTCGAAAGAGGGAGGCCCAGACGGATCATTCATTCAGCCAGAGGTCCTGAAATGAACTCTGAACTTTTGCTGGGTGGTCCTAAATCCCACGTGAAATTTGAGAGCTAATGGAGGTACGAATTGCTTGTTCAAAAGATGTCATCGGATAATCGTGGGCGACTCGTAAGAGCGGTAGACAAAAAGTCACCCGGGCTGATTCCAATGTCATCATTTGTGTAAACATGATGCCGTCCATCCCGTGTCAGCACAATAATCTACAAAGTTCTAGAAAGTGCTTTGCCTTTCCTGTTCTTTAGTATGCTCCGCTGTGGCAACGTTTTATGGGAACACTGGGGAAAAAATAATAATAATTCCCTTACCCTCCCCAAAATTCTGGTCGTAGATGCGACTGGGGGAAGCCATCTCGTACTCGGTGCTCATCGGGTAGGCGTGGGGTATGGTGCGCTCGGCCATGCTGACCCAGATACGACGAACAACCCTTAGGGGAGAGAAGGAGGGGAAAAAACAATCCGAAAGCCTGAGAGAAATGGGGAAGTAAATAAAAGGAGCTCGGTGCGTAGGAAGGACTGAGCTTGTTTCTGTGAGAGAAGGGTAATAAAATGCTACCAGGAATAGCTCCTGTCAAGCATGCCAGCGTGGAGACCCCCCCAGCAACGACGTTTACATAAGGGGGTACGCCGCTAGGGCATTCAGGCAGCCTGATCTGTTTAATAGACACAAGGACTCCGAGACAAGCAGGGGGCAGCCGATGTTTTCGGCATTACGCTGAGGGGGAATAAGCTCCAAAATGTGTCAGATTACGTCTCCAGAAAAGCGCAGCGTCGCGTGGGGGCTTAATTTCGCAAAAACACTGAAATAGACAAGCGGGTTAGAAATTAGTCTCCTTTTCCTCGCCGGCTGTACCTCTGGCTGAGAACATGCTCTCTGTCTGCCTCCAGTGAGGTTATGAGTCATTGTCAAAACATAAAAAAGACTTTAATAGCTGGGTCAGAATGAGACATGGGTTTGTGCTTTGAGTTCCTTTGTGATGACTGACCAATCGCGGACCACCATTGTCCCAGGCACCACTAAAAAAAAAAAAACAACCCCCCCCAATTCTTAGTTTGGAAGTTAGATATACTGTTAATTAACTTTAACGTTGATTTTATTTATCTGTTGATTTATAACAGTCACTTGCAAGTATTCTAAATGATGATATATTTGTATTAAATCCAATACTTATGATCCAATAAAACAATGATTATGGGGTCATTGATGTTCTACAAACCCCAGCACTGAATCAAATTAGCCCTATGATGGGCTGGCCCCCCGCCCAAGGTTATTCCCTGCCTTGCACCCATAGCTTCCAGGGTAAGGTTCGGACCCCCATGTCCCCGCAGAGGACAAGTCGGTATGGAAAATGTGTGGATGGATGGATGGATGGATAGATAATTTAACGTATAAGTTATCAAAACATACCATTTCCGCATATCTGTAATCTCATATGTCCGACCTTCCGAACCTCTCATCCAGCACAGGATCTCGGCAAGTCTGAAGCCTGTGACAGGAAGCAGAGGGACCACAGTCACACACACTCAGGACAAGTTAAGAGTCACCAGTTCACCTAACTGGGTGCTTTTGGACTGCAGGAGAAAACGTGCAGATAGGAGAACATTGGAATATCATTCATCGATGACTCAATGATTCAATAACTCAAACCCACAGCTGTGAGGAACTGCTGCTTGGCACAGAACCACCAAACTGCCTTTCTAATCAAATATATGATTATTATGTATGACTGCACTGTTTACTTGGGGGGGAAAAATAGTCACACACTTCAATATTTCATTGGACTTTCCTTAGCTTTGATTATGGTGCACATTCGTCACTGCATTGTTTCTGGGTGCTGATGCAACATCTCAAGTTTTTTTTTTCACCCAGATTTGCATTTATTTCTCATCCAGATCTTGTGTTGATGATCGGCGAGTTGAACCACTCTGTAAGGTCTTCTTCAGCACATCCCAGACTTCCAATGGGGTTAAGGTCAAGACTCTGTGGTGGCCAATTCGTGTCTGAAAATGATTCCTCACGCTTCCTGAACCACTCTATGACAATTCGAGCTCGATGAATCTTAGCGTTATCATCCTGTAATATGCCCATGCCGTTAGTGAAGGAAAAAATCCATTGATGGGATAGACTGGCCATTCAGTAGCTTCAGGTAGTCAGCTGACTTCACTTTACTGCTGCATAACGTTGCTGAGCTGTAATAATGATCCAGTCATTTTCCCTTAAGTACTGGCTGATTTAAATTCAAAGTGACTGACTTTTTTGAACAGGCAGTGTATATTGCCATCTAAAGGATATCTAGGGAATGACTAGGTGACTCTCAGCAGTGCCCCCAGGCCCTGGGTACACTCCAGGAGCGAGGGTTGGGCCGCCCTGTGGACTATGCGCTGACAGCGATGTGCCCTGGTGTTTTTCATGGGGATTAGCTCTTTATAGAGCTTGCCCCAGCAAAGTCTAGCGGTACAGCACTGGCCCCCGCCTCTATTATAATCACAGACTCATCGCCTGGGTCTCAGGGGACAAAGCCTGGAAGGGCAGAGACCAGAACTGGTGGGGAACGGATTCAGCAGAGCGTGGCGGAGTTAATCCCCCCTGGCACATGGGGGCGCCATGAACGAGGGCCAAGTTTCAAAAGCCAGGGGCCGAAATGTCCTGGGCCTGGAGTTGGTGCAGAGATGCACACATTCCAGCGATGTGAGCCTGAAGAAATCGGCATGAGGCAAACTCTACCCCCCCCCCCCCCCGCCCACCCCCAAACACACACACAAAAAGTGCTGGAGTCTGACTGAATGAGATCAGATTACTGGTCGAAATAAATATGCGGTGAATGGCACAGGAGAGAGAGACAGAGAGAGACAGAGGCTAGTCATTCGGGACGGAGGCCAAAAAACTGTTTACATCACTGTTCGAGAAGGATCGGGGGAGGCTGTCCGGCTGGCACTGGCTGGCGGATGTGGGTATATAAAAGCGGGCAGGGAGAGCTGGGCACTGAAGTTGGTGCATAGAATAGACGTGCCACCCCCAGACGAGATGGACATCGCCATCCACCAGCCCTGGTCGCGCCGCTCATTCTTCTCCTCCTTCCTACCCAGCCGGATCTTCGACCAGCATTTCGGGGAGCCGGTGGCGGAGTCGGAGCTGCTGCCGCCGTTCCCCTCGCTGTACTACTCCCGGCCCTGGTTCCTGCGCCTCCTGAACTGGGGTGACACCGGCCTTTCGGAGGTGAGTGTGTGGAGGATGCCAGGGGCGTGATGGCGCCTGTACTAGTCGACACCAGTCAACTCATTAGGCGAGATAGGCGGCCACCTTGGGTGCCATCTCCTTGGGGGGGGGGTGTCAACTTATGGGGAAGATGGTGGCGCAGGAGGTAGTGCTATTGTTCGGCAATTGGAGGGTTGTAGGTTCGAGCCCTGGTTCCTCCTGACCCCGTCAAAGTGTCCTTGAGCAAGACACTGAACCCCAGATTGCTCCTGCTGTGCAGGTTGGCACCTGGCATGGCAGCCTCCGCCACCGGTGTGTGAATGGGTGTGTGGATGGGTGAATGTGAGGCGTGAAATGTAAAGTGCTCTGTGTGCTCATAAGAGTAGAAAAGCGCTATATAAATGCGTCCATTTACCATTTATAGAACTGCTGCCATCCCAGGAAGGCTTCACAGCTGGTACAAGGAGCATGTGAAAACTGAGACGAAGTAAAATTGGGGGATGATGTTTGCCTGGGTGGGGTTGGGGATGGAGCACTAGTGGGGAAGGGTTTGTCTGGCATTGGTGCCAACCGGTGTTTTCGACTGATGTTACGTTCCTCCTGAGTAACGATAACTCAAACTTACTTATAAAGTTACAGTAAAAAAATCGACCAGCTCCTAAGCCAATGGTACTGTAAGGTGGTAACCGCGGCAACAGCATGGCACTCAGTGTAGCGAGTGTGTTAGGCTAGATGAAGGTGGAGTAGGTACTGGAGTCATTTTATTGAATCACATTTTACTGTAGCTCAACATTAGAGCATTGTGCTGACAATGTGAAGGTTGTGTGTTCAAATCCCAGGGAGCATGTATAAATTGTAACTCCTGTACAGTAAGTTGCTTTGTATAAAAGTGTCAGATTAACGAGTGTAGGATACAGCTGATAGTTCTTTGCTCGCCGTGGGGAAATTCTCTTTATGGCTCCTCCATCTTGCTCTCTCTAGGTGAGAGCAAGACGGCTGCAAAGGGCAGCCACCTGTTGTGGGGGTAGGGTTAAGGGTTTCACCCAATGACCTATAGATGTGCTGAGGCTGGGCTTGAACCAGCAATCTTCTGATCACATGCCCAGAGGCTAAGCCCACTGAGCTACACACTGGTCCTAGGCTACCCCACACATTATGTGATACAGGCTCTTTTTAAAAAGTGCATTGTCACGCTACTTTCCACAGTGGTAATCCAGACCCCGAAAAAGCCTTAAATCCTTCATGCCTTTGTTACGGCTTTTCAGTTCAGCACTGAGCTGCAGGTGCCGTAACTTTCCTGGAGAATGATAAACATTCTCTGGCCACCTAGCCTTATTGTTAATTCATGCTAAATGCAGCTCGATTCATATAAACACTTGAAAAATTAACCCCGGTTAACCTGCCGTGTGATGATGAGAGTCACTGCACCCAGGGCTAATGGACGCAGTGCCCCAGGGGAACATGTGATCTCCGGAGTGCATCTCTAGGCTCAGAAGACTCTTTGCTTCTTCCTCGACCTGGTGGGCGGTGATACAATGTTGCCTCTCGCAAGGAATCCAAGAGCATCTGCCCACAGTCATAGTGAGAACAGTGGAGGCTGCTACCAGCGTGGCAGTCACTCTGAGATGCTCACGCTCGCGTTCGCGACAGAAGCTGCCAGTGTGGCTGCATAGATGCCATCGCCTGGCATCAGTGGAATGTATCGCGTGGCATATCGCTAACCAGAAACGGATCAAAATTCTAAATTTGACGACTACTGCATGTCCGTCACTATCGCACATTTGTGAAGTTGAAAATTCACAAGACAAACCATAGTAAAATAAGGAGCATTCATATCGATTAGTGAATGTGGAAAACGGATGGATGAATGGATGGATGGATGGATTGGATGGATGGATTAATGCAATGTTTCTAATCCCAGTCCTCGGGAACCTGTAAACAATCCACATTTTTGTTCTCTTCCAGTAGCCAACACACTTGTATCAGATATTCTGTGTTTCTTGATTGGTTGGGAGCTGGGAGGGAGCAAAAATGTCTATGGACTGGGTTGGGAAAGGCTGCATTAATGGATGGATAATACAGCCATGGGGAAAATTAAGAGACCACTCTATATTTTAAAAAAATCAGCATTTTTAAATCTTGTTTTAATCATGGGTTTGCTGGCAGAAGGCTACACTGAGCAGCAGGTTGGTTCCAGGTGCAGAATTTCTAAAACGGCAGGTCGCAAGAATAAGGTGAAGCAGGAGACACTGAGAACGACCAGAAACCAGCCAGGTAGAGGGCGGAAGTGACTCTCTAATGGCAGAGATGACCGTTAACTTATCTGAGATGAATTGTATCTCATGAACGTCTCTGCCCCCTGTCTCATAGACCTCCTTCACCTCTTTCTAGATGCGCACGGACAGGGATCGTTTTGTGATTAATCTGGACGTCAAGCACTTTTCCCCGGAGGAGCTGTCAGTCAAGGTCAACGGCGAGTTCATTGAGGTCCGAGGAAGGCATGAAGAACGCCAGGCAAGTGGCCTCCCGGGGGGCTTGTCTTCCCGATTCCACATGTTCAGGCCTCAAGCTGATAAAATGTGGGTTTCATCTTGTGGTACTTGTGAGAAATATAACAAGCAGGGAACGAGAAAGAAAATGAATGATTTAGTCAGAAAATTATACATACATTTAAACCGATTGAATAAAATACATTACAACAGGTGCATACATCAGTATATGATGTTGTAGGATTCTGGAATCCTGTGCAGGGGATTCCCTGCCCTTGTACCCTGCACTTCCTGGGCTAACTGTGATGTCACACTGAAATAAAACAATAAAGTCAGAAGATAATGGTGGAAGGTAATTTAAAACTCTTAAGCTGAGGAGGCGGAAGAGGGAAAAAAACTAATTTGGTAGCTGGCTGTCATTAGCAAGCTCACCCCATGAAAGGTGGCCTAGATCAAGCTAGAGTAAGTGTGTCTGTCCTCCGGCCAGGATGACCACGGCTTTGTGTCGCGGGAGTTCGTCCGGAAATACAGGCTGCCGGCAGGAGTGGTGCCGAGCGTGGTCACCTCCTCGCTGTCCTCCGATGGCGTGCTGATCATCACTGCGCCCCGCAAGCTGGATGACGTTCCTGAGCGCAACATCCCTATCACCCGAGACGGCAAGCCCGCGGTGGCCTCATCACAGGAGAAGTAGAGCTGCTGGTGTCTCCCCACAAAAACACCCCCACCTGCCCCTCGAACCCCACACCCCTGGCTCCATTTTAGGTTCATCCCCCTCCCATGCCTGAGTTTCCAACTCACACCCACTCTTCTGAAGGGTCATTGCTTCACAAATGTGCCTCCTGACTTCCTGTCACATGACCAGACTATTCTTGATGGGGTCTGTAATAGTGCCTCCTGACTTCCTGTCACATGACCAGCCTGTTCTTGATGGGGTTGTAATATAATGAAGTGCATGTAAGCTTGTGCTTGTATACATATGCGTGTGTGGATGTTCTGTGTTTTCATCAAATAACTGACAGCTCAAAAATATGCCAAAGACTGATTGTTACTGCTGATTAAGTGTGACTGCAATAGCCGACACCAAATTTCCCACATGTGGCATCAATAGGTGTCCATGCCCACTGGAAAGAAGAGAGGGTCATAAATGTATGCAACTCATAATGCAGCGTGTACCAGAGGGTGAAGCGTGTTGCAGTAACAAGGAGTCTTATGTCAGCTGGATGGATTCTTTGTTCCTCTTCTCAGTAAAGATGTTTCCCTCGTGGTCTTTTCCAGGAAAAGCACAGACTGTTCACACTCCAAGCCAGCAATAAGAGGTAGACCTTCAGTGCCATAAAGACAAACAGCAACACCAGTGAAGCGATGAGTAAAGTCCTAGAACAAGAAGGAACTGGTTTATATCCTATGTGATTTGCAGGGGCAGCATGAGAGTCGAGTTAGAACATGCAAATAAGGTCTGAGTTCATAAAGTAACAGACCAAAATGGTGGATTCTACCGCTAATGATTAATTACTCTTCAGTTTAAAATGCTAACTCGGCCTGACAGATCTTAGGTTATGAGTAACTATGGTCCAGTAACAGAGTCTGCGATATGGGTGTTTGGTTATAAATGGGGCCTGGTCTCATGGATGGTGGTTTTGACTGGAATGTTGGTCACCGAGGACCATGTGGGACAGAGAAAACAGTTTGATGCGCGTGAGCACGATGGCCAAGCGTCTGCCCCACTGTTGACGAGATTGTGTAACTCTGTTAGTCCAGTTGTAATATGTATTGGACTGGTGTTGACTTCAGAGTGTAAAATCGTCTGAGTTCCTGCCTGAGTGTTAACTATCGGATGAGTCGTGATCATTGTGACAAAAGCGTGAGTTCGGGCCAACGTGCCGGTGTGAGGTGTGAGGTTATCTAAAATATCAGAAGCATTGCTTGCACATTCCACCTGCAATTAGTTCATTCCGGTGAAACTACTGGGCTATGAGTGGCATGAGATCAGGAAGTCTTGCATTCAAGTGAAGTCAACATTTGGCATTTCCAGTGGGACCAGATACAAATACAGAAGACACATTTTCACATGCCTTTATTGTAACTCCTGCAGAACAAGAACAGAGATAAGGATGTTTGACCCTCTGTCAGTAACAAATGATTGTTGATTGGCTGAGGAGGAGTAGCTGACCCAGGCATGGAAACATGATTGGATGTTGTGTTGTTGGAAGCCTTGGAGGAGAAGGTGTATGGGCAGATAGAGCGTTCACGAGGGTATGAAAAATCTCCTATAGCCAGCAGCCCCGATTTGCTGATGATTTTCAGGCTATTTTTATGTTTCTGCAAAGAGCTCAATTGGATAGACATACTCTGTGCTGGACATTTGGACTCCTCCAGTTTATCTAAACACTTCCTATCTGAAGCTTTTCTTATGGATCTAAGTGACAACTTCAGTTTTGGTTAATGACAGCAAGGTGTGCAACACACTGAGAACAGCAGGTGGCGTATTGGTTGAGGTATCGCAACCGGCATGTCACAATGGGGAAAACGTTGAGGGGCCGAGGTAAATTCTCACAATGAAGTGACCCCACCCCTTCCCCCTCACAGGTCAGTCTCTGACCCTTATGTAGGCTATGAAGCCAGCAGTCCAATGAGTGATAAAATGGGCCAGGTGACTGGGGTGAACTGGGTTTCCCGTTAATTACCATTCCTCTGCCATTTCCACCACTTCATAACCAAACAATCCCCACAATCCCTATTAACATAATAGCTTTATTCATGTGTGACAATAACAGAGAAAATAAAGAGAACTGGTTAAAAATGACAAACTCGCTGTGACTTCTTCAGCGGACGCTGGATCGGCCATCTGCCACCTTTAGGCAAATCACTGTAGATGTGTAACAAGCACAGGAATACAAGCGCAAACCACAGAGTCACGCTAAGGACTGTTCTGTTCCGCAAGCAGCCTTTTCAAATGATATCATTTAATTTCAAAACGGTCATTTTTCTCAGCTAACCTGCCCACCACTTTGTGTTACCATGACTCCATTTTTTATGTTAGAAATGGGAATAAAGAACCTCATATTGCTTCAAGAATACTAACCAGAGGAATATTTCTCTTATTCAAGGGATTCACAACATTTTCTTTTTCAACTGAAATTCTTTGGTTTAATTCGCCTAAATAATGAAACATACAACACTCAGTCCATAACCTCTAGATAAAAGAAGTTCCGAAATGAGTTTGATTTAAACTCCGGGTCTGTATCCATAGATGTAAACATGAATATCCACAAACTCCAGCTTTTAAACCTTTCAGGGGTCCTTTCTGTTATTGACCCTCACAGCTATTCAGCAGTTTTTTCCCGCAGCATAAATTATGTACGCTGGAAAATGCACATACACAAATAGGTCAAAATGTTAGAGAAAAGGTAGGATGTATCCAACATGTCAAGAGAAAAGGCAAACCTCTGATAATCCAGATTTGGTCACAAAAGTCGCCTTTGCTGCTGGGTGGGGGTTTGATTAAGGTAGATTGATGATTACCGCACCACTACAGGCCACATGAAGGATTAACCTTTCTGTGGGGAGGAGGAGACAGCTCCAGGCTGAACCTGCTGATCAGATGTGGTCCTGGTTCTGCTCCGATGGTGCCGGGGATCTCGGAAGTCTTTCCTGTAAATGGAGTTGGGAATACCCTTCACATGCGGAGGATCTAGTTCAGGCTGGTGACCCGGAAAGCTGTGAACCTCACTCTTCAAGCCTGAAAGAGTGGAAAACATCATTCAGCAGAGGCAGACAAGATATCTGCCGGATTTAACCAACACGAGTTTCACAAATGCTATGCATAGTATCACGAATCTGTGGCTGATCCTCTTATATAAAACGTGTGACCAAGAAGTTATCAAAAGTCCTAAAATGCCTTACCAGAGGTACAATGGTGCCTCTGTGTGTTGTAGCTGGATGAGTATGCCGTCTCAAAGTAATGGGCAAACTGTAAAAGGTAAACAAACAGTTAGCACACATATGTAAATAATCCAGCAAAAACAGCAGCTTTGAATTTTTCAGAAATTAATAAGATATACGAAATTCGCAGAAATTATCTGCAAAGATGTTTGAAGAAACTCGTACCTCCCTGATTAGCCATTAGTTCTCACCTGTGACGGCAGGGGGCGCCGTTGCACTAAACGGCGGATGTCGAAGCGTTCCTCACACCAGTTGCCAATAAGGGTGCAGTTGGAGTACGCATCTTCACTGGTGGAGCAGCGCCAGCCGTACTGGCCAAATTTGTCGTCTTCTCCTAAGTCCCGCCACACTTCTCCTTGACCAGAAGCACGGAGCATATAGTAGAACGGGGGGGCGTTCTCCATCCCTGGATTATCTATGTTGAAGTCTTATAACTTTTGAAAATGCCTTAAAAGCTTCGATAAAAGTCAAATTAGATTAACTGTTTTTGATATTACTGGTTATATTATAAGAACACCGCTGCCATTCGGATGTTATATATCGATCGCCGTAATTCTTTGAATAAAATAATATCTAGGAAAAAAATGCTCGTGAAATGGTAGATGACCGAGCTGATGAGGACACCTTCTCCGTAAATAAATCCTTACCTTTGTATTACATGCTATCCCAGCGGTACTAGCAGTATACATACAGTGTTGTCACGTTGCCATGGACACAGAGCACTATAGCCCGCATCACAAACGCGCAAAATCTCATATGTGTTTTTTTCGAAAAAAGAAAACCCCTTTTATAAAAAACCCAAATTAATCTTTTACCTTTGATTGCCTCGCATATAAATCTCCGATCATACATTAATTTTCCATTCCGATGAGGGCTGCATGGCATGACACAAGGCAATCCTCTAGAAACGTGTTAAAAAGATACAAACGAGACACTAATTGAGAGCAGCGTATTTATTTATATTTATGAAAGATATTACAAGATAATAATGTAAAGTAAGGATTCTATTAAACTTGGTGCAAGTCCCTTTTGGGACTTTACATTAAGCATAATATTAATGATGCCTTCTTCCAAATCACCTGTACAGCGCACGAGCTAGCTAATCTAACATGCATTGTGAATATTGTAAATGCGGATTTCGGTGTGCAGGATGACTTCAGAATGAGCACGGACGCCAGTTTCACTCATGAGCAGTAAAAGTCCCATTTCTGTTAAAAGGACGAAAATGCGATCGTGTGATTTTTGCGGACAGAAAATAACATTTGAGATTATGCCAGGTGAAGCGGCACAGCGAAACACTTACGTCCGTCTCCACCTCCACCGTGGCCGGCATCAGCGTCCGGGTCTCCTCCACGACGCTCCTGGGGAAATGACCGAGCCGAGCCTCCTGCTCCCCGTAGTACGACCCCTGAACCTGTAGGGTGACAAAGAAAATAAAAAATTAAAGCCCCCTTTGCCGCCATGTAAACAGACCCGATATTTGTCTGGATTTTTTCCAATAGTTTTCGTTTGTAAAACATTTCAAATATTAAAAACAAACACGGAGGTTGAAGTAGATAACAGTAAAGCCATAATATTAACTACATAAAATATGCAAACAACATAAACTACTGCGCAAAAGTCACAGGCAGCCAAAGAAAGGCTGCTTAAATGATCTTCATGTTGGTGTAAAACTAAATTATAATGTCTGTCAAAGTGTGTCAGCTTAGCCATGTCAAATCTTCCCCTAAAATCCGAGTTTTTGCACCAACCATCCAATACATCCATGTATTTTTGACTGGACCACTAGCACACCTCATATAGCCTATCAATATGTCATTAACTTTTTAAACTAATTAAGTTAATCAATTAAATTGAAATTGAATAAATACATGGAATTGCTGAGGTGCCTCTGAGGGGAGGTTTGGGAACTGAAGTGGTGCTCATCTAGCCATCCAACTAGATATCAGTAACGTTTAGAAGAACAGAAGAAATTTTTACTAGTTTTCATTTGTTTTCATTGCATTGCCCTTAATTTGCATACGTTCTAACGCTAAATTGTCTTTTGTTCTGAGTCAAAGTTCATTTGCTAAATAACTATAAACACTTCTTTTGACTGCCTAAGACTTCTGTGCAGTACTTGTATAGTTTTATTTCCCATCATCCTTTGCTTGACACCCCTCCCTCCTGTGTTTCCACTCCGGCGTCCCTAGCGGAGAAACTCACGCTTCCTGCCCAGAAGAGATTCCCGCTGTCCTTCAGCATGGCGTACACGTAGACGACCTGGCCTTGTCTGATGGGGATGAAGCGGCAGTCCTGGGGGTAGAAGTCCTCCAAGGCGCGGGCCATGAGTATGACATCTGAGCATAGATATAGTACTCGTGTTGCTTCAGGCTAACATGAAGCAGCAGCAATTTCTTTACCAACATTATGCTTCCAAGCAGGCAGCAGCTCTTTGTGAAACTGAGGCAGCACATCGATGTTCATCTGAATCGTGGATTTTCTTTTTTCCCACCTGCACGGCTATAAAGTTATTCAGTGACACCAGTCTAGCATGAAGGAACCGAGCCACGAACTCTAGCCTTAGTTACTCATAACGAGCCTGGATTGAGAGGATAGTCTCTAGGGAAAGGAAAATGAAGATCCATTTTTTTTTTACATGTGTTGGTGGAAGAGCGCGGTGCGATTTCCCAGAGCGTCTGCTAGCGTTCTGGAGTGCATACTCACGGCTGCATTCCGAATCTGCGCACAGCTTCTTGTCGGAGAGCTTGGGCATCTGCCTGCCTGCGCAGACGACCCTGAGTGCTGTGCAGCACAGCAAAGCCAGCAGGATCCAGCAGATCTCTCTGCGTGCCATTTTCAGAGTCCGAGGTGGTCAGTCTGCAGAGAGAGGCACACGGACGAGCCATCCAATCGGCCGGCTGACTCCGCCCATAGCCACACCTCCTCACCCCCCACAGCCCTCAGGGTCTTCAGGCCCCTCCCTCATCAGTAGAGTTTGGACAGACACTCTTCTTGCATTTTTCATTAGTAACAACCCAGCTGGGGGTCCTGAGGGCCCTGGATGATATTTAAGGCCAAGCACCATAGGTCTTTAAGTCCTGGGGGAGCCCCTCCAACATAGGTCTATTAAACCTGGAAAACAGAGGAACAGGGAAGGGTTAAATGTCAAAAGTGTGACCCACCCAGCCCCCCCTCCACCACCTTCAAGTTTCAAATGGGCCCTTTCAGTCAAGACCGAGTGGCAAAACATAACATGTAATTAACAGGAGGGCGGGGGGGGGGGGGGGGGGGGGACTCACGGACAGTCTTCTGTTTGTTTGAATTTGACCCTCCCCCCTCCTGCCCCTCACCTGCTGTTCTGACCCAAATTTACCTCCCCAGCCAGTCACACTCCACCCTCTGTCACCCTGAGCTGGACCCAGCCAGAATGCAGTTTGCTGCCTCCCAGTTAAAAACACTGGCCACACCCTGATTGCACAAGCCTGCAAATCCCTTCCCAACTAAAACTCGGTGGAAGCACCTATCACATTCACTACAGCACGAAGTCTGTGTGAAAAAGTCCCAATCAGCTTTGCACTCCTGAATTTTGAAATTTTCTCCCGATCTTCCTCGTGACATAGGCCAAGTTACTTTAAGTAACAGGGGAATCTTTGAATTTCAGATATTTACCCTACTAATTCTCCGATTGTTTTTCTCTTAGGTATCCAGCTCAGTTGGTTGATCATAGATGTTGCGTTGAAGTCTGTAGCTTTGGGGGAGTGGCATGTGTCTTGGAGGGTTGGCCCTCGGTGCCTATGATTGGAAGGTAACTCCCAGCTAACAGAGATGTTCCCAGAACTTTAGCCAGTGTTATGCGGAAGTCTTCTCAAAGTTGCAGAGAACATTCTTCCTGTAACATTAATGGACGGTATCTTCTATGTTTCACATTTTAACTAAGGTTTTGTCAATGTCAACATCAGGGAAAACTGGATACTTTCAACATTTCCATACCTTAATTGTAACATTCGGTACATTTTCCCAAAACAAACACTTGCCAGTGAGGCTGGTTCAGATCCTAAGTTAACAGAATGGTTTCCTCACTGGCTTCTTTCGGAGGCCCATAAGCCCCCAGCTGCTCCAGTGGCTGGCTGACCGCGCTTCCTCAACTGAACTTCGCTTTTGGGTAAAAGTATGCGCTAAATAAACACGTTTGTTTTTGTTTGTTTACAAGGTGACATATAAGATGTAAAAATGTCTGGGATAGGGTCTTGTTCTATCCCCCTTCTCACTATTTTCCTAGTTTTGCAAGAACTACACACACACACACACACACACACACACACATATATATATAATATTGTGTGATTTTGGGGATCATTCATTCATTTCTATGGGAAAAATGCTAATGGTAACTATGATAATCCCATCCCCTATCCAGCCCTAACCGTAACCATAAGTCACCAAACAAAATACAAGAGTTTTTGCATTTTTAGTTTTTCATTGCAGACATGGATTTCTATAAAATGGAGCTATACCTTAAGGAAACTGGTCCCCATAAGGTAAAAAAAAATAGGTATTCATCACATTGTGGGGACATTTGGTCTTCACAAGGTAAGGTATACCCGGACCACACACACACACACATATACATATATATATATATATATATATATATATATATATATATATATATATATATATATATATATATATATATATATATATAGGATTTGGATTGTTCTTAAATTATGGATTTACATTCCAGCAAACATGAAACATTGTGTAAGCTTTTTGTACTGCATCTGTACACCCAGCCCTGCAGCTACACATGACGTCCCTCTTAAGTGGACAACCTGTCAACCTTTGTCGCAGCACGTCATTGACTCACTGTATCTTTCTCTAAATCCTTTCAGTTTTCATCCGTAAAAATTCACAAACAATTTTCCTTTTCTTGCAGTTTGGGATCTTCAGAATTCCTCAGTGAAAACCCATGTTCCTAATGGAATAAGTTTAAGAAAATGGACACTGAAGCATATGAACTTAAAAGTCCATTTTATTAATCTGTAGCACATATAACAAACAATTATATACACTTTTTAAACAGCTAATTACAAGTAGGTAATGTTTCTCTTCACTGGAGTTTTTTAACTGTACAGCACGTCCAGCTTTTACATTGTGTATCTTGGCTGAGGTCACACTGGTCACTTCCTCATTTTTACATGTTTTTCCCTGCTGCAGCCACTAGGTGGCAACATGGAGCACACGCCCAGGAAAGCCAAAATCCAGGAAGCAGCTGCGGCAAAAATATTGTCTTCCTTCTCCTGGCTTCATGTTCTCCCCTCCCTTTGTGCCTAGGTATCTATGACCACCCCCCTCCCCCCACACACTAATGAATTAGGCTGTCTGCATCCCCGCTACCTGGGCGGTGGGAGGTATCGCTGGCCGTGCTTTCGTCACAGTCACGCTGACTGACCGCCCCCAGGCTGAGTGAGCTCACCTGCGTGACTCGGGCCCCGCTCTCCTCCCTTTAGGGGTGGTGGAAGTCGCCACCCACATGGGGGCGGACTTGGGAAACAGGCTGGGGGACGGACGCCTCACGGCTAGATACCAGGTCGA
Organism: Brienomyrus brachyistius; assembly: GCF_023856365.1. Taxonomy (NCBI): domain Eukaryota; kingdom Metazoa; phylum Chordata; class Actinopteri; order Osteoglossiformes; family Mormyridae; genus Brienomyrus; species Brienomyrus brachyistius. Next base: position 20,361,844 of record NC_064550.1, on the reverse strand, counting down.
CGCCGAGGCAGAGACAGCCGGCTGCTTACTGTATCCAGGTAAGAAATGCACAGCATGAGGATCCAGGGTAACGGATGAACACACGCACATCAGAGGATTAGCTAAAAACAACTTTAAATATTCACTATTTCTGGTAGTGTCCCAGAGCTTGTGCATTGGCTTTGGTGATGGTAAATACTGCATATGAAAGGTGACAGGCGAGAGGTGTTTTCACATGGAAGTGGTGGCAGGAAGCACTTGTCTTCATGGCCTGTCAGGGGCAAAGACAAGGAACTGGGCTCCTGTGATGCTGAAGTTGAAATAGGAGGCAGCTGATGGTCAGAAGTGTCAGTCTCCCCATCTGCCTAGAGTCTCAGTAACAGGCCGATGAGACTATTGGGAATATTATGTGACAATTTAGCACCTCGGTAACAGGGCGTTTAATACGAAAACCTGTCCAGCAGACAATGAGGGGTGGAGTGGTAAGGAGAGCCGAAGACTGCTGGAATTCACGAAGCCTCACTCCTGCCACGCACGGAGAAGAGGCACAAAAGCCATCAAAGAACACGATCTTCGGGCTCGATCAGATGACATTAGTTTTGCCTGGTTTTTTTTTTGAGCATTTTCACGTAACGTGTAGTGTGTTTAGGTGTTCGTTTGACATGTATGACTTTCTATTTTAAGACGGCAGGCTGTGTTTGCAGGATCAGCAGGGGCGGGAAGAGAAGCAGGCCTAGGAGCAGGTGGAAAGGGAGTGGAGGAACAGGGAGGCTAGAACATGGAAAAGGAGAAACCTTTTCCACACTTAGATATTGACCTGGAATTTGTGTCACCGACAGGAAGTAGCTGGCTGTAAACTGTGACAACACAGACTGTCTTCGTTCGGAGGCTCAGTGGGTCGTAATGTCACAAGGAAGTTCCTGATTGGCCTGATGCATCGGGAGTGTGCTCTACAAGTGCTGACCTGGGACTGAGCTCATCAGGAAGGGACGGGGGTGTTGGTCAAGGCCGGAGTGAAGCCGACATTGTCGCAGTGAGGCGTCGGGACTCACTGGACCGCGGAAACCACAAAGCTGGTGATGATGACGGCCTGCCTGTGACATCACAGCGGTTGGCGTCATGTCGTCATTGTCACGGAGTAGCGACTCTTCCAGGAGAGACAGGATGGCCTCATCAAACCTGGAGGATTCCTTCTTCCCTTTCTCACCATCATCCCAAAACACAGGATCCGTGATCCACCCAGCATCCGTGCACGGATATGGACCCATTCCCGAGCCTGAGGTGGAGCGGTCGGGTCCACTGCGCGAGGACAGTAACCCGCTGCTCCTGGAGAGGGACCTGATCCTAGCAGCAGAGCTGGGTCAGGCTCTGCTGGAAAGGAACGAGGATCTGGCAGCTCAGCTGGAACTAAAGGAGAAGGAGGTTGAGGTGGGGTTCTGTTTTTAATCTCATGAAATTTACATATCAAAGAGAATCTGCCTACAGGAATTATTTCCCTGTTTATCTACAGAGTCCCTTGTTACTTACAGAAATTCTCCCTAGTGGAGAACAGCAGGATATGATAGACCAACAATGACGGCAGATCTTCATGCGTGAAATTGAACATTAACATAGTAGGATAAGATCGGCCAATCAGTCACCAACTTTGGTCAGCTGGCTGGCGTGAGATTTTCAATTCACGGAAGGTCTGCACACGCATTTACATGTTTATAACAGTTTTATTATTATTTATTGTACATAGTCTGCTTTGGATGCAGCTGATTTTAGTCGTATAATGAAATAATATACATTTGTTGGAAGATTTGTTGCGTGAGAGTCAGAAAGCGTGAGTGTCATGCCAGATGTGCGAGAGCTGGCAACCCTAGATAATTCTACCCCCGATCACCAATTTTATTAGGGATGTAGCCCATAAACAATATCTATATTGTTTATCGATATATCTATATAGACAATATCAAAGTTTGCATTATCCTGCTCCTGGATGGCAGTACTAGTGTTTCAAAGAGTTATTTCTTAGTTGGGACTGCACACATTCTTGTAAAACTAGGGAAATATTAAAAAGGGGGATAGAATGACCCCATCTTACCCTATATTATGAATTACTATTATGAATTAGATAGACTTTTGGGGGCAGCATGGTGGTACGCTGGTTATCACTGTTGCCTCACACTTCTGGGACTTTTGTGTGTGTATCTGTGTGTGGAGTTTGCATTTTCTCCCTGTATTATTCTGTTTTTTTCCTCTGAGTTCTTCAGTTCCCCCGAAGTATAAAACATGCTGAAGTGAATTGGAATTGTCTGTTGGTGTGGATGGCAAGTGTGTGCCCTATGATCGGTTGGCGCCCCCAAGTGTGTGCCCTATGATCGGTTGGCGCCCCCAAGTGTGTGCCCTATGATCGGTTGGCGCCCCATCCTGGGTTATTCCCAAGATAGGCTCCAGACCACTGCAGCCCCGCGTAGGAACAGCGGGTGCAGACAATGGATGAGTAGATGAGCTTTTGACAATCTAGCTTCACTATTAGCCTTCAGGATCCCTGGGAAGCACCTGTAAGATTTTTAGCAGAGTGTCAGAGCAAAAACAGGGAAGACTGGTAAGAGATGACATCATATTTATGTACAGCACAAAAAGCCACACCTGTATCGGTACCTGTGGAAGGTCTGCATAGGGTGTGTGTATGTCTCTCTGGAAGATAATGCTAGGAGGTGTGTGTGTGTGTGTGTTTGTATGGTCGCATCACAGGCGCTACAGCAGGAAAAGTTTGAGCTGCAACAGCGACTAGACGTCCTGGGGCTGGAGGGGAGCCAGCGGGAAGCCGAGCAGCTGGCGGACATCGCTGCCCTCCGCGAGCAGCTGGACCGGCAGCTCAGGCAGGCCAAGGACCGTCGGCAGGAGGAGAGCGAGCAGCTCAAGCAGCTATCCAGTCACAACCAGCGGCTAGTGGAGCAGCTGGCAGAGGTGACCAATCAGAGCGCATCGGGGCACTATGCTCCGGTGACATCCCCACAGCAGCGAGGGGTTCATGGGAATTTTACATACACAAAATTGTTTTGAGGGCAGAAGCAAAAATGATTGGTTCAGAGAGTGAACCAATCACATTATAGAGGAGGTGGGTCCAAGCAATTATATAAGATATATAAGAGGCAGAGTCCAAGATATATGATTGGTTGGTGTTCGACCTCCTCTACAACTCTGAGCCAATCATTCTGCCCTCAGAACATTTTTGTGTAAGTAAAACTCCCATGAGCCGGTGGGGGAAATCTACGCAAAACAGGTTCCAATTTTCAATTCAGTTGAATTCAAATTTTTATTTAAGGGTAGCAAATGAAGCCAAATTAATTATTTGGGGGGGGGGGACAAATCCCCCATGCCCCCCTGGTTCCTCTACCCCTACATAATTCCTTTACTAACACAGTTTCTCCAAAGAACTTCATAAATTATCAACAACCAAAGTGGCACTTACTGACATTTTAGGGTAAGAATCATGTAAGTGTATAATGAGTAAGAGCCAGAAGACAACAGAGAACGGGAGACAAAACTCCGTAGTTTGATGTAGGACAAGAAAAAAAAAAACCCTGTAAACCCAGTCGACTGCCCCTGTAAGTGAATACTAACAATCAACAAGACACTTCCAGTTTTAAGAATATATTATCAACCAGTGGGACAATATACTTAAAAGTCACTTTGTCACATCTAGAAAGAACACCCATGTGACTCGTCTTGTGAATAAAACGTCCCAGATTTAAGTGACATGAAATGCTTTGTTCTCGTCACTCTTCTTGTGGAGTACTTTCATCACAATTCAGTTGGGCAAGTCTTAGACTTGTTTGGATGTATGAGTGTCAGGTGCTTATAGTGATTTGCACATCAACATCTTTTAAATACCTGAATAATACACCCCGAACTCAGGAGCAGCACCGGTTTCTTTTTGATCCTTCCTTCTGGTTTGGAATGAGGATCAGCAGGTCTTGTCCGTCGTGCCTGTCAGACGCAGAGCATGCTCTCGCCACGCTACTTCTCCCCGGCCTGCCGCTCACCACCTCCCTACTTTCGCTCCCCCCTTGCCAGGCGGTGTCGGTGGAGCACAGCCTGCGTTCGGAGCTGCGGTCCCAGCGGGAAGAGATGGAGGATGGGAGCCTGAGCCGCTCCATCAGCTCTGCCCGGCTGGACAGCCTGCAGGCCGAGGTCGGCGTCAGTTGCCGTGCAATTAATCTCCATGGCAACGGAACCCCCACACTCTAGCTGATAATGACCCGTAGCACTTTCTGGTGGAGAAAAACCCATGTAGATCAACTTTTTGAAGGTGGGGCCCTCCCACAAAGAGTGTTTTTCAGGATTAGGGGCCAAGACGTGCACAGGCACGGACTTACACACATGAGCGATACGGCAGCTGTCAGAGCAACATTCCAAGCTGTTGACTGGAGTTAATTCCCAGCTGAGCTATGAGGCAGTAATTACCATAGCAGCTAAGGGCTCAAAGTCATGCCTCCCAAGGAGGTTTAACATCCATGGCCAATTGCTTAAGCGGGACAAGTTCGATAAAGGTGACACAACTACATAAGGGGATAAAATTGCATGAGGGTTTTGGGTGAGGGCAGAAATGTGTAAAATAAGCAGAGCTACATGTAATATCATATGCAAAGCCCCCTTTTTGGATGTATGTTCCTCTGTATTCTCTACAGAACAGGGTCCTTCAGGAGCGTAAAGTCAATGTGGAGGAGCGACTAAGATCCATGCAGGAGGACAACAGCAGGTTGCGGGTGGAGCGGGACGGTCTGAGGGGAAGGGTATCGGAGCTGCAGGCCACGCTAAGCGAGAGGGACGGGGAGGTGAGCGTGGCGGGTGGAAAGGGGACAGATATTTAACTTGGGCTAGTTAAGACCCCACAGGCAGAAGGCAAAAAGGTTTCCTATCAACGGGAAGCCAAGAGGTGTGAGGAAAGGAACTTCAGGTAGAGTTAGGGACGCGGCCACCAGTGACCCACACGTGTGTTGCTTTCTGCAGCTCGACCAAGAGCGCAGTTCGTCCTTCCAGCTGCGTACGCTGAACCACACGCTACAGCAGAGGATTCAGGATCTTGGGGGTGACGTCACCTCTGGGGGAGGTGCCATATTCCCCTTATCCCTGCAGTGTGAGATTCAGCAGTCCCAGGTACAGCCTGTTGCTTTGTGCGGCTCACAAAAACAGTAAATGGCTAATTTTCTAGTCTCCATGGCTAAGGGCGTCTGCCAAATACTGTAAATGTAAATGCATTTGTATCTGTGCCCTTTTCACCCCTATTTTCGATTACGCTGCACGATGTGTTCATGACGATGTCTGATGTGGTAACAGTTAATGATCTGTGACTGTGATTTTCATTAGTGGTCTGTCTGTCATTCTAGGCCAAAGAGGCTATTCAAGTTCATTCTGAAATCCTGCAGGAGAAAGACAACGAAATCCAGAAGCTGAAAACTGAGGTCTGATTTCAGAGACTCAGAGTATCTCCCTCTTCTTGAACCCCTTGTACAGTACATACATCGGTTGTATCAGAAATCCCCTTTATATCCTACCTGGATTTTCTGTAGCGGCCTACTGTAGATCGTAAACCTCACATGCGTCATCCCGGGGACGCCAGAAGGTGTTGTTTTTAGCTGACAGCTGTGTTTGCGAACTTTTTGCAGCTGCAGTCCAAAGATGACGAACTGGAATCTCTTAAAGAGGAGCTGCAGCCTTTCAGAGAATCTCCCGGCAAGCCGAGTTACAGGTGAGGACTCCGACCTCTGCTGAAAGGTCGTAAGGCGAAGGGCACGAACATTGATTTGATTCGAGAATTGAACCCTTGGGAGGCTCATGCCCCTGAACCCTTGGGAGGCTCATGCCCCTGAACCTTTGGGAGGCTCATGCCCATCTCCTCACAATAAAATTTTGCTGGGGGGGGGATGTCTCCCATGATGACAGTTGCAGTCTGTCCGATATTAGCCATCAGGATCAAAATGTACAGAAAAACGAGACAAATTGCTAAATGGTGAGAAAGAAATAGAGGAGGTTAAGCCCCCTAAAAACTGCGTGTGATTAGATCTCAGTTCCTGACACTGGCGGGCTCAGACCCAGCGCCTCTGAGTGTTGTCTGTCATCTTTGGTATAGCACTCTGGAGTCGGAGCTGGCCGTGACGCAGCGAGAGCGCGACTCACTGAACCAGCAGCTGCTCAGCACTATCAAGCACAAGGTGATGCTCTCGAAAGAAGTGGAGGCCTGGCAGGTAAACATCCCACGCCGGCTTCTCGGCTGAAGCGCGTGCCGCTTTCGGCTCGAGTACCAGCCCGGCGGTCTTCCCTCCCTCACTGGCTCCTTCCTCCCTCCTCGGCTTACAGGAGGACATGAGGCTGGTGATCCGGCACCAGGTGGAGCAGCGGGAGGAGAAGCAGAAGGAAAAGAGAGGCCTCAGCAGAGACTCCCGCACCAGCAAGTCCCTCCGCATGCGAGGGGAAGGGGGAAAGAAAGACAAAGGAGGCTTCTTCTCCTCATTCTTCAGTGCTGACTGAAGGCTGCCACCTGGTGGCGAGGAGGACAAAGTCCTGCGCTCTCATTCAAATCACTCTCCTTGCAGGATAATTACCACCAGAGTAATTTAGATGGCCTGTTTCTGTATCAAAGCATGTAAACTTATACATTTTTAATTCTTTTGTTATTAAATAATTATTATTAATTCATTCATCCATTCTGTTCCACTGTACCTGGCCAATAAAGTCAATTGTTTCCAAACAGATGGCAACCCTCACCTAGATATAATACAAATATAAATATTTTTTTAATATGTTTCAGAGTTTCCTTATATACATATATACATATGTTATTAAATCCATTCCATAGCTCATTCCATATTACATGCTACAATTTCTGTTGAACAACAAGACAAAGGGTACAGTTTTCTTCTTGTCCTGACTGCACAACACAACCTGGGACCGCTGTCCGTACAGTGTGTCAGAACCATACCTTTCCAGTGCAATAGGCACCCGATTATGGGCAAGAGGTCTATGAGAAGCAAAGAGCAAATCAGCCACAGTGCGAACTGCGGGAGATCTCAAAAAGCGATCTCCTTCATTTGAAGCACACGCTCCCCAAGGATCCAGTCCGTTGGACATGGTCTCCAAATCATGCACATCAGTCCGTCAGCTCCTTCCCAGCTGAGCCTACTGAAGAAGCTACTAGGTGTCTAAGACAGAAGTGGGCAACCTTATCCAGGAAGGGCCGTTGGGTTCGCGGTTTTTCGCTGCAACTCCTTCATTAGACTACTAGTTAGAGGATTGATTTGCTGAAAAGTTCAGCAGCTGACCTAAAGGTGATCCCAAAAATCTGCACACACGCTGGTCCTTTGTGGACAACGTCTAAGAGATTGGGACCACAGGATCACGGGCCTCGTACCCGCTGGGGAAGCTCAGGAGAGGGCTGTGGAGTTCTGGTGGTATGCGAAGCTCTGAGGGATCTGGCTCGTTCGGCAGGCCACCCTCATCATCGCCGTCCTTCCTCTGATAGCTCTCATGAGTTTTATCACTCTGGGTGTCTCTGAGGCCCAGGACCAGGCTGTCCAAAGGTACATCATGGACTAGTAGCCAGTGTGCCTGCGAGGTGGCATCCCCCTCCAGTTCATCTAGCGGCAGCTCTTGGCTGTGGGTGGCCCCCCCGAGGTCACAGCTTAAATTATCATCCAGGACCTGGCGGTACATGGACTCCAGGCTAGGGGACCGCGATTCTGCGAGTCCTTCGGCTCCCGGTGACAGCAGCGAAGCAGAAATGTCGCTCTGGTAGAGGGATGTGCCCCTTGCGGTATAATTCCAGGAGGAGGCCAACTTCTTTGCAGGTGGTTCGGAGCATCCCCCCATTGAGGTCGAGAGGGCGTGCAGATCCAACAGCGGGGATATCACCTCCATGGGCAACGTCATCGTTGTGACCATGGACTTCATATCACTGGGATCCTGTTCATCAGAAACAGAACTTAGTGCTACTTTCATGACAGTGGGCTCCCCCCCCTCCCCCAGCAAAGGCCTCACTAAAGCTAGTAAAATTCTCCTTGAAAAGCTGGACATGACAAAAAAGGTGCACAGTTCAAGTTCCAGGATGGGATATTCACTGTGCTTCAATAAGCCTTCAGGAACATCTATAAGCCACAGATATTTAAAATAAAAACAAGTAATGCAACAAACAAACAAATGGGATAGCTGAGAACTTCTCAGCGAGAGCATTGATGATATCAGTCGAGTACTAAAGCATAGTTGGGGGAAATGGTGTTCTCACGTTGGAGAACGCAGAGGGCTTACAGGCTGGCTGAGAGTGTGGCAAAGTGGCTTACCAGCGACATGGGCATATCACGCACGGCATGCTTGGGCCTTGTGTGATAGTAGACGGCTGCCAGGATCAACACTGTTAGTGGCCCTACCAGCAGGAAGGGCACCACAACCTTTAGGTATTGCCCTGCATAGAAAGAAAGAAATTCAAATACCCTCACAATAGTTCCCTTATTTCCTTCTTAGACGTTAACTCTCTAAAAACACAACTTTAAACAAACTGCAAAATTTGCCCTGTTTTACGAGAAAAGAAACATTACTATCAGGGGCACTTCAACGTTTTTTAGTGGGGGGCACAGGAGGGACCAAACCCAATGATATGTGACTGGGGGGGGGGCACTCTGAGGGCCAATGAGTTTTCAGTGCCTAGTTATGGCCAAATGAAACTATATGAATCGTTTGCTGTATTTTTTGACCCCAGTAGATGGTGCTATTGGTTTGCTTTGGACCCTTTTTTGAACAAGAAGCACCATCTAGTGGGGTCAGAAAATACAGCAAACGGTTCATTAAGCTTCATTTGGCATCACTACCTGTGCCCCTGTGGCCCAGCCTCTATATTAGTAAAACAGAGTTTGTACACTTTAATAATCAACATAGAGGAACGCAATGCTCTCTCCCTATCCTCACAGTATACACAGTAGGATTCTGGGAAGGCAGCACACAAAACCTCTCTCACCTCCAGACCCCGGCACTGGCAGTTCTAGGGAGACACACCGCTTTGACTGCCGGTGGATCTGCATCTGCTGTTTGTGGAACACCGAACAACTCACGCAGTATTGCCCTGGCGGCAGCTGCGTGGTGGGGAACATCCATGGCGACACTGCTGTGCTCGACACCACCTGTGCAGTGACCCAAGCCACATCACCACAGCCCCTCTGGCAGGCTGAACATGACCCACTAATATAGAGTATCACTACAGAAACATCAAAATGACCATCCCATTCATTTTCCAACAGGATTGGGCAGGCTTGGACCTATCCCAGACTGCACACAGCACGAGACAGGTGCACACACCTAACATCTGGATGTCATCGCAGTCAGCACACACTCACACCCTACTGGCAGTTTAGAGCTGATGATGAGCCTAACTGCATAACTACATTCAGGACCATGTAAAGATGGCGAAAACGATGCATCGTGAACCATTTGCTATATTTTTTGACCCCACTAGATGGCAGTCTTAGTTTGCTTTGGGGCATGCTTTGAGCAATGTTTTGGACAGAGAGCACCATCTAGTGGTATCAAAAAATACAGCAAATGTTTCATGAAGCCTTGTTCCGGCCATCACTAAGACCATGGGAGAAATACACTAAGACCCAGTGGAATCCAGCAATACAGAGAGAGAACATGGAGACTCATGCAAAGACATAAGGACGGTGGGATGCAGCGATTAGCGTCAGTGCACAGGCATCAAGGTTCACGATGCGACTGCCTTGATACAATTGCACCAGATACAATTTGGAATGAACTCTGGATGCATCTCTTATAACATCTTTGCGTCAGTAAAATCTGATTTATTAATATATAATTATTAGCAAAGGCCCTATGCTTTCATTTTTTAGAAAGGTGACCAATAATTTTTGACCAATAATTTTTTCATTTGGACTGATTGGGGGGAATCAGTCCAAATAAATCCAATGCATCCAGAGGGGGGTCTGTTTCTGCATGTGTACCATACTGAATTGCATCGCATCGTTTCATGTCGCATTGAATCTCACTGCATCGCAGTAGCAGTGAATCATATAGTACCGCATTAGTAGTTGCTTCACACGTGTCTCTAATGTATTGGATCATTGGCAATGCACTGAGATGCGTATCGCTTTGGAAGTGGGGGGTGGCTAGACATCTCAGGCCCCCTGAGAAAATGTCATCTTGGGCCCCTGCTTGGGTTGGCATTTTCAATCGCTCGGTTGTTTTTGCTGATCAGGGGGGATTTTGGGTGCCCCTACAAAGTGCCGGGCCCCCTGAATCCGTCATGACATCCATTCCCCTTCGACCCCCCCATTGTATTGGCCTCAGAGATGGAGATGCATGCATGCCGCTGCCCAACAAACCAATATGGCAACCATGACCATAGCATGTACTTTTTAATTACCAGAACGCTTTCATCCTGGGTGACCTTCGTTATGTTGATGGAGTAGTTAAGTTGGGACAACATCAACTCCAGGTGGTGCCACATCTCTACACAGATGAACTGGTTTTGGACAGACACCTTCAGTTGAGGCGCACTAATAATTGCTGTGGAGACACAGACGATATATTCATTAAGGGAAAAAATAGGCCTCTTTCCTTCACACAGTAAAACCTTTCCTGTTACGATATTTATGTTTTGCAATTAAAGTAAAACTAAATTTCCATACAGGGTTAAAGCATTTGCAAAGAGTGTTTTTTTTTTACTGCTCGTTCAAATTTTACAGATCATCACAACGGAATTTTAATCGCTAACTGAAATCCTGCATCGGAGTGTCCGCATCCGCAGAACTCACAGTCTCCGTAGGGCTGGAAAGAGCGCGGGTACGTTTCTTCGGCGCTTTCTGTCCCCGAGGCGGCCACGATTTTTAAGAAATACTGCTTCATGAGCTCGTCGGTATCCATAGGGAAGGTGAAGTGGCACTGAGTGCTGGTCTTCTGCGTGCAATTCTCGATCGCCGTCCACGAGCACGTTCTGAAACAAAGCAGGCGTAGCTGCTCATAAGGATCACCAATGCACCCTTTAAACCACCATAAGCATATTGATTGTATGGAATATTATTTAGCACTATACAACGTAGAATATAATCATTATGATATTATTAAAAAGTATGCCAAACACCCATGATGTAATCATTACAATGTAATCATTCCAATGTAAACAACACAATGTACTCAACTGAGTATGTATTTGCACCTTTTGTTAGTCTGAGATTCTGTTAGCTACTTCATGTTAGTCCTGAATCTATGAATATCCACTTTTATTAGTGTATATTTCATCATTATGTTAAAGGACAAACATATTATCAACCTTCTAGTTAGACAATGTGCAACAGGCTGAAGCTGCCTTGGTTTACTACTGAAGGAAGGGATTCGCCTGAGTTCACCAGAAGTTCACGGCTGAGCATTTTTAAAAAACCAAGTGATCGCGCCACCATTATGTTCAGCCGAGAGACCAAACGGTAAAAGAGATGACTGACAAACTTATCACCTAGGGGTGTGGATTAAGGGAAAAAACAATGATTGTGAATGGCTGAAGGAATGATGATGCTCAAGTGACAAGATTTTGTTAAATGATAAGAAAAAATGGTGTATAACAGTATTGGACACACTTTAAGTGTCCAGCCTTGTTGTAACTTCATTGTTGCAATAAAGACTGAATCTGGATGCTACACAAGCGGCTTCTGACTTCGGGGAAGGAGAAAACCACGACAATTTCAGTGAAGCGGATGCTACATGAGGCTTGGGGGTTTTCTTAGAAAAAATATATATGAAAAGAATGTATATATTGCTCTTTAAGAAATGAAACAGAAACAGTCTAGCAGCAGTGAGAGTTTCAGTGTCTTTTTTTTGGCTGTTTTAGTGGCGTGCGTCCAGGCTCTCTCACCCACACTCTTGAAGCTCCACTGTGAATCTGGTGTCAGGTAAGTTCCCTTGGGCATGGGACCAGTGGATGTAGGCCTGAAAGTCCAGCAGATCCACAGTCAGATTCTGCGGCAGTGACAGCTCACCTGCAGAATATACAAAAAAGAGAGAAAGGTTCTATGTGTTCGCCTCCTGAATACAGGTAATGAAAAGATTCACTCAATAGCTCAGGGGTCTCTGCTTAAAAGGGGCCTCAACTAACCTTGTTTGATACAACTTTAAACGTAGAGTTACCACCCACCTCGCATTTAACAGGACATCCAGACCATGTCACTGACCCCCCCCCCCCCCCCAACAGGAAAAATTTAAATTATACCATTACAGAAAACAGCAGGGCCACCCTGACAACTGAAATAGCCCAGGGCCCCCCGATAATTGAAATAGTCCAGGGCCCCCCTGATAATTGAAATAGTCCAGGGGCCCCATGATAACTGAAATAGCCCTGGGCCCCCCGTTAATTGAAATAGTCCAGGGCCCCCCTGATAACTAAAATAGCCCAGGCCCCCCCAGATAATTGAAATAGCCCAGCCCCCCCCTGATAATTGGAATAGTCCAGGGGCCCCTAATAACTGAAATATTCCAGGGGCTCTAGGGGGCCCTGACAACTGAAATAGCCCAGGGTCCCCCTAATAACTGAAATAGCCCAGGCCCCCCCTGGTAATTGAAATAGTCCAGGGGCCCTTGATAACTGAAATAGCCCTGGGCCCCCCCGTTAATTGAAATAGTCCAGGGCCCCCCTGATAACTAAAATAGCCCAGGCCCCCCCAGATAATTGAAATAGCCCAGGCCCCCCCTGATAATTGGAATAGTCCAGGGGCCCCTAATAACTGAAATATTCCAGGGGCTCTAGGGGGCCCTGACAACTGAAATAGCCCAGGGTCCCCCCTGGTAATTAAAATAGTCCAGGGGCCCTTGATAACTGAACCTCTAACCATGTTAATAGCTCCCTGCCTGACATATTTCTCCTGTATCACTTCTTAGGAAACTTTCAGTCATATCAACTTAAACTACACCTGAGCCGTAAGACTTTCCTGCTAATCTGGGGTCCGTACCTGTACAATTCAACAAATCAAAGAGGAGTACAAAGCCAATGGCAACAGGACTCCAGGTCATCGTGTCCACAGATGCACCAGGAGGACCTCGAGTTATCAAACCGTGGTGGAAGGGCACGCCAACACCATCTGCCTTAAACAGGTGTCTTCAAGCAGAGTGGAGGCCATCCGTATCAGGAGGTTCTCTGGAAATGTTACAAAAGTTATACTTACTTTCATGCAAAGCGACATATAATTCAGAAGACAGGATCACACAGTCCTTGGCTGATTAAGAGCCTTGCTCAGGGGCCCAAAAGAGAACTCAGTCTGATCCTGGGATTCAACCCAGCAACTTTCAGATCATTGACAATCTGGTGAGTCCACCACTTACTTTTCAGTAAAATTATTTTATTAAAGCATAAAAGGCGACAAGTTTCTGAAGATTCATGGATGGTTGTTTGAGTACAGATGAAGTTTTAGTACCATAGATGATTCTAGACCGGGGGGGGGGGGGGGGGGGGGGGGGGGGGTTTAGTCATGCTATATTTTGTTTCAACCCCCCTGAGAAATTATCATCTTTAATTATTACAGTGGTAATTTATAAATATAATAATATAAATATTTACAGTGGTAATTAATAAAATCAAGACTATTCCCACATACATCGTATCTTGACTACGTAGTAAATGCTAACGGAATACAAATGGATCAGTGTAGCTCACCTCATAAGCTGCTTTCTGGGCTCTTAGAACCTCTGCCACTATCTCTCAAACCTTGGTTCCATAAAACCAAAGATTTCATCATAGATGTCCCCTGTTCTGAAGGATCAACTTCCACGTGGCAGTGGCTAGATTCTCAAACCAAAGCTAAATGGGCTTCTTACTATGTTACCATGTTGATTATTAGATTTTATTTTATGGCCTACGGGAGGTACGCGAGTTCATTTGTCTTCATTCCCATACCATTTGCCTGAGCAAACGTCTCAGCCAGTGTTTCTCAGCCCTCTCCTTGGGGATCACCAGATAGTCCACATTCTTGCTCCTTACCATCTCCCAGCACAGCTGTACCTGATATCCAGCATTCTTCATTGCTTGAACGTTTGGTTCAGATGTGCTTGGAGCTGGGAGGGAGCAAAAATGTGGACTGGCTTGAGAAATACTAGTCTAAACCTGCTGCCACTCCCACCATTAATTTCCCTATGAAAATGACCTGTTTCTGTGCCAGTTCCATATATGCCGTTTGTAATCTCCTTGATTCCTAACATTCCCGATCTGAAATACTTGGCAGACAAGGAAGGCTACAGATCAGAGACAGACTCTTGGGTACCATCCATCCATCCATTTTCCAAGCCGCTTATCCTACTGGGTTGCGGGCGGTCCGGAGCCTATCCCAGAAGCAATGGGCACGAGGCAGGGAACAACCCAGGATGGGGGGCCAGCCCATCGCAGGGCACACTCACACACCATCCACTCACACATGCACTCCAACGGGCAATTTACAAACATGCTGTGGGGGGAAACCGGAGTACCCGGAGGAAACCCCACGACGACATGGGGAGAACATGCAAACTCCACACACATGTGACCCAGGCGGAGACTCGAACCCGGGTCCCAGAGGTGTGAGACAACAGGGCTAACCACTGCACCACCATACCGGCCCTTACAGAGCTAACCACTGCACCACCATACCGCCCCCTATTGGGTACCAGCATCAGATATCTTGGATCCTTCCCTCATCAAAAAGTTCCCACCCCAGATGCAAGCAGCATCATTCAGTATCGGGTTCCGATTGTTGGCAGGTCCTGCCACAAACACGCAACAGTTCATGGAACATTAAGTGGGTAATTAGCTTAATATATAAAAGGTTAAGTAGGGGATATACCTCTTGCAGCAGCTGAGGAAATACAATTGAAAAATCAGAAGGGGACTTTATTGTCGTACCAGCTATACACAAGTATGCAGTGGCACGAGATGCAAACACGGGGCTTGGGCATGGCCCACACGTGACACGATGGAGTGTGGTTTTAAAAAAAAGAAAGGAACAGGTGATCCGGTTTTGCACAACAATGATCAATCTGTTCTGAGTCTAATCGTCAGAATCTGCTGTAGATCAAGCACCATAAGAGAGAAGGTTAAACGGGACAAACCAAACCGTCAGGTCTGCAGAAAGAATCTCCGATGCTAACCTGCCCACCCTCCAGGACCAGGGGGGTGTTCCACGTAGCAGGATTTCTCAGTTAGCTGGGTTAAAAATGGTGTTGTTGTTGTTAGACTCCAGAGGAAGTTCAGACAAAAGGGTCTAGAAGAGCCTCAGTTTATCGGATGTCAACATCATATTCTAGATCTGATTCTACGACATTTGATGAATTCGTTGTTCACAACAAAATCACAGTCACCCAGCATCAACTATCCATTCATTGAAGATGTTTTGACAGGATATGAGGACTTAAGAAAAACATATTCTGGGACAAAAAAGATGCCGACACGTGAAAACCCAGGATGGAGAGATGACTTTAGGTTTCTTTTTGAACTCTGCGAGGGATATAACTTCTACCAGGAGACAGGAAAATGGCCTCAATGGAATTGGCACAAGCTGCCCTCCCTTCACAGTGCCAGATGGAATTCACGTGCAATCTTTGCACTGATTGCTTTTTATCTCCTTCCGAAATGGAGAGATCAACTCAAAACTACTTGTGACTTCATCGCAACTACATGGGCAAATGCATGGTTTTCAAATCAGCACTATTTGGAGGACACATACAACGAGCCGCATGCTGCAATCTCCAAACTGAAGTGTCCTATGGCTTTAAAATCTTTTACCAGTCATTGGGTAAAGGACCGCTCGGTGCTTGATGTGCCTCGCTCAAATATGGTGGCCGAGTGAGCAGTGAAGAAGATGGAAGAACTACGTAGCACTTGCAAAACTGGCAAATATCTTAACAGCAAGTTCATAAACAGTAATTCACAAATTTAAAACTTAATTTGTACTTTTATGCATGCAACATTCGTTCGCAAATAAAGGCTTTGTTTTGATACTTCAGCCTAATCTCATTAGGTGCGGAAGCTTTTTTCACAACTTGACAAATTAAAGGTCATTTTTGAAAGTTGTAGGTAAAAGTTCATCAATTGCCACCCCAGCGTTTTAAATTTTTAAAAAATCATAACCCTACCCTGTACTCATCCCAAGCCAGAAAACGAGTCAGGAAATCATCACGGACCTTCATGCCTGGACCACACCCTTTTTGAACATCTCCCCTCCACCAGGGGCTACAGATAACTCTGTGGCAAAACAAATGGGCCGAAGGACAGTTTTTTTTCCACAAGCTATCACCCTTACGAACAGCTGGCCCAGTCACCTCAACTCAGTAGTGCTGTTAACCTCTGACGTCCCATTACCATGCAATTCATCATTGGTGAAAATAACATTCATATTGTACATATTTGTATTTTATCGTGTTTTTTTAAACTTTGTGTACAGTTGTCAGCCAAACATGAACATTGTATATATCAACATATCAACTGAAATTTATACACCTGATGTCTTGTCATACCTGTGTAGTATGTATGAAAGCTACTAACAATTGGAGACAAAATCCCTGTGTGTGAATATACTCAGCCAATAATCCTGATTCTGTTTCGTTTGTCGTTTAGACATTTAAACCCATGTACTGTATTTCCCAAGTCTCATTCCAGAACTGCTGGCTTTCCCATGTATAACTTTCCCTCTGTGTGAATTTTGGATTACCCTTCATTGTCCTGTCTAAGCCTAATCCAATTTAGCCTTGCCTATTGACACTGTGTGTTGCACTTGTGGTTTTGGACTGATGACAACAAACTTTACAGTTCGATCTATATTCGGCTGAAATGCTGCACTAATACAAATATAATCCTCTGAAATCTCAAACAAAATTTTTGAGCAGATTTTGAATTAGGCCAAAATATTTAGCATGAAACTAAAAAGTCTTCAGGCACTGCTTATTAGTTATTAATTTAATTACACAGTATGATTGTAGCTACAATAACCTAAAACTTCCTGTAATTTGAGCCACTATTTTGTCCTCAGTCATGACTCTACTTGCCGTTTGCCTGATACACTGAGATAAAATCATTATTTTAACTTTAACAAACATACTCACCCAGTTTCTTGAGGCGTCGTTTACAAACAAGCAGCGAAAGGACCTTCATGGAATTCTCGCAGCACTGTTTTGCTTTGAGTTATATCACACGTCTCCAAAAACGTAAGAAGAAGGGCAGGTTCTCAGGTGAGGCGGAAATGAATCACACATAAGGGAGTTCCTTGTCAAGCGTAATAGCTGCAGACAGGTTATGATGTTCCATCTCCGGTAACAAGTCCACACTTAGCGCAACTCCTACGTGAAGATTATATTGGACTTTTAGTGTCAAAACCTTGACATAAAATTGGGGGGGGGGGGGGGCTAAAGAATCAGTGGAATAGTTCATACTGTACTACCGCAAGCTATCCCACCCGGAGGGCAAAAAATACATTAGAAACACCAGACCAAAAAATACCTTTACTTTGAAATGAGTACGATCCCTCAAATACAATTACAAACACAGCTACAAGTATACCTCTTGTTAGCTTCAATGCCAGTTCAGGAATATTTGGAAGCTACAAAACAGGTTTCACGGTTATCGTTGTGATATGCAAGCTTTCAAAGCCTCGAGAAGCTAAGAATCCCATAGAGCTCAGAAGCTGGTGCCTGAATTGCAGGTGAATCCATTACAATGTTTTTGAGCCCAGTGTGAAATAGGACTGGTCTCAAAAATCACGGCCGCATGCAGTTCTAGGGTGTTTCTACAGTTTCTACTGAAAATTAAACAGTGCAAGTCCAGTGGATGAGCGGAAATGGTAGAAAGCTAAGCTCTAAACTGGCACAAGTTATAAAGAAGTTTAGATTTAACAAACACTGAAAAAATTATGTTAATTTCAGAGTTATATAAAAAAAAGGGAACAAGTAACGGGTTTTTTCGACAGCAATGATAATAAATTAAGCCTTGAACCTTGATGCAAACAATTTCTACAGATGGAGCAGACTGTTACTACACCCTCTGAAGAATTATTTTGACAATATTGGACTGCAGGAAGTAATATTTTGCTGTAATAATGGCAGGAAAAAGGTAATTAACTGGAACACAGAAAGGCCATTATATATTACACTTAAAAGTGCAGGTCATTCCTTTTGAGAATTTGCACAGAAAGCCAATGTGTCACCGCGTCCCATTTCCCATAGTATCAACAGGACAATAAAAGCTCAGAAACGTGAACCATCCAGAACCACAAGGACCACCACAGCATTTTGGAGACGGGCCTGACCGCGGAGTCAGATCCACAATTCTACAGCAGCAGCTTTTAGCCCAATGGCATTGAAGACATGGGTAGTGAACCTGTGAGATTATGCCACATAAATGAGGCATGCTGGGATACGTTTCCCACAAGCATAGTTGCTAACCATGTTAGCAACTTATATAGTTGGAACAATGCAAGTGAAAGCAAAAGGGAGCTTTTGGAAAACGTGCCTCTAATGGTTTGTATGCATCGCAATGCATGTTACCTTTCATGCAGGTGTTTTCAAATTAATCATGATGTGAAGGTTCGTAATCACGAAACGAACCGAGTTACTAAGTTATTTGTGCCCCCTCAAGTAAAGCGTTACCAAATATTTATGTTATTAAATGTATATCAAGTATGATACAAATACATGATTCCGAAAACATTGTTATATTCATACATTCATGTTGCAGAAAACTGGCTAAGACAATAGCACCCTGCCACTGGATTCTAATGAAAAACAAGGTTGAGATTAGCGTTATTTTATTTCATATTTATATCACAGATTTATTGGAAACCAATCTGGAATGATTGAAATGTTACTTAGCGCTAAGATAAACCAAGAGAGTGGCAACCCACACAACTCAGAACTATCTTAGAAGAAGAAAAAAAATCAGTAAGCTTCAAATCATGCAATGGCCAGTCTGTCAAAGCGCACTAAGCTGGTTTGGAATGAAGCGGACAGAAACTCGAGAGCACAGCAAAACATTTGTGGCAGCTCTTGTAACATTTCTGGGAAGGACTTCCTCTGATTTTCATTGCAGCAAAAATGCAAGTGTGTCCAGCGGTTACTTTCATCTGTCAAAAAAAAGTTAATTGTGTGACACAAAACAATTCCATGATCTTTTTTTTTTATCTCCAATTGCTTTTTTGTTCAATGCTTTAAATTTCGGAGCACGCTGGGGCATTTATGTGCATAAATCTCAATAAAAACTGGGAAAGTGGAGGTGTTCAAATCTGATTGGGACACTGTGACTCGGCACTTAACCATCTCTCCTATTTGACTCTCCCTGCCGGCCCCAGGAGGATGGGCTCCCCCTTTGAGTCTGGTCCCTCCCAAGGTTTCTTAATTCTTGGGAGTTTTTCCTTGCCACTGTGGCCTTTGGCTTGCTCACTGGGGGCTTTGGGTGCGGATGCTGTAAAGCACTTTTGAGACGATGTAATGTTGTGATAATGCGCTATACAAAAATTAATTTGTTGTATTCGTTTGTTGTTGTTCTAAAACCTTTGACCGGTAGTTTATGTCAAACACAGACAAACACTGGCAGAGAAAATAAAAAAAGTGTCCACAAGCTGAATTTCATTGACACTTAACAGGACAGCTGCTGAGTACCGGAATATCATGGCCTGAAAATTCCTAAATAACTGAATCAGCACCTCTTGTACAAACTTGATAAAACTGTCATTCTGACGTGCCTAATTTTCCACCACATATAGATCCGCACTTGTCTGACAGCATTCTAGGCAGGACTGCTGTGTGGTCCCTACTCTGTATTAGGCTGTTGACAGTAATATATTGTTAGGTATGTCTGCTATTGTGTCCTGCCCAGTAGATAAACTGTTCCCTTGACACCAAAATAAGTTACATTCCTCTTCCAGTGTCTTCCTTCCAGGCAAAAGCTAAGAGTGAAAACCATGTGAACATGAACCTAATCACCACCTGAACGGCCTCTTTCTGCAGGCTAATGCCCTCAGAAATAAAGACCCATGCAGAGCACACTGGCACTACCCACTTATCGTAAGCTTTTGTGTTCATACCCCGAAGTTGGGCTCCAAATCTGGTTCTAACCCTTACTTCTGTCTTTGTTAATTTATTTTTTGCACATTTCAATTTCTGTCTGTACTTTTTAGTTTGCATTCGCCTTTAATGTATCCTAATCATATACCTGGTGCCATCTGCGGCGAAAGAGATTCCTCATATTGCCCGTAATTGACCAAAACAATGGGACTTTCATTCCGACAGGGTTTACAGAAACCGTAAACTTGTAAGCTGTTCAAGATCAACTACTCTAAACATTGAAATGCTATTTAAAAGCCTTTGTCTACTTACCTGATCTCCAAGTTTTTCAGGCGGCTTAGATACACCCAGTGTATAAATACGGCTTAACCCCTGTCAGTAGAGGTCTACTTCTCTCACAGGAACCTACCAGACAGGAACTCGCCTCATACGTCGAGACTTTCTTCTTCCTTATCTGGTTGCCATGCGATTCTGCATTCCCAGAGTACAGCGCACCTACAGGGACTAATTACCAAAGTCTTTTTTCTGCCAATCAATGCAGAGAAAATGTATTTTTAACCTTTACAGATCCTTGGAAGCATGCGGCAAGGCTCATGCTTTAATACCAATACTTTTTCCAGATTACACAGACCGTCATTTTTCTCCATTTTCAGACAGGTCACCTGTCCTGAAGAGAATTTTCACTGCTAGTCGGGAATCACGGGTCCATTTCGGTGACGGGCGAAAATCTGACACCAGTAGTTTCAGCTTTATTAGATTCAAAATACATATCAACTTGTCGTTAAAAAGTGTGTTACATCTCGAGTCTAGTCGCAGTGGGAATGAACGGGAATGGAAATGCCGGCCATTGTGACAAGCAAACAATAAAACATTTCTCATATGCTACTTAATGTTTTACGGGAAATTAACTGATAGGCAGGTATGCATTACAGTGCATTTAAAGGTTAAATAAAATCTGCCCACATGAGTCACCTGAAAACTCAAAAAAATAGAATAATAGTTATGATGTAATTCCCTGTTTTATTTGCATGAATGGAATGTTACCCTGAATTTTTTGCAAACAGCTGTATTGTGGACTATAAGGAATTAAAACTGGGCAAAGTATAGTATGTCACAAAAGCCTCAAATATTAGGAAAAACTTATGTCATCTGCATAACAAATTGCCCTATTCAGAGCATGTTGCAATAATTACACAAGATCCATGTGTACAGACATTTTAGAAAGTCACATCATTGGGTTTCTTGCAATTCAAACCAGTAACCTCCTTTATGGTCACTGTTCGGTCACCAAGCCTGACCTGCCTTTCCCAATGAGTTTTTGCGAAACTCCGGGCGCCCTAAACTCATATTGGTCCCAGAGCGAAGGGCCGCATCCCACTTCCGGGTCCAGACCTGGACACACCAAGCTGCTGGTTCAGAAAGAAAACCCCAGTTCTCAGAATGGAAAGACTGGGTATCGCTGGCACCATCCAAAACCGCTTCCCTTAGATCTTTGAGAAAAATCTCAAATAAAAAGTATTAATATGACACTTCATTTGGAGAAAAAAAAAATCATTCTGAGCAATTAAGGTCGAACAATTACGTTTCCTCTGAAGTCCGATTTTTCCTAATCGTCTGCAACGTTGCCAGTGTTTTCAAAGACACAGACTTACAAAGTTAACCTTAAGACCACCTAAGATGTTACTCGTGAAGCGACAGACTTTAAGTGACGCTGCAGTGTAACGACAGCCCCAAACCAGCCGCCCTGTTTAGAGGTTTGATGTAAGCACCATAAACATACAGCCCCACACTTCATCTGGGCTGCTGTAGCCGCCCGCAGAGTCCTTATTAACAGTGGATGCCGAGACATGTTATCAATCAGTCAGAAATTTTACTTGAAATGACATAAAAAGCCAGAAGCTATTATGTATCTGCCCATTAATTCGTACTAACGGAGTAGTCGTTAAATACTGTTAAGTACTGAGAAACAAACGATTCTGGGTAGTAAAACCCACAAGTTTCGGATGTATCTTGTTCTTTTGGTCAGACTTTACATCCTTACCTATTTGCCTGCGAGATCACAGGGCAGTTTCTGAACAGTCTGTTGCAGGGCAGTAGGTTTTAAGCCAAAACAAAACACCTCGGCTGTCACTCTGGCTGAGTCTAGATGCCACGCACCATTTTTTTTTTTTTTGCTGGGTTTCTGCACTACGCTGTACCCCGGCGCCTGCCCAGGCAGCACACGGCGGGGGGGCACAGGGGCTGGCGTGACATCTCAGGGCAGCGAGAGTCCAGAGGTCGCAGGTCGAAACTCAGTTTGTGGAATTGGTGTAAAAAGGGGGGATTCTCCTTTGAGTCGCCAGTTTTGGGAGTATAGATCTAATCAGTTCAAGGGAAATCCCCACCCCCATCCCCCCATCCCCCACCCCCACCCCCACCATTTGATAAAAATGCGCGGGCCAGAGTGCTGGGGGTGAGTTACAGCCACCGCAACCCCACCGCTTTGGCCTGCCACAGTGTATCTAGGCACTGGAGCCTTGTGGACAGCCATCTACCCAACATTCACCCCCAAGCCACACTGCAGCTTGTCCCCACGGTGGTTGACGAAGGCCCCCATGATAAGGGTGGCAGGCAGGGGTGAGAGCCGCTTCTCCAGTACGGCGCCGATGATGCATCGGCTGTCCACCATGCCTGCAAGAGACGACGCCGGTTGCCAACCAAGGACATCAGGGGCAGACTTAACAGTAGTAGCAGTAACAGGAGTTACTTTTTTAACATAGCAAAATTATTAATGATCTGAGATCCCATGTCTGTATAGCGCACTGTGTTTTCTAGGATAAGGTACCGGCCCCTCCACTACCACAACACAGACCAGGAATGAAAATTACTGAGAATTACCAGGACTCCATGTTGAGCTCTAAAGTCCTAGAGTGTGGGAGGTGAACCCGATCTATGGAGAGCAGGTGTGGGTTTCTGGGATGGCCTCTCAATCAGCCAATAGCAGTGGGTCCCCAGGACTGGAGTTAGGAACCCCTGCTTTACTATTGGCTGATTGTGAGGTCATCCCAAAAAACCCGCACTCACAGCAGCTCCCCATGGATCAGCTTCGCCACCCCAACCCTAGAGTTTTCTTGGTCTTACTGAATGCTTTGCTGGATGCATATTACAGTTCAGCCAAAATAATTACCTGGACCTAAAGGTCATTAATTACATTTACCTGATGCTTTTACCCAAAGTGACTTACAAAAGAGGGAAGGGTTACAATTCATCTGTGCTCAAAAGGATATGAACCCACACCCTTTACATTGTTAGCATTATGCTCTCCTTGTTGAGCTAGTTTGCTGTTCAATGAGTCAAAATCATTTAACCCACCTCTGAAGACCATGTTTGCTTCAGGAAGGTCCATCTGGTAGCCGAAGGAGAAGGTGGTCTCCTGGGTGCGGGTGCTAGCTTCAAACTCCACCCCTACCTGAATCTGTAGTAGACACACACACTCTTCAGTTACCTGTGGAGGACTCACCCAAAGCTGCTTGGAAACTTGCTACCTTAAGCATCAATCGCCAATCACTTCCCAGGAAAACGACCGAGGTGAAGATCCATAAAGCAACACTGCTTTTCTGACAACTATCATACCTTGAATGCAACCAGCTCAAAATAGCCAGAGTTTCATTTACAAGTGCAGGTATAAACTACTGATCAAATTTGTGTACTGCTGCAACCGTCCTGCTAGATATGCGTCTCCTTCACCTGTTTGTTGGCTTTGTGGTAGTAGCTTGCATGGGCACCTCCTTTGCCAGCATTTAATGTAGCCACCCAGTTTGGCCCTAGACGAGGGAACAGGGAAAAAAAATTTAAATCAGCCCGTAAACATCTGACACAGAGAGATATAAATCCAAGTGAGGGAAATAGGGAATTTACAACATGCTTTCAAATATAGTCATAGTGTGATCTATTTTAGTGTCTGTTTTTCTGACTCGGTACAATTGGAATGTAAGTGCAGTGGTTAAGTTAAAGGCGCACGCCTACTTCCCACACCTGAATACTGGCCCGCTAAAGTGAGGATACCACCTTCCTCTGCTCGGCTTCGGTGGTACACAAGCTCCCCTCCTAGTACCAACTGTGAGGAAACACTCTGTAGGAAGTGTGCCACCATGATCACTGTTCCCATGGAAACACAGACACACGCCACAAAATAGAAACAAGATTAATCAAACAGCAGCAGAAAGACTGGATCGTGGACACTAACACATACTTCAGAAGGCTGTTGGAACGTCATCAGAATGGAATCCAAACTGCGTTCGTGACTAAGACGACACGCATTTTCCCATTCCGTTCGACATCAGCCGTGTGCACGCACGTCGTTCGCATAAGCCGCCTCACCTGACTCCCTGAGAATATCTGGGTTGGCCAAGGTGACGGCCGCCGTGAAGTCACTCCCCCTATATTCCATCTCAAACTGCCACGTGACGAACTGAGACTGCTGAGTCTGTCACAGAAAGACGAAGACTTCAACAAGGCTCACGGCAGAAACACATAACGATGCAATTCACTCGATACATCCCATGCAGATACTTTGTTGCTTAATATGTTTACATGTTTGCCGTTTAATCATGTTAGAATTCATCTTATGGGAGTTATTACACTGCTACCACTTTATAAACTTTCTCTGACTGCAGCAAATTTATCCAACCCTCTGCTTCTGAAGTCTCGAGGCCGTGGTACTTCGATCTTACATTTATTTACACGTTATTTATTGAGCAGAGGCTTTTTTTCCTCAAAGTGATGTACATTTCTCAAAAGCAGGGTCAGACAATCGCCTCAGCAAAAGGGGGTTAAGGGCTCTTGCTTAGTGGCCAAATGGTGACATGACCTCTGACCCTGGGATTTGAACTCTCAGCCTTCCGATCGCAGGCACAGCTTCCTAACCTGCTGATCCACACTTTCCACATGAAGATCAGCAGACACGTCCTCAGTGTCTGTGCCACCCGTCACCTGCTTCGGTGCGCTTTAGGAACCTCGCCCATTGATGTGACACACTGATAGCACTGTGCTGTTTATGAGATTTTACCCACAACTCCGTAGAGCAGGAACCAGGAAGGGGACCCAGCTGCTAAACCAACCTGACAAAAACCGGCCATCTCGGCCCTTTCTGGGTTCAACAAACAAAGATAACTAAGGGGATCAAACTGTGCTGTAACCAGAGCTGCCCCGAAAACACTGAATACAATAAAGATTTTTCTGATATACAGCATTTTGGCTTACAGATTGACAGACAGCAGACATACATACATACAGACAGAGAGAACACAGGCAGAGAGATGGACAGACACATGCACAGACGGATTCTGAGATAGTCTAACCTGGAATACAGCCTTAGTTCGGATTCTCTCGCTTAGATGGAGAAGGGAATGGGCATTCAAACTTCCGGAGGAGTCCATTTCGCCAATCAGCATGGGGGAGTACTGGGGGAAATTGTGGAGCATAAACAGGGACACCACATTTGCAAAGTAATGCTTGAGATTGCACCTTTTTGTTAAAATAAACAAAAAATACCATACCTTTTCCTTGCTGTCGGTATCCGACTGCAGGTACGAAGCATGGAAACGATAACATGAAGGGCCCACAGCGCTGAGATGTAAAGTGTGGCTAACCTTAAATGAAACACAACATCCAAGTCATTACACCTTTGTGTAATCTGATTTTTAGCATTTGATTTTGTTCGAAATGGCATGCCTTGAAAGGGACAAAAAAAAATGGCCACCTTAAAGAAACTGCTGAGAATCTTATTGACGACCAGTTTGACTCCTTCAGTTTGTTGAGGAAACACATCTGCAGACAGAAAATCAAGTTTCTTAGAATTAAACGCAATTATTCATAATCAAGCGGAAAAGACATCAGCGGCCAGATGCGATCAATAGGTCCAATGTGTAAAAACAGAGGGTTAGAAACCTTTGCAGCTGCGATGTAGCCCGTCAAAGCTGCCGGGGTTAGAAAGGCGACCGTCCCTGCGGTCCCATCGCGAGAGCGGCCTGTCGTGCGGGAAGGGGGAATTCTGACGCCCTGGGCGAGAGGACAAGGCCAGGACACTTCCCATGGGAACCGACAGGGGTTCGAGGAGACGGTCGCACTTTCTGCCGGCAGTACTGCACAGTGAAATACAAGCACACGCCTACTTATTATACAATGTGGGTGCACAGTTTCTGTTATCGCAATTAAATTTCGGTGCCTCACTACAGAACAGTAAATTATATCACTTTGACAATATTTTAAACGGTTAAATTCAGCAAATATGCGACAAATGGGCAGTTTAAATAAAAGTAAGTACTAAAATGTTCGTTATCATAATATAAAATTGTTGATGTCGGCATTGTTGAACTTGAGAAGGGAACCACTAATACAACTATCAATGCGATTTATACCTCCTATCGTCGAAACAATACAGCATTCAATATTAAAATGCGATGCATTTTATTGTTTTACTTTTCTATAATTTACTGCTCTACTCAGGGAATTTCGTAACGGTAACAGTAGTCTTCCGATGACACGGGCAATGTCGGCTGCAAAAAGATTTATGAAATGTCAACTACAATGCATAAAAAATAAAACGAATGCTACTTACGTTTAATTTCATTTGAAATAATTAAAAAATATCTGGAGCACCGATGCCCAGAGAAGATGCTGAAGACATTGGCGTGCTACTAACGCAAATACAAAATGAATGAGACACTTACACAATAAGGTTACGGAAATGGCTAATAATATGTGCAACACGACTTCACTCCGTGTACGAGCAACAAAGAAAGTAGTCCCCCTATAAATTCGGTACGGAACATGTTGTTCCGAAGGTTTTCATTTGAGGTACTTTTGTTTTATTTTATGATGCAATACACTTGCGTCTAAGTTGTAATCGTTTCTAAGGAGATGTTGGAAATGTCCTGCCCATAACAAAGATTCTCAGTTCTTTCTGGTCACCTGCTAATTTTTGAGTGATGGCAGTGGTTAGCTGACGAGTGCGTGACGTGTTTCCGGAAATTCCCTTCTCCACCGGCAAGATGGCAGATGAGGCGACAAGAAAAGCCGTTTCGGAAATACCGCTTTTAAAAACGAACTCCGGGCCCCGCGATAAAGAATTGTGGGTGCAGAGACTTAAAGAAGAGTATCTAGCCTTGATCAAAGTACGTTATCAGTGCGGGATGCCGTGTCATGGTGGTAAACCTCATTTTACCCTACCAGCTGTTTAGAGATGTTTCCATCTAGAGGCTTGGAATGGATAATACACCAAATGAGAAAGCAACATCATAAAACTTTCGTGGTTCTGCATTTTTGTTTAGCAACAGGACGAAGAAATGCGATTTTGTAATGTATTGGTATTGATGAAGAACAACCGTCGTGCTAGCATCACTAATAATAGTTAATTCTTCATCCTTAGCAGCTAGCACGTTTGATTCATTTATTGTACTACTGTGCTGTACAGAAATGACGGGGGTAACGGCAATATATGGGCATCGCATGAGGAAGACGGCTTGCTGATACAATTTTAAGTGGTCGATTCCCATTCATAGTTTCATCCTATTTCGTCTAGTATGTGGAAAATAACAAGAAAGCGGACAACGACTGGTTCCGTCTGGAGTCCAACAAGGAGGGCACTAGGTACGCATGGTCATTTATGTACTTGCGCATCACTAAATGGAAACGTACATTCGCATCAAGTATTATTACTCCTTAACTAGTGTTGTGTTCATTTCAGGTGGTTTGGGAAATGCTGGTTTATTCATGATCTACTGAAGTATGAGTTTGACATGGAGTTTGATGTGAGTTAATTGAGGCAGGGCTTGTGTTTTATATCTGTAGCTCTGTAAATATAGTTTACATGACTGAATCTGGTCCACGTGCTGTTTTGTGCTCAGATCCCTGTGACATACCCCGCTACAGCTCCGGAAGTTGCTATTCCTGAGCTTGATGGGAAGACTGCCAAAATGTACAGGTAGGTATGATTATTTATATTGGTTGCTAATCTTAAAGCAGGTAAAACATCTATCTTTTTTGTACCAACGCCTATATACATGAGACTGATTTAGATAAACAGTAGATTCACTTTTGATTAATTGTAGTACAACTTTAACTTGCACTGCCTTTATTTTTATGATAGAGGAGGGAAGATTTGTCTGACGGACCACTTCAAGCCACTCTGGGCAAGAAATGTGCCCAAGTTTGGACTTGCTCATCTTATGGCTCTGGGGGTATGTGGCTGGCCGTACAATATATGGTAGCAGATAAATAGCGAATGCTACAAATGTGAGCCATTTCCTCTTCCTGCAGCTTGGACCCTGGCTGGCCGTAGAAGTGCCAGATCTCATTGCCAAGGGTCTCGTACAACACAAGGAGCAGCAGAGTAGCTGAGAATCCTGGGCTTGTTCACTTCAGAATGAGCGAGACCGATGTTGTTGCGATGGACCGATCGCAAACCTTGACGCATCTGACATCCGCAGACTTCCTCTATGTCAAACCAGCGGTCTGTTCACTCCTTAAAGAGTCACATTGACTTTTCACACACCCTTTTCCTCCAATGATGTGTCTTGAATAAGTCTGTAAAAAGAACATGTAGTCCATTTTGTGATTCACGTGTAAAAATATAGCCACCCAGAACAACTGGTTTAGTGATTGTCCCAGTGTCTACCCTGAAATGAACCTTCAATTTTGTGGAAACAGTATTTTAAGGTGAACAGAACATCACATATTAAGAAAAGTAAACCACTGACAAACTAAAGTTATAGTCTAGCTTTTCATCCAGAAGTACGGAGCATTGCATATTTTGTGGGTCTTTTAAGCTGTTTAGCCAATCTTGTCCTACAGTCTGAAAATAAAGGATACTTAAAACATTGCAGCTTGTGGCTTGTATAATTTGGATAAAACCAGGTAAATGAGGGGTTGATTGCAGTGTAACTGTAACATTAAAGTCATCTGCTAGCAGCAATTAATAGTACTTTGTGTTGAAACCTCTGAAGAGTCTACAAACTGACAGATGATGTAGACCAGTGTTTCTCAAATTGCCCCTTGGGGATTCCTAGACAGTCCACATTTTTGCTCCCTTCCAGCTGTCCTAGCGCACCTGAACCAAACATTCGAGCAAAGAAGAACATGGATAACCGGGTACACATGCTGGGGGATGGTAGGGAGCAAAAATGTCAACTGTCTCGGGGTCCCTGAGGACCACTTTGAGAAACTGATTTAGATGTTCGTTTCGACAAATGGAATGGGGATGAAGGGATGAAGGGAAATGACCTCATATGCAGAGCCAGGTGAGATGATTTCCTCCTCTAGGCCATAAAATAAAATCTGACGAAATAAAAAAAACCAACAGCAACACAGAAGCAGAAAATGTGGACCGTCTGAGGGTCTCCGATGTCTGGGTTGAATAACACTGATGTAGTCACATATACCATGGTTTGCACCATCGGAAACTCGTAAAACCTGCATGAAAATCATGTCATGTGCTTGGTAATTCTGGAATCCAGATTCTTTTATCTGTTCAGTTGAAATCAATTCATTGTTTATAATCATGGCCACCTTACATATTATTTTATTTTGTAGAAACTGTTGTCCAAAGAATCATGCGAGTAAAGATTAGACGGCATGATCAGACAACTATAGTTAAGGCCTTGCTTAGTGTGAAATCAATCTAGCAACCATGGGATTAGAACCAGCAGCCTTCCGTAGTAAATCTACCTGGGTTATTTTTCCATTGCTTTTTCTTGGTTGGAATCTCCTTTACTCACTATATTCACAAAAGGATGTTAGTGCCCAACAGTGCAGTGAAATGTTTAACCCTTGAGCTTCAGAAACTTCTGTCATATTGCAGCAGATTTTACCATTCATTGATCCACACAAGTAATGAAAATGAGACAATGATTAGCATTGACCATTAATGGGCGGCAACTGAGCAGGATCTCAGGCTTGTTCATGTATGCAAATTTACAATGGAGCTTCATTGCTGACGCATCATCTTTCCCTTAAACAACTTATTTGCACACCACATGCAGAAGGTAACTTAGGTGCAATTTTTGTTTGGTGTTTATGAATATTTTTTTTAGGTCTGTCAATAGATTAAAAAACGAACTACTTCATAAATAATGATTTCCTGTAAATAATTACAATTTTTCTCGCTTTCAAATTTGTTTCAGGTTGTATAATGCATATGAACAGATACCAAGGTTTTATTCCATAACTCTAACTGAAATTTTCTTTTTTTCTTAGAAAAAATATATTTCACTCGGGGGTTAGATGTCTTTCCATTTTATTCTGTTTGAGATTCCGCTTATTAACCACAAAAACATTTTTAAACAAATTTCCTCTTCTTTACCAAAGATGAGTGCTATAAGCAACGCTGTGAACAGACCCCAAACTTTGCTCTCTACTGTACATACTGTACGTGTGCAGACCTCAAAGGAGAACAAGATGGGAGATTTGAAAAATACATATTCCAATGTACATGTACAAATGTCAGAATAAAGCATTTGATCGGTTTTAAGGGCACCAGATACAGTCCATGACATTGTAACACAGTATACTGTGAAATATCTAGAAATTAGATATAAATTACAATACATACTATACTTATGTGGTCATTTGTAGTACAGGAAGAGCCTAGAGTTTGTTGCCATTTTTTTTTTATTATATTTTGCATATAACAGGCACTCTGTCCCAATGTACCCAGTCTGATTTAATATTGGAAATTAATTAAATGCAGTTATTCTTGGGCAGAGTAGTTTCCTTCGTTGGGAGTAGATTCCCCCACGTACGAAGACGAAGGCGGGACTATGAAATTCATTCGCTCTACAGATTGTATCAGCTAGTGTTGTGTGGCCAATCAGTGCTCTCATGCTGTTGGCCAATGAAATTGATCCTGAGAAGTCGTCAAAGCTGCAGGGCGTGGTTTACGCTAGTCGTGGGAGAAAATGGCGCAGTTATTACGTGCGCACGTTTGCAATATGGTTCTTCGTTTATAGAACTTTGCGTAAATTTCATCACAAAAAATGCGTACGCAAAAAATGGAAAATGACGTACGCCGAAAAATCCAACGCATCAAACGTGGCGTACGTAAAAATGTGCACAATCTTCTGTTGATAAATAAGAACTATCTTGAAAACGTGCGTACGTGACCGAGCCTGAGGTTCTGCCCAGTTGCCGCCCACAAATAACCATAAATGGTCAATGCAAATGAATTGCGTGCTCATATAATACGCAAATCAAATCTCTCTGGTTGCACGGTCCTATGATGGCGGCTGTAACAATCAAGAGAAGAAATTTAAATTTTAACAAGTGCGAGGTAGATGTGTTGCTGTCGGAGGTAAAAACACGAAAAAATATTATATTGGGGAACCATACCACAGGTATCACAAACAAGAGAAAGTACGTTGAATGGCAGCAAATTACCGCTGCGGTAAATGCCGTCAGCTCAACAGAACGCGCTGTACCCGAAGTAAAAAAGAAGTGGCAGGATCTGAAAGTAGAGGGGAAAAAACGACTGACTGCGCACAGGGCCAGTGTAGAAGCATCAGATGGGAATAATCCCACATCTTCGCTCTCAGACTTCGAGGAGCGTATGGCATCTATAATAGGAGATTCCCTATTATGCAGTGTTGTAGCAGAGCAGTCGGAAACTACAGATGAGGTACATGAGACCACTGAAAAAAAACCAGGTAAAACCATTTCGCCTATGAATGAAAGATGCAAATAACACGTTAACAAAAGTTAATGACCCAGTAATTAAATGGCATGGCTTTGATAGTCGTAAATAAGTTCTGTTTTTCCTTAGTGGTGAATGTGGGACGGGATGCTGGAGCGGCCACGGCGGAACCCAGCGTACCAGGTCCGAGCGTGATGTCCCGTGAGACGCTGACGCCATCGCCGCCGCCACGTGTTCCGAAAACCCAAAGCGGCGGCCGCGTCCTCACGGATGCAGTACTGCAGACGCAGAGGGACACCATTACAGCGATCCGAGAAGTGGCAAAGGAGCTCAGAGAGATTAAAGGGGTATTGAGCGAAATATCGGTTTCATTAAAGGACTTCTTTTAAAGACGAACCGTTGCTCTTGTTTTCCCAAAAACAGTACTACGTAATGCGCATCAGTTTAATTAGTTGTGTGGACATGCAAGTTCAGATAGACTGGCTTGCAATCAAGCGAGTTGGCACATGCTGATATGATGCTGCAGACTTTGGTCGGGTTGTACAGCAGCCTCTGACTCATCCAAACGCCATCTGAATGTCAGGAGCTGTCAAAGCATGTGAAATGTATATGTGGGTCCCTGGGGCAACACCCCCTCCCGCATAAGAAAAAAATAGACGAATCGGTACTGTCACAGGAGAGTGTATCACGAAACTCAGCGAGATAACGCATTTAAGGCAATAGTGAAGTCATGTTAAGTAGCTCTATAGTGTCATTTTAACCATACACAGTACAGTACATAGTTAAAAACGGAACAGTGTTTCTCTTGGACCGAGGTGCTACCTAAATTAACACAAGACTAACACATAACCTAAGTGTAGAGTGCATAGTTTGCAATCTGTGGGCTGTATTTTCGTTCATTGAACTGGTCAACGTGAGGTAGCGGGGCTAATTGTATCCTGCTATGACAAAAATCTTCGTGATGCAGGCCCATGAAGCAGTGAAGTCGATTGACCCGATTACGGAAACCTAACAAAGGTGCGAAGTTAGTTTTTACGTTCCTAATCTCCCACACCATAGGGATAGATGATAAACGCTATGTCAGGTTTGTTTTGCCTTCCGGTTGCCAGAGTCACCTGTAACCAAAATCTGTATATGTACAGCTATAGCAAGTGTTTGAGCAGTTGGTGTCTAATACTGGGTCCACATCAGCACATAACTGGAAAAGAATGTCTGTTTTTCCATAAAAAGTTGTCATGGGCAAAGTTAAGAATCTTTATTGATCCCAAGGGGAAATTATTATGCATAAAGCATTAAGGTACTTAGAGTAGACAAACAGACAAAATGTAAAGGCAGTACACATAGTGCAATCAGAAAAAAAATAATCTTAGTGGCCCCTGAATACTCATTGTGTGATGTATCTAGTGTATCATTGTCGTATGCTTGTTAAGTGTTTTTATTTTTTAAATTTTTGTGACTGCACTGAAGTACCATGCCAATTTCTAACCACGCATATGTGCTTGGTAATAATAAAACTGATTGTGAAACTCGTTCCATTCTTATCCTTACATTAACAAAACAGACATCATACCATCCACTGATGCGAATGATTGACGCCTAATTCACACTTAATGCAATAAGGACAATTTGAGGGGTTTTCAGTCCCTGGGGAGAAGTGACCAGAAGTAGGGTTCATCCTCCAGCATTCTATATTCAAATTGTGGCCGTTCCCACTGTGTTATGTCAATCACGCCTTGTTCAATCGGCCATTGGTAGGGAAAACTTGTTTCTCCAGTGACTGCTCTGTTCAGTCCTCAAAGACCCGCCCCTGCCTGAGATCCCGACATTTCATTGGGTCATCCAGGTGCCTATCTTTCGCTCAACCCTAGCGCTGTGTTATTGTTTAGTCCTCCGATGCAGAAACTTTTGAGATTCGTACTATTACGATTTATTCTTGATATGCAATGTCGTCTTGTTATAAAAATATATCTAGGTCATTTATAAAAAGTTAAATTAATATCGTGGTTTAAATAGACTACCGGACGTAAAAACACTGTTTAAATGTATTTTTGCAATTTTGTAACTCACCTCTGTGTTTCCTTCAGGGCTTTTTTGTAACCCGAACTCCTGGGAAAATTTAAGTACTTAAAAAAGGTCGCTTTGATAAGAATATGCATTTATTCGTCTGTGTGAAAATGGGGGAACCGTGCACCGCTAACAGCGATTAATTTTTGTTGATATTTTAAATATTGACTTTAAATATCCATCATGGAGCGCATGGAGCAGTCCGGCCGAATACATCGCGAAGTGAGTTGGGACAGACTGCAGTTACATGCGTTACTAAAAGCTGCTTACTGTCTCTCGCTTGCCGCTTGCATTATCAGATAGATTTTCAGAGTTGAACAAAACTTGTGATATTGCCAAATATGTGAATCAAATAATATTTGCATTGATAATGTGTCTGTTTAATCATACGATTATACAACCTTTGACTGTCAAGGACGTCTAGGGCTCCTACCTTTGGCTTTGGGCTGCTGTAACAAATAATCTGCGTTTTAAATACCCGCGGTTTCCTTTCGTAGAAGTGGTAGGTAGTTCATTAATGATTGAC
The DNA here is from genome assembly GCF_023856365.1 of Brienomyrus brachyistius. NCBI lineage: Eukaryota > Metazoa > Chordata > Actinopteri > Osteoglossiformes > Mormyridae > Brienomyrus > Brienomyrus brachyistius. The sequence goes on along the minus strand of NC_064550.1, from coordinate 20,327,558 downwards.
GAGGATTAGTGAGCTCACTCTGTTTTGTGGCCATGCGGGAAAGTGACATGCATGGCATACCAGAATGCCTGATCTGTGTCTTCCATCGGTTTGCGGACATTCTGCAAAACTACTTTAAAATATATATTTTTAAATCTTCTCTTTTTTCCACAGTAAATGTTTTGGCCGGCAGAGACACAATGACAACCCCTCGGGAAGTGTTACTTGTCGGGGAAGGAAATTTCTCCTTCTCGGCTGCTTTATGCCAGGCTGCGGGAGGCAGTGCCAAGGTTACCGCCACCTGCTTTCTGCCCGAGGATGCGGCTCGGCTGCAGGATGGCGCTGCGGAGAACATACGCAGACTTTCACACTCCGGTGAGTGGATCCGGCATTTCATTTCGGCATAATTCTCTTGACATTCGTATTTACAATTTTAATTCATGCGATCTTTATCTTTTTTTGTGATGTTCTTGTTAAATAAGAGGGATACTTTCTTGGGGGAAGGTGGTATTTCTAATTTACCAGTACAGTGGGTCATAAAATTTCCGGGATGCCAACTGGCTGGCTTGAGATTTTCAATTAGAGACATGTCTGCACACGTATTTAAATTTATATAACTGTTCTATTACCTTGCAAATAATGTGTAGGGTTTGCAATCTACACCAACGTTTTTCATGTAGCTAATGTTAGGTTCATAATGGAATAATATAGATTTGGCGTAAGATTTCTTGCATGACAGTCTGAAAACTTGAGTCAGATGTGTGAAAACTGGCAATCCTGAAATATTGTCACTTGTGAGATGATAAGTTACAGGGGAGTAGCCACTGGCATGTATCAGTCCCGTGAATCCGATTTCGGGAACTGGTTATCATATCAGAATGATTCCGATTCCGCTGCTGAAAGTACAGGTTAAATGATGGGAAGTGACCCACCATTAATGAATGTCAGTCCATTGCTGGACACTTAAACATGCACGTTGACATCCCAAACAAACAACTATGCAAGTAGACTGTGAGGGGATACTGTAGCTGCAAGTAACCCCACACAAATTGGGGAATGAGTAAACAGAAAGCAGGGTTGTCAGCTCGTTGGCGTGAGATTTTCAATTCGAGGTTAGTCTGCACATGCATTTACATGTATGTTACAGTTTAATTACCTTGTAAATAGTATGTAGGGATTGCAAATTGCCTCATTGCTTTTGATGTAGCTGATTTAAGGTTTATAGTGGAATAATATAGATTCGCCTTAAGATTTATTGCGTGCGAGTCTGAAAGGGGGAGCGTCACGCCGGACGCATGGGAACTGGCAACCCTGCGAGGCCAGCGGCAGCCTAACGGTAAGAACTTGGCGTCTTGTGTCCGGCAGGTGCAGACGTGTACTACGAGGTGGACGGCACAGCCCTGGGGGAGTGCTCGTCCCTGAAGCAACGGTCCTTTGACTGCATCATTTTCAATTTCCCCCACTGCGGGCGAAAGAGCGGAGTGAAGAAGAACCGCGGCCTGTTGGCTAAGTTTTTCCTCAGGTGTTTATTGCTGTGCTCCATTTCTCCAGTACGGCTAACATGCTCACCAACAGTAGCATGCGTTACTGAGTCTGGTGCCAGTGGAGTATTTGGTTTATTTGATGGGCGAAGTACAGGAAGTGAGGGATTTTAGCTATGGGACTGTAACTTCTGTGTCAGACAGTAATTAATGAGTCATTTGCATATCCAGCTCCATTCAGGTGCTAAAGGACAGTGGTGAGGTCCACGTCGCCCTGTGCAACGGGCAGGGGGGGACGCCCGCCGATAAGCCGACTAGGGAGTGGCACAACAGCTGGCAGGCCGTTGCTATGGCTGCTGAAGCTGGTCTTATCCTGAGCCAGATCTGTCCCTTTGACCATGAGAAATACCAGAGCTACAAGTGCACCGGCTACAGGTAACCCGTGATAGTCTGGCCATGGTCAGCATTACCAGGAAAACAAGCTGATTGGATGCAATGTGACGCCTTAACATTTTCTTGTCTTTTTAAGGAGCCAAGACAAAGGTTTCCATGTAGAAGGGGCGCTAAATCACATCTTTACGCATAGCTTGCCCTACGCTGCGATACCGAGTATAAACCTGGAAGCTGTTGTGGGAAAGGAGATCATTCTCTTTGAGTTTCCCAAGGAGCTAACTGAGTTTGCTAACAGGTACTTGTCTGCCAACACACGCAAGCAGACACACAAGCACACCTGTATTGTATACAGAGTTGTTTTCGCCAACAAAAAGTTCACAGAAGTTAATGAAAATAGTTAATATTTAGCTTAGTGCAATGAACCTTATCCATATCTTAAAATAACTTCCCGATAGGTCATAAAATTGGTGATGCAAACATTACACCAAGGTCATGTCAGTGGACAGGGGTACAAAATAAAAAGGCCATTTATACCTCTAAAGTTCATTAGACGGCAGTTTTTTTTTTAACAACAAGCATTATGCTAACAATACAGAGGTTGTGGGTTCAAATCCCAGGGAGTACATACAAATTGTAACCCCTCAAAAGTGCACTGCTTTAGATAAAAGTGGCACATTCAATGAATCGATGTGAAAAGTAAACTTGCATTGTTTTTTCCTACTTAGGAATTTCCTGGATCCAAAATCTCACCACTCAGTACAAATGGTCCAGGAGCAGCTGTTGAAGGAACTGGAGTCCTTGTGGCCTGTGCGGGTGGTCGATGTTGACTTCCCCTTGCTCTTCCGTGAGTCTCCGGAAAGACTGCAGGCCTGTGGCCCTGACATAACGACATCTGATATTTACTGGATCCGGCCCATTGAGGTTCGCGACCTGGGCGAAGAAGACTGTCAGCCGAATGGGATCCAGGACAGCCCAACAGGGAACTATGGACTCTGGCCGTCCCTGCTGCTGCATGTCCAGGAAGTGGTCCAGCGCGGTGACTTCTGCCCCGGCGTTCTGTTCAGGCTGAGTGGACCAGTCTACCGCAGGGTTCCTGTGTCCAGGAACGCCTCCCCTGCCTTTCATCAGCTGCTTCTAGTCGGAGCCTTGCCTCCTGAACCTGAGCCAGTTGGGCAGCTAAGGAGTTGCCTGGAGATGCTCCTGGCGCCATATGGAATTGCACTGGAAGAGGAAGATGGGAGCCGTGTACAGAAGCTGTGGTTGAAGGTAAAGGGTTCCTGCGAGGTTGGACGTTTAGAGGTGCTCTCTGCCCCTGAGGAGGTACAGCAGCTGTGTGTGGTGACCCTTAACCTGGACCTGCTGGCTGCGCAGATATTCGACGTGAGCGACTGGCGGCTCCTTTGGAGTCGCGACTGCCGCTTCCTGGCCCACTTCCTCCCCAGGTCACCAGGACCCTTCCGGCCTTTCTCCCTCTACCCGCCGACCTACGTGCACGACGTGAGCTTCTGGGTGGAGCCCGACAGCTTCGACGAGCTGACTTTCCACTCGCTGGTGCGGAGGGCGTCGGCGGGGGCCGTCAGGGAGGCGACGCTGGTCGACCGCTTCCGGCACCCGCACATGGGCCATGCCAGCATGTGCTACCGGCTGACGTACCAGTCCGCCGACCGCGCGCTGTCCTGCAGCCAGGCCCTGGCCATGCAGCTGGAGCTGCGCCGGCTTCTCCCCTTAGAGCTGCAGGTCACAATGCGGTAGAGAGGCTGCTGGAGAGTGTGAGTGCTGAGATGACAGCTGTCAATCTGAGATCCGGCTGCAGCCCAGCAAGGAATCATGGGAGTTTTATTTCACTATTTTAACAGAAGAAAATGCACTTTTTGAGAATATCCATGCAGATTTACAGTGACAGGAGTGTGTTGCCCATTGGAGTTTTAATTACACAGAAATGTTCTGAGGGCAGAATGAAAAATGGTCCAGAAAGAGAACCAATCAGATCGTAGAGAAGGTGGGTCCAACCAATCCGATGTCCTTGGACCCACCTCCTCTGGACCCCCCATGAGTAGTGAGTGGATCCTACTGTTCTGGAGAATCTAGATCACTTTTATTTTTTATTTTTTTGGAAGTGCGATTTCATGGTTGGCAACAGTAAAAGAACTAAATTTCTGAGTTTGTATTGGATTTCTTACAATTTGATTCCATCCATCCATCCATCCATCCATCCATCCATCAGCTTATCCAGGACAGAGTTGTAGTGAACTTGAAGCCTATCCCAGGCATTCACATTACATTTATATATTTATCAGACACTTTTGTACAAAGCAGTGGCAAACGGCACACTGCAAACATGAGACTTCTCATGTTCTCAAAGAGTCAACTGAGTGTAAGGGCAGCTAGGCTGAGCTTCCAGTAAAGGCCCAGGGATGACAGTAAGGAATATTGGAGCAGGAGCTGCACAACATCTTCCAACACAGCAAGAACCAGATAAGACTATTCAATGAGCAGAAGTGCAGTATAGGAGCCTTCTGGGAATGTAAAGAGGCAGCAGTTTAGTATAGAACACAAGGTCATTGTAGGTCATCGTATTTACAAAAAAAATCCATTAGCCTATTCAAATGTAAACGAGCTGGTTTTGAACAGTGTTTGATGTATTAATGTATAAGGACAAATATTTTAGAAATTATTAAAATTATTGGAGAGAAATAGTCTTATTAAATTATCTTTCATACTGTGTGCTGTAATCGATGCAATGTTTTGCTATTGTCATGTGTAATATAACTCTTCTGTTAATTCTTTTATTTTGAGCCAGAATGTGTGATATGAGTGCGCTTATTTTAAACTGACGATCGTATACTTGTGGCGTTTTTTGTGTGTCAAACGGAAGTGAAACTTTGGCGATTGTTGTATAGCGCTTGTACTATCACCGTAATTATGTTCGACGCCCAGCTTTTGTGTCGCTCAGTAATTTAAGTTATCATTTAATATAAAACCTAATATCACGGTGCAGAAGGATTCAATAGAATTAAATGACGCTGCTGAATTGCATGGTGATAGCATATTTATGGAAGAAATGCGTATTTTTTGTATTTCCGAGACAATCTTTTAATACTTATAATTCTTTTTAAGTGTAACTTTGTGAACTGACGCGATGTTGATAAAACATAAGCTGTGGTTATCCAAAACCTGCTATTCTGTTTACAGTCCAAACGAGACTAAAATAGCACTGTGAATAAGTGAAATAACTTTGATAATAACAATGGGATTCTGCATTGACCGTCGGTGAGCTACTGACTACCTCTCAGATTTTGTGCAGGTTACCGACGGAGGGTAATTTTTGTTCTGGATAATTAAATGTACCTGTTTTTGGATGTTTTCTGACTGCGAATTTCAGTTGCTGTTATTTAGGATTAATGTGTTTTGGTTAATAAAGTACTTTTTGGTTGGCTTTGTGTCTTCTGGTAGTTAATTTGTAAACCCCCCCCCTCCCCAAATTTAGCGTTGTGTTGTAAGAATGCCAGCATTTCAATACATGGACCACATGAGAATGGTGTTATTTCTGTTATAAATTGTGCAATATACTGAATATGCATTGACTGCAATTATTTGCGTCATGTTTATTGTTAAAGGAAAGCTTTCAGTGTTATTGAATATACAGACAGTACGCATGCGATGATACCTGTAAGATACAAAAATAATAAACTCCTAATCTAGGGCAGTTCCACGGTCAGAAGCGTTCCTATTGCACAAGCATGACTATTAACTTAAGTTAACCCATCTAACTGAGAAATCCTGCTTTGTGGAATATCTCTCTGGTCTGTTTGAGTTAATTTACCTATGATAACTTTTTCACGCGGCCTACTACCGAAACCCGTCATCACAGGTAAAAGTATTATTTAAAAATTTACGCTAGGAAATCAGTAATAAACTAATCCATCCGACTAACCTCCTATTAACCGACTGAATAATCGTCCTGGTGTACTGTACGTGCATCAGGTTGCGAAACATAAACTGTTCGAACTTCAAATATAGCGAAGTCCTAAATGAATTAAAGAACACATTTGTTATAATGCGGAAAATTATACTGTATAATAATTATACCCCATTTTGTCAAATATAAAATTTTGCGCAAATGCACGTTTTACAATCAGAAGTATAAAGATCTGATGTGTTTTTGACGTACTTGTATGAAATCTGACAGCTTTATAACAAAGTGCTTCTTGCCATTACTAAAAATGGCCACTGCGCTACCTGAAAGCGTTCCCTTTAAAAAAAAAATGACGCCGACGGTTGCCAGTAGTAGAGATGGCGTCGAAGGGACTCCGGCATAGAAATAGACGAGGAAGCAAACAAGACACAAACAACGTGAACCCCAGTCTTCCCAGTGACACCCGGACAGCAAAGGACGAAAAAGGGACCGAGGACGTTAAAACGCCAGAAACGCGCAATGAGTGAGTCCTGCAATTTGGCATCTTGTAAGCCATATATACAGGCATGGTGACTAGATGAGTAGTGAGCTAGCAGATCACAAGGGAAATTTATAGATGGTTAAATGGCCATTGGTCATAATCGAAAACCATTAGTTTGTCCTTACAGTAAGTCACGGCATGCGTGAAAATAAAATTGCTTTTAAAACATATAGACCTATTAGATTATTACATTGTTACCGAGTTCTCTGTGTATTTTCCTTCATTACGTGTAGGTAAGAGCGACACGTAAACGTTATCGCCGTAGTTGTCTATCCTCTCATTGGTTCATTCATTCAGGGCAGACTCATCCAACTGCTGTGTAGGTGTTCCTAATATGTCACACTGCACCCGAAATGAGGCTGCATAGTGCTGGGGTGTGTCATTTTGCTCGTTTTTTATTTTAAGCAGTCTGAACGCATTCTCGCAACCTGACAATAAAGTCGGTTATGTTGCAAGTCTGTCTAGACCAGCAAGGGTAGTTTCTAAATCAACCGTCTACAGGCATTGTTGTGATAATTAAATGTTTTGCAAAAAAAAAAAAAAAAAAAAACTAGTAAATCCCTAATCGTCAGTGACAGGACTGCCCGGGCGGTCTTGAGAAATGTCGCACCGCAGTTGCTAATCCTTCACTGCGCATGCTCTGTCTGATAAGAACGTCCTTATTATTTGTAATAAGCACACGCTTATGTGACGCTGAGGGTACTGGCAGTTTTATTTTACAGTACAGCATACATCTTATATTAAGTTCCGTACATAGCATGAACAGAAGGAATTAACATCCTGTTGCTGTCTAACGTTGGCCCTCTTCCCTCTATTCTCCTTGGCTGGTTAGCTTGTACCCAGATAAGCAATGTGGTCCCTTCATTCAGCCTGCCTCATACTACAGGTCCTCCAGCAAGGCAGGCCAGGTTTGGGCACCTGAGGGTTCCACCGCCTTCAAGTGCCTGGTGTCTGCCCGCTTCTGTGCGGCGTTGCTTAGCAACATCTCCGACTGTGACGAGACTTACAATTACTGGGAGCCTGTAAGTGGCCGGATCAGTGTGTGTGACATTCTCCCAATCACTCATCTGCCCCATTTTATGTAAATAACGACACTAACTGAACACATTGTTGCTATTCTCTCTGTCCTCTCTTCATTTATTTAGACACACTACTTATTGTATGGCAAAGGCATGCAAACGTGGGAGTATTCCCCAACATATGCCATCCGCTCCTATGCCTACCTGTGGCTCCACGCTCTGCCAGCCTGTTTCCATGCCAAGATCCTGCAGACCAACAAGGTGAGAGATGAAGGCGTTGCCAGAATACAGCGGCACTGCTGTGGCCATTCACTCTTATTGCGTCGTTTATCTTCTCAGTGCTGCACTTTTACCCGAGTCTTGGTTCGGCCGTGAGGTTTGCCTGTTGGAACGGCCTTACGTTTAGAGAAATAACTCAAGAGGTGCGGTTCAGCTCAACCCTTTCTAGCCACAGATGGAGTGTGTTTACTTTTAACGTGCCCTCTTCCTGTGTCCCTGCAGGCGTTGGTGTTCTACTTCCTGCGATGTGTGTTGGCATTCAGCTGCTGCGTGTGTGAGCTCTACTTCTACAAGTGAGCACAGGGCTGGACAGGGGGCGACCTGAGCTATTAAGACAAGATATTACTGCTCCTGTAGCTCAACAAGTAAATCCTCACACTAGCAATATAAAGGTTGTGGGTTCGAATCCCAGGGAGTGCACATAAATTGTAACTCTTCCTTCTTAGTGTGAGTTGCTTTGGGTAAAAGTGTCAGGTAAATGAATATGATGTCACCCGACAAAGCGGAGCCCATGAGATCCAGTTTTGGTCATAACTCAGTTTTGATCCAATGTGCAGTTACAGCATTTTGCCTTTGTACAGTAGTATAGGAACCCCACGCACTGTGAATGGGATGCAGTTTTGAGGTGGGGTTTCACAGTGTCGCTGCCCCAACACCCCCTGAAGTGTGAGGGATGTGTTTGTGTCCCTCTGCAGGGCTGTGTGCAAGAAGTTCGGCCTGCATGTGGGTCGTCTCATGCTGGCCTTCCTGGTTCTGAGCGCGGGGATGTTCTGCTCCTCGGCAGGTGGGTCTCCTCCGCAGCTGTTCCTCTTCCCCCTCTTCTTCTTCTTCCTCTCTGCTGACATTTTCCTTCTCTTTGTTTACAGCCTTTCTGCCCAGCACTTTCTGCATGTACTGCACCCTGGTGGCCATGACGGGGTGGTACCAGGACAGACCCAGTTTGGCCGTTCTGGGGGTGGCGGCCGGCGCCATCGTGGGCTGGCCTTTTAGCGTCCTCTTGGGGTAAGAAAGAGTCTTGGGGATGTGGGGAGGCCTGGTTCATTGTAGGCTGCAGCACGGCCTATGACAGTGATGTATTGTACTGGAACCCCTGTTTGGGCCTCCAGTTCCAGCACACCTGGCATTAGATATACCCTAGAGGAGCACTGACTTTACGGGACGACGTACTAAAAATTCACGCAGTGTTTCTGCATTGTTGACGTTCTCTGGCCAGGCTGCCCATCGCCCTCGACTTGCTGCTCCTGAAACGCAAATGGAAGAGCTTCCTCACCTGGACTCTGGTGTCATTGCTGCTCTTCCTGGTAACAGTCTTACCGCCCCAATGTAGTTCTGCTCTCTTTCTGTTTCCATGGCAATGCTTTCCTCTGTTTAACCCCCGCACCTCTTCGTACATCCTTCTCAGGCCCCCGTCGTGGCCGTGGATAGTTACTACTATGGAAAGCTTGTGATCGCGCCGCTGAACATCATCCTGTACAATGTCTTCACTCCACATGGGCCGGACCTATACGGTGCTGCCTTTCATCTCTCATTCTATGAGCTGGTTTTTGTGTCAGGTGTTATCAGTTGCAGCCAACGTCCACAAGATGGCACTGTTTGACCATTTATTTTTTTTCCCTCTCATCTCAATCCACCATGGCTTTCTTCTGACCTTTGCTGGCTCGGGTCTCTGCGACTGCCACAGGCACGGAGCCCTGGCAGTATTACTTCGTGAATGGATTCCTCAACTTCAACGTGGTGTTTGTGCTGGCCCTGCTCTCCCTACCCCTAACAGCACTTATGGAGGCCCTGTTGCAGAGGTTCAACGGTGAGCCGATGCCCCCCATCAATCCCTGCCCCTCGCTCATCACGCCGTCCCAGCCACGAGCAGCAAAGTCAAACATCAGTATGTGCTCACGTAAACGTCGGTGCGTGTCTGCGTGGGCGGGGGGGGGGGGGGGGGTGCGGGCGGGCGCGTGCGTCTGCTCTGCTGACGTCTGCTCTGCTGACCTGCGCGTAGTACGTCATTCGCGGCTGGGTGCCTCGGACGTGTTTATCGGCGTGTGAGATAGCTCTGCGTCTTTCGTGCGTGTGGCAGTGCGTGCGTCCGCGTCTGTACTGCGCCGCGCTGACAGCTCATTATCCTGACTGTGGCACTGCCGTTTCCTGCGGTAAACGAATGCACAGGAAGCCTCGCCTGGAGGACGTCACACCTCCCTGCTAATGAAAGCAGGACTCTCAGGATGGGCCAGAGGGCCGGATGACTTTGGAGCTTGTAAAACGCTCCGAGTTTCCAAGCAGTGCATTCTGACCGAATTAAACGCCACTGGCTCTTGCTGTTTGCCTGTCATCCCCATCTTGCTGGCCTGATTCTGCCGAATCTGCAGGTGTCACCCCTGTGCCTCAATGCCAGTTTTTCCCCCAGCTTCAGTTCAAATGCAGTTTGCCCTCAATGACTGTGCTGCTATTTTTGAGCTACCTGTTGGTGGCGCTGTCGGTTATATTTAGCCATGTGGAAAATCCGCCTTGAGCGCTCAGTGTTCAGTGTGGGAAAACGGTATCCTGGCAATCACTGGCTGGTTAAACTGTCTTCCTTCCAATTAGTCACTTAAGCAATCAGCCCACTGGGTTTTTCTGTTGCCAGCTGTGTCCAGAAGCCAGTCTCGTGGTTTTGTTTGCAGTGCAGAACCTGGGCCGCCCATACTGGCTCACCCTGTCCCCCATGTATCTGTGGATGCTGGTGTTCTTCACGAGGCCCCATAAGGAGGAGCGCTTCTTGTTCCCCATCTACCCCCTAATCTGCCTATGTGGGGCTGTGGCTCTTTCCTCCTTGCAGGTAAGTGCTGCCCATAACCACACCCCCTTTCACGGGCCTCTCCCCCAGACTACACCCACCTTCCAGCTCATTCCTTCCCCTTCAGAGAGAGAACCAATCAGATTGTAGAGGAGGTGGGTCCAAGCAACTAGAGAAAGCGGGACCAACCAATCAGATGTCTTGGTCCTGCCTCCTCTAGTTGCTTTGATCCACCTCCTCTGCAATCTGATTTGTTATCTCTCTGAACCAATCATTTTTCTTTCTGCCCTCAAAACATTTTTGTGTAAGGAAAAACTCCCACGAGCCGTTTGCGAGTTATCATGACCTATGTTGGCGGTGGGGTGTTTTGCAGAAGTGCTACCACTTCCTCTTCCAGCGGTACCGCTTGGAGCACTACACCATCTCTTCCAACTGGCTGGCTCTGGGCGCCGTCGTTCTGTTCGCCGTGCTTTCCCTGTCACGCTCTGTGGCCCTCTTTAGAGGTGAGAAGGCCACACACGCCTGTCTCGCATGCATGCACACACGTCCCTGCGCGTTCACCGTCCCCCTGTGTCCTGCGCTTCTGGCAGGCTACCACACGCCTCTGGACCTCTACCCGGAGTTCCACCGCATCGCCAAGGACCCCACCGTGCACACGGCCCCCGAGGGCCGGCCCGTCACCGTCTGCGTGGGGAAAGAGTGGCATCGCTACCCCAGCAGCTTTCTCCTGCCCAACAAGTCAGTGAGCCTCCCAGTGGCCCCCCATTTCCCCTACCCTTTATGCTCATTTTCTGTTTCCACCGGAAAGTGTTTGTGTAGCTCTGCCACTCCTGATGTGTTGTCAACAGTTAACTTTTCTGCCCCCCCCCCCCCCCAAATGGACGACGTAACCTATATTTTTGGAACTGAAAGCAATACAAGAGAATAGAAAACAACGGCAAAAAAAAAACGCCAAATAATCTGTGTATGGGAGGCTGGTGGTAAAATTTGCCAATCAGGAGGTGGGGGTTCCGTGGTTGGTAAATTGTAGGGGGTCCCTGTTTTGCCAGGTGGGTTCCTTAAGCTGTAGCCTATGAATACACATGCATTAATCCACTCCTGTCCCATCACTTAGGGGGCAATTTATGAGTGAGTAAAAAGTGCACTTAGGCAGAGGTATACAGAAATACAGCTGTCAGTAAACTGGTCGAGCTCCTTCCGGAGCCGTTACGCCTCGAGAGGATGGTGACGTATCCCTGGGTCAGATGGGCCTGTTGCTTATGTTTAGTGCCTGTGAATTAGATTTCACTGGTCATTAACTATGCTTAGCGGTATTATATGTGTGTGTGTGTGTTTTTCTTTTTTGAGAAAATAACAAGGCGTAATGTTTGAATTCCAGCTTTCAGCTCCAGTTCATCCAGTCTGAGTTCCGGGGTCAGCTGCCCAAACCATTTAGCCAGGGACCCCTGGCGACCCAGACCATCCCCTCAAACATGAACGACCAGAACCTGGAAGAGCCCTCGCGATACGTGAGTTAGGACCCCCCCCCCCCCTTCAGGGCCCCTACATTTTTACGTCCTGCCATTATTCCTGCTCTGTCCCTCTCAGTCTAACCCCCCCCACCCCCTTCCACCGGCTGCTCTTCTAAGATCTTCCGTTTACGTCAGCCTGTTTTTCACTGTCTGCCGTCTCAGTAGAACCACCTCTTTGCAGCAGTTGGGGTGAACAGCTTATCGCAGGGCGTGTGTGTTCCTGTGCGCGCGCGCGTGTGTGTGTGTGTCCGTGGCTCTGCGGTGGGGGCCTGATTGTGTCTTGTACATTCGGTACTTTGGACTTCCTGCAAGCAAAAAGGAAATTGGGACTTTAAATCGTGATGAGAGTCAAAGGGCAAAAAACACACATGCACCCACACGCCAGGAGCCTGTGAGGTGTCGGCATTGTCCTCCGTGGTTCACGGCTGTTGGCATTGCTTGGACAGTCACAAGACTGATGCAGTGTTTACCCTGCCACACTGTGACTCAGAGGTTCTGCACTGCCATGCAGCTGCCTACCTAGGACATCACGCAGTGACCTACAACTGGAGTTTCCACGATGATATGAATGTATGAACTGTGTGTGTGTGTGAGAGTCGGGGGGGGGGGGGGGGGGGGGAGTCTGCACCCCTGTTCAGTTGATATCAGTGTCACTCTAGTGCCATCTAGCACACTACATCTGTGAGAGCCAGTGGTGTGGTCGTCCTGGCAACCGGACAGCTGTGGGCACTGGGTTGGAGGTGGGTCATTTCTGTGAGGCGACGTCGCTTCCTGGCTGTGCACGAGAGCCAAAACTGGTTCAGGTCTCTGGCAGTGGTGGGGGAGTGCCTGAATTAGTATGGCCAATCAGAGCAGAGAGGTCGGGCGCAGGGAGCTGATTTGTCCATTTTTTCTTTAGAGGGTTTCTGACAGATTGAGTGAGGCTTTTCGGTATTTTGTGTTCAAGCTGCTGTTATGCAGGGGGACAGAATCCTGTGGTGTTTTTAGAGTGGACAGTGTGTAGTCCCCCCCCCCCCCCGCCCCCCCCAACAAAGGTCTCCATTAGTAACACCTCACGTGTCACCCAGCTGGCTTACAGTCACGTTTCCCCAGGTGGACATCAAACAGTGCCATTACCTGGTGGACCTGGACACGGAGCGGCAGGCACCGCGGGAGCCGCGCTACACCGCCAGCAAGGACGAGTGGACGGTCGTCGCCTACAAGCCCTTCCTGGATGCCACCAGGTCATTCACTGGGACGGGGGGCAGGGGGGTCATCGGCCAATCAAGAGATGCAAATAAGCCGCACTCACACGCCTATCCTGACCAAACCCTGATATTCAGGTAGTTGATAGTTGCACGAGGCAATGGGGCATTGTGGGTATGGGCTGAGCAGCCCCCCCCCCCCCTAGAAGGGCCGGACATAGTTTACTCTGCAGCTTGTGGAATTTCCCACCAACGCAGCTCACTTTCAACGTGGGGGCGTGTCCGGCAAACACGCCGTGACCCACCCCGGTGGGATCCGGCAAAGCCACTCTGTTTCAAGGTGCCCTTACTCCGCTCCATATACTGGGCCCCACTCCCCTCCTCCATGCACCCGCTCTCTCTCTCACACACACACACATACATACACACACACACACACACACACGCTCGCGCACACACAGACACACACATGCACGCCCGGCTGCCAGTCCCGCTGCTCTGTGCGTCATTGGGACCCTTCAGTCCCGGCAATTAGAGAGGCAGAGCGTCTGCACAGTGGCAGATAGGAGCGCAGCCCCCTCCCCTCTCCTCCCTGTTAACCTCTCCTCACTCTGCTTCAGCTTTCCTCTCTCTCTCTCTCTCAAATTCATTTCCCATCATTTCATTAATTCCACCACCATCTCCCCCCCCCTCCGTTTCCCTTTCTCTCCAACATCCAGTCATCTTCCGTTTTTCTTCTCTTCATTCTCCTCACTCCCCCTTCTGCTGTCTCCCGCCTCATGCCTCCCGTGCTCTCCTCTCGTGTCACCGTCATTCCCAGCAGCCCTCTGATCCAGAGGACGGCAGGGTTACCTGCTCTTCTACCTAATGGGGAGGGGTCATATGTAAAGGGGGGGGGGGGGTGAATTGACTGCGGCTGAGGTTGTATGGCTGTCATTCCCAGTAGTGATCAGTGACTGCTTATCAAGAGATCAGGTGGCTAGCCGGGTGACGGTTGTCTAAGGCAGAGTTTCTTAACCCAGTCCTTGGGGAGCCCCAGTCAGTCCACATCTTTGCTCCTTCCCAGCCAATCAAGCACCCTGAATACCTGGTACAGGTGTGTTTGGAACTGGGAGGGAGGAAAAATCCGGTCAGTCTGGCGGTCCCTAAGGATTGGCTTTGAGAAACACCGGTCTATGGCAAAGTGATCAGATTAAACTCGCCCTCTCTGACTAAAACCACAGGAGCAGCAAGGAAAAAAAAAAACATTAAGGAATGAAATAAGTGACGCTGTAATTATTGAATGTTTCACGTAAATATATTTTGGGTTATACATTGCAAATGCTTGTTACAGAGGTTTATGTAAACATACCCGTATTATATAATATGCGACTCTGTAAACGCACAACCAGTCAGACCATTATTAGTGTCACCGGTTAGCCGACATCGCATATTACCTGCCGACACGATATTTTCGAGGAAGTGTGATGCCAGGATCTGTTCCGGCTGTCTGGAAACGGCGAGAGGCATCCAAAGCCAGCGGGTGAAGGTTGAGTGTAAATAAGTTACCATGGCGATTATCCCCGTATCGCCGCGCGACTGGTATTTAGTCTGTGTTTGCGTGGAGCGCATCCAGGGAGTGTTGTCTCTGGCATCGGCTGCTAATGGCTTAATACCAGACCACAGGGCAGTGGGCTAACGTCAGTGAATTGATCCAGAAAAACGAAAAGAGGCCAGTCTGTCAAAAATCCACCTGGCAGTGCTGTGATAGTGCAGGGCTATGGAGAAGGAGGTTAAAAAAGGCATTTATTAATGCGCCCCCCCAACAGAATGTGCATGGAGGCATGTGCGCGCAGAGGCACACACACAGACACACGCAGACAGACGCGCACCAGCACACACACACACTCGTCTGATATCCCCCTCGGTTTCTTGCAGGCCTATTTTCACACCTCCTACTGCACAGCCTCATGGGATGTAGTCTGTGTCCCGGGCTGACGTCACCCAGCGCCAGCTCAGCCCCCCTACCCACCCCCTCCCCCCTGCACATACTCGCTGGCTGTGCTGAGAAATGGTGTCAGTGATTGAATCGGACAGACGGTGCGAGGCTGCAGCTAATTAGAGAACTTCCATGCCGCCATTGGTGGTACCGTGACCCCACCCCTCTCGTACCATTTGCCCACTTTCCTGGTGTACAGTTTTTTTTTTTTTTTATCCCAGTCCCCTACCCCCAGGATGTGGTTTTGTGGGGGGGGCAGTGCCCTCCTGACAACTGCATTTTGGTTTGTATTAGTCCTTGATCGCCCCTATCACCGCAGTGAGGAATGACTGAGCTTCCTTGGTCCGTCTCGCTCTCCGACCAGCTGAACAGATGGTTCGACTGAAGAGCTGGGCCCCTTTTAATCACATCTACAGCGTCCCTGCAGAGAAAAACCATTAGGCATAGAGGTGCTGCTGGTTACTCGTTAGGGAAGTTAATTCAGCTCTACTAATCATCTGAATTCACATCTGTGCAGGTGCTTCCATAACTATCAGTTATTCACCATTATCCATTTTTCTATATTTACAGACAAAAGAGCAACATCACGGCCTTTGCATTGATAAGTGTTACCTTTGACCCCTTCCCGATTACCATGGAGACCGTGTGTAGTTGCAGTGTGGAACTGTGGTCATTAGAGGATGCTCTTGAGCTGGCTTCGCGAACATATTTCGACACACGGAAAACAATGCATTGTCTTTTCGAGCCGCTAATGGTGCAGTTCTCTCCCTCTGGTCACATTTGCACCGGCAGGTCGTCCCGCCTCCTCAGGGCCTTCTTCATTCCCTTCCTGTCCGAACAGCACACCACCTACAGCAATTACGTCATCCTGAAGCCGCGGCGGACGAAGCAGGCCAAAAAGCGGGGGCAGCCCTGACCTCGGCGACTGCAGCCTCTCCGCGTGTTACAGGGACCATCTCTCCTGACGCTTTCCCCCCACACCATCCCCACCCCCACCGAGCTCAGTCACTGTCCTCACCGCTCCTACCTTGTTGGCAGCCCGTATTGTGCAGGGCGTCAGTCCTCGCTTATGCTCTGGTGACTGCGAAGCATCGTCAAGGTGACAACCCTTAGCCGCCAGCCAAAGATCAAATGTGATTGGATGGCAGCCATCTGAGCAAGGACTGGTTGAGAAAATGACACACAGTGCAGGACTACAGACAGCCCCCATCACCCCCCCAATGCATGCATTCTGTACCACTCATACATTCCCTTGATCTCCGATGATGCACCTGCCCTCCCCCCCCCAAAAAAAAAAAACCCGAAGTTCTCTGAAGACTCGACTAGCCCCTTTATGCTCCTGTCTGCCATGTCCTTGATGTCTTGAGATTCCGAGGTGGATGTTGCAGCAGCTTTCTTGTCCTGGTCTCCTTCGGACCTGTGGTGATTTGTTGCCTGTCATAATTTTTTGTTTAATCTGTGAACACGGAGCTGTGACTCAGCCCTTTGACCCCCTATCTCCTCTCCTAACAACTCGTGGAAGGGCTCACATCTTCAGACCGTAAACAGCAGGACTCCTGCAGGTTTGCCATTGACCGTACCATCTCTTCAGAGAATCATAAATCCTCGATCGTCGGCCTGATTTCGTGACGGTCCCCGAGGGACATCAGGCCGTGTCTGGTGAATGTTTACATTTGGACCATCTTGTGTTTTGTGCAAGGAAATCGGAACAGTGTTAACTGTAATAATAACATTATCGAATAAAAGCCTGTCTTAATGAATAAAATGCCCTACATGATTTTTTTTTTTGCGTGCGTTCAGGTGTCAGCAGATGGTGCAGCTATGAGCGTAATAGCAATAATAGGAGCAATGAATATTTTACGTTATTGACATTGTCAAAGTAATTATTGAGTTTATATGTATTTCAGTTAGCATGTGTCTTGAACAGAATGTTATGTGACACAGCCTGTAATGTGGATAATAGGATAGAAAGAGTAAGATACAGAATACAAGGCTGTAAAACACTGTACACATCGCATTGCATGCTGAACAGTATCGCTTAAGAAAATATTTCATCCGAGTTTTTGTTTGAGCTGTTGTCCTATAGTCAACTTGTGGTGCCGGTGGATACCTGGCAATGTCTGACCTGGACTGATGTTTCCCTCATACTCAAAAGTTCATTACTTTGGTGCCATGATGCAACAAGCCAGGATAATTAGCTACAGGCTAGGTTTATCGCCATGGTTTATCTCCATGGGATCTCTAGAGCGATGTGGACACCTGGCCATCAGCAAAACGAACAGATGGAACATTGGGCCTTGGCCATTGTCACTGATAAGCTCTCAGGACCAGAGTCTCCTTCTATATATTTGTGGTTTGTGTTGTATAGTTTATAAAACCCCCTCCATTAATCGGCACCTTATCGTGGTGGAGGGGTTTGCGTGCCTCTGTGATGCTACCGTAGGACAGGCGTGGGCGATGTTATCCGCAAAGGGCCGGTGTGGGTGCAGGTTTTTGGGATAGCCTTTAGGTCGGCTGTTCAAACCCAGGTGCGAGGACTTTTCAGCCAATCAGTCCAAGCAAGCAGTTATTGAGTTGCAGTGAAAAGCCGCATTCACAACGGCCCTTTCTGGATAAGACCCGTTTGGGGTCTTTGTTGTTTGGGGGCAGTTGTTCCTGGTTGGGTCTCCCAAGGCAAGTTGTTCCTAGGTGAGATGCCAGACTAAGTGCGGTTTGTTTAGACCCCTATGGTGACAAAAAAGGAGCATGTGACCCCACATGGATTGCGATAACCGGGCCTGGTGGCTGGGCCTCCACCCATGGGGCCCAGCCGGCCACAGCCTGAAAAAAGAACATGGGTTTGCCCTCCTGTGTTCCCACCAACTCCACAGTGAGCCATGGGGGTCGGGTGAGATCGGGTGGCAGTCGAAAGCAGGGGCCTCTGGATGGATGGAGTTTGTAAAGCAGGGATACTGTTGTGTGTGTGTGGTGGTGCTTTGGAAAGCAAGAACACATGCGTGTTTGCTGTTTGTCTGTTCTAATTTGTAAAGGGTTTGGGATTGATGGTGTCTAATGTGTGTGTATGAGCTGTGAACGTACGTGTTTTAATTTGTAATGCAAGACCATACGTATGTCTGTGTGTGTGTGTGGTTGAGGAAGATTAGTGTCTCCATGCTAGAGGCTAATGAGGAAGTGTGATCCCTTTAAACCTCGCTATTGACACAAACCCCAATGACGCAGAGACCCCTTTGAAGAGAAAAAGAGCAGAGCATTTATATATATAACACTCACATATTTTCCAGGCACTCTTCTCACCCTGTTTATTATTACAGTCTTAATCTCCAGGAAAAAAAAGAGGAGAAAGCTTCTGCTTGAAAGTTTGAGTAATAAAACTACTGTCTAATACATCAGCCAGGAGAAACAAAGATTATATAAAATGAGTTTGAATTATATTAACCCATTCAGAGCGCTGTAATTTCGCGTTGGCAGATATGATGGGGAAAAATAAGGTGTTTTCTTATGATTATGCCTCCCTTCTCCAAGAAAAGAACATTAGAACATGGATGGATGGATGGATGGATGGAGGGATGGATAGATAGATTCTTATTACACGATAATGGCAAGTCATATGCCCCAGGGACACTGGGCACAACTTTGTTTGTTAGATCACAGCATATACAAAGGGGATTATGAGGCTTTGTTAACAGGAAAAGCCCCTTTGGTTAATTACAGTATGATCCGCTACGTGTGAAGATCAGCGGTAACCTGCCCTTTGCTGGATTTTGTGCTCCCAAGTCAAGGAAGAGGAAGCACAGATCCATCGAAGGACATGGACAGAATCTGTTCCTCACCGGGCTGCACGGTTTCTATGAGCTGTTAGTGGATATATAGCACTTCACAGCACACATCCGTGCTGCGAGCCAAAGGCAACAGGAGCTCTCGTCCTCCTTCTTCACTGGAAGGAAGCAGGCTTTTCCAGTTTCTGCACCTCTGGAGAGCTGGCCTGCTTGGACTGGAAGGATGTGAGCATTTTCGGCACATCAACACCCCGCGCCCAGCTTGTACGCTGTCTGTGTAATAACAAACCAAGCACATTTGAGAAATAATGCTAATTGGTGCACGGGGTGACCAAATGGTACTCTAAAGGAGTGTTTCTCAACCTAATGGGGTAAGCCTCTTCTTGCTGTCCGTGATATACACACAGACACTTAAAGAGGTAACAGCAAGCATAGGGGCGGGGAAGGGGGTCACAGCGCAGGGTCAGTCACAGCAGGTAGTGCCCCTAAGGGGGACTATTCCTCCGAGGCCGGGATTCAAACAGACAAACTTCCGAATACAGGCACCGGGGCTCAGCCTGCTGATCCACACACCACTCTTTCCATCTCTGCTCCTTCCCTGCTCCAATCCCACTTAAATCAAATAATCAAGCAACCAAGAGCACCACATGCCTGGTACAGGTTTGTTGGGAGCTGAGAGCGACCAGAACTGTGGACGATCCCCGAGGACAGGGGTGGGAAGCAATGCAAAATAAAAGTAGTTATGGATTCAAACAAGCAATCCAATGGCTCATTTTAAAGAAGTTGTGGGGAAGCATTAAAGTGCCACTAACGATAGATTAGACTTCTCCAATAAAAAATATCTGCCATTATAAAGGGCTAAAAATACTCAATTGACTTTAAAATATCAGATAACTAATTATTTATAATTAATTTGTAACTGTTTAACCACCCATATCGTTGTCTTGTGTTGCTAAACTGCCAGCTAAACTACAGTCAAGCATCCAGGCAGAGTAAGGCCTTTAAGTCAATCATCCCAATCGTTTTTGCATTAGATATCTTTTTTAGCATTTCTGACCTGGAAAATAATTGACATCATGTTCTCTGCTCGTATGACATTATAATCTATATTATCTCCAAAGGGAAGATTGCTTATGATATTTAAGAGATGGTAAAAAGTCAGTGTACAATTGTGTACTTGAAATTGCCTGAAAATCAACATTCGGTCTCAAAAGAAAAATCTGTCCCAATTACGAAAGGATAACAGGTCCAATAACAGGTCAGTTCTTGCTATAACAATTTTCTAAATTGCATCCATAAACTTTAAAATGAAATGTAATTAAATTCCGATCACCGAACTAGTTGTTCTGGTACAAATGTTTTTTTAAAGCCTTTTTGGAGTCAGTACACTGACTGGAAGTAAATATGTGTAGCTCTCAAAACTTTGCTACTCTGTTGTGGCCAGAATTTGGTCATTGCAGAGCAAGAGTAAGATACTATGTGAGAGAGTCACAAGCAACATCTCTGTGGGCTTGATGAAAGACAGTACTACCACTCATCTTTCTGTAAGTTCTCCTACAAAACTAGCATTTTCTCATTTGTTTCTGGAAACATGAGTGCACCAGTCGAGTGAGGCCTGTTGATAGAATGAATTATGGATGCTGTCGTTTTTAATCAGATGGGAATTAGTGAATGAATGAAACGAGTAGGCTTTCATCACTAGGGAAGGACAGATGGCCGGGACACCTTTTGATCGAGTCCTCATCTCTGATCTGGCCGTACCATTTGCGTTTTCCTCAATGATGACTGTAACCTGTGACGTCTGGGATCGTTGCCATTTTTACAAATCAGGCAATTGACCATGCAATTATTCTTGGAAAATTCGGACCATTTTCTCACAAAGCAGTTAACGTCTGTGGTGCATATTTATTCCAGAGCAGGTAAATTTTACCCCACTCTTTTTAAAATAAAATGTGCACGAATAAGGCAACTATGCATACCTGCCATCCGGCAGCATCTTACGCGCCAATACTTCCTAAGCCAGAACATTTACCCTGTGATTTTCTAGCTACGTTAAAGTAACATGCGTTCTGATTCTGTCTGTATATCACCACTGCATTGAACCCCCAGGAAATGTTACTTTTCGGGCACAGGGATGAGCAGAACCATGCAGACATAAAACGTGGAGAAATTAGAGACAGGTTCAGCAGAGACTGCCAGATGCTCTTGAAAAATAAAGCTGAACCAATGTGCGTGCACAAAGAAAAGCCTAAAGGACATAGGCTCAGATATAGAGAAGAAAATGCCCTGGGAATTGAGCTCCTTGTGAAAAACGTAAGAATGGCACTTATCAGAAGTATGCAGGGTGGATTTAAAATTACGAACGCCCTTTGAGAGCAGGATTTTGACGTCATTCAAATGGCCTCGAGCTAGTTCATTACTACCAGAACAGGGCTCCCTGCCTATCGCTGCACTTAATATTCGGTATCTTTTTATGGTTTAATAAAGACATTTTTAAATTGTCATAGATTAAAGGGAATATCTAGTTTAATTTCCGTAATATTTTCCAGAACGGAAGAACGAAGAACCAGACAACGTTCTTGAAGAACGGGTTGACAGTGGTCGACTTGACTGCATCTAATAAGGATGCTCGCAATTTTTTCATCTATTGGATACTTATTTGCGTTCCTGATACAGAGCACAAGATAAATGTAATGAAGCAGTCATCTGGGTATAATGAGGTTGTGCGAATGCATGTCACAGAATATTTCATTGCAAAACGTATTTCTGTTTATGCAGGAATCAGAGAGTCATCACAAAACATTATGGGAATGGGAGGAAATGTTAACTAAGGACACATATTAACATATCGCAACTAAATGTATACGAGTTTCGTCTCTTCGAGTATGACAGAAGTGGATGTCATCGTAATGAAAAAATAATGGTTAAACAATATTTATTCGATGTGCAATGCCGAGACACACTGAAATTTTTTTGATCGGCTAACACGGGTGTCCCAATTACCTTGATGAAAACCGAACATCCCAGAACGATGCAGCACCATGTCAAAAAGCTGTAGGCAGGCGGGCAGCCGCCCCTTTTGCATTCCTGACGTTGTTGACGTAAGATTGGGCCAATCAGCATCAAAAGAGCAACCGCTGTCCCGTTGTGTCCCTTCCATGAAACCCCGTAGCTTAGGCTAGCCGGAAGTAGTGAACAGTATCCAAAATGGCAGGCGCCGACGGAGACGATTCTCTTTACCCTATTGCTGTGCTCATTGACGAGCTACGGAATGAAGATGTCCAGGTAAACTTAAATATGGTTTTGTATGTGTTGGGTATGACGCACACGTTTTTTGGTTACATAACAAAGGTTTTCTTATAGGATATAGCTAGAAAAGTCTGCCGTGGCCTCTCGCAAAAACAGCAACCGGCGAGCGGCACCGTAAACCGTGTAGCTCCTTAGCTGGCTAGGCTAACAGGGTGGGATGGTGTTTGCGGGCTTATTATTTTAGCATGTCTAACTTTTATTTTTTTACCGTATAGCAGTGCACTTTGAAATTACACCTACCATGGATTTAAAATACAGTTGTTCTTGGAGCTCGTTTTGCGAGTCGTGTTAGCCGTTAGCTGCTTAGCTAGTTGCAGCGATGTAAAGGAGGCCGAGAAGCCTACTCGAAGGACCTTTTTATCGATCGGTGCGACATTGACTCGACGTAATATTAGTTCCTCTTAACAAACGCTATGGATTATTCATAAATACGTGTATTTTTGTTTGAATAGATAAATTTCTTGCCAGCAGATGTGATTTACTCCACATAAACCCGACGACTAATATACCGAGTACTGTATGGGCCCGCGACTATGGCACGGCCCATTTCCTTGGACATATTTCAGCGTCTTTCTGAGGTTGGGTTACCTCTGTTACGTTGCTTCTAAAGAAAGAAAACGAGTACCGACCTTTTATTATAAACCTACACCTATTTGATGCTCTGTAGTTATGCATAAATTCTATAAATGGTCGGCTTTTAAACGCGATTTATGCTTCGGCCGGTTACTAGGTAGAACCTGACGTTTTACGCAACAATGAAAAAATCCCGTTTTCAGTGTTATGTAGAATAATTTAAAAACTTGCATTTTTATTTTTCTTGCAGTGTTGACTGATTTCCCGAAGTAGGTTTAAATGTCATGCCGAATCTGTACCATGGTCAGCTCCTTCATGACCTACACATCGAACACAAAGCAGTTTTGTAGATCAGATGTCATGCGTTTAGTGAGCTGAGCTCATGCTTATTTTGACCTTATTGTCTGTCTTTACTGAAGTATTTCAAGTGGGTGAAATAAGAAATTGTTTTTAGAGGTGTGCTTTTGGCTTTTTATGCACCTCTGATTTTGCTATGCAATGGCTTGAGTATGACTTACTCTAATTGATGTTAAGCAGTTTGTTTATAACTGTCAAAAAGCTTTTCTGATGCACCAATGTATGAATTGCAGTGGGTGTTACAGCTAATCTGTTGCCATGGTAGCCTAAGTTTGAAGATTGGTCTTCTCAGCTAGATATATACTTTGGACATACTGCAGCTCTTGGGTAATTGTAAATAGATGAACCGTACCACGAATAAAGAGAGAGCTGTATAAAGGCCTTTTTGCTTTAAGTAATGATTGACTTTTCACACAAAGTAAGGATTTTAATCTGCCTTTATGAGAGCGAGGCCTCTGAGGAAGCCTTTTCTAGCTTTGTAGCTTCAGTCATAGTTGGCAGCTGCGCTTTACAGCTGTGCTGTGGATTACTGTTTCGTGTTCTTAGACTGAGGGCCATGCATATATTTAAATCTTGCCTTTCCCTCTTCTGCAGTTGCGGCTGAACAGCATTAAGAAACTGTCCACCATTGCCCTGGCTTTGGGCGTTGAGAGGACGCGTACGGAGCTGCTTCCTTTCCTGACTGGTAGGTCCCATCACAGATTGCTTGGGCTTCGTTTCTCTTTGTACATTAAAGTCTAGTCTGTTGGTTAGTGCAAGGAGTTGGGGGATGATTGATTGCGTAAACAGGGATTCTGCAAGTATTAAATCCCTAAGCTTATTGTTCACTATTAAAAGTTTCAAATTGAATAAACATTGTGATCTTTTCAGATGTTATTTCATAATCAAACATTGAAGATTTTTGGCAGTTTTTACATGTACATGGTGAACTGTGGAGACCTTGGTTGGAGAAGCCTGGTGGGCGAGGTATCAGGTTTAGTATGTGTTGTGTCAGCTGGCTGGTCCCAGCATGCCGGTGTAGTGCCAGCTCTCTCATGCCCTGTCTCACGCTTCTTCAGACACCATCTATGATGAGGATGAGGTGCTCCTTGCTCTGGCTGAGCAGCTGGGCAACTTCACCATGCTGGTGGGTGGGCCGGAGTACGTCCACTGTCTGCTGGTAAGCCACAATCCTCTCGTCTCTGTCTCAAGCCGACTTACAGTAAATGTAAGTGCTCTCTGTAACATCGGTAATCTGGTGTAAATCTACTTGTATTATTGCAAAATAAAACTGAGGTAATCGTGTTGAGACAAGCTCTGACATGGTGATCCGAACTGCCACAGCTCACGTGTATGTTTGCTTTCCTTGCAGCCTCCCCTGGAGAGCCTGGCCACTGTGGAGGAGACCGTGGTGCGGGACAAGGCTGTGGAGTCGCTTCGTAAGATCTCCCACGAGCACTCGCCTGTGGACCTGGAGGTGCACTTTGAGCCCCTGGTGAAGCGTCTGGCCAGTGGGGACTGGTTCACCTCCCGCACCTCAGCCTGTGGCCTCTTCAGCGTCTGCTACCCTCGCGTCTCCAGCACAGTCAAGGCAGAGATTCGCCAGTGAGTGTCACTGGAGCCATTTGTGTGTGATTCCCCCCCCCTGACTCTGTGCCGAACAGTAATGTGTTGGATGGAGGCCCCACCTTCCTCCACCTGAAATGTCCGAGAAACATTAGAGCAGGTAGAGCTCAGCAAATAGCCATCAGACATCTATTAATATATATTTTTATAGTGTTTCTGTCACACTGAAGGGCACTTTTCAGCGCTGATTCTTTAGCCATGGGTCGCAACCCAAATTTGGGTCATGGCAAGTTCTGAAAGGGTCGTGAGGCAGAGTTGGAAATGTAAGCATTTTAAAGCAAGCCCCTATGCTGATCTATGATCAGATTTCCCAGCCCCACTCCTAGAATTAACCTATATAAATGAATCTTGGGTCTATAACTGCAAAACATAATGAACACTCAACTAGTCCAAGAAGTCAAACCACAGATGTTTAATTTAAAATTCACTGGCACGTCCAGTCAGTTTTGCACAATAGGCATTGATTGGTGTAAATTGCAGAGTGCACTGTGGCCTTGATCATAGCATTGATGAGAACCAGTTTGATATAGGGTCGTGACTGAGCTGCCATGGTAAAAATTGGGTTTAGGAGCAAAAAGGTTGAGAACCCCAGGTTTACAATATTTATAATCCAACACAGTACTATCTGTGCAGAGACAAGTGATTTAGCAGTATTTGTTATGAGGTTATTTTTATGTATTTGTTTTGGATGTGTCCAGGTTTGATATTTCTGATGATTATTGTATGATTAATGTTCCAGGGTAGGTAAGTTGCACAGATCTGTAGGATGTGGCGCTTGTCCCTATCGTGTGTGATGGGGAGCCCTTGTATCCGCAGACATTTCCGCACGCTGTGCTCGGATGACACTCCTATGGTGCGTCGTGCCGCTGCCTCCAAGCTGGGTGAGTTTGCCAAGGTCCTGGAGCTGGAATACGTGAAGAGTGACATCATCTCCCTCTTCACTGCCCTTGCCTCAGATGAGCAGGTACTGTCCGTTCGTTGCTTAAGGGTGGGGGTTGAACGCTTTGAAATCATGGATTTTAAGCAGTTGTTGAATGGATTAGGCTGAGAGGGCTTGAGAACTGTTCGTGAATAACTTCAGCTGTACTTTCTTCAGGCATCACTCCATAAATGCCACTTTGATTGCTATATTAAGGCCAATGATCTCCTACAGCGTTTGGGGAAGTTTTATTGCATTGGGTTACAATGCTCAGGAGGGTCACCATTTCTAATGGCACTTGGCTTCATTGGATTGTCGGTATTGCTCCTGCAGGACTCTGTGCGCCTTTTGGCTGTAGAGGCCTGCGTCAGTATTGCCACACTGCTGCCCCAAGAGGACTTGGAGAGTCTGGTAATGCCAACCTTGCGACAGGCTGCAGAGGACAAATCCTGGAGGGTGCGCTACATGGTAGCAGACAAGTTCTCAGAGGTGAGGTTATGCTTCAGATTATGGGAATCAAAAAGGAGAAAGTGCAGTATTGTTCTGGATTGTACTTACTGCTGCAATTTTTCAAATCAGTAGAAAGACATTTGAAAGAAATTATGGGATGCAGATATGTCATTTATTGCATGATCCTTGGTGGCAGAACCCCGCATAGCTTTGAGACTTCGTATCTGAGCAAGTGAACGCCCATTTCACAGTCTGTCTTAAGTCAAACGGTTGTCCTTGTTCTGTTAACTTTGTTGTAAGAAACTTTAAAACTAACTTTGTCTTCCATTTTGTAAGGCTGGTGTCTCAGCCTCCCTGCTCCATAAGGAATCAGTTCAGATTTGAACCAAACTATAAAAACAAAAATCAATTTTTGTCAGAACCTTTTGCATTTTTCACAAGGGTAATCAGTATTTTGTACTTGAATGGACTAATTCATCTAATGAAAGTAGCAGCCTGGCTTTATTGGAGATCTTATGCAGCCATGTGTGATCCCCTCTTATTTGATGGGTATGAGCTGTTTCTGCTGCTTTTCCCTGAAATTTGTTTTGAGCTGTGTAATGTTTTTGACACTAAATTGTGGCCCCAGCCCAATTTCACAGTCACAGGATGCAGTTGTAGATGGGCAGGTGGGGGTACTGTTGCGTGTCTAGGTGTGCTGTTTGCTGTACCTGTCCCTCCCTTTAATTCATGAAATGTTAAGTTGTTACTGGCATTTTAAAAATTGCGTAGCTAATGATAATTTAATGGTTAGGGATAAAAGCTTAGGGTTGGATTCCTCAATAGTAGATGACTCGTGTTTTTATGTATCAGGTTGTAAAGGTTCTTTCCAGTTTGTGTTTTGGTAAATTGTTACCAGTGTTAATCACTAGCCTTTTCACTGGTGATCTCTGCCGTTTATCATACCCGTGTTTTGTGTCAAAATGTAAACTACACCTTTCTGCTAATTTCAGCAATTAAATACTATCAATAAGGGTGTAGCTCTTATGCATAAAGTCCCTCTTCATCCACACTGCCTGTTATCCATACTGCTGCTTAATTTATGTGACGGGACTTTTTTTATTCCCCCGTTTTTTGTTTTTATCCAGGATCAAAATATATCCTGTATATCGCCTGCAAAATTTCATTGTCTCTATTTCATTGTCTCTCTAAATGAGAGTGGTGCAATGCATGGGTCCTCTCCATCTATGCCTGACATACTTAACAACCTGCTTTGCTGTAATTTTCCTACATGGCTCGTAACTATTTTTCATGACTCGAGCTCTTTGGCAGCTCATGCTCATTTAACTTCACTGGACCCTTTATAGAAATGCTACAGAAATGGTAATGATATACTGCATTCTCCTTGGCGCTGCAGCTCCAGAAAGCCGTGGGGCCCGAGATCACCAAGAATGACCTGGTGCCCGCCTTCCAGAACCTGCTAAAGGACTGTGAGGCTGAGGTGCGGGCAGCAGCCGCCAATAAGGTCAAAGGTGCGTGAAGTTCGCTGACCTTCATGCGGAAGGTTACCTCATCAAATTTGAGGACTTTGTGTTGATAGGCTGTTCCCTTGTTGATCCCGAAAACCATGTTTTTCAGAGTTTTGTGAGAATTTACCGGAAGACAGCAAGGAGACCATCATTATGACTCACATTCTTCCTTGTGTCAAGGTAAGGCTTAATGCGTACTGTGTCTCAGAGGTCTGTCACTCCAAGGCGGCGGCGGCTGCTGCGTGTGTCATCCACGGGTGTCTGATGTGTTAAGCAGCTGTAAGACTTCAGAACGCGCCATTTCTGGAGGCGGTATTCTGTGTTTCTTCCTTTAATCCAAACAATCTACCTGCGGGGATTAGGAAATTTGGTATAGGAGATCAACACAAAAGTAAGGTCGATCAACACAAAAGTAAGGTCGTTTTCAAGAAACTGTACTTTGATTTCGCCGACCAGTTGAGGGGTTGTTAGTACCGCTGTTTACAGCCTCGTATTTCATTTCCTGATCTCTGTGGTCGGTTCCATGAAAATTAGTTCTTGGGAGTTCATAAATGTCGTTCCGGCGGAAGCCTGAGCAGAACGATCAGCTTGAAACTCCGGTCGGTCTGGACTCGATCCAGGTATCTGATGTGCCGCAACGCAGTGTTCAGATGATTATGGTTTACCTTTCCCAGAGCTTGACTAATCCTTTCTGGGGCTCTTCAGATGGTCCAAAGCCTGGTTAATCACTGCATTTCTAAAGTAACCAGGTATTGGTAATAAAGAAGTGTTTTATGAATAGTTTAAGTGAGCAATTCGCTGGTTTCGAAGAGAAAGGTTAGTGCTTTTTTTGGAAGTAGGCTCGTGCTGCTGAAGTCTGCGTCTAGGCCGCTAATCACTGGAGGACACGGAGAGCATGCTTCAAAGTGGGGCGATTCATCTTGGCTGCCGAAATGCAAGCCGTTGCGGGCTTCTCTGTGGTTGTCCGCATGTCACGGAGTGCCGCAGCATGCTGTGTGTTAACTCGCAGCGTGCTTCGGAAGCTGTGCCAGAAAATGTCTGTCCCTGACCCAGACTCAGGCTGCGTTGTGAAATGCTAAGATTCTTTCTTTGCTTTGTGCTGGTTTAAGAAATGCATTCTTTCCACTGACCATGCTTAGAAGCACAGCGCAGGGTCTTTTGACGAAGCACGAATTGGGAAATGTGTGCTGGCCATATGTTTGTGGTTTGGGTGTGCGTCGATTTTGCAGACGAGCTGAACGCCGCGCTAATGATCTGCCTGCATCCCCGCTGCTTGTCGTGAAATCCTCAGTAGGCGTAAATGGGATAAAATGTTTGGAAAGCATAGAGAGGCTGACTATTCAAAAGCATGATCTGCAGAGGATAATATCCTGGGTCTCGTTTCATGACCTTAACTCTTATTTTAACCTTTACGGATTTAACTTTTGGCCTCTTATTCTAACCTGTAGGGGTTGTTGTGGGGTTTTTGAATATATTGCTAATGGGTCTGAACAAATGCTTTTGCTATTAATTTTTATTTCTGCTTAGTCCATGGTTGTTCAAAGGTTGTCATAACAGCATTCTTTATGACCTTTGCTTTAAATATTAAAAATGCTGTAGTTTCCTGTTGACCTCAGTGATTACAGTAAAAAATGCAAGTAGGTATCCAGTTTCTCCTTTTGCAAAGCTAGCATCTAAGGCTCTGTATTACTTACCAAGTTTTATTGCAGCCTTAAAAGTAGATCAAGGACTGCATACAAATTCCCAGCCAGGCAATCATCTTCCGTAGCAGTAGGCTTAAGACGTATGTGTCTGTCGGCGGGATTGAGTTTATTAAATGACTTGGCTCTGTTGATCTGGCAGGAACTGGTGTCTGACACAAACCAACATGTGAAGTCTGCCCTGGCATCTGTGATCATGGGTCTGTCCACCATCCTGGGCAAAGACAACACCATCGAGCACCTGCTGCCGCTGTTCTTGGCCCAGCTGAAGGATGAGGTATGCTCCCGCCTGAAAAAAATCCTTGGACGGCACTGTGTGATGCTGCATTTCAATAAACAGATTTGTTTGTCACGTGCATGAATGTACTGGTACACCAGCAGTGAAATGAAAGAATTTGACCCTAGACTCGGTTTGGCTGCCTTTCTTATGTAGGTTTGGGATAAGACTACTAGTGTTTTTTCTTCTGAAGGTCATGCTAGGTGAAGAAAGGACATGCCCTTGTGTTCTTGACTGGAATAGCTGCCTCTGGCTTGAGCTCTAGGCTGTTTTCACCGCTGTAATATTAATGAAATGGCTTTGATTTGGGGGCCGTCTGAGACTAAGAGGTAATCTGTACCGTTCTATTTGCTCGAGTGATCCTCCCTTACCAGGAGCTCAATGCTTCATCCCATGGTTTTAAAGTGGCCTTGGAGAGCCGGAAAAGCATCTGCGGTGGAGATCAAAGCAGGAGCACCCTGCTCGCCATTCAGTTTTTTTTTTTTATTGTATTTTGTTAATGTGGCATTCAAGAGTGGAAAGGTGCCGTTGTCCTTGGGTTGAAGCAGCTGCTCAGAAGCCCTTAAGGCTGCAATGGCAAGGCTCTATAAGGTTCCCCAGGTGTGGAGCCATGTATGCCGGGAACAAAGGGGAACAGCTGCCGGGGAACAGGTTCTCAGCTGGCTGCCTGCGTCACGCTCAGCCCCCCTCCCTCCCAGCGTATTTGCCGTCCACCTCCAGCAGTGAGTCATTAGCTTAGCCTGTGCATGGAGCTCAGAGACAAAGCTGCTGCTTTGCTGCTTCCTCTCCCTGAAGTCTTCAGCATAGTGCCTGAGTCAGCTGCTCCCTTGTTCCCGTCATTGTGCCCGAGCGCTAAATCAGTCAATACACGCACTGCCTTAGGTGACTGCAGTAGTTGTGCAGCTTGTATTTTCCCTGCGACTTTCTGCTAGAGGAATGTACTTTTAAAAGAACATAATTTGTAAAGCGTATTGTTGTGTTTGGTGGATGGTTATCACGTCTTTCAACATTACTAGTAAATCAAACCAGCTTCTTTTGAAGGAGCAATTGTCTGATAGCTGTGGCAGTGATTGGACTGCCTTTTCAGTCCCCGAATAGCTTTGACCACTTGTGTTTTCCTTAATCCTGTCCTTTTTCTCTCCCCTAGTGCCCAGAGGTTCGCCTGAACATCATCTCCAACCTGGACTGCGTCAACGAGGTCATCGGCATCCGCCAGCTGTCTCAGTCCCTGCTGCCTGCCATTGTAGAGCTGGCCGAGGATGCCAAGTGGAGGGTACGACTAGCCATCATCGAGTACATGCCCCTGCTGGCGGGCCAGTTGGTGAGTCGCTCTACCCGAAAATTGGAAGCTCGCTCGGATTTATTTTTTAAATGCTGCGGTATTCTCAGTGTTGCTGTCCCACACGATTTGTCGTTTATTCATTGGTTTTGTTGTGATTTTTTTTATGTATTACCGTTTTACTCAGTTGTGAATTGTCAGGGTTTAATATGTTTTCCTGTCCCATCCAAGGGTGTGGAGTTCTTTGATGAGAAGCTCAACTCCCTCTGCATGGCGTGGCTTGTTGACCACGGTAGGTTTTGCATGGGCTCCTCTGTGTTGTAGAGACGTAACCTGAAAATGCTGTGAAACACTGGTTAAATAAATTAGCTTGGGAAGGGATTTGACTTAATGAATTTAACAGCCTCCCCTCCCCCCATCACCCTGCATAGTATACTGAATATTGAGCACAGCCCTATATACTATGGGGATTTTTGCGCAGTCTTTACCGTGTGATTGTGGGAGCTGGTATACCATACCTCCATGCATATGTTTACGTCTGAAGATGGTGGTCCTGGGGAGCTGTGCTTGGCAGGATGCCAAGTCTTTCTTATTTCCAGTGGTAGGGGCTGATGAACAGGCCTGTGTTCCACCATGGACAGATAGCAGAGCCAGCCTGGCAGGAGCTGAGTATGTAGGCCAGGGCAGCAAGAGAGTGTGTGCGCATCCAGTTTGAGGGGGCTCTGTTCTGACCCCTCCCAGATGCTGCATAATCCTGGTGTTTATCCTGAAAGGACAAGCTAGAATATAAACTAGAGTAATCACACCATAACACGTCTTGATTGGAAATGCCAGTAATGATTCTGTCTTGTTCCTGGAAGGAATTGTGATTGATTCGGCTAGTACTGAATAGGTTTCATCCGGTAATCCTTTGCAGTATTTGGTAGCCTTTTCCTGCTGCCTAAGAATGACCTCCACATTCTGCATTTCGGGTGGTGAAATGGATCTATAGAGCCATCTTAGGCTGAGCTAAGAGACCTGCACACCACCTGCAAGGGTCTATCCCAGTATCCCCATTCTGGGCAGGGTACAGTGGATCTTGCTGAAGGAGTTATTTTGTATTTCCTTGCCGATGGATGTATGCTGTGGGCCTCTTCTGAAAGAAAAAGGTCACAAGTACATGTGGCCGAAATGAGGTTCCTCCATGGGACTCGCTCTCCTTGACAGGATGAGGAGTTTGGAGTTTGCGAAGGACTGCTCCTTCAAATTGAGAGGAGTCAGCTGTGTTGTGTTGGGCATCTCAAAGGGATGCCACCTGGACAGCTCCCTAGGGGACTGGTGTGGGTGCATTCCACTGGGTCAAGGTCGTGGGCAGACGCAGGAACTGCTATAGGGATACAGTCTCCCAGCTTGATTGGAAACATCTATGGATCCCCAGAATGGACACCTGTCTGGTCTGACTTGCTTAGCATGCTGCTGCCAGGGCCCTGATGCTGATAAGTATTTGGTACTTCCTGTTCTGTTTAATTGGCCATTACCTCTTTCCACATGATGGCTGAGGAAATGACAAGGACCTTGTCCTGGCACAGTCTTTGGTTAGCTGGTTTTTGTTTATGCATTAGAGGCAGCTGGTTAGCAGAGTCCCTCTGCTGTGTTTCAACAAGCTCATCATTAAATAATGGGGTCTTCTGGGGTTATTTTGGGGTGGGGGGAGGGACTTCATCTGATGCTTATTAGACCTTTTCCCACCACACTGAGGGAAGGAGCTCTGTCTGGCTTTGTTCTGGTCTCCCCCCCCCTTCCTTTCTCCCTTCTTTTGGAGGACAGCTCTAACCCATTTTAATGTCCCAGTGCAGCAGGATTTACAGTCTGTTCTTGGAAAAGGTTGGCCGTCCGTGTGCGTGTCTCTTTGGTGACCTTGACGGCGCCGTTGCTTGTCGATGCGGTTGTAGGTTGCAGTGATGTGGCGCGGTCGTCGCATGATGGGCTGCAGGCCAAAGCTGCTGCATAGTGTATTGCACCTTGAAGCTTCTGTTCGGGAGGAGGCTGCATTAATCTATCAACGGATCCGCTGTATTCTTAGTGTACGCCATCCGAGAGGCTGCCACCTGCAACCTGATGAAGCTGGTGGAGAAGTTTGGAGCAGAGTGGGCTCAGAACACCATTGTCCCCAAGGTGCTGGGAATGGCCAATGATCCCAACTACCTACACAGAATGACCACTCTCTTCTGCATCAATGTGAGTCAGATTCATGTATTTTTACTGTGTACCTTTTTGGTTTGCTGTCTGTGTGGGTGCGTCTAAATTTGTACATCTCTGCTGTGAAGTGTGTATTTATTTATTTATTTAATATATTTTTGTGAGTGAGTTTTGTAAGTCCTCTGGAGTGTTGCGCTCGCATCTGACATCCTGTGCGGCGTTTCAGGCGCTGTCTGAGGCCTGCGGCCAGGACATCACTACCAAACACATGCTGCCCGTGGTCCTCAAGATGTCCAATGACCAAGTGGCCAACGTGCGCTTCAACGTGGCCAAGTCCCTGCAGAAGATCGGCCCGGTGTTAGACAGCAAGTATGTGCCAGACCCTCCCCAATCCTGGAGATTTGCCGTCCGTTCGCAGCTTGTGGCCATCATATTTTCACTAGGATCTGCTCCTCTTTGAGGTTTGACTGGCCGTCTTGTTCCTTTATAGTGCTCTGCAGACAGAGGTGAAACCTGTGTTGGAGAAACTGGCCACAGACCAGGACATGGATGTGAAGTACTTTGCCCAGGAAGCTATGAGTGGTACGTCTTGCTGCTCTTGGCCTTCGCCAAGTTGTCTTGAGAAGGCTAGACCTGGCCAGACCCAGTAGATCGCAGTTATTAAAGCATCATCTCCAGGAAATGTAATTCTCCTTTTCTCTCGTTTTCCTGCAGTTCTTGCCCTGGCTTAAGAGACCCATTCGCCTATCCGCTGAGCATACAACACATCCCAAGATTCACCACACTGTATTTATTGATATCCAGGATCAACTGGCTAGAGAAACAATTCTTAAGCTGTTTAAATGTTGTCACCCCCCCTACTTTGCCTTTTCAGTGATAGTGAACGTCTTGAGGAAGCAGCTGTTTCCTCAGAATTGGCTATGCTTGCTGTGTATCCCTGCGTCGAGCAGAAAATTAACTCGAGCAGCATATGTGGACGATGTATGTGCACAGGTCTGACCCATCTGCTTCAACTACTTACTGGCTGTACTTCTTGGCATGGAGGTGTGTATAGCTTCTCAGCCCTGTCCCCTGTCCCCACCCTTTAGTTTAAACTCAGCGTTTTTTTTTCCTGCATGCTTTAGGCAAACCTGTCTGCTGCAGTTAAGAGAAGCATGCAGCAGGCTGGTAACGTAGCTCTCCTAATGTCGGTGTAATATCCTTAAAATCATATGGGGGGTGGGTGGATCTTGTATAGTAATTGTCTACAGCGTCTCTTCAGCACAGTACATATTTCTGCTACTCCCCGTTCAGATTCATTTTTCCCACTGTGTAGGTTCTTCCCTGATATGTGTGTGCAAAAGGACTTTAAACAAGGGACCATCACATGTTTCAATCTTATTAAAGGTTCTAGACTTTGTCCCCTGGTAAGACTCTAGGTTTGATACCCAGAGGCCAATGGTCAGAGTAACCTGTTTAATCTCTAATCTTACTTGTAGAACAGGGTAGTCGTTAGTCTTCGTTGTGCCAATAACTGTTTGAGAGCTGGATTCAGTTAGGATTTTCCCCTACACCTTTGTCGGCCTTTCCTTTTCTGTTTGTACAATAAACGCTTTCTTGGACATTTGAAATGGGTAGCTCCAGTGGGTCCTGTGTTCATGTGTCAGCAAGAATTTTCTGTGTCCAACTTCAGCAGCAGTGTCACGTGCGACCGTGAGCCTCTGGGTAGCCCTGCATGCAGTTGTAGGAGGACGAATGTTGGATTTGTAAAATCTCATCTTTGCTTGCTTCCTTTTACAACTCATTTTGCAAGGTTTAAGAATTTGAACTGAATCTTGTTCTGTGTCCTTAGAATGTGCTTTGATTTTATATGAATAACCCCCCCCCCCCCCCCCAACGCAAAACATGGTTGGGGCACTATACTGTATGTGTTGGGGGAACTAAATAAAATAATTAAACAAATGTTTGTGTGTTAAATAGAAATGTTTGCATGCACTTGTTATTCAGAGTTTTGAATGCATTGCAGAAGTTCTCAAAGCACATATAACTGCCCTAAGCCAGCCGGTTCCAGCTGCTCTTAGCTTCTGAAATTAGAGTTGTAGTTTTATGCAATCACCCTTAGTCCTGTCATAACGAAACTTAGAACAGGTTTCTTTCCCCAGTCGGCCTCACTGCCTTTAAAAATAGTAATACGAATAACCTCCATTAAAGTCCTGGTTAGTGATGTGATTGTGTAGTATATTTTTGTCCACGTGCACAAATAAACCCCCACATTGCCTTTGCTCTTTGTATGAATATGCTGTTTCTTAACTCTTTAGTGGTATTTGTACACGTTGTTAAACCCATTGATGGAACTAGCCCCGGGCTAATGCAGAAAGTTTTTAGTTCCCTGAAAGCCATGCAAATCTGCAGCCCAGTTAAATAAAAGCGTCCAGCATTTCCTTAATATGAGGTGAGGCATAGGATTGTTGTATTGTATTTGGTGTTAAGAGTTTCTGTAGGTCGTCTTTGGTTGTGATGTGAGCTTTGAGTGGCTTCGTCCTGCGTGACCAGAACAACATGCTGTGGTATATTGCATCCATCTTGGTATATTACAATTGCTAAGTAACCAGGGCCAAGCACGCTGCTGAAGTCAATAATTTGCTGTACGGAAATATACTTGAATAGGGCTATGATTTTGTTGTCATGGCTTTAGAACATTCTCTGAAAAGAGACAATTCTGAGAAAAGCAGGTTCTCTTGATACATCATCCTTTTGTGGGGAATCAAAAATATTGATGGTCGTTAACATGGAGTTAGGAAGGGACTTGGTTTCTTTGTGCTGGGATGTGGGGTGGATCGAGGTCAGAGGGAGATATGAGTTTCTTCCCCTCACCCACCCCTGTTCCCTGCTGCTGCCTTTGCCTGACAGCCTCTCAACTCAATGTCACATTAATAACTGGAGCCCTGCCAAGTGACTGTCCCCTCCACTGCCGGTCACCGTATAGGAGAGTGGCCTCTGAACCAATTTTAGCATTGGCTTCCTATTGTACTAGTGAGATTTTGCTGACAGTGGAAGCTAAGTGGCCACTTGGGCTACGGTGTGTCGGTACTTAGTCAATTTAGGTACTGGCTGCCTAGGACATCTATACTGAACTACACACACCTGGGATTTCTCCTCATTTAAAACACCTGATTCAACTCCTTGTACCTCTTTGTGTTAATCACCACACAGCTCTTGAGCTGAATCATTTGTGGTGGAACACGGAAAAAACTAAGCTACACAGGACTCTGCCCCCTAGGGCTGGAGTTTGACATGCCTGGCCTGGGGGCTCTAAGGTTTACACTCAGAACAAAGTTAGGTGTTGAAAAAGACAAGGAAGTAGGTCTACTCCACTTTGATTCCAGCACTGCAAACCTCTGGTGGGAGTTTGGGCATAACTTTTTGGAAGCTGTTAAGAACAAGTATGCCGACTTTCTTTCATCTGCGACTGTCCTTAGAGCGGGATGAAGGGCTCTCTGCAGGCCGGCGTAGAAGAGGGTCAGCGAGTGTGATTGCTTTCGGACAGAAAAGTGTAAATAACCCAAAGGCTGCCATGGCAACGCTCAGTGGGGCAACACATAGCCCGTGAAGTACATTCAGTGACACCTCTCTGGCGATTCATGTTTTGCCAAATGCGGATCTGAGGGTAGTGTTGGGGGGGCCGTGGATGATGACACCTGATGGGGGTTCATAGTGACTGCTGAATATTTCTCTTCCACCAGCATCATTATCAGCTTAATGTGCAGTGAAACGTTAGCAGTGGGGCACGGAACACGCACGGAAGCGCCAAGAAAGGTGGTAATTGGGCAGTCATTAGAGGCTACACTGGTAGTCTAGCCACACATGAAGATGACCAGTTGGCACTCTCTGAGACTGAATGCTCAGGCCCAGATTGTGGCAACAGATGACCTAAATTCCTGTGGGTCATCCCACAGCAAGGCTAGGCCTTTTATGTTGGCTCTCATAACCTGCAGATGACCACTGGAGTCTGGCAGGATGTGTCTGGGTGGGATTGCAAATGCTATGGGTGCATGAATGAGGGAAAGATGACAACAAACACAGCAGGACTTGGGTTAAATGCGCTGTGTGTCAGGGTGTCTTATCTATGCGAAAGAAAACTGCTGAAACTTTCGTGCCGTAGTCTAGGTCACTATGACAACCTTGGAAACAAACCCTGAAGGAGACTGTTCTCCACAAACAAAAGCTGCAGCTGTTTTCATGGTCGACCTGACAAGGCCAGTCTTTGTGATTTTTGTGTACATATCTTCCAGAAATGTTTATTCGCCTAAGTACAGCGGTTCCTCCTAAAGTTTAGTCATTTTACATTTCTGCTATGTGATACCACTGTTTAAATTAAGGTTCTTTTTGCTTCACAGGTCTTGTCGCATAATAGTTTATTTATGGAATATATTTATCTCGCCATAAATCGTATACTTTGTGCTGTGTCATGGCAATATGGTTAAAAGTAGGTACACCAGTATGTTGTAAAGCTTTCCTGATGGCTTTCAGCGAAGACAGCAAGAGAAATCAGAGCCAGAAGTCCTTACGATGCTATTTTAACGCACTGTTTGTGTGACGGATTCCAACGTAGCATTTTTTTCATACCTATTCAACTGACTAATGTATCTAGTCAACTGCTGATTACCAGTGCTAACCATTATGGAATCAAGGAGCCAGCAGATTGAAATATATAGGCATTGAATTTGGTCAGATGGTGTTGACACAGCTAATCCTGGCAATATGATGGTGGGCAGGCCGGCTGATGAAGCTAAATCACGTTGCTGGTCAGGACAAACTAGTTTGGTGAAAGACATCGTTTTTTTTTTTTTTTTTTTTAATTCTCCATTTTCATTTTCATTTACACAGCCAAATGCAACACTCGAGTGCTTAATTAACAAGCTAAATTTAGTGAGGTAGTAAATGCTTGTCAGATTAAGGTCCAGAGTTAAAGGCTGCAATGCACCCAGCTCATTATGTCAACATTTAATAGTGGCTACAGAGTTGCCTCGCATGGAGCAGTACTAACAGGATTTGCAGACCTATTGTTCAGCGAAATGCCTCAGCAACTTTTCCAAAACTCAATTTATCGCAGGTGCTACTATGTCCAACCAATAAAGACATTTTCCAATAGCAAGTAATCAGGTAATGAGATTATTGGCATTTGGTTCAGACACCCATGTGACTGGGATTAAGGATTAAGTGCGCTGGTGGCACTGTTTGTCTCCGTTTCACGCCAGTGGCATGTTGATCTTTGCTGGTTTTGTCGCCATAGAGACAGTTGATGCCATCTCAGTTACAGAAAAAAGCAGATGCTTGGATGAAATGATAATGTGTGTGAAGGGCAAGCAGAAAGCATACCTTTGTGGAAGCCCCAAAGGTGTCAAGTGTCTTGTGTGATTTTCATTTACGAATCAAACTGTACAGCCTGTGTATTGAACAGAAATGTCTTTTTTGGAGCTTCAAATTAAAATTGTTCTAACCCAGATACAGCTGCATGGACGAGTAGCCAGAGGAATAAATATATCCACTTGATCAAGATCAAAGGCTTGACAGCCCAACAGTAAAATTGGCTCTAAAGCAGCTTTTGGCTAGTTGAGGAGAGAGGACGAATCCAACCCATTTTGCCCTCCAGCCTAAAAGCTATATCAGAGATGAGCACTACTGAGAGGTAATTTTGTTTGTTTGGTGTTTGTTGCATTGACAGTACAGAATGGAAGCAGGATGACTTCATAACGCATAATTTCCTGTCATTCTTATTTCCCATCTTAAACTGCGGAAATAGTTGCACTTCTCGCACACGCAGGTTTTTACACTTTGTCTCCATCTCTTGAGCAAACATGGTTTCCTAGGGAGAGGGGTACAAGAAGCAGTTCATGTCCACCCAAACAGTTAAGTTCATACAGATCAGTTAGCAAATGCACAAAGACTCTCTAAATAGTGGGGCGAGTGGTGTTCGAGGGGGGGTTTCTCCATTGGAGTTCTCATCATTGTTATGCTTGAATCAAGTCTGGATGAAGTATATCCACATTCCCCTCTGACTCTTCTGCACAGCTACGATGCTTAACATCCAAGACCCTTCTGCGCCCAGCATTTCAGCACTAGAATTATGTTCCTTAACCTTGATCCTACAATTTCCATTCAAGGTAACAGGTTCTGAATGGTGGCGAGATCCTTGATTTCCTTTTGAGTCACAAGTGAAGGAATGGAGCCACTTGCCATTGTCCTTGATCTGACAGTTGGCCAAATAAAAGTGAGCTGACAAGGAGCAATTTCTCAGGCAGCAAACAGACAAAAACCTGAGCAATGGGTCCCCTGTGTTAAGGTATCACGTTAGAAATTACCCAAGGCTTGCCAACGTACGTTTGCCATGTCTTGATTAGGGAACCCAAAATGTAAGTATAGTTTTCAATGCAGACAGCCTACTTAATACATTTTGATATTGCCTGTGAAACTTTAGTTTTACAGTATTTTTGTACTGGAATACATTTAGCATTATCTTGTGATTCACCTTTTTTTTCTTTTTTTAATGAATCACATTGTATGAATCACTTTTCGACTGGAATAGTTATCCTCCACCCCCACCACAGGAAAGGTTCACGTAGGCCAACGTGAAATTATGAGAAGCGCTTACCACGAGTCTATAAAAAGGCACAAAATTTGGCAATCGTTGGGTCTGAGCGAAAGCGGATTCGTGACTGCAGTAGTGTCATCGCTCTGGGTAGATGCACAAGGAGTTGGGGGGGGGGGGGGTGGGGGGTTGCTGATGAAGACATGGAAGAGTCTGCTTGCGCAAGAAACGTGGGTCCATGGAGGACCATCCAACCTCTGAAGCTCAGACGTCCCCTATGCTGATGGAGAAGTTTTATAGCTTGGATGGGAAACAGGAGACCATGTAGGACTTAAAGAAAGTGTTGAATTTATCACTACCAGATTCACTGCAGCTGGCTCCCAAAGGCAGGCTGTAAACAGTGTAGCTCGTAACACTACTGTGGTTAACTGTACTCTTTTAAAGAAATTTATGTTGTTGTGGAAGTGGTATAATTTTTTTTTTAATCGCAAGCACATTTGTTCTGTATAAAGCAAATTGAACAGACAGCAACAGGTTCACCGCTTAAGACAAAATGTCTCTGATGAACCTCTTGCACACAGACCAACTGTTACCATGCAAAGGACTGTTTTTGCATGCAGTAGAGATGATAGCATGAGACGCGGTCATATAACTTTTTTTTAATCTCAACAGCAAGTTAGCTTATGTGTGGTCAACAACGAAGATAAAACGCTGAAGTCTGTATTTCCAAATAGACGCCAGGTTTTCCTGCATACATGAAATGAAATGACACAGACAAAGAACACATTCACTATCCGTACTTTCATCATAGTCATTGTTTATAAATATTGCTATAATACTTTTTAATGGCATATACTGATAGACCAAAATAGCACTGTCAAAAAAGGAGGGGCTAGTCCATAACTCCACACAGTGGGGTTCAGACAGAACTTCTGATGGGGGGGGGTTGTTTTGTACCTTCCTTAAGAACAATTTCCAGAAAGGAAAAAAAAAATCAAGTATTCATTTCTAAATCAAAAAGAGGGAAAAGGCACAGCACTATCACACTGGACACACCATCTGTTGTTTCTTCTAAGCAGATTTCTGGGTCTTAATAATCTAACCCCTAAATTCTACGGTAGCGCAAAACAACAAACCACCAACACATAACTGAACTCCCACTTAGGATGAGGGACCTGTGGTTCCTTGTCTGCTTTTTTTTCTTGAACACCTACAAATGACTGTTTCTCAGTTCTTGGTGGGGGGATACAAAAGCCGTCTGTTGGACAGAGGGGTCATGGGAATTGGAGTCCAGAGCTATAGTGATGCAAACCAGTTCCAGGTTTCGGCTTTTTAATTTCACTGAAAGTCATAAACGGCTGCCTTCTTAACTCACCCCCAATTAGATTTTCTTTCCTCCCTTTCATCTATTTCTTCCTTTGAAAAAAGTGCTTTAAGCCAAATCTCAGCTCTGGTATGTACGCTGCAAACGCTTGCATACATTTTGTAAGATATATATATATATATATATTTTTTTTTTCCTTAAAGAATAAATCACCTTTTTCCTTAGCCAGTTGATTTTTTTTTTTGCAGGCCTACTTCTCAGAGACACCGAGTTCTTTTTTAACTTGTGGTGAGAAAGACTGGTGAGCCTTTGAGTCATCCGATTCCAGTGTCACATGACCAAGAGTCACGCCTGCCCGTGAAGGAGGACACCTGTGAAAGCTTAAGGCTCCTTTCCCACTTCACATGAAAATATTGCTTCAAAATTACTCACAAAAAGACCCGAGGCATGCATGGTCACTGCCGTTTCACACCTCCGGCCCATGCAAGCCAAGACTTCTTCCTATTCTCATATAAAATTTGTGCTCTTACGGGAAAGTGGTCATCTAACACCAACCCCAAGCTGCCTTCACAGTCAGCAGATCCTCACTTTGGAGGGCACGGTCAGCACTCCGGCTGCCTGAGGCTCCTCTGTGTGACGTCACGCACGGGCAAACGCACACGTACGCTGACCACAGGAGCACACCGGCCCAGCCACTCGGCTGCACCTTGTGGGAGATGGTAGCTTATGTGAGAGGGAGGTAGGGAGGATTCGGTAGAGCCTCTGAGGTTTAAAATGTACAAAGTAGAAAAGTCAATATTCTGACTATCATTCCATTTGTGTGGTCAAGTCTCACCTCCCACCGCACCTTAAACCCCACGCCTTTCACACAGCCTTGGCATTTCCAGTGTTTGGTAATACCATTGGTGTTTGGTAATACCATTCCTTGCAGGTGTTACGGCTTAGTTCACCAGCACAAAGCCGTGCTGCGGATCCACCGTCTCCATCATCTCGCAGTCCAGGAACGGGTTGTCGAGCTCGGGCAAAGCCAGGCTCTCGTACCCCACAGTGCAGCCCTCGAGCTGACTCGATGGTGGCGGAGGCTGGCCCGGGTCCAGGGGGTACTGGTGCTGTTCCTGGTGGTGTGGCTCTTGAGAGACCAGACAGCTGAAGTTTGGGGGCTCGGGGAGCTGCGTGGGCAGTGGGATGGGACCCAGGTCTAGGTAGGGGCCCAGGAAGGGGTTGTAGGGCTGGGCCTCAGCGCTGGGTTCCATTAAGGGACTGAGGGGATGCGCACAGGCGAAGGGGGGAGAAGCTTGT
Source organism: Brienomyrus brachyistius (assembly GCF_023856365.1). Classification (NCBI taxonomy): domain Eukaryota; kingdom Metazoa; phylum Chordata; class Actinopteri; order Osteoglossiformes; family Mormyridae; genus Brienomyrus; species Brienomyrus brachyistius. The sequence goes on along the minus strand of NC_064550.1, from coordinate 20,285,385 downwards.
GGGCCGCTTTGCGACTGCCCCAGGGGGGGCATTCCCTGTGACTGGCCAGGAGCTGCAGCTTCCAGGTGGCCCATCGAGGGACGTGGAGGGTAGGAGCCCTCCACAATGTGCATTTTGTTGAAATAGGTCTGCAGCTGGGACTGCTTCTGAAGGTGGAGCCTCTTCTGGTATAATCTGTGCCGAAGGGAACAGGCATGGTTGTCGGGCAAGAAGGTGGGCTAAACATAGGAGCAACGCAGCGTCACCTCCCACTGCCAGCCCCGGGGAGAGATATACCTGTGCTCCTGCAGCTGCTGCTCCAGACTCCGCGGGGCCTCCTTGCAGAACATCTGGCAGCTCCCAGGGCTGCTGGCCAAGGGGCCGATATTCTGTGGATACAGTGAAGGTCAGGTGAGACGTCACGGCTTTGTCTTTAAGAGGCGGGGAAGGGAACTATATCCTCAGAATCCTCCATCACAGTCAGACATGTACAGATAAACCTGCAGTCGGGCGCATGCATCACCATAACACCCCCGGCAACCTGTGAACTGCTTGCTAGCTGGCGTTTGGTCATCGCTCACATACCTGCAGTCTGTGTGCAAGATAGTGTGTCTCCAGGCTCTGTCGCCGGGACAGCAAAGGGGGCTGGGCTCCACCGGGGAGCCTGGCCACTCCGTCCTGCCGCAGGGAGACACACGGACATTGCGGTGTGACCATGACGGCCTTGCATAGTCTAACAAGACTGCTTCCTGTCTAACAGGAAGTCTGCCTGTGCTGGACCTTGGATCTCTTCTAGATGCTGTATCCATAGTCATACCCCATTATTATTTTATTATTGTTATTATTATTATTATTATTATTATTATTGTAGTAGTACAGTGGGATTGTATACTGCCATGTATTCTTCAACCAGATTAGGCACCTTCTTGTGAAATCAGCCACTTGTTCAGCCACTTCCTATATGATGCCTGCCCTGGCTTGGTGTCCTGTCGCCTGGCTTTTCATCTGTCAGTGTTTGTGCTGCTAGGTGTCAGAGGTGGACGAGGTGGCACTGACCTGCTGCTGGGGATCCAGAAGGTCTTGCAGATGGGGGTAGGCTCCAGCAGGCCCCAGTGACAGCTCCTCTTCTGGGCCCATCTGACCGTACAGCATCTGCACCTTGTTCAGCTCCAGGATGCCCTTGGTACGGGCGAGGTTCTGCAAATGCTGCCTGAAGGCGACCAGGCCTGGTTGGAGACAGAGGGATGGGGAGCTCAGTCTTGAGGCCAATCAGGTGAACCCTTTGGGTCTGAATAGGCAACAACAGCCTCACATACTTTGCTTCTGAGTTTCACGGATTTCCTCACAGGGATTGGGAAAAAAACCCCCTTATTCTAAGCCTAGCAGTGATTAAGAGCAATTACACACGCTAGGTGATTAAATGTGATGTGGTGCAGCGTGGGCTGCCATCAAAGCGGGGAAAAAAATAGTCACCGAAGAGCTACAGTCATACCTCAAATAATTAGCATCTGAGAGTGTGAACAACATGAGAGTGGGCATGTAGGCAAAGACTCCCGAAACGGTGTGGTACGGTCCGGCCCAAGTTCACGCACCTTGAGTGAGGGAGGTGTCAGAGGCGCGCCGACCCTCTCGGAAGCTGACGGGTGAGTGGTTGTGCGTCTCCCGGTACTGGGAGCTCAGGGCCAGCATGGCGGGGTTGGCGGGTCGTGCTCCCACGAAGGGTGGAGTCACGCGGCCCACAGGGACCGCCTCACTTAGCAAGCTGGTGTCCTCCAACAGGCTGTGGTTGCTGAGCACAGAGCCCATATCGTACTCCGAGTCCATGCTACCCAGCGATGGGTTGTGGGCCAGGCTGAAGAGCTTCCCTGTGTCGAACACACACACATATACACTCAGCAAGCCGGACACACACGCCCAGCCTCCCCCGAACAAACCGCGAATGACTTAATGTGACGTCAGCGCCTTAACAAAACCTGACCGATCCTCCAGAGATTTGACAAACATAAACCCTTGTGGCTGACCCTGAACCAGGCCCGATAACAGGAATTAAACAGATAAAAGTAACAAAATTTTCCACTTCCTGGAGCCGACCTGTAGGGGGCGCTGCGCCAGGCTGGTTGGAGACCTCAGAGAGCGTGTGCCGGCGCTGGCCAAAGCGGGATGCCTGCAGCGCGGTGAGGACATGCACGGGGTCGTCCTCAGTGTCTGGCTCCTCCGTCTCGATGCCCTCATCAATGGATGTCTCCATCATGTTGCTGGGCAGCGAGCCGCTGGCCTTGCGCATTCCCATGGGGGGCAGCGGATCCAGCAGGCAGCCGTTGACCTGGGGGGGAAGGTTGCTATGGTGTCATGCCAGCTCTAGACATGTGCTATTCTCCATCTGCTCCATTTCGCTCTGCGGGCTACAGACTCCATGGAGAGATGCAACTCGTTCTTTGGGAAGAACCCAGCCATATAACTCCCCCCCCCTCCTTTCCAAACCAATGTGAGCCTCCCCAAAACTGCCATCTGCGGGGCCACAGCGAGCAGCAACCCCGTGCTATGAGGCAGCTTGCTTTGACCAGTATGCGACTGGGAAGGACAGCCAGACCATTTCTCCCTAAGCAGAGCTCCTGAGCTTCAGCGATTAGTCACCTACAAGCACGCAGCCAGCAGCGCAGATGCGGCCTGTCTGCGCATAGCTCTCTCAGCAGACGGCGGTCCATCGAAAAAGGCCGGAGGAGCGGCTGCACGCAGAGAGGGGACGGTAGGACACCGGGAAAAGGGCAAATAAACCAAAATGCCTGCAATCACTCCGACACTGCCCCCCCAGCCCCCATACACATGGTATAGCCAAGGGGAAGGGGGGGGCATGTCTGGAATACAGGAACAGGAAGTGTGTTTTGGCTGAGAGGCCTGTCTCACAGGCACACGGAGATGAGTAAGTGTGTGCCCACAAACACACACACACACACACACACACACACACACACACACACACACACACACAGATCATTTGAATGTTGCCAGGGAAACGGGAGCCCTGATCCTAGTTTCCTGAAATGCCCGAAGCCAGGAACGGAGTTGCTCAACGCACAGGGGAAATGCTGCTGCAACAACAGACTGCTTCACCCCCACCCCTCCATGGCTGGACAGCAGCTGCGGCGGCTACGATGACGCACTTGTGCCTTTGCCCTCAAAAAACGGCCACAGAGGCTCTTCCATCCAATCGGAGGAAGAGAAACAATCACCCCCAAAATGAGACACGTAGGAATGTGTCACAGCAGCAGGGTGTGGACCTGCTTGAGAGCTCCACTAAAGGTGACAGAAAACACCCGCAAGAACCTCCTGTTCAAATCTTGGGGATACGTGGTGGTGGCAGGGAGCTCCTGATTAATCAGTATTCAGTTCTACACATGCAGCTATAATTTCTGAGCATGGGGGATGACTGCATGGTCGTGTCCAGGACTGGACCTCTACTGACCTTGGGCGTGCCAACCTCCTCTTCCATGAGGCTGTGCTCAGGTGGGCAGGGGGATTGTGGGAAGGTGAAGGCGTCGGTGGAGGCTGGGAGGAGAACCGGAGAACGCAGGAGCCTCATGTTCTGTGGAAGGAGCCCCACCTGTGGGGGGCCACTGCTTGCCTGCTTGGGAGGAGGGGGGAGGGACTTCATTGTAGTTAAACCCATGAGCGAGAGCATCGCTACAGACACGTTGGCGTCACGCGGACTAGGCCCACGCCCACAGAAGTGGCGCCATGCGGTGGCCAGCGTGTTACCTTGACGACTGTCTGCTCGGCGACGGTGCTGGGGCGGCGCTGCCGGCCGTCGAGCCGCTGCTCCACGGGGAAGCTACAGCGGTGAGCCTTCAGCCTCTCCACCAGCAGGTAGTAGATAGCTGCAAAGTGGTTGTAGCTCTTGCTCTGCAGGGACTGCGAGGGAACAGCTGGGGTCTCACACAAGGCCCGTGCACACCCCCCCGTCCCCCACCCCCCCCCCCAGTCAGCCACATACAGGGGCCTCACCTCGATGGTCTTGTGCTGGTCAATGCCTAGGCTGTGCATGAGCCGTAGCACCTGCTCACTGTACTCGCCCACGCCAGCCTCGCCGCTGCCCTCCCCAGCCGCAGAACCCTGCTGGTACAGCAGGGGGCGCCGCATGGGCACCTCCAGCGCCATCCAGCGGTGCTCCTTGATCTGCGCCACTGACAGCCTCTTGGACGGGTCCAACACAAGCATGCGGCGAATCAGGTGCTCGCAGTCTGGGCATGGGGTGGGGCGAGAGGACGGGAAGTAGGCGTGAGGCACGTTCGGCGCCCCCTACTGCACGCACAGACCCCTCACATATCAAATTTCAGCTCCAGCTGGATTAGAAACATGGAGGTTCCAGTGTGCTGGGCTGGTAATGTGCCACATGTGAACGGGGGGGGGGTTGGTGAGCCAGCCGCACTCTGGTATTGGGCCAAACTGTTGAAGAATAAGAGAGCTGAGGCGTAAAACCAAACACTGAAAACCCTGCGGCTGAACTCAGTGGGCCAGTTAATTTTGTGGGGGGGGGGGGGGGGGGGACACGCATTAAGCCGAAGTGTGTCCCCATTGGCTGTAGGTTTACTGCTGCCGAGCCCGCCCAGGACCATAGGTAACCCAGGAGACCGAGGAAACATCCTGTTTTAATCAACTGTTCAGTATGAAAGGAATGCAGCACGCACGCCGCTCACTGCAGGCTGCCCTCGCTTTGCGGGCGGGCGGGCCGCTGTAGGAACGCGCTCTGCACATTCTGTTCCCTTTACCTCGGGGGGCGATGGCCGGGGGAGCGCCCCACCGGGGTCCCCATCAAAAGCTTGTTAACCTCCCCTGGCCAAAACCCCACGCGAAGGCTTTACAAATGAAGGCGACATTCGGGCACCAGGAATAAATCTGTCAGGATGACTTGTTAACTTTGGTCGAGCGGATCCCTGTCAGAATATGGCTGCGGGCCCAAGGATCACGACTGCTGGTCTCTCATTGGCTGTGAAAGCCTCCACCAAAACATTCTTGTTACCCACGGGCAGCAGGCCCTGAGGCCTGGTAGATGAAATGAAGTAGGACCGATGGTTTGAAGAACACATTCTTCTTGCTGTGCAGTCAAACTTCAAAATGTATGTCTCCAGAGTCGGTTTGTACCTTCGCTCATGAAGTAGGGGATCCGGAAGCGGCCCTCCAGCACACGCTGACGTAGCACGGGCAGCGTGGGTCCATCGAACGGGAGGGCGCCACACACCAGAACGTAGAGGACCACACCCATGCTCTGCACGGACAGGACATGCGGCATCAGTGCATTTGGCGCAGGGACAGCTCTTTCTGTGTGTGCGTATTGGGGGGGGCAAAAGGCATCACCGGGAGGGACTCCCACTGCAACGTGTAAATACCGCATTGGGCAAATACTGCATTAACCCTGAACACTCCTGCTTGACACTCAAACACAGATCCTTGGTGCTATAAAATAGCTGAATGTAGATTTTGGGAACCACAGGCTGATCACACATGCAAATCCACCAGGGAAAGGAGTAGATCACAGAAAACTCCGGATGGCGAGTTCAGGCGGCTGTTAAAGGGATGGGTAGTTTGGGCAGAATCCCCCACGGCTGGATTTGAAGAGGTGATGGACCGCATGACATCACCTACCCAGATATCCAGCTGGGGGCCTTCGTACTGCTGGCCCTCGAAGACCTCTGGGGCGGCGTAGGGGGGGCTGCCACACCATGTGGCCAGAGGCTCCCCCGGTTGAAAGAAGTTGCCAAACCCAAAATCTGTGGGTGACAGGAAGGTGGTTGGAAAAAAAAATCCAAAATTACCCAAAACTTGAAAAGGTGGAATGAGAGGACCTCTGGTTCGGCTCAAGGACACATGCAGTCATTATGTAGGCTGCATAAAGGGGGGAACACATGCATGCACACACACACACACACACACACACCCTTTTGTTGAGTGACTAAAGCGGTAAATAAGAAGGAAAGGAGGAAGAATCCCGAGGGTAGAACTCACAGCCTGCACCGAGCGTGAGGTGCAGTATTTCTGCTGTGCACCAATTCTGTGAGTGAGGTGCATGGTGGTGAGCTACTCCCATTGGATAAAAACGAATGAAACCCCGCCTCTAGTCTCGCTCTGCCTGTTGAAGTTTATCATCACCCCACCCGATCCTGATACCCCCCCCCCCAAACACACACACACATATCACCAGGACGATGGCATCCCAGCATCTCACTTGCACATGCACTCAAGTGTGCACACAATCCTGTTACACAAGCAGGGAGAGACAGCACGAGGCACGGCGACTGCAAGCCAGTAGCCAACAAAGAGCGTGGAACAGGCTGGAAATATCCCATAATTTGCGGCACCTGTACAAGCCACCAAGGATCAAGAACAGAGGCGATGGGGTCTGTAGAGAGAGGGGCCAATTATGTGGTTTTTTTGTGTCATTTTTAAAATGATACGGGTTTCGGCTCAAAGAAATGGGACCCCAGCTGCGCTCCTCATATGGAGAGCCCCCCCAGCACTACCCCCATCGCCCCCACCCAATTTCCTCAGATCTTGTGGCTGTATAACAACTACAGAGTCCATTACAAGTGTCACACAGTCAGGGGGTCAAGTCCCAGTCCGTTCGTTTGGGAGATGTGCTCATCAGGTAAGGGGATGGGGAGCCAGGAAGAGCAGCGCGTCACACCGACTCACGGCAGCCAGGCTGGGGGGAGGGCTGTCACATAATCCCCACACTGGTGTTGGGGGGTGGGGCAACATGAGGAGGCCAACATATTTGTGGCAAAAGAGTGGAAACCGAAAAAACAGTAGCATACAGCCTGGGGGGGGTGTTAAAGAGGTGTTTTTATGGACAGCAGAAGCACCTTATGGGGGGGGTGGAGGCAGGATGTTACTCTCATGACTGAGCGCGGCATTCCAGCTAATGCGATTACTACAGCGTCACTCTTAATACGCTTTTCAGCACTTCGGATAAACATGCCCCCCACCCTCCCCTCCGTAAGCCATCCGGATCAGACCCCCCCCCCCCACCCCGCCGAATAAATGAGGGTGTGTGCAGGGAGGGATCATTCAAATTGACAGCATCAAGGTGAGACGCAAGTACAGCCGGGACACAGCGCGGATGCGCTGACCCAGTTCACGGCTGGAATACTGAACAGGCCGACTGACGTCAATACTCCGCCACTGCCCAGAGGTGGGCACCCGGAGAGGGATGGCGGGGATCGGGGGGGGGGGCTATCAAGTCGCTCTCTGCTCTCCTCCTCGTCCTCCCGCATTTAGAATTGCTTGCTAGCAGCCATCAGGTGCATTTCCTGCACACTGCATGCCTGCAGAATGACGAGTCACCGCGGCGACACAGCTGGACTTTGGGCGGTGCTGTTTCAGTCCCCATAGGAGGCACTGTGGAAGCGCTCTCTCTCGAGGTGATGATGGCGGGTGCGATGAACACAGATTCTGCACAAGGCAGGATTTTTACCCATATAGTTTGTTGGGAGCAGAAAGTGGGTGTGTCCTCCAGACTGAACTGGAGCGCCATCTCCGCACATACACACAGGCAATGTGCATCGCAGGCTGGCTGACTGAGAAGCTCTTTCATGTTTAAGAACAAGGGCGACCCAAAAAAATGTGGGGGGGGGGGCGGAGCAAGGAATTAAATAAAAAAAAAAAATGAACCATGTAGAAAATCGCTTCAGCAGTAAACACACAGAAGCAAACAAACCCTCCTAGCCAAGCAGAGGCTTAGTTATCCTCCAATTTTTAATATTACATGTTGATGCCATTCGATTTAATTTGGCTTTCTGTCCAGAGCCCCATGCAACCCAAAGGGCCTGAATACAGGAGTCAATGAAGGACAATGGCCCCTTAGAGGGGCTGGGGGGCAGCTCAGGTGGACAGGAAAAGCCACCAAGGCACCGATAAGATCTTATCGGCATATGGAGCCGCCCCCGCTAGCGGGAATTCAGGCTCCAAGGTCCAGGCTCACGCGGTGGAACATGTGACCCTCGTGGAAGCTCAGACACCCCTCCTCATGCACACACAGGTAACATATTTAAAGGGAAACTCACAGTGGACAGCGCGCGCATACAGAGCACACTCAGAAAGGTACGGGAATGTCAGCGTTATTAAAGAGGCACGGGGTGCACAGGATTCCGAAGTCGGCCGCGTTGCTAATGTGGTTTATTACGCGACTGCGGTGTCAGTGGGTTTTACTGCCCACAGCTTCCGTTTAAATTCATCCTACGAAAAGCGATTAGACCTAAACTGAGGAGAGAGGAGCAGAGAATGCACAGTAGACTAATTATCCTTATTAAAAAAAAAAAAAAAAAACGCACCTTGGTGAATTTGAGCAGAACCAGCTGAACACTATAACAGGACTCAATTACGGAAGCCCCAACCGCCACTACCTAATTGTATTTCGGGTTTGCCACTAAGCTGCCTGGAAAGCGGCCCCCAGAGGTCCCATAAAGGCAGCTCATCTGGCCTGAAAGCCCACCAGTCACACTGCCTTCTGAAGGGCATTTTGCAGCGGGTGGGGGGGATTTGCTGGGACACTTAAGGACAGTGTAGGTGGGCCAAGCAGCCTGACAGGAGATAATATCATAAATAACAGCGGCATCTGCGTGTCAGTGAGTGAGGTATCTCACGGCGCCTTCACCTGACCTCTGCAGGAGTCAAGCACAACGCGGAGGACAAGGGACCGGGATGCATTAGAGCTCGGAGCCGTGCAGCACCTCCCCTCATTTAACCCCCCCTGAAACGCCAGGCCTCTGGCATCCTCACACAGCCAGTATATAGCTCTGCTTCCCTCATTTCTCAATTTATGGGTGTGCGCCTCTGAATAATATGTATATTTTTTGCAAATTGCAGCCTGGGTCTTCTCTGTTTCTCATTAATGAAGGGCTTCTTCCTTGCTTTATAGGACTTCAGTTTCAGTTTCTAGTAGCCAGATATGAACTGTCCTAGCAGTGCACCTCACACATGCACTTAATGTTTCCCATTCCTTTTGAAGATCACTTGATGTCATCCCCCGATTCATGAGAAACTGTCGGATAAGTTAACAGTCATCTCTGCCATTAGAGAGTCACTTCCGCCCTCTACCTGGCTGGTTTCTGGTCGTTCCCAGTGTCTCCTGCTTCACCTTATTCTTGTGACCTGCTGTCTCAGAAATGTTTTACCTGGAAGTGACCTGTTCCTCAGTGTAGCCGTCTGCCAGCAGAACCAGAATTAAACCAGGATTTAAAAATGCAGATTTGGTTTAAAAATATAGAGTGGTCTCTTAATTTTTTCCAGAGCTGTATGTCTCTCAGCTACAGCACCGAGCACCCTGCCAACTCAGTTCCTCTGGGGCTGGAACTAACTGCTGTACCTTTGAATAAAATGTCAATGCTAAGTATTTTACAACATAGAGAAGCCAAATGCAAATGAGAAAACAACAACAACAACAACAACTATTCTATCAGCACCTGTGACCCGGTGACACACACCCGCACACAAGGGCCTCGGCACCTGCCCCGTTACCTGCCCCATTACCTGCGATCTTGATGTTCATATGTCCATCCAACAGCAGGTTCTCTGCCTTCAGGTCACGGTGGACGATGTGGCGGTTGTGGCAGTACTCCACAGCGGACAGGATTTGCCAGAACTTGCGCCGTGCGTCGGCCTCGCTCAGCCGCCCGTGGCCTGCCAGGTAGTCTGTGGGGAGCAAGGAAGGGGGGGGGGGGCATGTTTACAGTGCGATTTCCAGAGTCCAGGAGTGACACTGACTAACTGGCACAGCAATTTCATAAGGAAGGATAAGAAATCGCACAGAGATCAGAAATCTCCTCGGTGACTGCGACCGGGTCAAGTCCACAAACAGCCCAACAAACAGGAGACGTGGTCCAGGACGTCAACTGGGGAATAGATCCAGAACTGGCTCAAACCGGAGTGTGGCGCAGACCGTGGGATCAGGCTAACAACGACACCAGAAACCTAACATGTAGACACGGCAGTCCTGACCTCTCGTCTGCGTCTCAGATTTTCCGATCCCTTCGGGCCGCCATCTCGAATCCTGACCTGCCGCCAAGGTAGCAGAGCACAGACGAGCATGCCGCGGTCCTGACAGGGGGCCCCGTAGACCCGGTCCTACAGTGATTCCCTCCCGCCTGTCCAGCTCCCCCCCTACTCTTTAGGCACCGTTAAAAAGCATCTGTTTAATGGGGAAAACTCTACACACAGAAATGTCACTTGTGAACCAGAGGCTGTGAAAAAGGCAAACATACAGGGACCACAATACAGGCCCTTACACCCCTCCCCACCAAACCCTCATGCATGAAATGACACGTCTGTGTGATTAACAGTGAGATGAGACTAAGCCAAGGGTCACAGTGAGGTGAAGACCAGCAATACATAGGCTCCAGGCCGCTTCCAGACTGCAATACACAGTAGTAACCGTAGAGACCACCAAGGTGAACATAAATATGAGATCAGAGCACAGTGACTGAACCGTATGGGAACCAGGGTCCAGGACGGCAGTACCCGCAAACAGAGGTATGAGCTTGGAGGGACGATCACGTACACGATTCAGAGTCACAACCCCCCCTAAGCAAGTTGCAGCCACGTCCAACATTCCCATGAACTCTTCTCAGGGGAGGATGACTGAGGGGTGGGTGTGTGCGTGTGGGGGAGGGGGGGGGTGGGATTTGCATGCGACAGCCAGAACAACTGCAACCCTGCGTCGGGGACCCAGACACTAAAAAGGATGGATGGGAAGGGAGGGTGTACATTAATATACAAATCACTGATTAATGCAAATTAGCAAGCGCACTGATTCCTGGGGAGGAACAGAGTGAAAAAGGGAGCCAAATGCAGCTATGTCTATTGCTTTCCTGGGGTGGGGGGCACCCCCTTTGAAAGCCAGGGTGAGTAGAGCACCCTGCAGAGCCGCTCTAACAGGACATCACCCCTCCCCCCCAAAAGCAAGTCAGGAAACACAACAGCCTTTAGGTTTTTAGAAGTCGCACCCCCCCGCCATGGATGCCAGCCTGCCTGAAAGGGCACAAGTGCCCCCCGATGACACATCATGGCCACGTGACCCATGCACCGCGATGACTGCGGCTGCCAACTTCCAGCCCACTTGCTGCAGGGCTTGCCACGCCTCATTAGAGAGCGTTTTCACGGCCCACCGGTTACGGGAGATGGGAGTGCACGCTCGCACGGCCACCTCTCATTGGCTGGCAGTCCCCAGCACCACCAGAGCAGCTGTACCACATCAGGCAGCGGAAGCAGCCTGCTCCCCTCTATACCATCACCGAAAGCACTTTTTCAGGTAACCCTGACCTGATGTGACACCCCACCCCCCACCCGACTTATCCCGCAAACAAGTTGCAGAATCTCTCCCACTACTGAGACCGTTATGTATGTTATGCTAGGGAGGCAGGAACCAGACAGTGTGTGTGTACGTGTGTGTGGGTGTTGGCCCCGGTTGCCGAGAGACTGCACCCAGCCTCTCACCAGGGTAAGGTGATGAATCGGCACCTCCAATAGTTGACGAGGGAGCAGGGAGTCGCTGACATACTTCTGGAATGGAGGGAACCGGCTGTGCGGAGGGGGTGCTGTTCGGTGAGATCTTGGGGAGTGTGAAGCGGTGCGTCATGAAAGGAGAGCAGGGCCGCGTTTAATTAACACCCCGATCAGTCTCCCTGTGTGACAGGCATGAGGCTACGCGTGCGTGTGTGTGTGTGTATGTGTGTGTGTGTGTGTGTGAGGAAGGCAGTGATCGCCCTGGCAGATGGTAAAGCGCAGAGGTGGGATGGGTGGCTAAATGTAAGAGCCGGTCAGACACGTGCCGTCACACTCTGCACGGTGACCCTATGCGGCCACACAGCTGACCACAACCGTGCTACTAATCGGGAGAGATGTCAGCATTGGGAATGTAGTGGGGGCTTCCGAATCGGAACGCCCCTATCCTCCATTGGAGGGGACAGGGACTTAAATTTTGCATATTAATTCTGACCACAACAGGAGTTGACGTAAGTCTCCCATGGGCATTTGCTAAATTTGAGGGGGGGTGGTACGGCGTGCCATTTGGGTTCCTGGGGGGGCAGCGACCAGCGAGGGCCTTGTTGGTGCTGAAAAACAACAATGCAGGCTTCGGTAAGCTCCCGGAACAGCTGCACAGGTTTAAAGGGGATCGAGAGCAAAGTCTGAAGGCCTAAACTCAACTGCGACTTTCAAACACAAACGGCAGGACGGGCTAAAGGTGAGGGGGTGCTGGGGCGGGTGTTGTCATAGCCCTCTGGGAAACACATGGGGAAAGGCGAACGGTGAGGTGACCTGACCTCGCTAACAAGGTAACCATGGACATCGTCACTGCGCTCGCCTCCCAGGGTGATGTGCTCGCCTGGCATCCCGCTCAAACAGAAGAGCTGCTGTCGTCGACCTGCTTTAACAAGGTTTGACTCCTTCTCAGACTCAGATCTGCTGACGAAGGCGTCTGTGTTTCTGACCCGGAGGCCCAGAATGCAAATCTTTGCAAGCCTTGAGCCAGAGGACAAAAGCTAGGCTGCGCCGCATCGAGTCAAGGACGCTGCGCTGCTGGGTTTGGCCGGGTTTCCGTGGCAACGCCCCAGCGGTCACACGGCACATTACGCAGAAGTCAGTCGTACATAATCCCCACTTAAAGACCCCACAACAGCTCCATTACCATAACGCAGGAACTCTCTCCGCATTCAGAGATTCAAAGTTGCTCCAAGGTGAGTAAAGCCTAAATCACGCGAGATGGACAGTTTGGCGGAGATGCTGCAGAGTCTCAAGACATACAGATCATTCCGGTTTGGTGCCGGGTCCGCTAATGATAGATGCCCATCCCATAAGTAGGTTCTTTAAGTGACTTCACGCTCTATGGTTCTGATGGGAATGGGTGTCTCACCACTGGTCACTGACACAACCTGACCACATCGGGGTCAACAAAGCGGGAAGTGGTCTACTGGTAAACGCTCCCGACTGCAAGGGACCCCCAAGTCCGCTTAACCCTTAAGGATCAGTTCCACCATTGCAGAACCACGTATGCAATAACCCATGTTAAAACTAAAGATACCAAAGCAGAAAGCAAAAAAAAAAACAAAACACAACACAACACCAGTGCCTCAGACAGCTGCCTCTGGCTGTCAGGAGCAACAAAGGCATCGTTTGGAAAAAAATGACGGGCGACTCTGGAGGAACTTTTGCAAGCTTCCTTGGTGACACCGTCTCGCCCAAATGCCCGAGGGAGGCTCCTGCCTGCCGGATTATGAAACTGTCCTGCTGTATGGGCCTTCAGCCCTAGACAGACACCAGCTGCCAGATCTCGGCAGTCTTCATGTTCCCCTGTATTATGCGCTGAGAGATTGGAGGGGAAAAAAATTATCATGAAATAAATAACGAAGCGATGAAGATGTTTACAGCAAAGTATTCTGCTGACAGAAAGAGGCACTTTGCCCTCAGCAGCCCCCGTGATCTAAATCCAGCTCGGTGGCTATGGTCAGGCTTCCACACGCTAAAGGTTGGGGGCTTCAACAGAGGTCCAGGCCACTCTACACCACTGACTGCTGTGCAGTTTAATCCCAGGATACCTGACCGGTCATCCACCCCGCTGAGACCAATTCACTGCCTCCCCCCCACCGGACCAATTCACCTGAGATCTTCGGCTGGACAGTGTGAACACACCCGGCTTGATTACCCTCACTGCGAGCATCAAAAGAAATAGTCACTGTGGCGTTACGCTGGATTCCCGAAACGTGACGCTTAAGAAGCAGACCTGATGCCTCCCCCTACTTGCACCCACACTCCTGGCTCACTCCCGCTCCATCTGACCCCGTTTTTCTGACAAGGCGCTCAGGCAGCACACGGCTGACATCGTTTTTTTTTTCCCCTTCTCCCCTTTGCCTGGGAGACGGAGCTGACAAATACCTCTGTTCGGCAGAGTATAATGTAAACACCAGGCGTTTCTCCGCACCGGGATCTCGAGGGGCCTTGAGACGAATGCAACGAGATAATGATTCAGGGTTTTGCGAAAATCCATGGGGCGAATGCGGCAGCTGAGGCATGTAGCAAGGCACGCAATTTCAGACTGGCTGTCGGGGTCATTTTGTGGCTCTGCTGTGCCCAGCAAGCACAAGCCAGCAACGAGAGGTGGGTCCAGACTTATTCACTTTTCCCTGTTACAATCGGGACCCCGAGTCTGAAGGGTTTATTTACTCACAAGTAGCAGGCAGACACAAACATAAATTAGGACGTTCTCAAACCAAAGCACCGGACATTCAAATCTGGGTATCTAGTAGCACAGAAAACATAAGAAATGCAGTAAATAATCAGACCTGCAAATTAGATTTTACATCCTTTGTAGCCTAATGCACTGGTGCCTTAACATCAGAATAACACCATGCTTAGGTTCAACTATGTGTTCAGTCAGTGTGGTCAGTGTGCTCAGCAGGTCAGGATGCTCGGCCTGTGATTGGAAGGTCACCAGTTCATACCCCAGACTCAGCAGATTGATGTCACTGTTGGGGTCCTTCAGCAAGACGTTTAACCACCACAGTTCCTTAAGGGACTATTTTACCCAGCTTTCTCTCCAAAATGCATCTCACTTTGGATAAAGGCATTTGCTAATCAAATATAAAGTTGCAAAAACACAGTGAGCTCACGCAGGCCAAAGCCACAGACCAGACGGATGATCTAAAACTGCCTCGTGGTGTTCATATGAACACTTGCGTCTGCGATCCGTTTTCGCTGTCGCTGAGAACCGGAACCAGAGAGGGCTGAGATCATAACGGCATGGGGGGGGGGGGGGGGGGGCTGAGCGAACAGGCCGAGTGTGGTGACCTCCCAACATGGGTCACATGTGGTCAGAGAGCCGGCTGTTGGGTTTTGCGTATTTATTCACAGCTGTTGTTCCGCAGCGGCATGCCGGGCTGCGCGTGGAGAAGAGACGTGGCCGGGGTCAGGAGGGCACTCACCGAAAATCTCCCCGTTTTTGGCGTACTCGGTCACCAGGTACAGCATGTTCTTCGTCTCCATGACCTGATTGGAGGAAGGAGATGGCATCGTTAGGAGGGGAAAGCAAAACTATTTGCATTTCACATTTTGCTGTGTATGCGTATGTGCCCCCAGCTGCAAGGTGCTATTTGACCGGAGGTGGGTGGGATGCTTGCATCTAAGTGACAGGTCCCCCTCTCCCTTAAAATTCACGGCATCCACCACTGTGTTTGACAGATTTTTGTAGCATGATCAGAATAACAGCGACGCTTTAAATGCTATGATCTGCGCTCCCACCTTGACCACGGGAGCCCCCCCCCCCAAAATTAAGCAGTGATAAGCTGTGTTTTATGAAGCATATTTAAAGTGATTGGGATTAATGCCCAAAACAAGTCTGCACACAAGCAGGATTCATCAGCTAATCCTCCTCAAAACATCCTGGAAGGCATCTGAAGGCCCCGGGCGGTGCTGAAAGAGCGAGTCATAGGGGTCAGAAGTTCACTGCACTTGCTGCTCACTAAAACGTTAAGGCTGGGGCTCCAAAAAAACACTGTCCTCCTCGACATCTTCAAATGCCTGTCAGAAATTTGGCACGGCTCCCGAATATGTCGACCGCAAAATGCTTCTCAGTCCAGACAGAAATTCCTTTCGCCGTGCAGTCAGAAATGTGAAACTCTACATATGGGTATAAGCTCAACCCCCCGCCCCCCCTCCCCCAAACCTGCACTGATTCTGACGCACTTTGGAAGGGAGTAATTGGGTTGGACTACAAAAGCCATGTTGCTTTGCATTTAAACGTGTCATTAGTAAACAAGCCGCGAGGAAAAAGCGAGTAACCCCAAGCCACGCGGCACTGAACCGGGTGTTAATTACAGCTCCTCTGGGTTCAGGAGGTCAGCTTAACGAGGCGGCAGGAGCAGCAACACCTTCAGCTATGGATCCAGTTTTACTGCAAAGATGGAAGCAAAATGGAGAAATCGCTGCAGTGAGCGCACATCTCAGTTCAGTGGCAAACAACATGCCGAGTAGCAGTTATGGAGGTGCCCGGGGCCGGCTACACAAAATATCGAAAGGAATTAAAAGAAAATATTATTTTCCCCCCTCTGTCCACCCACTCCAGATGGGAGCAGTTTGCACAATACCCCCACTTAAATATTTAAAGTTCCCTGAACAAGAGCACGTCTATTTTAATAATTCAGGGACGTGTCCGAGTCCACTTAAGCATTTCCTTCGATTACCTAAATTACGTGACAGCTGTGGGGGGGGGGGGGGGGGGGGGGGATCATGGAAAGGCGGGCAGGAGAGCTGGACGCAGCGCTCTCACCACCTGACCTCACAGATAAACTTCGGGGCTTGCTGGCTGTCCATGCTCACCTTGCGCGATATCACGATATTATCGGCAATCGACGTTGTGAAACAAGTAACCCAGTGTCGGTAACTGACGGGAACTAACCGACGATCATCAGCTTTGTCAGGGAAGGAAGCCAAGGCTACAAACAATAAGACAGCCGAGAGATTTATGGCTCTCAGTTCAACCTTGTACCCTACACTTCCGATGGAGTCTTCTTAATAGATGGACCTCCCCCATTCCCTGCCCCGTGGAACTCCGCAATGCGGAAAGCGGAAAGCGCCACCAGCACTCCTAATCAACCATTTCTTTCTTTCGGTTACAAAATGTAGGTAGCCCTCTTTGTCCACACATGTACTTGCCTGTTTGTGTGTCTGATGATGACGACTCAATTTAACTGTTTAAACGATATTTTAAAATTCTAAATTCTTCTAGATATCACCAGGCCCAGTCCAGGCTCATGGGGGGAAGGGGGGGGCGGACATTAGAAATATGTAAATGAAACTGCAAATTCCACTGAGTGACAGTGAAGTCTACCTACAAAGGCTTGTTTCTGAGGTTTGTTTATGAGTGGGAGCTGCTGTTCCTACTTACAGCGTCTGGCAACAAGCTCGGCCAGGCAGGATTATCGACCGAGGCAGAATCACAAAGCCCCGAAAGCTACTGTAAGCACCTCATGTGACTCTTCGGACGGGGATGGGGACGCGGAAAGAACGCTGTGACGCTGCCGAGGGCCAAACCGGCACTGGGTCGGGATGGGGGGGGGGGGCACTTCAGTGACCTGGAAACCTTACGTAACGGTGGTGACGCTGCCCCAGCTACCACGGCCTCTCGCGATCAAGGGTCTCTACAGGGGAGCATGGCCTGCTGTTAACCTTGGGATTGGGACAGGCGGCAGGCCAGCTGGGACGGGGGGGGGCAGAGCGTTTCATTAGCTACCCATTTATTGCGGACCTGAACTTAGAGGCGTAGTGAGTTTTTCTGAAGCAGAAGGTGTAGAAAAGTGTTATATCAGGATAGGAGTAGAGTGACGCGGTGTATTATCAGTATGCATGGCATTAAAAAGCAAACGACGAAACGGGATTAAAAACAACCACGGCACCCAACGCAGGGCTGCCACGCGTTCCAGCCGGCGCGGGTCTCCCGGGGCGGCGTTTCTGTCATGTTCCTCACAGTGCTGCACACTCAAAGAGAGCTCAGCGAAGCCTCGAGAAGGTGCCGACGGGATCTGGGAACGGCACGCAGGCGTGTGTGTGCCAGAATGGGGGGGGGGGGGGGGGTTCACCTGGTACAGCTTGATAATATGTGGGTGGTCCAGCATCTTCATGATCTTCACCTCCCTGTAGATCTTCTCCAGGTTGACTGCGTCCAGCTGCGTCTTGTCAATGATCTTGATGGCCACCTGCACGTCCGAGATCAGCAGTCAACAATTAACAGCAGGACTCCTGGTCCAGAATTCAGGCAGGATCTCCAAGCCTCAGCAACTGACAATAGTAGGTCGTCATAGATGTACACACACATAGACACACACACACACACACACACACACACACAGGCTCCTGGAGCTGCCATTTTCCATTGATCAGACCATTGCGGGTGAGACACTAAACATACAGCAAGAGAAATGAACGAGCTCTGGGGGAGAAAGAGAGGGAATCTAACACAGCGAGGGACCTGTCTGACCAGATTGGCTATACTGACTTGCCCAGCACAGATCTCCCAGACTGATAGGGCACCATGGCAACATCACCAGGGCTATGCTGGTTTTGCGACCTTTTGTGTACATGCAGTAATCACCTGTGACCATCATTCTGCTGGGTTTGACAATGCCCTGTTAAAGACTACCACTCTATCCAAATAACTGCAAGCACACCGGAGGTTAAATGAACCACGTCAGCCGAGATAGAGAGAGACGAAGGCCAGCAGACACCTGGACTGTAAGTGGGCGAACGAGATGTGGAGGGGGCGGTCCTAGAAGCTGGAACAAAGGCGAGACAGGGGATACAGTCGCTCTAGAATTGGCAACCCCCCTCCCCACCTACCCCAGCAGCTGAAAGCCCTCTTGCACACCAGTGCCAGTGAAAAAAAAACTGTGAGCACACAACCTCAAACCTGGAGGGCAGCACACAACTCAACAAATCTCAGGAGAGGCCCTGCAGGCATTAAAACCTCAAATCAGGGTTGCATGACCTAAATGGCCTCCGTAAAGCCCCGGCAATGTGAACTAGTCACGGTGCGTAACTGGCAACCAACTTGGATTGATGCAAACAGCAGGGTTAACGTGGCGACTCAAGCAGGTCCAGCAGTGACGTCGTACCCGGGAAGCAGATTACACAGAGGTCGTCGCCCAGGGGACGTGCTTGAATGCCTCCTGACCCTGACCACGCGAATCCCCGACTGCCGTCACGTCGGGAGGCTTTCGGGGAATAATCAGGCATTAACGATGCAGACGAGTGGGAGGATTAGCATCTTCCCCAGCTGAAGCTACGTCACTGGTGTAACGAGGACACCCGGTGAGAGAGCGCTTGCGTGCTTAATTACGCCACATGCGGCCAGCCAGTCACCGACCAGGCAGCGTCTTTTTTTGGGGGGGGGGGGGGGGGGGGGCAGACGGGAGTCCTTTGTCTTTTGCCTCCCTGAATGATAAGTGCGACTCTAGTAAGAGGAACCAAATTATTGCAGGGAGGAGGTTTAAACAGTCAGTTTAAGGGGAGGGGTGCATCCTGGAAACCATCTTTAGCTAACAGACACGTCACGCAAGGCAGATGACACGCTTGCACACCCATCGCTCCGACACACCGCCGTGATGCACTCACAGAGATGCACCTCCCTCAGCCCCCGCTGTGGGGCGACCGATGAGCCTGACACATGACCTCACTGCCATTTACCATGTGGACAACAGCAGAGGGGCAAAAAAGCAGCATGAACGATATCGGCGGGTGGCAATCCGGCTTCAAAACGGCCACCCCGGGTGACACGCTCTGAAATAGCGCGCCTTTTCATCCATCAGGTCATGGCCTTCAAGCAACACAAAGCTAGGAGGCTCTCTCGTCACCGGCCTCCCATGTCTGTGACCCAGCTCCATACTGTGGGACCAGTCTGATGCAATCCTATCTTCCAGAACAGCATGAACCATCCCACAGCAATGACAGAAAAGGCCGGGAAGCATTAACAATGCATTCATGTATCTTCTCCTATAAGGTCCCATTAACTCACACGTCAATCATTAAGATGATCAGCAATGCAGAGAATCCTGGCTTCTAACTACAGGGCATTTGTGCTACTGAGCGATTTACACCAGGTTTCAATATTCACAGGGCATAAAACAAGCAATAATCACAACGGAGAAAAAAGTCGTATCTTTCAAGAACAACAACAATCTAATAACATGCTAACTGAGGCTGAAGTCTCACCACACTAGTGAGAAAAGGTGCCTCTACGTCACAGCACTGATATCAGCGGCGTCTTTAATAGGTTGAGGTGTTTCATTAAAAGCAGCCCCTCCTGCTTGCTAACCCGTGGAGCTCCGGCAAAACCCAGGATTAGATTTAATGAAACATTCTGAGAAAACCTGCGTGGATGCCTCCGTGGACGAGGGGCGCAGAGTTGTAAATCGTGGTCCAATGGATGACGAAGATAGCGCCTCGCGGGCCGGCTAACTGTCAACCGTTAACAACGCTAGACCATTTTTGCGGAAGTGGGAACCGTTTGACCACAAAAACAAGAGAAACAGGGCAAATGGAGGAAATCCAAGTGTCAGAATCTCCCGTGGCTAATTTGGAAGGAGGGAGACCTCTGGTAGAAGTCAAAAGAAGAGAGTGTAGTAATAAAGGAAAGAAATGGTCAATACGACACACACCGAAGGCAAAGTTTACCGCTGTGATAAAGCTGAGAATGGTACCAGCATGTACGACGGGCCAATTAGAAAGTAGAGTATAATCGCTAATCAGTTGACACAGGAAAGTCAAGGACAGGCACCATAGAAATTAACAAGTTACAGGGAATAATTAGGTGACCGTGGGTACTCATCTTAATGAGTTTATCTGCTGGGTTCACTAGAACACATTTAGCAATCTTTAGTCCTGTCATTGGCCATAAAACACAACACCCATGGCTTCTTAAATTACATAAGCCATGCAAAGCCTTTTATTTCTCTGCACTATGGGCCCATAGCGTTCACTCTACATGCCGGGCACAACACAGAGGTGAGAGAGGACAGGGCTGATGCTTTATTTGGGATTTTTTTTTACTAAGACTCAGAAAGCTGATGCTTGCCGCTGCACGCCGAGACATTTATGATTGTGTTTCAGTTTTCAGGCTTCCAGTCACGAGGTCAGTTCCCATAATCATTAATGCACGATGCTGTAATACATGGGTCACACTAAAATCGTGTTGCCACAGCACAGCTGCAAAAGCGACATGTGGGAAAGCGGCCAGTTTTGCATGTGTGCCTGCTACTTAATATTAATATTTACCACTTCACACCACAGTACATACTAAACGCAAACATGACCTTCTCCACTCACACCACAGCAGGTAACCTGATGTAAGCACACGCCTTTGAATGGTATCTTTTATATGCTGCATAACCTGGACATCAGCATTGACCTGGAATCATTCAGCTCACGAGTAGCTTTTCAGACTCGCACAGGTCAAATCTGACCTTTTTTGACAGCCTCTGACAGATCAATCCGAGTCGGAATGGGAGGTGAATTCTTAGAGGTGTTGCAATGCTTAAAATCCCCGTTTTATAGAACATGAAATGTCACGATGGGAAAATGTGCTTCACAGAAGCACAACATCCCATCCAACAATTACTTGTGTTTTGTGGAGCAAGTGGATTGCAAGATTTCTTGATGTGTGTGTTCCAAATAAAATAAAATCTGAAGATGCACTGGGGAGAAAGTATGTTTAAATAGCTACATTTTATTATCTGAGCTTACTGAAAGAAGACAATGTGAGTAAATCTTTAGCCATCCCCCCCATATATAACATTAAAAAACACAGAGCACCATAGCCGTGGAAGGACTCAGAACAAAAGCAGAAGTAATTGTTTTAAAGCTAGGGGTAAAAAACCGTTCATATTTTCAGATCACACCTGCAGCTGCGGTTAGGAATAGTGGGAACACGATGTACCTTTATTAGCTGCATGCTGGAAGATACCTGTGGTGGGAATGGACCGGCCATTTAGCACGTCTGTGTGCGGGCTACCGAGCCAGCCAACAACCCTCCCACACACGGAGTCTGTCCAAAAGCGAAAGTTACTACGAAAGTACAGCGAAACTCCCGGACAAGAACTAGCCACCGAGGTGAATCCTATCCTGGGTCAAAACCCGTAACCGTAAAATCGGTTCATTTCTGTTCCGGACCTATCCGGTCCAATCCGGGCCGGACAGGTCCGGTTTCCTCCGGTGTCCCGCAGCTGGAGACTTTAAACGGACGGTGGGCGCACTGACCTCGGGCGGACCGCGGCTGCATTTCGGGGACTTCAAGTGCAAGTTATGCGTTTTTTTCCAAGAAACTACAAGAATCAAAGTGACACGGTGGGTAATTAAACGTGCTCAGCTATTTACTCATTTTTAGGGACTATGAGGAATGGTGCAGCCAAAGCCCCAAGCAAGCAGACAGCTGTTTTACTC
Organism: Brienomyrus brachyistius; assembly: GCF_023856365.1. Taxonomy (NCBI): domain Eukaryota; kingdom Metazoa; phylum Chordata; class Actinopteri; order Osteoglossiformes; family Mormyridae; genus Brienomyrus; species Brienomyrus brachyistius. Next base: position 20,263,434 of record NC_064550.1, on the reverse strand, counting down.
ACCTCGGTCTTGGTGATGCGGTGTCTCGCCAACTTCACCACGGCAAAATTGCCTTTTCCTAAAGTGCGCTCGATATCGTAAAAACCCACTCGGACCGGACCCCGGTGCGCTGGCTTTAGGTGACAGTCCGCCATGACCATGCTGTAATAGGGGTTGGAGGGTGGCGAAGTGGTTGGGGGGGGGGGGGTACCTCAGCAGTTCCAGCCACCTAACGTGGGTCAGTTAGACAGGGAGTGGGAAGATAAAATAAAACATAAACCCTACAGTAAAAATTTAACAGTTTTAAAACGTGTAGGTTAAATGGTCCCGAGGTAACTTGGAGTACTCTGAGCGCAACTCGGAGAAGCGCAAAATTAAAAAAAAGGAAAGGAAACCCCGCGAACGCGGACACCCGACGAGCTCGGCGGGTCAGTCACATCGCTCCGTCCCCGGCACAAAAAAAGAGGAGGGGAAGCGAAGGGAAGGCGGACAGCTCCCCGACCGTACCGCTCACGGCCCCGCCGGCTGACTGGCCGCAAGACGCGCCGCGCTCTCAGCTCCGCGCGCATTGACGTCAGAGCCACTGGGGGTATTTGCACAGGGGGCGGGGCATTTCGGAGCGGCTCCACAGCTCCCTGCCAGCTCGTCTCCAAGACAACCAGATCCGCCTTTTACGTCAAACGGCGAAGCTATTGCAATCAGCTGTCAGTGCGCTCGCTTGCCCGATCGGCGTAAATATAACACACATTAAGCATATACAGCGAAGAGAAGCTGTAAAAAAAAAGCTTTCAGTAACGTTGACGTTCAGTTACGTGGCTAAAAGGAACGGAGATGGGGGGCGCGTGCTCTTGCGATGTCGTTGGCTTTGAAGTCTCAGGAACAACTTCACAAATTATATTCTAAGCAAATAGCAAAGCACCAAACTTTTGCATCAATGTCAATGGAAATTTTTGCATTTTGTGTGTTACATTAAGGAAGATTTGATTTTATATAAAATAAAATGTATAAACCAGGTGACTGATTACTTTGAATATTGCATAATGTTACTAGAGCACTGATTAAACATTGCACGGCATTATTTCGTCAGACTTAAAATACGTCGTTTTAGTTTTACTTCTAGCCTGAAATTTAGCAAAGCTTATTTTTCCAGTGTTGCAGAAGGCTTGCCTGATGCAACGATCTAATCTTCTCAAGGATGTATACTCCAGAAATACACACGGAATATTGCTAGTCTTTGTCTCGCACTACAGCAATGAAGCAGCGTCATCTGCTGTCTGCTTTGCGAGGAAATGGAAAAATGGCAATAGTGGACAATGGAACAGCTCCTCGGCACTGAAATTTTAAGCACAAAGGATGCATAGAAAATTAACAGTTCTTCAAATAAAATTTTAAATATTTTAATTTCTGTGATTATGGGCACGCACGCACTCACACGCAGGATATTCGTATGGCGCTACAGCGGCGGCACGAAAGGAAATACTTCGCGGAGATCGCGCTGGAAAGTCCCTCTTACTGTTACGTTTCCTACATGTGTGTTCCAGATGTGCTTCCATCATTCCAGTCACATCCTCCTCCAACGCACGCGGTGTCCCCTGCGATTCCTATAATTACCTTTTGAAAATACCAAATTTTTTCCTTTGGTGCATGGAAAGAGACACAAGGTTCCCAGGAGAGGATCCCAGCATATCGCCAGATAAATCAGAGCATGAGGGTAGAGTTGCAGAGGTGACCCCCATCCGATCATCATTGTTATTGTCAATCGATATGTTTGCACAACATGCTATAAACCATATAATGCCATATTATCAATATTATTCCAATTATGCAATCTAACATCGCGCATTGCCAAAAATCTCTCTGTTGGAAACAACGGGGTGCAGACTCATTACCATTAATTTGTTGTTTTGGGTTAAAGTTATTTCTACATGCGTAACAGATAAGTCTCGTCAAATGTGGCTGACAAATGAACAAACGTAAACCGATAAAAAAAATTCGCAGAGGAAGTTATAAATTCATCTCATATTTTCCGTCAGATTTCATTAACGGACAAAAGCTTGGTTTTCCTCTGAGTTTATACATTGGTTTATTGTGGTCTCATATGCAGAACTTGCATCATAGCAAACACATTCCAATATCAATAGGTAAAAAGTGCAGGAGTCTGTATTAAGAGCAGCCACCATTCAGGCAAAACGATTTCTGTATGGTTGTGTCAGTGGGTCTTTTCAGCAGTGACCCTACCTGAACAAATGCATTAAAAGAAGCGGAAAAATAGTCCATGCAAACCTTGCAGGAGCTCTGCTGACACCTGTTTGCCCTGAATTGACTTAAAGACTGCATTTATTTCATCAAGGGTCTGATTCAGCAAGCAACTCCCGCTGGTGTCGGAACAGTCATGGGAGATGGGAAAGCGGACCTTGGGCCAGAGTGGCACATTTCTACTGAAGAGCGAGTTCCATTTCCATCTGAAATATCTTTGATGCAGAAAGGAATCCAACGGGACCAATTGGCTTGCCTTCTCTGATGGGAAACAGGACCAATCGGCTGCCTTCTCTGATGGGAAACGGGACCAATCGGCTGCCTTCTCTGATGGGAAGCGACCGGGTGATTGTATCAAGGGGCACGTGACAGACATGTTTTAGCGGTGAGAAGTGAATCATTGTGAGAGATGTTAGTGTCGGCCTGCCACATCAGCTCTCCGACGAGTTTCTCCAGATCTTCAGGCCCCTGCCTCAGCACAGGAAGTCCCTGGGGGATGAACGGCGCCGGGGGGGGGGCTGACCCCCTCCACCCCACCACTCCACAGGAGTCAGAGCAGCGTGGGTGGCCTGTAGCTTGCTGCAAAGTAGCCGAGCCGAACGTATAGAGAGCTGCTTCATTCGGCAGGGGGGGGCGAGGCTGTTGTCCGGAAGGATGGAGTATGGAGCTGGACATGGGACAGGTTGTGTGTGGGGGGGTGTGAGGACTAGGATCTCTAACGGCTGTCATCTCCCCCCCCCCCCCCCCCAGCGCCTTCACCACAGCTCAGTAGCTGTAAATCTCGTTCTCCACCCATCCGGCCTCGCGATAGTAGCGGCCCCGACCCTGGCACGTCTCGTAGATGTCGTTGGTCACGAAGCCGCTCTCCGTGCTGGCCAGCGTCACAAAGCCACTTTCCGTGTCCCTGCCTGCCAGGTTGTCGTAGTCGCCTGGGGGCGTGTCCGGCGAGGAGCCCAGGAAGGAGGTGTTCTTGATATCGGGGCGCGTGCTGGTCAGGTCGGCGTCATGCTGCTTGCGGATGACGTTGTAGACGTCCGGGCTAGGGCTGTTACAGCGGTCCGCCCAGTATCCCATCTCCTTGGGGCAGGCTTCTTCGGTCTGCTCTTTCCTCCTACGTGAAGACAACCGCAGTGAACACACCGCAGCCATGCCCGGACGGAACCACGGGACCTTACACGGCTTGTCATGGTCGTCCTTACTTTCTGGACAGCAGCTTGAAGCAGAAGACACCGAGGGCTACCAGCAACAACAACAACAAAGGGATGGTAGGGAGCACGATGTACACGATATTCAAGGCATTGTCTGAAATCGACAGAGAAGAGGTCACACAGGCGTCCCAAAATGAACGGCAGAATCTATACGCTTACATCTCCAGCCAATATGCTACACTCTCTTTACATAGCTGGCAATTGTCATCAAAAAGAGAAGCCCAGTGCACAGACAGTGCTTTATAAGGCCACAGTAACCCTAATTAAGATGCAAAAAAAAACTATATTATACAAAACATGTCTAGCATAGTATTTTGCAGTTCTGGCTGCTTGGATTGTGCATATATCCAGAATGACATTGAATTGAGCTTTTTTATAAAACTGGATATTTTACTAGTGCAGTTAAGTACCTTCCAGGCTCCAGGGACAAGGACAAATGTGTGTCCTTAACCACCCTGATACCTACTGCCAGTTTGGCCGTTGATAGAGTTAAAAAAAGCAGAATGGTGTGAGCTATTGTTTACAGAGCTTAATTTTTGCCAGATTTTTTTCCCTCAGCATGCCTCTTTCCAAATAAAAAGTGAATCCAGTCGCTTTGATACCTGTCGGGAGCCTTATTTTAATTTCATTGTCGGCCTCTGTAACTGAAGTATATTTTGGCTTCGGGGAAACAGCTGGGGATTCTGCGAAGAGATTAACGGGCAAAACAAGTGCTTACTTATACAATTATTAACATATAGGGGAAAGACCTTGCAGAATTGATGCCTTAAAACACAGACTCTCCCCAGGTTACGATGGGCTTACATTCCAATAAACCTGTCGTAAGGCAAAAAGATCGTAAGTGAAAATGCATTTAATACAGTACACCTAACCTAACAATCATCACAGCCTAGCCTCTATCTTACCTTAAACATGTTTAGGACACTTAAATTGGCCTACAGCTGGGCAAATGCATTAACACAAAGCCTATGTTACAATGAAGCATGGGATAACTTATGTAATTTATTGAATAATGTACTGAAAGTGAAAATCATTTACCCATCATAAAGTCGAAATATCGTAACACGGACCATCGTAACCCAGGGAGTGTCTGTATATTTATATAACATGAAAATCATTTGAATGTATTGTTTGGATGTTCAGTACGGTAATATCCTGGCAGAGATTTCAAGTAATTTAATTATGTATCCTGGGAAGCAGTTCTGCCTTGAATGGTAGGACATCTACAGTACAGTATTTTAAGGGAATATTTAATTCAATTTAGCCAGCGAGACATAAAATATTCCCTCATATGAACAAAGGGCCTTATATAACAGCTCAATACAAAGTGAAGGAGGAAATTATCTGTGTTACTATCTATGGCCACAAGGTGTCCTCACTTCCACAAACTCGCATTGACAGAGACAGGAGACTATGAGATGGTGGGCTTGAGAAAGCTAAATGGGAAATTTTAAAGAGCATTCATCTGTCCCCAGCCGTGACAGGTCTTTGATCCGCACAGTCCACCGGGCCGTCACAATCGCACGAGCCGGAAACACATTCTGACAGGGGGATGTGACCCTCGGGCTCATACGAGACACTTAATCCAGTGGCAGTGACACGACACGCTGCTGGGGCATTGTCAGGGAGCAAGATACAGCTCCCAGTTCTGAAGGGGAAGGCGAATTTTTACCTGTGTTTGTTGAATTTCCTAGAGCTGTAGGAACGGGCCGTTTCTCTGGAAATGCAAACATTCTATTACTCATCTGCTTCACAGTCAGTCACCTTCAGCTGGCGTCTCTAATGTAACTATTTACTGTGGAGCATAATTAGTGAAACAGATCAGGTTAGGCATTAATCGACCGTGGAAAAACAACATTGTCCCAGTAACCCAATCCAAAAATCATACTCAATTCATTTTTAAATTGTCCCAATTTTCTGAAACACTATGTGAAAGAAACTGAACAATACATGTTGCTAAGTGTGGAATCTATTTGTTTTTTTTCCCCTTCTGTTTCAGACTTGGTTCCAAAAATGAACTAGAAGCATCAGCTGACCTCGTGAGTACTTGCAGATGAAGTTGTTCTTGGTGTTACAGTTGTCGTCGTTCCACTGGAACATGTAGAGGCCACCAAGGCCTGGAGGAGCTGAGGGCTGGTGGTACATGACCACGCACACCTCATACCCGCACGATGGCTCGTCCCAGTGCCAATTCCTGCAGTGCACAAACTCTGTTCAGTGACTGCCGTGACAGTGCCGAAGCTCAACTGCAACATGATCAGACCTCAAGTAAGACCAACCAGTCTTTCTGAGATTAAAATGAAGATTAAAGCTACAGTTAAGCCAGTAGCACTGCACTGCTTATCTCTTGGGATTTGCAGGTTCTGATTCGATTTTCGTTTGTGATTTGCAGTGTTTCCTCAAGTTAAGCGTCTTTGTCCCCAAATGTAAAGACAAACAAGCAAGGTTAAATGATTGGGTGTGTTGTAAATAGAGGACAGCAGATACCTTTCATTAAGGATGTGGCCCTGAAGAGGCAGACCTTAAGAAAACAACTTGAGTTGAGTTGCTCCAGTAAATAATTCAGCTATATAAGTGGGTAAAAATGCTAAGTGGGGAAACTTGCTTTGGAGAAAACCCTCAATTAATCTGCAGCATTTGACACGTGGTTCTTTTCCACTGGCATACGGGAACCAGGCTGTACCCGAGCCGTACCGCGAAAATCTGTAGTTTTAGCATGGTTTCAACTTGCTTCTGTTTTCCACTTACAGAAGGGTCAGTTCAGTAAAGGCGTTGTTGGGCTTGGAGAGTAAAAGTGACAAAAAAACCAAAGAGACTCTTATTTACTGTTTAGATGGTGTATATCTTGCTTTTCCATGTGCTAATTTCCACTAGCATGTCTGCGAGAATCGCCATGTTATGTTAGCATCAAACGCTAGCAGAATTAGCATTAGCCTGCATACATTTGCATTACAAATCCATTATATTCAGCAGTTGTGTAATATTTTTTTTTAAGTAGGTGGTAAGAAATTCTCAAATTCCAAGTTATGGGGAATTTATCAATACATCATGATCTGCGATATCACTAATAATAAATCATGTATAGAACATGCCCTTTTTCCCTTCAGGTAATCCATGCATATCGATGCAGATCACCGGTATCTCCATGCATTTCGACCAATCAGGTGGTGGCGATGCAACCAGCCCAGTTTAGTCATGTTTTTGGCCCTGCTAGCAAAAAGGGCCATGTCAGTTTAAGCATGGGAAGGGTACGGCTCGCCTAATTTACAATGGGATACTGTCTCTTCATGATACGACTCGGGTACCTCAGGTACGATTCGGCTCTTGGTGGCAGTGGAGAAGTACGAACAGTGCAGCAGTGTATGCGAGTTGGATCCCTTCCTCTCTGAGCTGGATCTTGTACCCTACACTTCTCCTGATTCTACACTTTCCCATATTCATTTAAAACAGATAGCCTGCAACCAAGGTTTCTAGCTAGTGGTCAGCGGACATCGCTATTAACCAGCACCGGTAATTCCGCATCGGTCGAGCGTGGGACATCAGACTCGAATCAAAGTGAGAATCGTGCAGTTGTTGTTCATCATGTGGGGTGTAAGTTATCTACGCTGTCAGAAAAAAAAAGAGTAGCAATTTATACCTTTGCTTGTCACTGGGGCTGTAGCCTCAAATGTCTGCCAACGGTACCCTAGCTGAAAGTGAATGTACCTTTTAGTCTAATCTAAGGTACAAAAATGGATTCTGAGGAACATCCCCAAGATACAAACAACATTAACGTACCCCCGATGGTACAAAAATGTTCCTCATAGTCCAATTTACCTACAGGGTACAGCGCCAGTGATAACCAAAGGTACAAATTAACACTCTTATTTCAGACAGTGTACACTGTCAGAAAAAAAGGCTACAGCCCTGGTGGAGTTTTGTTCCCCAAGGTACAAACAACATTAATGTACCCCCGATGGTACGAAACTGTTCCCCAGAGTCCATTTCTGTACCTTAAATTAGATTAAAAGGTTACCTACAGCTAGGGTGCAATTGGCAGACCCTTGAGGGTACAGCCCCAGTCACGTTTCACCTTTCTTCTGACAGTGTCGTGGATGTTATGGGGCTGTATTGGACCTGAAGGCGGCCTTGCTGCCATCCAGCCAGTGGTACTGCTCCGGGCAGTCACTGCTGGCCTCCTGCGAGCTCTGGTCCCGGCGGAGCCCGATCCAGAAGTCGCCATCGTTGGCCCGCAGCTCTTGGATGAAACTCTGGATGAGGCGCTGCTCGCTGTCTGACTCGATGCTAAGCAGCTCGCCGCCGTCGCTGCGGCAGGCCTGGCTCGCCTGCTCAAAGTTCACCTTGCGCCAGCTGTCCTGGAAGTAGGCGATCTTGTAGCAGGGCCGTTCTGTGCCACGCCGGCAAATCCTCTGACCTGGCGGGGATCGTTGGTTTGGGAGGGTCAGAATGCAACTGCCAAATGAAGCGTCCCAATCTGAAGATTCTAGAAGAGCACATGGGACTTGACACCGCCCCCCCGCCCTCCATCCCCCCACCCACATAACACAAAGCTAACTTGTGGTGTAATGTAAGGAGAAAATATTCATGACAGGGGCGTAATCTGCATCAAAGCTCCTAAAGGAGTATGTAGAAACCAGATAAAACAAACATGACCGTAAATAAGTATGTAATTTCATAGTTTCATATTTCAAATACCCAGTTCATACAGATTCATTGTATTTTACTCTAAAGTATTCGGTTTCATCTCAACTGATTAAATCATTTAGGCATTTATGTTTCCATTTATGTCCTGTAAACCGAATCCTAAAGCTCTTAAAATCGAAATAAACTCTCGGCAGCAACTATATGGAAATGATTGATTCTGAAAAGTGTTTGATCACGGCAGCTTCTGCACCCGTTCGTTCTACACAGCCAATTTTTAAATATGCCAGTGAATATTGACCGCGCTACTCCAGCGCGTACCATGCAGCAAACACATCCATGCAGTCATGCAGCGGGACGAATTAAGTGCAAGAACGTACCTCTTGGCTCGTAAAAGTCCGCTTAATTGAAAAAGCAGGATGCAACAAGAAACAGTGCTTTACAAAAAGCGTGGTCACGAAAGAAACCCGTCCCAAAATCCAAAAAATAAACTCGAGTTTCCTCTACAAACAATACAAACACGTAGGGGTACATGACTAAAATGATTTATCTGCACTCAAAAAGTATTAAACAAAACACTACTGCAAAACCGAATATCCCAAGTCTCCTCCTACACAGAATGGTTCGCAAACGTTATTTCCATAAAGCGTCTAGACAAATAAAAATTTAAAGCGTGGTCTACTTTATGTCACAGAAACCCATCTGTTTTAGAATTATTTATAAAAACACTTAAAAGGAAATATCACTTTTAATTTTTTTGATATTTTGTTCATTTAAGAGTTTTGAAAACCCACAGGGAAACATCCCAGGCGTTTTGTCCTCCATACTTACCGCTGAACAGTTTGGACGCAGAAGCCGAACAGCAGCAGAAAGCCAGCACAGCTCGCAACAGCCTCATAAAATCCATATCTTCATATTTTCCACCGTGCAGACCATCCGACTGCTGTTTATATTAGCAGTGTTTGTTTGTTTTATACTGGAAGTACCACGACGTCTCGTCCTTACTATTATTCAGGTCCCTGAGCAAGGAAATGATCGCGGAGGGACTGGGGGCACTAAAGTGTCGCCCCGTTATAAGTTAACATGCCTGCGGATGTCCAATCAGACGGGGATAAAGAGGAGAGGGAGGCAGGCGGCATTTCGGACCGTAAGACGGCGTCATCCATCTGGAGCAGAGCATATGCTGATCCGGAGGGACTGCAAGTTTCTTTTCTAATCGATATGCTCAAAGAAGCGGTCGTTTATAACGGTGACTGCATACCCCAGCCTTGCGTGCTTTAAAATATTTTCTAAATCACTGTTTTCTAAACCCCTATGACCCTCTGCTAAATAAGTGGTTGGATGATGAATTAATGTTCTGAGCTATTCATGTAGCAACAATTAAACCTACAAATAGGCCACAGGAACTCCAATATTTTTAATTAAGTTTAAAGGAAAATGATTCATGTTTACAGTTTGTCGTAATATGTACAATCGTACAACGACAATTAAGTATTATGGTTATGTGAAATTGTTGAATTAAACACACATTTGATGCGTAAAACTTGGCGATACCAATGCAATTTTACAGCCTAATGTTTGCTACAGATTATATTTATATGGTTACATTTTACGCCACTTCAGTAACAAGTGCAATAGTTCGTAAGATGTTTGGCTGACATGTTGCGTCAGGTTAACTTTCAACCCCAAATGCGTCAAACGAAAGTGTGTCAAACGAAATTGATATAGATAAATAAACATATTTTTCTTCTGTAATCTAAATATGTATTTTCACCTTCTTCGGTGATGATTTAGGCTCCACAAAGGTTACTTCAAAAATAGCGACAACAATGTTTTCTTTCTGCTCCGAAACAATTTATTCATTTTGTGGGCATGTAGATCAGGAGGCTCGGGGAGTGGGACTTGCTGACATGTGACAGTCGTTCATGTCTCCTTCGTGACACCAGCCATTAGATCAAACGTCGCACTTCCTCTGCATCCTGGCGTGACTGTTCTGGTGGAGATCTGCTGTCAGACCTGCCACAACACGAAAATGCCCCGAAGAAGTATCTCTCTGGTTGTAGTCCGATCAAACCCGCCGCTCTATCCACTTCTGGATGGATGGACAGTCCTTTACTACGCGATGCGCACATTAATTAACGGTATGTCAGTAAGAAACATGCAGATACGCACAAGTCCCCTCTTAAGTGAAACATATAGGCTAATAATAAAAAATAAAATAAAAATGTACCTGGCATTCCCACTGACTGCGTCCAAAGAGCGACATGTCAGTGGCAAACACGCATTAATAAAACGCACATTAATATTGTGTCAGTCAGCAGTTAACTCGCAGATGTGATTTGTGCTGCGTCTCGCAGGAAATTCAAAGAGAGCATTAAATAATTCTCAGTGACTTGCAATGACTGATGAAAAGGCCCCTGTAATGAAACTGAATTAGCCATCCCGTACTGTAATCGACGTGGACACCATTTAATACAACAGAGCAGAAAATCAATGGCCTTTAAACTGGGATGGCTTCGGCCCACCAGCATGGCAGTTTATTGCGCTATTCTGGGGGAGCCGTAGTGGCCTCTTCATTAGACAGAAACGCTCCTATTGACTCGGGTGGCGCTGTGCGACATGCGCTACTAAACCGCCAGATCTATTCAAAGTTCATTAGCCGCGCCACAGCGCTCGTTAAAATGCATGGGCGTGCAGACAGACGGACGCCTTGTTTAAAGCGCGCTCCATCCCCGTTTCCTGTCGCAGAAAGCTGCACGGTCACCCAGGCCATTTCGACTAAATAAGATTTTCATTAAATCCCCACCCCTCCTCCCACAGATCGGGGGAGAAAAAAAAATCATGGAAATATAATTAGATGCATCTTTCCAATTACTTGTGAAATCTGGCCCATCAATTTGGAAACGCTGGGTGAATTCAGCGTTGTAGAAGAAGGTTCGCAAACTTGCTAATGTGGACACACAGCTATACACACGCATACACACACAAGCACACACACAGAGTAAGAGGGAGAGAGAGAGAGAGAATCCATTTTAAGATGTAGCTTGACTGTATTTCACAAGCCTCTTAGATCCATTCTGTGGTAAGTTCATCCCTAAACCCTTCTATTACAATGTATAGCAATCTAATATCAATTTATTCCAACACTATTCAGCTGTGGTAAATGGACAATCCATTAAAAAAAATGACACATGCAATTCCAATTCATAAACTATGGATGTGTGTATAAACTGTATGTCATAACGAGAATGTAAAATAATGTAACCCAACATAAGACTGCGTATACAATTGTAATGTAATGAGGATATAATGTAGCATAAGAATAGGTCCTGTATTTTTCTCTCACGAAGCAAATACATAGATACAAGCACACTTGCACGTCCTTACACTAACACTCACTCTTCCTGTACACAAACAAACAGATGCGTTTGCAAAAAATACCATCCTTCCTCTACCAGGAAGCTATGGGAAGCCATCTTTGAGTCTATTTCCTGAATCCTCAGAGATTTACTCCAGCGTTATCAGCAGAATAGTCGTAGGCACGCTTTCTATAGCTGTAAATCACAGCCCGTTCTCGGGTTACCGCTCACTTTTGAAAGGATCAATACAAACTGTCCACCCACTGTACAAAGCAATCTCCTCCATTTCAAATTGGGGCTTGTGACACACTTTTAGCAACACTCTCTCGTCTTGACCACACTATGGTGCTTGATAAATCGTAAAACTATTGAAATGACAACATCACCCATGTCATGCTACGTGACATTCATTCCCTAAGAGTGAGAAGAAAATATCTGAAATGTAGTATTGGATGCGAGGAATTATAAAATGTGGAAAAATCAAACTTCTGGCCTTAAAAAAATGTTTTAAGGAACAGTAAAAACCTTACCTTTCAGGCTTGTCACGTTTCCTTGGCTTATACGGCCGGGATACCATCTCTTTCTGTTTGCACATAACAACAGAACATGGGCAAATGTGTTTGAGTGCCGCAGCTCAGAATCCGAGGCCCACAATGAAATGGAAACACAACCTTTCACTAAAAGTGCTAAACGAGGCGCTGAAGTCCTGTATACAGCAAACATCACTGCAGGGGGTGTAGATGGGTATCTGCACTCAGCTAGGGCAGGAACACAGTCACTTTCACTTTGGTCTGACTGGAACTGACCAATGGCAGGGCAGCATAAAATACTAGCAAAGCAAACGAGTGGTTCCAGGTTAGGGCTTCTGGAAGTAACAAAAATAATAATTATTATTGATGCCTAATCGATCCATGTGGGGAAATTCTCTGTATGTCTCTCTGCGGGTGAGAGGAAGCTGGCCATGAAAAGCATGCAGCCAGCCATAGCAGTGCCTGGGGAGCTGGTGGGGGGGTCAAGGGCCTTCCTGAAGATGCGCAGATGTGCTGAGGCCAGGCTCAAAGAGGGGACCTTGATCACAGGCAGACTTCTCCCACTGAGCCACACGCTGCACCATCAAATAATATCGAAATAAACACCAGATAAATGCATAGATACACTTTACTGATCTCAGAGGGACATTCCTTAATATAGATATACAGTATAGAGTCCCATTCGTGATTTTCCATTTCCTTTAAAATCACTCCAGCTCACAGTTTTGAGAATCATTATAGATTCGCATATCACCCCCCCCCCCCCAACCCATCTGCCGCCATGATTTTAGTCCCTGAGGGGCAGAAATACCCCAGGGGAAGATAAACGAGAACAGATCTTCTTAACCCATGTGACCGCCAAGCCCCCCCCCACCCCCCCCCCAGCCTGGCTAACAGTTCGAGAAAAGAGCTGAGACCCAGAGGAAAAAGTGCTGAGGGTTTAAGGGGGGGCCCTAATGGATAGGAGTTAAATAAAATGCCTGGCAGTCAAGGGGGAGGCGGGGCTGCGTTTCTTTCCATTATCGCTGCTGTGAGTCTGTTAGCAGGGACTCAGTTGTAGTTCAACCAACTTTCCCCCGACCCTCATTGCGGTAAGTGCAGGAAAAAAAAAACCTTCCATTATTTTAAGTTATTTTCCGGGAGGCTTTACCTTAATCCGATCCTCTCTTTGTTTTTTCAGCAGCGCCATGATGTCCTGCCTCTTTTTTGCCTGAAAACACACAGCGGGATGGGAGGGCGAGACAGACCGTCAGTCGAGTCAGGCTACCATGACGGAGCTCCTGCACGGACGGCTGTGACTCTTCTGAAGAAGCTCAGTGCTTCCAGCTTATTGCGGTCATGGGTGCCTCCGCTCTAGCGGAGCACATGGGGGTCTCCCCTGAGCCGCGAGGACCCACCGCACCCGGCAATCACGAAGCGAGCCTCGTTACTTTGATTTAGCACAGAGCCCGTGGGCCACAGACGGAGGCGGCGTGACAGCCAGTGTTTAATGTTGCTTGATTAATCCATTACGAATATGGGATGTGTCATTTGTCTAGCACTCGCACTGCACGGCAAGCAAGCTCGCCTTGTAATCTTGTTATTATGACAATGTACTGCGCCTTATAACAAGTCACTAAATCGCCACTTCGATGAAAAACCATGCCACTCCCTACAAGTACCAAGTGTCACATTCCCATATTATTCCAAAATATAAATAATATACCGAAGCCACCCCTATGATCTAGGTAGATCTATCTATCTATCTATCTATCTATCTATCTATCTATCTATCTATCTATCTATCTATCTATCTATCTATCTATCTATCTAATCAGTATGATTATCTATCTCAATCAGTATGATCTATTTATCTCTCAGCAATATTGATAAACACTTCCTAAGACTGAATGTTCTTCAGCATAGGCTTCCAGAAGTCTCTCCGTAATATTGGTGTCTTCAGCCAGCCGCACCCAGACGGCTTTGAACAGGACGCACTGCTTAATACGGCTCCGACGCAGCGGACTGTCACTCTGGAGACTTTGTGAGCTTCGAGGCTGATTACTCTCCATGAGGAAGGAAGGGAAATAAGCATCACGAATCCGCCAAAATCACAGCAAGAACAAAGCAGTTCAAATAATCCTCAATTAATCAGTTAATGAGCAGAAGCTCACTCACCCATAGACCATTTAACTCACATATTTAGTAAGTAAAGCCTTTTCTACTATTTCTTTTTTACAGGCACTGCATAGGTTGATGTTACATTATAAACTCTACACAAACACGGAAAGAAAAGTCTAAAACTATTTGTCAGTTCTATTATTTTATGACTAGCCAGTTGATACAAGAATTAATATCCCCAAACCTGGAGACTGATGAGGTTTCCTGGCTCCCCAACAGGGGGTGCCACTGGAGATTGTGGGCCCCATGAAAGAAAATCATATTGGGCCCCTAACCCAGACCAATCCAATTATGTTCTAAATTTGTTACGGCACCTGTCACTCAGGGGTCCTTGGAATCGTCCCGACTTCTCCGCTCTTTACGGCACCCCTGCTACCCACTGATCCATTTACAAACCACAAAAAAAGGAAACATCCCTATGTATCTAAAATCAATATAAAAAAATATTTTTTTTTCAACCAAATCAGCAGAATTATCACCTGAGGCGCGGAACGCGTCCTCCCTGGGTGGTGGCACTTTACAGTTATTCTCTATTGCTTTGGAGCTTTTCGCAAATGACAATTAACACTTGTGAAAGAAGAAGTGTAATTCCCACACCGTAATGTCACTTCTGCACAGCAGAACGTCATCTCTCATGTAAAAATATATCCCACAGCAGGGGCGGTTCTGCGGGGGGGGCAGTATTGATATGCATGACTCTCTGGGCCCCCCCCCCAATTATGTATGCTACTTGGGTCTGAAATAAATGTATTATTATTACTAGTATTGCTATTTACATTTATATATGTGCGCTAAAATTCTTTGTGCTTGGAACAGGAGAAACACAAACACCTGCGGATTATCTTGACAGACCCTTAACGCGGGTGAGCTGGGTGGTCGAGTCACACGAGTTGGTGAAAAGCGAAGTTAACAGAGAAATAAAAATCAAGCTTGTGGAAGCGAGACGGTCTAAACAAGAAATCAGAGTGAGTTACATGTTTGTAAAAACTGTAAAACTGAATTACAAAGCATTGCATAAATAATCGATTTTCAAAATTGTCTTTTGCTTCATAATACTGGCAATCTAGTGTAAGTACTACTTGACATAAAGGTCAAATGGCCTCCCTAACAGAACACCTGGCCTTAGTCAGACCCCCCACTGAAATGGTCTAGAACCTCACGCTTTTGTTGCCCTTTTGTCATTTTTGTGTTGCCATTTTGAAGTTCTGTGTTACAGTGCTGTGTGACTGTTTTGTTTGCTAATTCACTGTGCTTTGAGATCTGAAGAAATTGCATGTGCATGCGAGTGCTTCCTCTTGCCAGTGAACTTTATATATTGAAATATAGAACCTTGCAATGTTGAAATTGGTGTCTAATGAGGTATCAGTTTCCTAATGAAAAGTGATCAATCAGCGACAATGAGGAAGTGGGAACCAACTACCATTCAGCATTGTGGAGCTCAAGAGTAGTGTCACCCCTCCCTACACGCAGAACACGCGCTGCGTGTAGAGCCCCACGATCCATGGGGGGGCCCCATTTTCTGCAAGGGGACGCATTCCCTGCAAATGCGCAAAGGATGCGCATCGCTGCCGTGAGGCGCGCGTCGAGCACCAAGTCAGCCCAAGGCAGGGCATTTGACCAATCAGCGGTAAAATGCGCCGGTAGGCAGTTGGATCCATGCAGGTGGAGAGATGGCCTCCAAACGGCACTATGAACCGGGAGTCAGCAAAAGAAAGAAAGAGTCAAAACAAGAGGAGGCTCCTGCTTCATTTAAAGGTGGGTTTGTTGTTGAAATAAATAAGAAAAACTTCGTGACATAAACACCCCAGCTGCTAATCATGAGATAGAAGAGAGGATCATTCTGTCTAGATGTGGACTGAAGATTACATTTTCCAGTGGCCCTGATTATCATTTATTGAATGTCTTGTTAACTGCATATACATTCACCTCTGTTGGAAAAGACCTCAGCTTTATAGCCTATCTATGCTTTCAACAGAACTTTTGGGCAATTTTGGGCTTGTTCCATTGTTGAAAGAGGCTGTTCATTTGACTTGTTCCTACTACTAAAGGTTGTAAACCTAAATGGCATTTCGTGATAAAGTCATTTTGTAATGGGGGGGCTCAAAATAAAATTCTGCTTAGGGAGCCAATCTGGCCAGGGGTGGCCTTGCTCAGGAGCAGACTCACACTGATACACTGACAATATATCTAAGCATTTTGATGCTCGTGGTTAAAAAGATACTGATTGTTCTTTTCATTTTGCTAGCACTGACTAATTCACTGGTGGAATCATTTGCTTTTGACACATGAGTTAATTGTTTTGGGTGAGTTACAGGCTTTTGCAGCTAAACCATAGTGTTGTGCTATATGCATGAATAGTTTTGAGAAATGCTCTTATAGTCTGGAGAATGTTAAGCATGTTTCATGAAATGTGCCAAAGCGATCGAGAAAAGCTGTGGTTTACCCAGGGTGATGCCTAGGGGTCTCTGCTAAAAAGGGGACCCAACTAACCTTGCTTAATAAAATTTTAAACTGTACCCCCCGTCAGCAAATTTTTACTGTTGCCAACCTCCCCCTCCCCACCCCAGTGGATAACTTCACCATTGTAAAAAATAGTAGGGGGTCTCTGGCAACTGAAATACCCTGGGGGCTTGTGAGTGTGTTATCCTGCCTCTGTACATAGGGGTATGCACCACTCAGTGGGGATTAGATTCATTTTTGTCTTGCCATCGGCACATTGGTTTAACCCAAAAGCAACACCAGGGATATCTAGGAGAAAGGGACTGGATTACAGCGTGGAGTGTCACAGATCGCTAGCGGGAGGACCATGGGGCCAGAGACGGCTATGAGGAAGGCTCTGACTACAGCGTGAACTGTCACATCACTTCGACAGAAAACAGAGCTCCATCCCCGGCTGGCACTAATGTGCTCTTCAGGAAGATAAATCAATACCTCTCTAATTATCATAAACTCTCTCAGATAAATAGACCCTGAATACATGGCCCCCCTCCCCCCCAGCCTACCCCAGTAATCGGATTAGTGAAGGTGGCTGCTGGGAGCAGCAGCAGGGGAGCCACTGCAGGCAAATTAATCAGTGTGGGACGTGAGTCCCGACCAGGGATGGGCTAAAGCCAGGATGTCAGTCAGCGTTAAGGATTCTTCTGTAGTCCCATGATGCAGCGGGAGGGTGCAGTGTGATAGAGAAACTAAAAGACTAGCAGGCTCACAGGCTCTAGTGGGCTAGATCTCGACCTGTTTCTTCTGGCGCAAGGGGAGTGGTTAAGGATTGAGGAAGGTTGTTGGTTCAAGTCCCTCTTTTGATGCAGGACCATAGAGGAATGAAAAGACTAGCAGGCTCACATTATACTGCAGCACGTAAGTTCTCGACTTGTTACTTTCTCCTGCCACAAGGGGAGTGGTTAAGGATTAGAAAAGGTTGTTGGTTGAAGTCCCCACTAAGATGCTCACTGCTATGCCCAGAATGGTGCTGGATCTGAATTTCTGAATTACAACAAACACATAAATAAGCAAGCTGTAATATCTTCTTTAGGTAAAAGCCACTCAAGCCACTCGAGCACCATGTAAAGAACCGCACTTGATATTGTGCATCTTGATGGTCATTTTAAAGTGTACTGTCACTGTGGATACCTTCTTTCCTGACTGCGGCCAGAGATGGCACCCAGAGGAGGGTATTCTCAATGAAAGACTTCGACCGCATTCCGTAAGAGATTTCAGCCCAGCTCTGCCTTAACTATCCCTTGGCTGTGTTCTTAAGGAGTGCGGTAGAAAGGTAGTGTCAATCATCTTAATCAAAGGCTTTCACTGGTTGCTGCAGGATGGCCACAGAAGTCCTGACTCGTTGCCTCATCCGCCGTTGCTTAGGCCATAAAATGCAAAACCCTGAATGGATTGGCTTCAATTTAACAACTGAAGACCACTCAGGCTCCTCACTATGCCAGGAGCACAGACAGACTGGCACCCGAAGCAGACCTCTTCTCCCCGTGCCACCTCATTGGACGCCGTCACTGCTGGCAGAGGATGCGACACACATCTCCTGGAACAGGGGACTCTGGCAGGAAGGAACTGGTTAGTGCCCGGTGTTTGAAGCAGACGGGCATCAAGCAGCCAGGAGGACAGGAAAAGGATAAGGGCAAAAAAGAGGAATGTGCAAGATATTTCCTATCGGCCAAATCCGTTCTATGTCAGAGAAAGGAAAATTAATGGTACGACCGAAAATAATAACTGCGATCCAAATGTGCGCCGTTTAAAAATATACTAAAGGTATGTATTTCTCCCTCTCAGACCATATGATAGATACGTGGTCTAAAGTATGATGCAAAAAACATACAAACAACATGTAAGGATTTCAATACACAGCAATGATTCAATAAGGATTGACTTGATAATGATAAGGATTTGATTCCACTCCAGCTGGACACATTTTAGATGAATTTTAAGTTTTATAGCGTCCAGCTTATTACATAAAAATAGAGCCAAAATGTTCGTCTTCGAAACAAGTCACCAGAGCTCTGC
Source organism: Brienomyrus brachyistius (assembly GCF_023856365.1). Lineage (NCBI taxonomy): Eukaryota > Metazoa > Chordata > Actinopteri > Osteoglossiformes > Mormyridae > Brienomyrus > Brienomyrus brachyistius. Next base: position 20,244,789 of record NC_064550.1, on the reverse strand, counting down.
AAAAAAAAATAATTAAAAAAGACCACAGCACAATTTTTTGTTCACACATTTCTCAATTTCTGGGTGTGGGTCTTTGAATAATATATGTCTTTGTTTTTGCAATCTGCAGCCTGGTCCTTCTCTGTTTCTCATTAATGATGGGCTTCTTCCTGGCTTTATGGAACTTCAGTCCTGCTTCTAGGAGCCTGATATGAACTGTCCTAGCAGTGCACCTCACACCTAAACTTAATGTTTCCCATTCCTCTTGAAGGGCACATGATGTCATCCTACGATTCATGAGAAACGTAAGATAAGTTAACAGTCATCTCTGCCATTAGAGAGTCACTTCCACCCTCTACCTGGCTGGTTTCTGGTCGTTCTCAGTGTCTCCTGCTTCACCTTCTTCTTGTGAACTGCTGTCTTAGGAATTTTGAACCTGGAAGCAGCCTGCTGGTCTGTGTAGCCGTCTGCCAGCAGAACCTCAATTAAACCAGGATTTAAAGATGCAGATTTAAAAAAATACTGAGCGGTCTCTTAATTTTTTCCAGAGCCGTGTACTTACTTTGCACTGCAAAAACTCTCTGAGACTGCATAACTGCAAATGGTAAGATCTTAGCATTAAAAAAATTAAAAGCCATTAAAAATGATAGCAATAAGCAGTGATGGCGATGTGGCTGGTGCAGAGCACGAGAGATTTTAGGCCCCATGAAAGCATATCATATGAGGCTGACCAATCCAGATTTTTTAGGGCCCCCATCTTCAATAGGGCCTTTTATTTAGCCCCCAGCCCCCCAACTCCCTTTATGACCCCCCCCATGCCTGATGTATAGGTTTGTAACAGCTTTACCAGTTTTTGGTCAATTTCCTTCTAAATTTCTTTTCTAATCAATGCTACTGTATTGTAGAACCTCAAACCAGATACTGCAAATACCAATTTAAGCCAGCTAATAAGACCAGTTGCAGCTTCAAGCCTCAAACGGCAGATGTTGACAGCGACTCGGCAGTGCAGTGCTGCCTCGACGGGAACGATGCCTCAGGCCTCCCTTTAAAAACGGCTGAGGACGCGCTTTTTCCGTGATGCGCCCGCCCGTTTTCCCTATTAAGCTGAGAAGACCCAATGTGATTTAAGGCTCGGCAGCCATGGGCGGCCCCATCAGGTTTAATGGTGGAATCTCTCGGCCTCCGCTGGAAGATTCATTTCCTTAATGTGGCGCACGGGGCGGCCGGCAGGAGCACCGTGTGCCAGTGCACTGCCAGCACCGCACTTTGAAAACTGATGATCCCCCGTCATCTGCGGTCAGCACGCCACAGCAGCAGATTCCGGCGGCCCGAGGAGGGCCCCGCTGGCCCGCGTTACGCTCCGCCCATTAACGACCCATTAAAATCCAACGTCAGGGATTCCGGTCCAGTGAAATGGGTTAAAGGTGGTCAGGCAATCTGAATTTCACACAGAATCTTGAAAGGTTTCCCCTAAACGTGCCGCAGTCCTTCACAAATCCACTGCTTCTATTCAGAAGACATTCAGTCAGAACCTGCTTTGATCTCCATCAGGGTTTCCCATCCCAGCCCTCAGGGACCCCCAGACAGCCCATATTTTTGCTGCCTCCCAGCTCCCAGCCGATCGAAGATGCTAAATACCTTGTGTCAGGAGCTAGAAGGGGACAAAAACACAGATCTAAGGGTCCCCGAGGAATGAGTTAGGAAACACTGATCTACATCAGTTTACATTTCTAAAGGTAAGACACCAAGACGGTGGTTGTGTTTGCTCATTGAATTTGGTGAGTGGCAGTGTTGCAACAGAAAGCTCTTCTGGTAAATGCTTAACATTCATTTCAAAATACGCAACAACCAATCAAAGCTAAATTGCAGCATATGAACGATGTAGGTGCAGCTTCCATCCAGCCACCCGACACAGGCCGATGTGGAGGACTGTCTCACTGATGGACTTTAACTAGGACCGGATCACAGTTTACACCTTGCTCTTAGCAAACAATCCAGCTACTTCTCTACCTTTGTCCAGTAATGTTAGCATGCCCAGGGGGGGTTGGGCTGCCAGTTGACCTTGGACCCCCAGAGGTTTTTTTCCACCCTACTTGGGAGTTTTTGGTTCCTGTCCTCCGCTGTCATCTGACTTTCTCTTTCATTTTTCCATTTTCACTGTTTCTGTGTTCTGTCGTTATCTCTGTTAAGGATCTTCCACAACAGACTCCTGTAAAGCGCATTGGGGCAACTTTGTTGTGAATAGTGCTATATAAAAATAAATTGAATTGAATATACTGCAGAGCGGATTTAACATGAAGGAGAGCACAGGGTATTTGATGCAGGCAGGACATGTATAGTTTCTCCCAGCCCTGCAGATGATCCGTGTGATGATGAAGGGACAGAAGAAAGAGCAAAACTCAGATTATACACAATAGAGCAGTGTTTCAGAGATCCAGTCCTCGAGGACCCATAGACGGTCCACGTTTTTGCTTCCTCCCAGCTCCTAGTAGGGAGCAAAAATTAGGACTGTCTGGCAGGTAGCCCAGAGGGAGCAAAAACGTGGACCGTCTTTGGGTCCCTGAGGACCAGATTGGGAAACTCTGCAATAGACCATCAGCATCCATCAGTTGAGGGGGGGAGAAGAGAGAATCAGAGTGGAGTCAGCTAGAGAGAAATTAAAATTTGGTCACTGTCTGCTTCCCCATTGCAGGAAAGGAATGGACATCGATATGTTATTGTTGTAAAATTACCTACAATAAAAGAACATTTATTTCTGAGATCTCTGAGTCGGAATGGTGCTGAGCGGGTTACATTTTATCTACCGCGGCTCGATTCTCACCATCTCCAGGTACTTCTGCTTTTCTGCTGCCCTCTGCCTGCGGTGTGCTGTCTCCAGCAGGTCCTCCTCTTCTGCTGCACAGTAACCAGGGTCAGGTGGCAGAAGACGTCTGTATACCGCGTATAGCGCACGGGAGCCTCAAACATCGTGCTCACCTTTGTTCGGTGTAGATTGTTCAAGAGCTGGAATGTAAAATCAAATGATTTATGAATAGAAATAAATGGCAACTTCACTGCATGCCACTTTTCTCAAATATACTCATTTCGTTAGCGATTTCTTAGAAACCTATGACAATACACCTGACATCCTTTCTCTTATGGTAACCATATATTCCCTTTTTCCCGCACTGCTCCTCATTTTTGGGACCGAAAATGGCTAAAATGTTCGGGATTTTACATTGTTTTATGTTGACATTTGCTTTCTACAGTCAGAATACTGTAGCGCATGTATGGGTTGCTTTGATGCATCTCTGACGCATCTCCGCTGCAAAGTAAAATATGGTCACCCTGCTTTCTGTATTTAGGTACATTTACATACGACACAATCGCTATTTCTGGCTGCACTACCCACTAAGCTGAAATGCATTAAAAGCAGACACCTGGATTCCTGACAGTCAGCGTACACTTACAGGGCTGGGGATCTCCCGCTACTTTAAGCCGCTGACTAATACTCGCAGAAACCAAGCGGGATTCAAGAGGCGGCTGTAAAGTGACGGAACTCCAGAAGACTTTGGCGTAGGTCACATCCTCTATGGAGGATCCGGCAAAAACGGTGAAAAATGCATCCAGTTCATCAAAGTCATCAGCATCCAACTGTTCGGACATGCCTGCTCCCGGAAATGGAAAGGGATCCGTTACCAAGGCGACAGGACGCTACAAGCGGCGAGTGCGGCGTCAAGTAATGGGACTTCTCTAAAACTAAGTGCAAAGTTAAGGCTAAGTATGAGCCTTAGTCTTAAATAGAGCGCACCCGTAAGCGCTTATGTCATTCCTAAAATGCAGCATGTGAGAAACAGTGACATTTTACAACACTCTGCGGGCACGAGCGTATACGAACTAACTCATACCGGATCACAGGAAGTGTTAAACGACCATTATAAGTAACACGTTCAGGGCCGAAAGCACCCTGTTGTGCACCTTTACATTTTTGTATTAGTAGCCAATCCGTTAAGTTATGAAATTCAGTAATAGCAAGAACTCTTAAAGTTTTATAGCTTGGATCTCAAGCCAAGTGTCCAGTTTCAAATGGTTTTTCGCACTGCTGCGCTCCTCTGCTGGTTAATTAAAGAAGTAATGCAGCCCGTTTGCGATAAGGAGACATAAGGAGTTTTAGCTTCTATTGCTCCTGAGTAATACTGTATGAAATGCTGTAGCTCGTTCGTAATTTTCGTATGAGAAAAAAAGAGAAAAGGCTGAAATAAGATTTAAATGGGTAAATGAGAATGTACTTAATATTGACAGCTTTAAGCAGTTAAACCCTGAATAAGTAAGAGAACACCAGATAGAATACCAAACATATTGGGTTTTATTACGCTACATTGGGAAAATGAAACCGTAAAGTTTAAGATAACGTGTGGCTTTTTTCCAGTGAGCCACAGATTACGATACTCCATGGCTAGACAATCATTAGGCCTATACAAAGTGATTTTAATTGATATTACAATCGAAATTAGGGATGAATTTACCAAAAGGTGAGGGTAGACAGTCACCTGGGCCCCCTGAAACTGGGGGCCCCATGAACACAGAATTTCCAGAAGTTACATTTATGGATTGGATTTATGATAATATGATCATTTAAATTATAGCTGCATATCTGTTATTAATGACAGTTTTCAGAATAGACAAAGTCGTCCCTGGTCCCAGCTGTAATGGACTATTCCTACTCTGAAGCTTAACGCTACCCAGCTTCCTTTTTGCACTGGAGTCTAGCAGTAGGCTGCTTGTTGTTTCACTGCCAAGCGAACTGGAACAAAGCAGCCTGACAGCAGAAGAAAAAGGCGTGAAGATACAAGGCTAACATTACATTTCCGGTGTCTTTGCTCCTATCCTGCTAGAGAGGCAGACAAATTGTGAAAAGCCATAGAAAGAACACAAATAAAATGAACGTATGCAAAATGTAAGACTAACCTTTGGTGAGGAGTAAGGCATAGGCTATCCTACGCTACAGCGTAGGGCCAGGACTGAAGATGGAATGGTTGAACTTCTTAAATTTGGTCCATTGATCCACCAGTCAGCAGATTTTAACAACAGCATTCCCAGCCCCTCCCTGATTGGTTAGTTTTACCGCTGGCATCCTACACTTTGATTAGCATGTTATTGATTAGCATTGTTATTGTTATTGGCAGTGCCCTATCCATGTCTCCATAAGAAAAAGTAAGATTAAAAGTACAACTAAGATGACAAGCAGGGAAGTAGCAGAACACTAGCTGTAAGGAGTTCGGTCTAAACCAAAGTACTGAGGTGCTTTGGCCCCACGAATGACCTGGCTGACGCTCTATAGACTTAGATGTTTGTGTTGCTGCTGATACCTCACCGTGCCACAGGAAACTGGTACGTGATGGGGCTCGGGGGCGACTGATTAGCGGAGTGGCTCCAAAACAAGGCGCAAACAAATCAGGCTAAAGAAAATGTGGCTGAAAAATGCAAACAAAAAGGTAGTATCACAGCTGGTCATTACAATTAGGCCAATTTTAAGCCGAGGTATCACTTAAGTTCTGCACTATAGTAATGGATACTTTATTGATCCCCATGGGTAAATTCACTTTACACCTCCCCCAACTTGCTCTCCATAAATGAGAGCAAGCTGGCTGCAAAGGGCGGCCGCCCATAGCAGCACCTGGGGAGCTGGGGGGGTTAAGGGCCTTGCTGAAGGACCCGCAGATGTGCTGGGGCTGGCGCTCAAACCGGTGACCTTCAGAGTCACACTGAAAACGACAGAAGCGTACAGAAGCTTTGTCTGTGGATTAAGGTGAAGAAATGCATGCTGTTCCTGAGTTCTATTGAACATTTACATATACTGAACAAAAATATAAACGCAACACTCTTGTTTCTGCTCCCATTTTTCATGAGATGGACTTAAAGACCTACAATTCATTCCAGATACACAATATTACCATTTCTCTCAAACATTTCTCACAAATCAGTCTAAATGTGTGATAGTGAGCACTTCTGCTTTGCTGAGATAATCCATCCCACCTCACAGGTGTGCCACATCAAGATGCTGATCTGACATCATGGGTAGTGCACAGGTGTACCTTATACTGCCCACAATAAAAGGCCACCCTGGAATGTGCAGTTTTTTGCTTTATTGGGGGTCTGGGGACTCAGAACCGGTCAGTATCTGGTGTGACCACCATTTGCCTCATGCAATGCAACACATCTTCTTCGCATAGAGTTTATCAGATTGTCAATTGTGGCCTGTGGAATGTTGGTCCACTCCTCTTCAATGGCTGTGCGAAGTTGTTGGATATTAGTGGGAACTGGTACACGCTGTCGTATACGCCGGTCAAGCACATCCCAAACATGCTCAACGGGTGACATGTCCGGTGAGTATGCTGGCCATGCAAGAACTGGGACATTTTCAGCTTCCAAGAACTGTGTACAGATCCTTGCAACATGGGGCCGTGCATTATCTGTCTGAGTGGCTGGTCTCAGACGATCTTGGAGGTGAACCTGCTGGATGTGGAGGTCCTGGGCTGGTGTGGTTACACGTGGTCTGCGGTTGTGAGGCCGGTTGGATGTACTGCCATATTCTCTGAAACGCCTTTGGAGACGGCTTATGGTTGAGAAATGAACATTCAATGCATGAGCAACAGATCTGGTTGACATTCCTGCTGTCAGCATGCCAATTGCACGCTCCCTCAATGCTTGTGGCATCTGTGGCATTTTGCTGTGAGACAAAACTGCACATTCCAGGGTGGCCTTTTATTGTGGGCAGTATAAGGTACACCTGTGCACTACCCATGATGTCAGATCAGCATCTTGATGTGGCACACCTGTGAGGTGGGATGGATTATCTCAGCAAAGCAGAAGTGCTCACTATCACACATTTAGACTGATTTGTGAGAAATGTTTGAGAGAAATGGTAATATTGTGTATCTGGAATGAATTGTAGATCTTTAAGTCCATCTCATGAAAAATGGGAGCAAAAACAAAAGTGTTGCGTTTATATTTTTGTTCAGTGTATTTAGTGGTTGGTTTTTCTACAGAAAAAAAATCTCTAACTATGAATTATTCAGTATAACTATTTGAAAAAAATACGGATGTAAAAATGATCGAGACAGACGATTTGTTTTTCAGGTTTATTTTTGAAACACACAGCCACGCAGCACAGACAATATTGTTCAAGGCTTGATTCCTGACCACATCCCATGATGGTGTGACTCACTTTGGTGCTGACCAGACCTGTTGTTCACCTGGCCATGTGGTTAGTGATTACTCAGGGTGCAATCAGCTAACTACACTGCCTGGTGACCACACAGGACAATCCACCTTCATACGTACTTTTATCTCCTGCTATGCTCTACTCACTCAATAACCCCTTGTCAACTGGTAACACTAATGCGGGATTCTTATCGAGCCCCACTGAGTAGGTGCATTACTCACCCAACCTCATAGAGTATTCACTTTACTTACCCAACCTCATGGAGTATTCACTTTACTCACCCAGCCTCAAGGAGTATTCACTTTACAAACCCAACGTCATGGAGTATTCACTTTACTCACCCAACATCATGGAGTATTCTCTTTACTCACCCAACCTCATGGAGTATTCACTTTACTTACCCAACCTCATAGAGTATTCACTTTACTCACCCAGCCTCAAGGAGTATTCACTTTACAAACCCAACCTCATGGAGTATTCACTTTACTCACCCAACATCATGGAGTATTCTCTTTACTCACCCAGCCTCATGGAGTGTTCACTTTACAAACCCAACGTCATGGAGTATTCACTTTACTCACCCAACCTCATGGAGTATTCACTTTACTCACCCAACCTCATGGAGTATTCACTTAACTCACCCAACCTCATGGAGCATTCACTTTACTTACCCAACCTCATGGAGTATTCTCTTTACTCACCCAGCCTCAAGGAGTATTCACTTTACTCACCCAACATCATGGAGTATTCTCTTTACTCACCCAGCCTCAAGGAGTATTCACTTTACTCACCCAGCCACAAAGAGTATTCACTTCAATCACCCAGCCCCAAGTAGGACATATATAACATACCCAGTCCTAGTGAGTATAAATTTCCTCCCGAGATCCAGGCAAAAGCATTTTTTTTATATTATCGTTTTTTTTTTTTTTTTACATATTTAAAAAAACATATTTGAGATGAAATTGGCAAGGTTCATAACGCCACGTATGTCATCTTAAACTCCAAACTGTCCTCTTTAAGGAACATCAGCACTTAGATGAATGGTATTTGTAGTAGGAAAGATATGAGCAAAAGCATAATGTCCTCTACAGAGGAGGAGAATGAATTGCAGGAAGTTAAATTACTTTACACACCCACAAGCCTGTGCACATTAATCCCCCAAGCTCGTGCCATAAACATCAGACTTGGTAATAACTAGAGAAACCCTCTTAAATTAACACCTGAATCTGAAATGAAATCTACTGCAAGAAAAGAACAAAGTATGGAAAAATACAAGCATTCCTGTTTCACCAAGGGAGGTCAAAGAGGCAGAGAGGGAACAGCTCTGCGTTTCATGGAAACGGCCTGTTGTGTTGGCAGTATAGCTAGTGATTGTGGTGTGTGTCAAACAATCAATAACTACACTGCCTGCAGACCAGGCCCCAGCACTCATCCCAGCAGCAATGGAAGCCTAACAGAGGCTGAAAATGCAAATTAGTTGAACGGCAAGCATACAAGTAATAATTTCACAGGTCAGCTTATCTCAGGAATGTAGTTTCTATTAATGTGTCCACTGAATAAAGTTTTAAACTCCTTTGTAATAATTCACGCTATTTATGTCCATGACAGCCTTGGGCAGTGAGCCCTAGGCTCTCACACCTGGTGCCATAAAAACCATTGTTGAAACAGGCTGTGCTTATCATAATAAATATGCTTTAGAACTCATTTGCCAAATGGACATTATAGGTTGTATAATGAATTAGGCTTCAATAGCAATGAAATAGCAATAATTCCAGTACCAGCTTCCAGGTGAGGGGAACAGTTATGGCTTCAGCCCTAGTCGTACAGCATATTTCATATAAGAATTTGGAATGAATCTATCTATCTATCTATCTATCTATCTATCTATCTATCTATCTATCTATCTATCTATCTATCTATCTATCTATCTATCTATCTATCTATCTATCTATCTATCTATCTATCTATCTATCTTCCAATTTCCAGTTATTCTAATGTCCAAATACCTATTATTCACAATCCAGTACACTTTGTAATTCTTAGATGTACCTGTGACAGCGGCCGCTTGCAGTGACCAGCCCCTCCGCGTCTGTGCCGCAGTCCCATGCGCTGGCGTCGGCTTTATAGCGGTAGCGGCGGCAGAACTTCAAACTAAGCGCTCGCAGGAGCGGGACTTATTGGACAGCGGGAAACTGGGCGCTCGCTAACTGGGACGAAGCGGGCTGATTGGCAAGGAGACCGGCCAGCGGATGAACCCCAGCCAAGTGCTGTCAGTGTTTTAGCAACCGCAGCCATTGTAGGCTGCCATAACTGTATACGAACTTCTGACATGTAATATCACGTCCATGTAATACTATCTCGTATTGTGTACTACGAGACAAAAACAAGCTTCCATTCTCTCCTATTAAACATTTCGGCATTCATTGTAAGGATTTAAACACTCTCCCATAAAATATGTAAACACACACACACGCACACACACACGCGCACGCACAATAGGAGAAAAAAAATGTTGGAATATATATATATCGTACTAGGGCATTCGTTTTTTTTTAAATTCACATACATTAAAATTAGGAGTAAGATAAGACTCAAAACACAATATACAGAAGAATAGAAGCTTCAAATCTGGTCAGTCTTCACCATTATTGTTTTTTGTTAATAATTTTTTCGTCCTGTTTTTTATTTTTATTATTTATTTGTTCTGAGACATACCACACCAGAGTCTGGTCCGCAAGACCGTGATTTGTCCACTCAGTCTGCGGTTTTACTGCCGTCAGTCTGCCTCCAGGTTGGCGGCTTGGACTGGGCAGAAGCATCATTCACGTCTGGATATTTGTTTCTGTTGTCATTTGGACTTAATGGGTTCCAAGAGAGTAACACCGGCATCATCTGCGCTCGTGTAATATCTGGCAGTTGGTGTGAAAAGCAGTTGGTATATATGAGGAAATGAGGTAGAGCAGCCTGTCAAGGTCTTAAGCAGCTGCCAGAGGAAGTCACTGGCGTCCGTAAAAGGAAGCGTTCGTCTTACCTGTCTAATTAAATAGCCTGGAGACGGAACTCAGAAACCACAAGGCAGGTCTTCATCCGGAATCCTAGATCCAGGGAGGGGTGGTAGGGGTGGGGGGGATGGGGGAAGTGCAGGAATTAAATAATAAAGTTTAGCTGTGTGGACCGCCTTTGGAGACAATAAAAAAATGTATCATCTCCAGTTGCATTTCCTTCATGTTGTTATGCTGAATTCAGGGGGCCGTGCTGTGAGCGGACAGCGGCAGTGTTGCCTGAGTGTTACCAGAGTAACGCTGTTTGTATGAGGATGCTTTCCTTTCCCTTCATGCCTGGACTTGCCCGCTCAATGCATACTGGCTGCTCATAATTTAATCAGGGTGTATGAGTCTCTGTTAGGCTATTCCTGTTAGCAAACAAGCACTTAGCCTTAACCCCTTACGTCCTTAAGTGCTTTTAATCATATTATAGCTTGTAGTCCCTTAGTTGGTGGCACCCGGTGCCCTGTCCTCTTTATCCCCTTAGGCCGTGGTTTACTTGATGAAGAATCATACTTTCATTCAGGCACGCTACTTGTTCGCCTAGTTTCCATAAACGGCCAAAGTGGAATGACTTCCAGCTATTGCACAGGGAGCAAAGTAGGAGAAAATAAGAGTTGCATCTGCGTCTTTGGGATCTTACTGTTAAATTACAGTGAAAGTTTTCCTGATATAAGCAAAGCTGACTTAAGTTTTACAACTTTTGTTTCCTTTTGGGTCTTTCTCTAGTTATATTCACACTCATTAAACCCTTATTTTAATCTTTTTTTTAAAAAAAAAACAAAAAAAACAAGCATTTTCTACATATATAGATTATAACTGGGTCGTGAAAATTCTGATTGAATGACCTGTAAGTTGCACCTGTTGAGGTCCTCTCCCGAGGGCCTTCTGTAAAAGGAAAAGCTATTTTGTTCTGTTTGACGGTTGTTAGCTTGCCCTGCAATGCATGCTGGGAAAGCCCTTTACCTATCTATATTAGGGGTGCAGCACCGTGCCCTGTGTCTTCACTGCTGTGAGTCACCGCTCTCAATGGGCTCCTGATCACAGCTAGGTGGTGGTGCATTTGGTGCCCCCCTAACTGAGGCTCCACATCATGACCCCCCTCCACCCCCACTCTCCATTCCAAATGGCATATCTGAGTGCTGCACTCTTTGTTCTGTGTAGAATATGTACAGAGTTGGGTAGTTCAGGTCCAGAGCGTAAAAGTCCAGACCGGGATTTTGTTTCAACCAACCAGTTGAACATGAAGAATCACAGTCATAAAGTACTCAACCGGTTGGTTGAAACAAAATCCCGGTCTGGACTTTTACTCTCTGCACCTGAATTACCCAACTCTGATCATATACCTGTAATGTATGTGGTTCTGAAACCAGGGTTGGGCTCAGGGCCGGAATGGGACTGAATTTGAACCCGGGAGTGTTGAGTGGGGGGACAGGGGCGCTGGCAATTCAATTTGTTGTACAGGGTATGATATTCAGTCTGTTCCACAATCCCAGCAGATCATGCCTCCCCCCAGTAATTTTCAATGCATAGTTTGAAAACCACTGACCAACTAATACCTTAAACATAAAGTTATTCCATTTTCCAACCCTTGTCACTAACCCACGACCATAACAATGCACCCAATTCTCCCGCGTAGGCACTCCAGCATAGCTTGGGCTTGTAAACAGCTGTGCTTTGGTTTTTCAAGATAGTCCCAGTATTTATGTCCATTTAGTGCCACTAGAGGGAGACAAAGAACAGAATCTCCAAGCGTCGTCATTTGGGATTCCATCGGAAGCTTCGCTATCTATACCTGACCCAATAAATAACTAGCTGTAAATGAATCAGTATGTCACACGTATTCGGGCAGTAACGAAGTACCATCCTTTACTTGAGTTTTGTACTAAAGTACATTTTCAGAGTATCTGTACTTTACTTGAGTGTTTTTTTTTTCCTCCACTACATTTGTAACAGAAATACTGTTCTATTGATTCCACTACATTTCTATGAAGGTTCTCATCGCTCATTCTTTTGACGTATAGCTTTTCTTAAATGCGATAGGCCACATTGTGTTCGCACTTGGAGAAAAACCAATCTCGGTAAACTTACGCTGTCATTCAAGCTGCTGTTGGGCAGTTATAAAGCTAGAGGTGAGTAACTGGGCTGGTTGTTTTATTTATTTTTTATTTTCTGATAAAGTTGCATCTATAGTAATTCCACTCTATCCCTGATGGACGCATGTGCACGAACACACACACACACACACACACACACACGTACATGTAGGGTATATCTATCCTTATGGGGCCGGCTCATTCACTTCTCTGGGAAAAATGCTAACACTAACTATGACAACCTTAACCCCCACCCTGCCCTAACCATAACCACAAGTAACCAAGCAAAATACAAGAATTTATCCTTTTTTAGTTTTTTTATAGCAGTCACTGAAATAGAGTTTTCCCTTATGGGGACCAGGAAACAAAAAACGTATATTTATCACGTTATGGGGACATTGTGTCCCCATAAGGATAGGTATACCCGCTCGCACACACACACACACACACACACACACACACACACACACACACACACACACACACACACCTGTGTCAGCACACTGGAGGTGGGGTGGGTATTAAGTACAATAATGAAAATGACAATGTCTGTCCTTTTGTCAATTCAATTGTGTTTCTATTGTCATTGTATCATATTCCACAAGCTTTTTATTCTACAGGCTGTTTCAGAGTCATTAGATTCTGTAACTGCACTATGACAGCAATAAAACAATGCATTGACATTAAAAAAGAAAATTTTGAACACTTAAGTATTTTAAAAATCAAGTCCAAGTACTTTGTCCACCTCTGCACTTATTATGGGGAAATTGACTCGAACCAACACCGTACTGTGTTGTGAAGTACTTGATGCATGTGCTTAACCCTCCCCACACAAATAAATATTGGTCTGATAGAATTTTTATATTGTACTACATACATCTCACACACAACCGATTAATGTTTTTTCTTGCATTTAAATTAAGTGTTTTTCTTGTGTTTAAGTGCAAATATCTTTCAAATTTCCCAAAGCCTAAATATTGTTAACATATAATGATGATTAAGTGAATCTAAAATCCCAAAATTCGTCCGAAATCACCTTATTGTCCAGCTGGATAAAGTTCTGTTTGAAAAACACAGACTCACTAAATATTTAGCTCTGTTGAAACTAATTCAGATCTGGTTTAAAATAAGTCTAAAATGAGGAATGATTTAAAATTCCATGAAAGTGCACACCACAGTAGAAATATAATGTGAATATCAACCAAAATATAGCACAAAATACCCAAGCACACTGAAATGAAGGCAAAATTCAAAAAGATATTTCTATTCAACTTTATTGTCTGTTTATTCCATGTAATGTCTCACCAAGTCTGGAGTCTATTCCATGTGTCGGGACACATGGCTCTGGACACTCCAGTCAGGATGTCAGATGAAAACATACCTCAGATAGTATTTAATTTGAACAAACCTTGATTAGAATTTAAAATTCGGGGGGAAAATGTTTCCTGGTTTCCCTGGAAACTGATTGGCTGTCCATCTTCAGTACTAACTTGCCCAATCGGTGTCATAGCGACCTTGAGGTTATCCCAGTGTAAGGCTGAGTGTGTCGTGAAATGAATGCTGCTCCGCGGACCAAGAACTCCCAGTTTCCACGTCCTCGGCCAGCGAGATAAAATGGAGCCTCTCTGCACACATGTAACTAGGCCAGGATTCGAATCCTCAGCTGTGCATGTCAAACGCAGAGACCCTGTACGAGCAGTGGCAGCGCACATCGTGATGGTTTGCTGCTCTCAATCCCCAGGTTAGGACCTGCGATCGGCTGCTGGAACAAACAGCAATGCGCCCTTTTATTTAATTCCGCTCACAAGGAACAATTCTCAGCATATCTTGTTTCCATACTGAATCAGTATTTTAAACAGCCATCATTGCTGTTTCTTACTTCATGGAATATGATCACATTACACTCACTATTGTGGGCTCTTGAGAAATAGCAGCGTAGACATTTAGTGGTGAAGTGATTTATAATTGTTCTTCACTGCAGCTGCTCTCCTCTGGGAATGTGCACATTAGCATTTTAGTTAAAACTGATAAATGCTTGGATATTGAAATTTTACAGTAAAAGCCTTTTTTTTTAATTAAGATGCAGCTCTTAACACTTATTAAATGCATATCTCACACAAGTCTATGACTTGCTATGCATGTTTACTGTCACTAAGCAATCTATCCATCTTCGAGTCACTGAACTGGGTCATGGGAGGCCTGGATGACAGCCCCTCCAGCAGGGGGCATAATGCTGTTTTACACCCTGGAGAAGATGCTAACCCATCCTCCTAATAACATAGGAACAAATGAACGGCGTGGTACAGCACTGGCCAACACCGTCCCTTTACACCTCATACACATGCAGCACTTTTATAAAATGATATTCTATTACAAAACAATAATTTTCAACTTTAACTGTGATAAACTGATGTTCAGATAATAATGCTATCATGCTGATATTCACAGAAGTTTTGTTAAAATGTAAAACATGGAAATTTTTATGTATTAATGTTACAGTAAGAACCTTCTCTGTCCCCTTTGAGACATAACGCTGGCTGGTGTTCTGGGGACGTTCCCCGTAAGCTGGGTTACTGGGGAAGGATTCTCAAGTTCACTTCCTTAGCAGTCCAGTTTGCAATTTTCCATGTCCACCACAAGGGGGGGACAGTGGTCCATGCTTGGTAAGACTTGCACGTCAGTCCCCTCTTTTGCCATGCCTCGGTAAGCCTATGGAACATGACAAATGATTCCAGAAGCCTGGGACACAATGACTGAATGGCATGTGCGATATATGGCCACTATGTCAAGTTGAATTTAGCTTTCGTTGAAAAAACTTTGGTTCACATAAAGATGATCAAGTTCAAAACAATAGCACAAATGTCATGAACTCCCTGAGTGCATAAGAATGGCGTCAGTCGGTTTTGAACCACACTAGCGTCTTAGTGATTGACCTGTAAAAATGTTTTTCAAGAAAGGAAATGTCACTCATCCACCTCACACTTGAGTATCGGGTCACAAATATGTTCTTTCATAAATCTGGGTTTTGGCACAAGTGAACTCACAGATTCCTCTGTTTAACCACCCAAAAGCCAAAGTTGTACATGCAGGAGATCTGAAACAGACATAGCTTTTGTTGCCCACTGAGCCATGCCTTGTTGTCGGCACTATCACCTGTCTCACATGGTGCTTCATTTCTGCAAGGACAAGCCATACCCTGCCATAGGGTGCCGAGGGCGGTGGAAGTGCTGTATCCAATGCACCTACTGTCTAGACAGATGCTCATATAACCAGGATTCACCACCAGCTTTTCGCTAAATGAACATAAGGATCCCAAAAAATCACACACATAGGGTATTGGGTGAATATTTCAGAGAATTACATAACTCGTGCACCACCTGGTGTCAACTATGTGCGCGATTAGACACAACACCTCAAGGGAGTCCTGCAGGGGAGTAAAGATGATGTTCATACGTATATTTACATTTTATTTATTTATTAGATATTTTGCACGTTACATTTTTCAGAAAGTGGGGTCAGACCTGGAACAATTCGAGGTTAAAGGCTGTGCTCAGGGGCCCAACGGTAACATCACTCTGATGAGCCGGGGATTTGAACTGGTGACCTTCTGATCACTATATGCATATAATATTTATATAAAAAAAAAATATATATATATATATTTAAAAATATATATTTAGATAATTTCAGCTAAAATAAAATAAACACAGGAACCCAAGCTGACACATTGTATTTATTTATGTGTATATATATTTATATATATGTTCATATATCATTAGCTCAGCTCTCCCTTATATATATATATATATACCAACTTTGCAACAGTAGAAACAGGTAACAGGAGTTTAATTGCGTTAATTTATTTGGTTTTCCCAGGTAGAATATCCTGATTTCGAATAAACATAAATATTTAATGTATTTTAGGAGTGAATGGATTGAAAATGCCTTCAGTGTGTGTGCAGTAATTCCATCTTGTTTTGGCTCTTATAAATCCATTTCAGCTTCTTGTTTTCCACCTGACTTGGGTGTCTGATGCCTGAAACCACGTCCCTCAAAATGGATCCCGCAACCCAAGCTGATACATTGTATCTGGTGGCATGTGAACTGAGCATCTCCGGAAAGCTGAGAAGGCGAGATGCATTTTAACAGCTGGGGTGTGGTTTTAGCCTTTAGGTACGGGATACACCCAAGTGTCCCCAGGGGCCAAGGTGACCCAATAGGAAACTATATAAGCAAGAGCCCAGCACTGCCCTGTCATTGCCCTTCTATGCCGGGTTGAGCAGGTAGGACTCATGTACACACCATGCTGATGAATATATCAGACAGGAATGACCCCAACAGGTGAGATTCCTGTTCTTGAGTGCTTTACGCGTGAGTCAAAGCTCATTGATCAAATAGGATTCATACTTCTCTCAGTAATCATATATCATAGTCAAATTTGTCAATTGTGTATTTTTTTATTCAAATGGCTCCATTTACTTGACTGTTTTGAACGTTTCTAATATTTAAGAAGCTCTCTTGGGTTTCCTTGGATGTTTTTCTTAGTATTTTTTTTGGGGGGGGGGGGGTGGCAGTTGCTTGCTTGAGAGTGTAATTCTTTGGAGCACGGTAATCCCTTGTTGTGTACAAAACTTCCTAAGTGTGCAACCGAGTTATGATGGCTTCTTCTCTGCATTCCCCCCGCCCAGGAGGCAGAGAACAGAGATGCTTGTTCTGGTGACCTCTGTGATAGCTGTTCTTCTGCTTCCGGGACAGTCTGCCACATACAACTGCTCATCTGTCTACAACAGGATCCCAGGTGAGCTTATCCCACCAAGTCTGAAGCTCTTCATCATGCACCTATTAGAAAATGAGGGATGGCAGCAGTGGCTGGAGATGCTGTCCTACCTTCTGTCCCCTTCCTGTTCAGGGAATGAAGACCTCAAGGTGATCTGTGGGACTGCTCTGATCACGGTGGACGTGAACCTCTGTGCCGTTCAATGGGCAGGCTTTGACCCAGCAAGGCTGGCCGTGAACGGCAAGTACAACAACAGTCTGTGCCGTGGCACCATTGATACCCAAGCTGACCCGCCCATCGTTCGTTTTGAGCTAGCAGTCAACCACACCGAAGAGAACTCATGCTGGCAGACCATGCAGGTGAGCTGGACATGGTGCTAATGCTAACGTTAGTGGTAGCACATTTACCATGATGATCCTCCTGCATGGGCAGGCATGTGAGAATGAAAAGACTGTGTTTAGTGCTCCTGGTGAACAAAATATGCAAGTCATTGACCTAATGTGAATTATACAAGATTATTAAATGACTCTGAGTGATCATGCTAATGCTAGTGATCATGCTAATGACTAAAACCATATGACTCCATATCATTTCGTCCTTTATTTTTTTTTTGGATTCACGGGGACAGGAAGCGAGGCTTAATGACAGAGAAGGGGCTTATCTCCGCAATGTGGCACTTTCTCAAAGGTTGATTAATAAAGACAATTTGGGAAGACAGCCAGCATGTACAGATTTGCCATGTGGCTTCACCATCAAACGGTAGATAATACTTCAATAGTGTTTCTCAAATTGGTTGCACAGTCCCAGTTTATCTTGACATCTTATTACATTCCCATGTTATTAAGCGAAAGCTGTTCTCTGCGACGCTATAGAGTATTTCAAACAGAATTTCACGATAAATCTGGCAACTTCAGGATGGGATCGAAAAACACAATAACGGCAGTTATTCTTCACTAAACTGATATTCTTATGGGTGTGTGGGTAGACTGTAGTGTTCAAACTTTGTTCTAATTGTCGTTCTTTTAATGTTTTTTTGTGACGTGTTACACAGCCTCTCGATCCAGATGCTAACTTGTACGATGTTCATTCATCGGAAGCTCAGCCTAGTTGCATTCGTGCCTATTTGGCTCCCAGATGCTTGTGATGTAAAATGGTTTGTTTCCCTGAGAGACACTCAGAGACAAGGATACTAGCGAAGGTACTTTTGACTAGACCTCCGGCATCCAGGCCTTGGTGGTTGGCAGCTACATCGACATGCCAAAGTCTGCAGATGCTGTCATCAGCTACTCCACAGACCTTTCCTACCACTTCTCCTGCCATTATCCCCTCATGTATTTCTTCAACAACAGCCAGATAACAGCGTGAGTCTGGCTGCCAAGACACACACACACACACACACACACACACACACACACACACACACACGCACACAGACATCGGTTTGTAATTATATCTTTGTGGGGACTCTCCATTCATTTCCATGGGGAAAACTCTAATCTCAGCATGACGACCTTAACCAGCTATAAGCCTAACCATAAGTAATCGAACAAAAATCTTTTTGGTATTTTCAGTCTTTTGATTGCATTCACAAATATTTGTGGGGACCTGAAAAATTGTCCCCACAACGTGAAAATGACAGGTTTTTATCACATTGTAGGGACATTTGGTCCCCACAATGTAATATGAATACAATGCATACACACACACACACACACAGACACACACAAATATATATATATATATTTATATATATATATATATATATATATATATATAAATGAAATGTTAATAGATGCTGTGTCTCCTCAAGGTCTTCAATCTCAGTGGGTACCCATGAACACAATGGTCACTTCTTCAGCAGCCTCAGCATGGGTGTTTACAATGTGAGTATCGGGTTCAGCAGCTCCTCCCACATGACAGGAAAGAAATCGTGAGATCCCTGAATAAAATCACATTACACCACAATGTTGAGTTAAAAATTACTTTAGAAGTCTCCGGAAATGTCTCAAGTCATCTTGCGAATCATGAAATTACTTGAAGATTTCATGCACTACTTCACTTGATTACATGTTTCTAAAAAGTCAGTCATTTCTCATGCAGCTCAATGGAATCTCCAATTACTTCTGCGGTAACACTTTCTGGGGAAATAGCGTAAATGACAAAGGTACTTGCTTTAATTAGAAATGCGATTTCCAGCACACCTGCCATCCATTCAGCACAGAGCCTGGAGTCCATCCTAGGAAGCAAAGGGCACAGCAGCATCCTGGACAGTTTGCCACCCCATTACAAGGCACTTAGTCACATGCAATAAGCAATTAAACCTGCATGTTGTTGCACTATGGGAGGAAACCCAAGCAATATGGGGAGAACATTCACACAGGCAGCGCTGCAGCTCATCAAGTTATTGAGTTAACTGCATTACATCCATTTTCTGAAACTGCTTGTCCTATTCAGGGTCCGGGGGAGGTCTGGAGCCTATCCCAGAGGCTATCAGTGCAAGGCAAAGAGCAACTCAGGATGGGGCACCAACCCATAGCAAGGCACACTCACACACCATTCACTCATGTATGCACTATGGGCAATTTAGTAACTCCAGTTAGCTTCAGCATGGTTTTGGATTGTGGGGGGAAACCAGAGTACCTGGTGAAAACACCATGATGACATGGGGAGAACATGCAAACTCACGGAACCCTGCCGGAGACTCGAACCCAGAGGTGTGAAGCAACAGTGATAACCCCAACACCACCATGCCATCACTGCATTGCTCCCAATAAATGCAAAATGCAGTACTGATTTTTTGCACTTTTCCAAAGGCTAAAGAGAAAGTCCAGCTTACTTTTAAAGGCACTAAATATCTAGTCAAACTATAACTTTAGCGGGCAACCGTTGAAGATCCAAGAGTCAAAAGCTACTGTCAGGCTCTGTCCTCAGACTGACGACAGTCTGCCACGTCCTGCCACACCCTTGACCGTTCCACCTTTGCTGGAATTCCAGGACACTAGCTATAGTTACCCACTCATCGTTCCAGAAGCCGGACTCGCCTTACGTACCAAAGTCTTTGTTGAGGTCAAAGCCACCAACCTCACTGGGAAGTAAGATATGTCCTTTTTACACGCAGTACATTAGTTTCTCCCTGTGAGCCTGAACTTTTATATTAACAATATGCTCTTCTCCACCCAGCTTTCACGTGCTGCTTGACCACTGCTTCGCAACACCCTTTCCTTACAATGTGTTGAGTGGTGAACATCACAGCTTCTTCACGGGGTACAAGGCCATTTTTTTATGTGGTATCTCCTACGTTTTGCCTCCTCCTGTTGATATTGCAGAATGTGAGCTATTTCTGAGTAGCAGCTTGGCTTTAGTTCTGCTATCACTTGACCAACATGCATCTTGCTACCGTAGGTGTCAACTGGATAAGAGGACAGTCATGGAGAAGAATGGAATGGGTTTAAGTGCAAGATTCTTCTTCGAGGTTTTCCGCTTCCTCCAGCACCAGGGCAGGGACAAGTCTAGCATCTACCTCCACTGCATCGTGAGGCTCTGTGAACCCAGCAAGTGCCAGGTGCTCCTCTGCAAGGATACAGCAAGGATACAGTAGAGTCCCTTCTCTCACTGCCCATGTGTTGTGTACCAGACAGGGTGGGGGGAGGGAAAGGGCATGAGGTTTAATGTGCTAGTAGATGGGGAATTTCCCCAACCAATAGAAATTTCTTGTTTCAGGTGTGCTCTAGAAGGAGAAGAAGGTCCCAGGATTTATTTGACTTGCCATCGGCTAATTCCACAACAGTGTCTGCAGGACCAATCCATACCCAAAATCATGGTATGGGCTCTCTGCTTTATAAAACTGTAATGCATTTGCTGTCCTTCATCTCCAGTGAACCGGTTCAGTGGCCCGCGATTGAAGCTCAGTTGATTAGTTAATTAGACCTGCCTGCTGCGGTTGGCCTACATAATTCTATGCCATTTACAGACACTCATGAATGTTGTGATTATCGAAGTGCACAAGACCTACTCTGAGCATGTATTTCATAACCTAACAAATTCAGATTAATATAACCGTGGCATATAGTCTCTTTTTCTGTTATTTTTACAACAGATGAGAGAAAGCAGCCTTCCTTGTTGGTGTACAGTAAGTAGATGTGTCTAACTTGTCTGCCATAAATAGATTGACTACGCAACAGAATTCCTTTAAGATGTCCATACATCCCGGCATGCATATTGAGAGAGCAAGTCAAGGTGTTTTTCTGCACTCCACAGGTGTTGGGGGTCAACCGGAAGACAAACTCCATAATCCTAACCTGGTCGGTGGGGTATTGTTGGGCTCAGGAGGCACCGTACTGCTGATCTTGGGTGGGAAGTTTGTGTTCAAGAAACTTTCCAGGCAAGAAAATGCATTCCGTGCTTCCATTTGGCCGCGCCAATGGCCTTGCTGCCTGGCTCTGTGACCTTGTGTGCTGCAATCAATCTATTAACGGCCAAAGTCATTAGATTCCCGATAGGATTTATTTTTCAATTTATCCTGGTTTGGGGGATAGGGGGCCTGCCCTGGAAGCCTGACTGTCTTTGGACTGTGGAAGAAACCTGGTGGTAATGGAGGGTCCCTGCTGGAAACTCGCACAAAACTTGGGGAACATGCAGACTTCATGCAGGCAGAACAGCGATTCAATGCCCTAACTCTGGACGTGTGAGGCATGAGTGCAGCAAAATGAGCTACTGCAGTACTATAGGGTACCTCTGGCCATTGTAGAATGTTGCGTGCATCCTCTGTCTTGCAGATTTATTTACTGGACAGTATAAATATGCATTGCCCTGGCATGCTGGCTTCACCTATCGCTCTGTAGTCTTCTTAAAATCTTAAATGGGCAATACAAAAATGCCCTGAAGTTGGATGCATTTGGTATTGATATGTGGTTTGATCCACTTGGGATTAACCAGCGCTTGGTAAGATGTATGAAATATAATAACGTCAGTCAGCGTACTGAAAGGCAGCACTGTGGAGAGAAAGTGAATGGAGTATTTGATGAAGTGAAGGGAGTTTCAAGTGTTTTTTAATGGACTGCCGTATATTACAGGCTCAAGATGAACCTTCAGTGAGTCACCACATATTTGTATGGGTCTTTGTGTCCATTAAAGGGGCCTGGTACATTTAAAATGAAAGAACTGTAACTTGCCAAATTGCCCTCTCATCCTCGTCTTAATACATTTGTGGTGTTAAAACGCTGATATTTTCTCATAAATGTTTAACATAACTTAGGGAGCTCGTCGCAGTTGCTACGGAGGTGCAGTGGTTAGTGGTGTTGCCTCACGCCTCCAGTACTCGGGTCTGAGACTCACTGCATTGAGTGAGCCCCACCTCTATGGGTGTGGAAGTTCCATGTTCTCCTTGTGTAGTTCTGGGAGTTCCCCCCCCCCCCCCACACACTCCAAAGTCATGCCTAAATTTTGGTACGTGTAAGTGCCCTGTGATGGATTGGTGGTTTCTGGGACAGGCCCCTTTGATTAAACAAGCATGGAAACTAAATAGCGTATTAAGTCTAACCAGAACAAAAAGTAACAAGAAGTTTGATGTATCAGCACCCAGAACGCTTAGCACCAACTTATCAATACTGAATTTTCCCCAGTAAATAGATATCAGTGTGTTGTTTTGTGTGGTTGCTGTGACATCACAGCACTAGCAAACCCTCATGCTCACATTATGCTCCACAAAACAATTTCATAAAATGAGGAGGATGCAAACCAGGCAGCATGCAAGGACTGGATTCCTTTAATAAACGGTCCATAAGTTAAGCAATTGCATTGAAAACATTAAAAAATAAACTGACGGGGAAACACATGCAGAGAGTTTTGAGTGCTTGACAGTACAATTTTGTGAGCAATCAGAAATTGAAACAGGGAGCGTTTTATAAGTCGAAATTCAAAAATGTTAAAGGCAGGCAGGTAACCATGGCAACATCATTTCGCAACATCATTTCTGAGTGGCACTTATGCTGCGAACGGTAGAAGCTGCACTGGTGTTTGTTGATGATAAACTGTTGTGATAAACAGTGCTTGTGGCTCCCCGACTGTGTCGTCAGCCTTGTTTACCAGTCAGACACAAAGCTGATTCAGTTCAAAGTTTGCCAGATGTCTGTGAGGAGAGCGTTCAGTGTTCCAGAGAAATCCCCACTCAGGGTGCTCAGTCTGCCATGCAGGGGGTGCTCTCGGACCCACCGCGTCTCCGGTCCCTCTGACTGCCGTTTGACCCAAGTGTCAAAGTGCTCAATATAGGCCATGGATCTATGGCAGAACTGGGTCACGCCTTGGGAGAGCTGCTCACCCAAGGCCCCTGAGGGGAGCCTGGCGGCTGCGGATCGCAGTGCCTTCGCTGCCTCCCCCACCCCCCGGCCCAGCTTGGCTGCAGCGTCCCGCCATCGATCCCTCTTATTGGCGTCACCCAACTTGCCTGCTGCCTTGGACACCTGCGTGTCAAAGTTGTCCAGGTGCAACTGCAGCTCCTGTATACCTTGATCCAGCGTACGGACGATCCGGCGCGTGGACTCCTGGCAAGCCGCAGGGCCCGAGGACTCCTCCAGCCTCCCGACATAATGATGGAGTCTACTGCAGAGTTCCTGGACATTACTGCTGAAGATGGTCTGGAGGTGGTGGGTGTGGGTGGCCAAACAGCTCTGGAAGTTCCCGGAACCCAGCCTGGACTGGCCTGTGTAGGATGACAGCTTCTCCTGCAGTCTGCTCAACTCCTGCATCAGGTGGACATGCAGTTTCTCAGACGCTACACTCAACTTGTGCTCGACCTCCTCCACCTGGGGGCTTTGGCCTTCCGATGTGTCTTGGGTGTTCATATCCCTACTATCCATGTGGTTCTTCAAATATCTGAAATATTTATGAAGGAATAAAGAGAGTTATACAAATTTGGAGATTCTTGCTTAAGGCATACAGGCTACAATTGTCTACGAAAACAAATTCTGCATGCCAGTAAGGCGCCCTTCACTGATGAACCTACGCAACATCCTTTGGAGTTTCCGTTTTCACGTTCTCGGTTTTATCTATTATCCAGTTGAGGGATATATCCCAGGGGTCTTCTCTGCTGGAAGAGCTGCCGCCGTTCGGAAATGGGTGTGCTGAAACGGGGCACAAAGAGCTGGTGAGCATCAGTCTCGCTAGGTTGGACAGCTGTGGAGGAGATACTCACCTGCACTTGTCAGGAGGCAGATAGCTAGAAGAGCAATCCACAAGTACTTCATTTTGCTAAACACGAAGAACAAACAGAATAGATTAAATGTAAAAATTCAATATGCACCCAAATAATTCTTTCGTTGGAAAATCCCAATTCAAAATGTCTTGCATTGACGTCCCCATGCTGTAGGGGGCAGTGCAATGTGTCTCTGTGTATCTGCTATTCGTGTCTCAGTAAGGCCCTTACCTGTAAGTTACTGTGTGTGAGGACGTTCCTCTCTCGAATTCCTTCCTTTATAGTTTAGGGCTGTGCTTATCTCTACGACCTGCAGCCTCACTATGTCAATAAAGACCACGTGGAGGGTCAGGCCAGGCATGGGAGTAAATTATAATCAAAACCAGCCAAAACAACCCCCTGGACACCCTTAAATGGGTGGAGACCTCAACCCCCCCACCCCCCAATGCTGCATCCAAAGTTATGTCCATGGGGTTAGGGACTCCTATCTCGGATGTCAGCCATTGCTGAAGATGGGTGGAGGTGGTGGTGTAACCTGGTTTTTTTTTGTCTTCCAACCTTAAGATTTGAACACGATTCCACAACCAACATATACGACCGACAGCAGCCACAACTCAACTCTGCTGTAATGGATCACAAATAAGTGGGCCATCCGAAATTGCTTGGGCATGTCTGTAAGGATGATCACATGCTTATCGTTATTTTAACGTTAAAATAACAGATCGTGCAATTAAAAGAACTGATAGCCTTGAGGCGCTGCGTACACTGTGCTCCAGCCAGCCCAACCAGAATGAGCATGCGATGTATTTGTGTCCTATTGTTTGTTATTGGGTTGGCATCAAGGAGGTGCCAGGCGTTCTTGAGAAAAAAAAACAAGAAAGCGTAGATGCTTGCTGTGGAAAATCACACCTGACCAATCGGAACAGACTTGGTGACGTTTATTGGTATAGGGGAGGTATATTGCTGTGGATTGACTCCTGAGCAGTGTTGCTCTGTTTTCGAGCGCAGGTGCTGTCCGTAACACCTGTGCCTGAAAGGTACACGGAACACCTGGGCCCTCACAACACAAAGCCAAAGACGTCAGAGTTCATGTGGGCTGTCTAGCTCAGTGCAGCGGTGTCTGTAAACTGTGCACGACGTTCCAGCCCGTGCCCTGCTATGGACTTGCATTCAGTCGCGAGTTTCCTTTGCCCCATTCACTGTGCTTCTCAGGATTGCAGGCACATTACGACCCTGTAATGACTTATTTGATAAATAAGCAGTTATTGGAGGTTTATGTGTGGATATTTGGAAAAAAAAAAACTTTTATCATTGCCTCATCCAATGCCCCCCCCCCCCATCCTGGGTGACGACTTGTACCGTTGCCCCCACCCCTTCACTGACTTAATGACCAAGAAAGCATGTGGGACTTAAGGCTAAGCTAGCTGAGAACCACCGATTTATAGCATGGGGTGCTGTTACTGTAATGGAGTGTAACACGTCTTGAAAGCTCCACACAGGGATATTTTATGACTCAAACGTTGCTCCTCAACATGTCTGATCTGGCTGCAGTCCCAGTTTGGCACGTTATGGGACCGCGGTGGATGAGCAGGAGTGCTCTGAGAGTGACGTTGACACCCTGACCACTCTTCTACGTGAAGTCAGGGGAGTATGTGAAAGTTCAGTGATCTTGTCACGGAATTATGACGTGAATGTAGTTATGAGACAGACTGCTAATCAGATTTGGGCTAAAGTCCATGCAAACCACACTGGTCATAAATACGTTGTGTCATACTGCTTGAGTTGAGACCAAAATTAATCACCTACAAATAACAAAGAACTTGTAAAAAAAAATAAGAAAACCTTTTATCAGTTATAGAACGGATGTCCCAGTAAACTGTATATGTCATCTAAAAGGCTACCTCTTAGAAGACACACAAACAACTTGCACCTTATACACATCCAGTAGTGCTGGAAGGAGTTTGACATCGGAGAGGGACTGAATTTACCCCGGCAGGGGGCGTGGGGGTGCGATCTATATCACAACATCGCAGTGGGCAGATATGCACTAGTCACACCAAGAAAGGATGCAATACAAGAAAGATTTTTAAAATGATTTTAGAATAATTAAGATTTCATCATTTAAAATAAGTCTAACACTGTTAAAGGTGCAGTTGCACAACTAAACATAACTAAAAAAAATAACGGATCCATTTGACAAAATGAGTTTGTTTACTCAGATATGACTGCAATCTTTGGTGGGTATATATTGTATCCTCACTCTCTGCATATGCAGCAAATTGGTCTCAGTAATGTGTAGATTCATAATAAAAGATAAGGAACATGCTATTTTTTTATTGGGAAGGGGGGGTATGCTGATATTGGGGCGCCTATTTCTGACACCCCTGAACACATTCCATCTTATTCACTGTTACCCACTGTTACAGACTACGAAGAATGTGCTTCAAACCAGAACTGTAGAGGTTTTTAAAGCCCCGTGCAGGGAAATGTAGTGTAAAGTCATGTGGAGGTGCAGGGAAATGTAGTGTAAAGTCATGTGGAGGTGCAGGGAAATGTAGTGTAAAGTCATGTGGAGGTGCGGGGAAATGTAGTGTAAAGTCATGTGGAGGTGCAGGGAAATGTAGTGTAAAGTCATGTGGAGGTATGGAGGAGCGTCAGGAAGTGAGATGTTAGGGCTTGATTTTATACATTGTGACATACATAAGTTTTAGAGACGTTTAAGGAGGTAGTGTGTAGCTCAGGGGCTTTGGGATCTGTGCCTGTATCCAGAAGGTTGTGGGATTGAATCCCATAGTGCATGGAATAATCATATCACTGTTGGACCTTTGAGCAATATCCTTAACTCCAGCTGTTCTTAGGGACACCGGCTGACTCTGCTCTCTGACCGCAGCACTTGTGCGATATTCGGAACAAAACCAACTAACACATAATAATACTTATCTCAGTGCAACACAGCAATAACACCCAGCAGGGGCATTCAAAGAACCACAACAGGAGTTTGCTTTAGATTGCTTATTTTGCTCAAGAACTTTGTCGAGATTTTTGCATTCACTGGATTAAAACGAAAACTAATTATGAAGAACTAAAACAAACATAAATGACACAAATAATCATACAGTATGGCGTCCTATAACGTGGCATTCATGCAAAACTGTATTAAACAAATTCACTCTATAGCAACAGTGATTATGGGGGAAATGTTTTTGGGCCAAAACACCTAAAAATCCCAACATGACGACCTTAACCATAAGGAATCAAACGAAAGATGAGTTTTTTTTTTTCCTGCATTCACAGATCTTTGTGGGGACCTGAAAAATGGTCCCCACAACATCAAAATGTTTTTTTTACATTTTGGGGGACATTTGGTCCCCACAATGTTTATATAAACATAATATGCACATACACAGACAGACAAACAGACAGACAGACAGATAGACAGACACACACAGATAGACAGGCAGACAGACACAGATAGACAGGCAGACAGACCGACACACACACAAGATAGAAACTAAAAAAGAATTATTAGGGATAATAAATTGCTTAATCTCACAATAAATATGGCCCTTTAATTAAAAAAAAACACCTGAATTTTGCTGGTGTAAGTGGATGTCGGAAGGATGTTACTTGTGAATTAAATGTGCTATATTACCGTTTTAGTGTGTTAAATGAGCGTCATGCAAACAATTGCGAGATGACACACACTGTAGGGATGTGCAGACTGATTTTGAAATATCGATTTTTCCAGTGTAATTGTTTTCTAAATGGATCCATTCTGCCTTGTATTAACAATTCAGGCTGCTGCTGGTATAATGGTGAGGGTGCTGAGGTGTTCTGCATGCGCAGCCTCTGCATTCGCCGTGAGTGTAGCCTGATTGTGTGGCGACATCTGGCCAGATGGGGCAGCCTCCTCTCCCCAAAAACGCATAAAAACATCACATCTCGATCGTCAATATCAGCCTAAGAAATAATTGACATGAATAGACACGACGTGGTGAAACTACAGGGGGAAAACGACTTTTGGATACCAGCAGACCTATTCTGCGAAAGAGGTATCTGGGAAGGTTGCCGTTAATAACTGGGGTGGTTAATAAAATCCCAGGAGAGACCCCCCCCCTCCCGCGTTCTCATTTAAAAGAGCAGACTGGGTTCAACCTTCCCTAGGATGAGTCAGTAACACCATCTACCTTCACGATTTGCCCAAGGCAAGTGCTTTTGTTACCCAATCCATCAGTTTTTCCTTTGTTCCAGATAATTAACTCAGAATTTTTTTTTTTCGAGAGTGGCTTAATTAAGTTCATAACGAGACGTAGAGTGACGTTTTGACGGCCCGTCTGCACCCGATAAATAAGCCGCATACGGAGCTGCGCACCTGCAATTCGACTCGCTTGTTTTGATGCTTTAACAGGCAATCAGGGACGGCCCGATGACCCGAGAAATTACTCCCGCCACTTCAAGGCGAAGTATCTGGGCTATTACAACACAAACCCTGAAAATGTCTTACGTCTGGATCCAGATTTATCAACATTTCGGCGACACAAACCTGTTATCCTGCCCGTGTCCTTGTTTGGCACGCTCCTGTGGGTTTCAGGAGTTTTAGGAAAGTGTTTTAATTAGCACCTGACTGGCTTACTGCCCATATAATTTCTTCAGAAGAGGAAAGACATTTTACTTTAGAGAAGGTTTTTGGAACAAGGTTATATTTTGAGGAGATTAATGATAAAGTAAGAACGCTGTCTCCACCTACTGGTTATAACAAAAATGGATAGTTCTACTCCAGCTGCTCAGCGTGTCAAACCACACGGTGAAACCGGCTGTCGTAGCCCACAGGAACGAGAAGGACTCGGGGGTAACTGGCACCCTGTTTTGGGTGTTTCCCTGCACTGTGGTTTAGCTTGAGGCGTCTATCCTGGACAAACAGTTGGAAGATGGATGGAAGGACGGATGGATAGTGATGAATGGATGGACAGACTAGGGCACATGAACAGTTGTATAGACAGAAGCGATTCTTTGGACTCTGGGGGCCTTAGGCAAAAAAAAATCCATGGGTCCATGGCTGTCTAATTCACCCTTCCCCGGCATGGTAACATTTATTACCTTTACTGTAAAGTGTAAATTAATAATATCAATAAACACAAGCCTTTAATAAACACAAGCCTTTATTTTTCCTTTGGTGAGAAACAGACCACACAAATATAGCTATTTTGTCATTGCAAAGAGCTATGTAATGAGTTCATTGGGGGGGGGGGGGGGGGGGCGTTGCTTGCCCTGCCTGTCTTGTCGCTATACATACAGACAGACTGCCAGAAATGTTCAGACTATATTAAACATACAATAATTTGTCAGTTTCACCAGTTTTACTGCTAGGGTGTGATTTCTTTATAAAATGAAGCTACAAAATATGAAAAATAAAAAAAATGACACTGAACCATGTGGTCGGTTAAGAAGGTTAACCCTTTCACGTAATTATGTAATCGAGTGGGTTGAAAAAGAAACTGCAAAGTTGAAATGGTTTTTTGTGTGTGTGTCTCCCACAAGCAGGGCTTAACTTCTTTGGGGGCACTGGGCTCACGTGGCTAGGATCATCCCCCCCCCCCCCCAAAAAAAAAAAAAAAAAAGAAACAAGAGTGAATTAGAAATGATGAAACATAAATAATCTGCTAATCAGCATTTGGGGCTCTTTCGGTAGAACTCACCAAACGGGGGTAGGGCTGCATCTGATCAGGTGACCAGATTTTAACCGTCCCAATTTTTCCCGATTACCCCAGTGCCCTAGGATGCAATCTACGACCACCTCTCCATTAATCCACCCGGGGGAAAATTGGGTGGGTGAACCTAACATGCTCAGCCCAGTGAGACTCCATATATTGTATTTTCGTCTTGGTTACCAGGTTGAGTGACCTCAGGGCACGTGAGAAAATATTTGCAGCCCGATTTCCTGTGGCGTCAGTCAGGGAGGAACGGTAGGTCACCACAGCAAAAGCAATCATAGCAAGGGCCTGCAGAACTGTGGTTCACTAGGAACAATTTTATAGGGTCGGGACAAATGGCTGGAGAAAAAAATGACAAGCCTAGCAATCTTCAGAAGTTCAGACAGGTAACATTATTTAAGGGGCCATAACAAGAAGTTAAAATGGGTACAGACTCACAGGTCGAGGTCATAATCACACTAGAAAAGAGTGCTGATCTCCGTTTTCGTTCGGGTGTTCCTACCGTTGGATTGTCCCATTGGGCGATTTTTAATCGGCATTAAAAATCGATTTTAATCGATTAATCGTTTTCAGTCTGGTAGCTTTGCAGCACGTTTCACGATTTGAAAATACGATAAGTTAAAAAAAGTTATTGATCCACTGTGGGTAAATTTTTGTTGTCCGAGAGAATTACAAAAATCAATAACTCTCAGTGCAATACCCCCCCCCCCCCCCCCAACACCTCCCCAACCTGAAATAAACATATAACAAGAAAACATAGCGTTCAAGTACAAGTGAGGACAAAACATGGAAAGGTGCATAATATAGTGTATAATTCAGACAATACAGTAATGCATCAAAGACACCTTGGTTAGTGTCCTCTGAGCTGGTGGGGGGGGGGGGGGGAACAGTAGATGAGTGGGTGTGAAGTTGTATCTGAAGAGTATCTGAAGTGCTCAGGTGCCGTTCAGACACACCAGCTCTGTGGAGAGGATGGACCTTGTCATTCAATCTGGAGTCTCCTGAACATCAACCTGCTCTGAACTTTCTTGTGACCTCCCTCTGTGTCGATATGGCAGCCTGTCACTGATCGAATCTCAAAGGCTCAAAGTACCTGTATTACTGCGCCGTTTCTACACATCCTCCTTGGATGGGGACAGCGCCTTGCTGATCCACTCCTGGAATCACTGGACAGACGTGGAACGGGAGCTAGAGACTGACAGGGGAGGGTCCTGGTGGACTGTTTGTAGGGGGGAGGAGGTGTTGGGGATGAGGAAGTCTTTGTCAAACTTGTTAAAGAACAAAGAGGTTTCACACATCAGCCCACTCCTGATCTCCAGCCTCGCCCGAGCCACCGGCCTTGCTGTAACCAGTGACCCACCTCCTCCCTTTTCATACCTCCGTCATGCAGTTGTTTTTAAACTTACATTCAGTCTTCTCTCCATATTCCCTTCTCCCCACCCTGATCTTCCTTTTCATATTTGTCTCTGTGGACCTGACATCCGGCCTCTCAGGCAAAGTCCTCGTCGTCTTATGGAGGAGCCCTTCGGTATCTATCGTAATGCAGGCCCTTTTATGTGGAGAAGGCTGACTCAGTGACGCAGTGATGGAGCCCATCAATGTCCACACAGCCTACAAAATGAGTCTTGGCCAGGCGCCCCCAAGCAGTCCCACGCTGTTTGGTGGTGTAGGGTGGAGTGTAGGGTGGAGTCAGGCGATTTAAAAACATGCCAAAGAGGTTTAAAGCAAGAAGATGCAAGTCTTTTTTTTTATTTGTTGCTACAATAAACTATTTATTATAACATGAATGTAAAATAAAAGAGTTTAACACATATTCATCATGTCCTAAATACCATATTGCTCCTCAATTCCAATTTTAAAAAACCTTTTAGAATGGCTAACAACAGGAGCTTCATTTAAGAAATTATCTTGAAGCTACACTTATATGTGAAGGTTTCAGTGAAAGGAATATTAAGATATTTAGCTGCTTTACTGATGGAAAGCCTTCTTCCTGGCTGTAGTGTTTATGCACTGTTCGTCCTTGTCAAAGAAAAAGAAATGTGAGTATTCAATTAATTCTAACTTAAACATAAACACGTAGTTTTAGTTCGTTCTAATAATCCTAGTTAGTTTTTCCATTCATTTTTAGTTTTTCATTTATATGAGCTCTCAGCCTTGTTCATTATTGTAAAAGTCTGTATCAAAGTGTTAAAATTATACTGATATAACTCTTCAAACTCTGACACCTTTAGAAAACGTTTGCAGGAACATCGCCGATAATCAAAAGGACCCCAGTTCTCCCTGAGGCCGAATACGTTTCTTAATTGCATGTTCTCATACTATCTAAAATATTAGGTTCCCGAGATACGCTCAGAGAAAAACATCACAGTGCTCCCGTGAGGAAAACTGGTATTCTTGGGTTAGAGTCGTAAATTACAAAGATTGCCGGAAGGCCGTTCTTCAAACTGTCACACCGAACACTGCATAGCAGCAGAGATTTTTGAACTATTTCACTCACTTTGCTTTAAGTTGAAAAAGTTGTGGGCAGTTTCTTTGAATCGCATCATTCCCTTGTTGCCCAGGAAATCGCACTGCCCTGTAGGAAATCTTGCCTGGTTTCAGAGTAGCAAGGCCTGGAACAGCCACTGCTGCCATCCAGGGATACATCTGAGTCCTGGGCTGTGGGGGAGAAATGGGGAAAGCCCCCCAGGGTCGAGGGCAACCATCTGTAGACATATGAAAGTCACATGACCCAGATGTGCTTCCTGATTCTGTGGCACTGCACAGGTGAAGATGAAAGCTAGAAAACAGGAAGGGAAGCGTGTGTGAGAACTAGCAGTTCTTCTGCTGTCAGCGCAGCATCCCGCATGGAGATCTGCCCGCTATTTCTGTTGATCTCCATTACGCAGCTTTCCATTGAGTTAAAACCAGTTTCTTTCCAAACCTCCTCCAGTTGTCATCAGCCTTGTGAAATGAGCCTTGGACAAAGATACTGATCTGGATTTCCTGGCAATATTAGGAACCCAATGAGCTGTGTGGATGAGGGCCAAGTCTGATCCAGGATCGCTAATAAATTCAGAAGCCTGTTGTGTTAGCTGCAGCATGGACTAGCCTAATGGACAGGGCATCACTCTCGACATGGTCCTCTCGCAGCACGCACATCGCCAGGGCTGCCTCCACCTGTTCACGGACCGTACTACGCAAATCTTTATTTGGGAGACCCCCTGTCCAGAAAATTGAGGGTTATTCCACTTCCTCTGCAGCTCAGGAAATCCGGGACACCCAGAACCCCAGAAGCCTGTAGCTGGAGCAGGCCCTGGCTGGAGCCCCAATGTCAGTACCACAGAGTCCTGGTTCGGGTACTGAAGTATGTCAAAGTACACGCAAAGACAAGGTACACTGTCCAGACGAAGACGCGAATCAGTTCCGCGGCTCCATGCTGGCTACTGGCCCATGTCATCCGTCTCTGAAATCATGCTTAATGGCTGCTAATTGTGGCATAAGTAATTCTGAGGCATGTCCCTCTGAAGGGTAACAGGAAGCCTTTCCATCTATCCATCTTCCAATGAATTATCATGGTCAGACTCAATGTGGGAGGGAGGGAATCTATCCCTAGCAGCATATGGCACTAGGCAGGGGTATTCCCTAAAAGGGGTGCCAGTCCATCACAGTGCAAGCATACACACACACTACAGGCAAGTTGGAGATCCAGGAGTCAGGTGATCTTTATGTCTTTGTGTTGGCAAAGGAAACTTATGAGACATGGGGAGAACATGAAAACTCAACAGGCGGAGTGGAGGGAGAATTCGAGTCCCCCAGCCTTGGATGTCAGGCAACAGTCCAACACAGTGAGCCTCCCTGACTAGGATATTTTAAGGTTGGGGGCATGAGAGGGGCCACAACTCCTACCGAGAGCCCAAGCTTATCATTAGCCATTGATATGTTTTGAATCAGTGAGTGGCAGCGGAGGAGGCACTCTGGGAGCCAATCAGCTTTCAGCTGGGGTCAGTGTCCCTGTGGCCCCACCCCCCTTTCACGGGATAAGCTAAATTACCAACATAGTGAAGGGTCATGTGGATAAGAATATGCAGTTTACTATTGCAGACTCCATTATCCTTAGTCTGAACTGGTAACTCATTTTCTATCTATCTTGACAGAATGGATGTTAGTAGGACATGGCAGCCACCAGCATACTGACGTGTGATGTGATGGACAGGCAACGGGGGGGACAAAGTGGCCCTTGTTTGCTGGGCTGAAGTGTCCTGGGACACAGTGAGACTTGGGACTGAAGAGGCAGCAGCACCCCTGGGACTCCTTAAGAGTCACTCACCGGAAATGACATTCTACCCGTCCTGTGTCTCTGCCATATCTTGCGCATATCTCACATGCCCACTACTGGGTTTTCACCATGTCCAGGAAGGCTGGCAGGCTGTCAATAAATAGAGGTTCTTTCTGTAGTTATTGTTTCGTGTTGGGAAATTTTATTGGCATCTGATTAATGATTCATTCCTGGGTTTTAACGAATGCTGTGGCTTACTTACAAATACTACCCACACACACAATTTTCTGTTTCACTTATTTCTGAAATTATGGGTGTATGCCTGTGAATAATATGTGCACACACACACATACACACACACACACACACACAAGTTTTTTGTAAACTGCGGCCTGATGCCTCTCTGTTTCTCATTAATGAAGGGCTTCTTCCTTGCTTTATAGGACTTCAGTTTCAGTTTCTAGTAGCCAGATATGAACTGTCCTAGCAGTGCACCTCGCACATGCACTTAATGTTTCCCATTCCTTTTGAAGATCACTTGATGTCATCCTCCGATTCATGAGAAACTGTCGGATAAGTTGACAGTCATCTCTGCCATTAGAGAGTCACTTCCACCCTCTACCTGGCTGGTTTCTGGTCGTTCTCAGTGTCTCCTGTTTAGAAATATAGTGGGAATTCACAGGGGTCACGCACGGCCACAGTACAATGGCTTACCCTCAACCTGGGTGAACCTGGGTGCGTGATCATTGTATCTCCCCTGCCAGGTAAATAAGCATTTTATAATATTCATGAGAGGCCTTCCTGTGTAACTCATGCCCCCTGTTGTGCTAAGAGAGTAAGGGTAGCCAATATTCACAATGAAAGGATTAAAGGCATGCTTTCGTTCACGGTCAGCACATCAATGCTCTGGACAATCACAGCCCAAACTCTAGCTTCAGCAACAAAAATTCCCAGTTTTCCTCTCCATTCTCTGTCTATCTAGCCTTTTCCTTGCAAAAGTTCACCTAAAGATCAGATGGCCTGATTACCCAGAATGCCGGGTGCCCCCTATGAAGCAGAACTTGTTGTAATCGGATTCTTTGTACAGTGGCTGAATCATCACTGGATCCACCAGGGAATGGGTAAGTCTGCACCCCCCAGGGATGCTCTCCAAGGCTACTGGTCTCTGTGTAAACCAGACAAGCACCCAAAGGGGCTGATAAGATGTTACACAAACATACAAACTAAGGCTTTCCTTCTCTGCTGCCATCTAGGGACATCATTATAATCTCCCTTTATGGTCAATACAGAATTAGCTATATTTAGTCTACAGCGTAATAAGCTGTAAAACTGACAAAGATGAACCATTCAGACTAAAACACCTCGCTAATCGTGATCTACATTAAGCTACTGCAGATTAAGAGGGCATTACCGGCATATTTGTATTATAATTTTTTTGCGGTTTTTGTAAATGCGTAAAATCTGTGCTGCGATTTCATCCCTTGTTTCAGTGCTTGATATGTAAGAGTTTATAAAGGAGGCATTTGTTCTTCTGGTCAAATGACTGTGGCACTGTATGTATTAAAAACTCACTGCAGAACTTTGAGTGTGAACCCACGTCACGATGGTCTGACGGTGTTCCATTTCCAAAACACTTCCAAAGAACATCTGGCCGAAAACATGCATATTTGGTCCCAATACACGATGCAGGGACGGTTTATGGCAGAACAAGAAAGGAGGCGTCTGTTTCTGTTTCCCAGGCTGACCTTGCCTGAAATGTGACCCATCACCACGAAATGAGTCTTACGGGTGTATTTCTACCAGTGCGACTTAAGACTCATTTTGTGGTGACGGGTCACAAATGTTTGGTGCTGGAGCCATGCATTTCAAGTCATGTCATGTTTCATTGGCCGTTTGGATCTGGGCGGAAATCTCCCTCGCAAATGCCCCAAATGGTTTCTCCCGATGCCCAACCCCCCTCCCCTCCCCCAGGGACTCACTCGCAGGTTCTCCCACTGTGCGCCGTTCCCCGCTCTTTCCAGTGAAAGGGTGCATGACACATAATGTGGGGAGGATAATAAACAGCGAAATGCCCTGGCTGACTGGGATGGCGACGAGGGACCCCTTTCAGGCTAATTTGGCTGGGGGTGGAAGGCGTGCTTCCGAAAAAAATGCCAGAGAGGAAGATGCATTTGGAAGAACAACAAATCTCTATTCACATTATCACATTTCCCTGCTCAGCCTTTGAAAATGAAAT
The DNA here is from genome assembly GCF_023856365.1 of Brienomyrus brachyistius. Taxonomy (NCBI): domain Eukaryota; kingdom Metazoa; phylum Chordata; class Actinopteri; order Osteoglossiformes; family Mormyridae; genus Brienomyrus; species Brienomyrus brachyistius. The sequence continues at coordinate 20,208,295 of NC_064550.1, read as the reverse complement.
ACGATAACTGGAACTGGGTGTGATGCTTAGGATCCGTATGCCAGAACCAAAATGCTGCTGTTTTCCGATTGCCGCCCACGGAACGTCAGTGATTTCACTGTTGTCACAGTACTGTTCTTGCAAGGGTTATATTTGCATAGCTTTTTCATTCGTCATATTGTAACTGATCTCTCTAATGGCAATTCTCTAATTCACAGGATGCCACGATGCTAATAAGCATCATTTAGTGAACAGATGGAAGCCAGTCTCTATTGCTGCGGTTAGTTTGTTTTCAAGCTGCTTGCTGGCCTCCTAAGGGCAGCTTGGAGACTCAGTGGGTTGCCTCACACCTTCAGGGTTGGAGGTTTGAATCTCTCCGAAGCTGTGTGTTGAGTTTATGTATTCTCCCAGTGCCATGTGGCTTTCTTAGGGGTGATTGCAGTCCAAACACATGCTGTTTGGTTAATTGGCATCTCTAAATTATTGGGGGGTAGAGGCCTTGCTCAAGCTTCCCACTGCGACATTGCACTGGGATTTGAACTGGCAACATTCTAAATACAGACAGTGTGCCCTAACCCACTGCGCTGTATGATGATGCTTCACTGGGATCCCAGGGTGTACGTCTGCACTGTGACATGCTTTAGTCTGCCCCCCCAAAAACCTTGAACAGGATGAGTGGAATGGAATGCAGTGCGGCTGGGCAAAGAATCAAATTTTAAGATGAATCGATATATTTTCATATGAGATATAGAACTGCACCCTGCCCCGCCCCTCTCCCTGTACTGCACCCTGCCCCACCTCTCACTGTACTGCACTCTGCCCCGCCCCTCTCCCTGTACTGCACCCTGCCCCACCTCTCACTGTACTGCAGCCTGCCCTGCCTCTCTCCCTTACTGCACCCTGCCCCGCCCCTCTCCCTGTACTGTGCCCAGCCCCACCTCTCACTGTACTGCACCCTGCCCTGCCTGTCTCCCTTACTGCACTCTACCCCGCCCCTCTCCCTGTATTGCGCCCAGCCCCATCTCTCACTGTACTGCACCCTGCCCTGCCTGTCTCCCTTACTGCACTCTATCCCGCCCCTCACCCTGTATTGCGCCCAGCCCTGCCCCTCTCCCATACTGCACCCTGCCCTGCCTCTCTCCCGTACTGCACCCTGCCCTGCCCCTCTAACTGTACTGCACTCTGCCCCGCCCCTCTCCCTGTATTGCGCCCAGCCCCACCTCTCCCTGTACTGCACTCTGCCCCGCCCCTCTCCCTGTACTGCACCCTGCCCCACCTCTCACTGTACTGCAGCCTGCCCTGCCTCTCTCCCTTACTGCACTCTACCCCGCCCCTCTCCCTGTATTGCGCCCAGCCCCACCTCTCACTGTACTGCACCCTGCCCTGCCTCTCTCCCTTACTGCACCCTGCCCCGCCCCTCTCCCTGTACTGTGCCCAGCCCCACCTCTCACTGTACTGCACCCTGCCCTGCCTGTCTCCCTTACTGCACTCTACCCCGCCCCTCTCCCTGTATTGCGCCCAGCCCCACCTCTCACTGTACTGCACCCTGCCCTGCCTGTCTCCCTTACTGCACTCTATCCCGCCCCTCTCCCTGTACTGCACCCTGCCCTGCCTCTCTCCCATACTGCACCCTGCCCTGCCTCTCTAACTGTACTGCACTCTGCCCCGCCCCTCTCCCTGTATTGCGCCCAGCCCCACCTCTCCCTGTACTGCACCCTGCCCCGCCCCTCTAACTGTACTGCACTCTGCCCCGCCCCTCTCCCTGTATTGCGCCCAGCCCCACCTCTCCCTGTACTGCACCCTGCCCCGCCCCTCTAACTGTACTGCACTCTGCCCCGCCCATCTCCTTGTACTGCACCCTGCCTCATGCCTCTCCCTGTACAAAACTTTGTTCCCCCCCCCAAACAATTGTCATGAATTGGGATTTTGTGGTTTTGAGCCATAAAGCACCAACAGAGGGCACTGGTCTGCACTGTCATCTCCCTCCTTGCCACCAATGTAACAAACTCCTCTGTCTCCTCAAAGTTGCAGGTCGCATGAATTTTATGATTCTCCGTTCAGCTTCATTACCGACCTTGTTAGCATTTCGCTAATGTTACCTTGGGTTCGTCTGATTTGTCCCTAAGCGACAGACACTTGACAGTCCTACCCTTCATCAGTTGCCTCCCTTCTGGGGAGGCAGGAACAACACACTCTTGTTCTGAGCTCCATCTAGAGAAGTGACTGCAGTACTGATGATCAAGACAGCATCCATCCCACACAGGTGCCAGCAATGTTCTTAAAGGCAGGGTGAAGACCAGGTGTACAACTCTTCGATATGTGAAGAACTCATTTTTCTTGATGCAGATTTCCTTCCAAGCAGCCCACCCACAGAGGACTGGGAAAGGTGCTCCTGAAAGCATCAGAAAAAACCTGAATTATAAGGCAAAAGGCAGGCTGGAGGAGCCCATCAAAGCCTCAGTGCTGAAGTTCTGGCCTTTTGTGTAGAACAAAGGTGCGTGTGAGTGCTGCTTGGGCAGCGAGCTTAATTGAATTTCTCTTGCTGATCTTTTCGCATTATGTAAAGATGATGTGCAGTTATAAAGACCAGGTTTTCCGTAATGGGTATAATTGCTATATTTTGTTAAGTCACAGAACATGTTAACTGCTTAATGTAAGTCCACAGGATGGAGTAATTGGAAATTGTTAATGATACACATAGGGGGCCGAGAGGGAGGGGGGTGATGCTGCATAATCATCATAACATGCAATATAATCTGAAATTTTAAGAAAAAGGCAAAATATTCTCAGTGATTTGGTGCAGATTAAGGAATTGTCATCTCCACAGTTTTGGTCCATCCAGTGGTTATGCCAGGGCATTTAGGGCGGGCACCAGTGTTTGCTGTGGCACTGGGGTGGTGGTGATGGTAAATGTCGTCAACTGGGGGAAGGAGGGTGGAGATGGTAAAAAGGGGGTGCGACTGATTGGTTAAATTTGGTGTCCGGTCTCCACCCCGAGCCACGCCTCTCTGTCACGTCCTTCTCTGGAGTGGAGGGTGGACTTCGTAGCATATGGTGGGGCTGGATAATTGGCCCACCCCTTCAGCACTCGAGAAATACTGACTGAGTTCAGCTAGGAAGCGAGGAGCCTCTGGGCAGGGAAAATTGCCCTTATTCTTTTAAACTCCACCAACTCACACAAATCAGTCAGCAGGACTCTGAATGAATAAGGGAAAAATTCATATGTATGCACCTCCCATTGCTGGGAAGCCAATTTTCACTTTCCAGCGCTCCTCTCATTTCTGTCTGCTCTCAGTCATTCTCAAATATCTTTTTCAGTGGTATGTTTTTCAGGCATTTGCTCTGATTTAATTTAATTCTTAGCGGCTTGTGTTTATAAGGAAACTGCAAATACAGCGCTTGCAAATTATACACATCCTTATTTCTTTTTAAATGCATATAATTCTATCTTTTATGAACAGCTGGATGTTCAACTGAATGCATGTTTTGATGTTTTGTTGTAAAAGTCACGGCAAAAATGGCGTGTATATGGGAAAATGTGAAGGTTCTGAATGCCCACAGGGAGCAGTGGTCCTCCCATGCAACGCAGAGCCAGATGTTTTATTTGCAATTATGTAATGAGCTGTGGAGGCCCAGTATCACCTGAAATGTTTGTCTGAATGGAATATTTATGGTGTGTAAATGCATGTCACGAGAGTTAGATTTAACACAAGACAGCCAGCGTGCCAATGGGCAAGATGCTAATTTATTAACTGAATGAAGTTGCCCTACAGCCTTCTGAATTTTACACGGGAATGAAAACATGGCAGCAACGGGGGAAGTGAAGGTTCACAACCTCAACTTGTATGAATGACTTTTGGTTCCCAATAGGCTAAATAATGTGATTGACGGCACACAATAATCCCGCCCACTGCACACACCTTTATTGTCATTGTAAAAGCACACAGTGACGTTTTCTTTGCCAGGCAGAAAAGCATCGATCTGGGCAAGAAGACTCTGCATAACTGAGATAGTTATCAAAAAGGCACAGTGGGTGGGAATATAAAAATAAAAAGGAATACATTATGAAAAATTAATAGTGCAGAGAATGAGTGAGTTAAAGTAACAAAATATGATTGAAATAGGCAGCAACAATATTCAAGAGGTAGCAGCAATGGGTAGATAACTGAACAGCAATATTTATTTCTATATGGACTGTTCCATATATATGGACTGGACCACCTGACCACCATCATAGAGCTAATAATAATAATAATAATAACAATAATAATAATAATAATAATAATAATAATAATAATGATCCATCAGCCCATTTCCAAAGAATGCCTATGGAGTTCTGGTCCAGCTGATCTGAATCTGCAGGACTGCAGAGTAATCAGCTGGTGAGGACAGCCATTGCTACAAAATGTAGAGTTGGACTGGATTCAGAAAAGTACTAAAGACGGATCCCTTTCAGAAAGAAACCCTGCAACATTAACCGTGAGAATAGGACAGCAAAAGGGAGCGTATTTCTACAGTGTGGCAGTAATGCTTGTGAGGCTCGTTGTTGAATGGAATTTGCAATATCTTCTTGACAAACTTTGCAAGCAAGTCCTGACTTGTTGGCTCCTTTTACGCCTGAGCGTCGCACTCGGCAAATCGGTGCTAATCCTTCGAGTGGAGAATGTGCCCGACTTTACATGGTCCTTTTGTTTTTGGAGACAAAGCCACGAAACATCTGAAAATTCACGTTTTAAACACTTTCCAATTGAACAAACCTTTTTTTCCCCCACACTATACATATAGGGAGCAGCACTTTCTCACTTTTTTTGGTCCAAATAGTACAGAACCCACCTTCCATGCTGCACTGGAGAGGTACGTAAGCTACTGTGACCTCATGGAGAGACATTTGCCACCTGCTAGGACGGGATAGGATAAGACAGGACAGGAAAGGACAGGACAGGATAGGACAGGACAGGACAGGACAGGACAGGACAGGATAGGACAGGACAGGACAGGACAGGACAGGATAGGACAGGATAGGATAGGACAGGACAGGACAGGATAGGACAGGATAGGATAGGACAGGACAGGACTGGATAGGACAGGATAGTATAGGATAGGATAGGATAGGACAGGACAGGGCAGGACGGGACAGGACAGGACAGGATAGGACAGGATAGGATAGGACAGGACAGGACAGGGCAGGACGGGACAGGACAGGACAGGATAGGACAGGATAGGATAGGACAGGACAGGACAGGACAGGACAGGATAGGATAGGATAGGATAGGATAGGATAGGACAGGACAGGACAGGACAGGATAGGATAGGATAGGATAGGATAGGATAGGACAGGACAGGACAGGACAGGACAGGACAGGACAGGACAGGATAGGATAGGATAGGATAGGATAGGATAGGATAGGACAGGATAGGACAGGATAGGATAGGACAGGACAGGACAGGACAGGACAGGATAGGATAGGATAGGATAGGATAGGATAGGACAGGACAGGACAGGACAGGACAGGACAGGACAGGACAGGATAGGATAGGATAGGATAGGATAGGATAGGATAGGACAGGACAGGACAGGACAGGATAGGATAGGACAGGACAGGACAGGACAGGACAGGATAGGATGCAAGGGTACAACCAATGACGGAAATGTTCAGTCTGGCTATCTACAGGAAACATTGTTAGTCTTTCTGAAGACTACTGTGCTACTGTGACCTTTGGCTGCAATAATTCTGGACCCTAGTCCCCCCAGCCCGAAACTAAACACCCTGCCCCCCCTCGCAGTTTGGTAGAAAGTTACACAGCATTAAAAAAATCTGCATCTTTCTCCAGTCCATTTGCATTTCCTGTAACATCCATACTGAAGTGTGCACCTTATATGTCTCTTTCTGCATGTCAGCCTCTGACCACATAACATGCAGTTTTGCATAGTTTTGTATCAGTGTTGTGCACCATCTGTTTTGTATTGTTTTGCACTTTCTGTATTGTTTTGCATTAGCTACATTGTCTGCACTGTGTTTTGTAACTGAGTGTGGCCAAACAAGTGAGTGATTTGTCGAAGGGTGGAGCAGCTGGGATATGAAATCACTACCATCAAATTTGAGAATGTGGTTCTTTCTCAGAAAGAGAATGATCTGCTCAGTTCCAGGTCACAGGTTCAGGAAAGCAGGACTCTGAGCATGGGAAGATGATTGGGGTAGGTGGAGTGGAGTTTCTTGACGATGCTCATGGTTGACTAATCAGTGTTCACCCCATCTTGACCCAGGGCTATGATCTTTGGGTAGTGATGAAAAATGCGAAGGTCGTGGTGACTAGATGAAATTTCTCTGCAGGACTGCAGAGTTGATTCTCTGTGACAGTGGAGTTCAGTGATCTAGGGGAGCCTTGGTGTTGAGTCACTTTTCCTCTGGGTTGAGTGAAGGCCAGCCGGACTGGTTTAGACACCTGATGAGGAGTCCTCCAGGTTGGCTTCCTTTGAAGTTTTACTGAGCATGTCCCTCTGAGAAGAGACCTCTGGGAGAGATGAAGAACAGCGTGACAACCTGAGTAGCTCTCACTGCTGGCCTGGGAGCTCCTGGGTTGTCCACTCCGCCTGCTGCTGCGTCATCGTATGCTTTGCATTTCAGTCACGCGTTGACAGCTCCAGCATCATCCAGTGCCTCACATGACGGCTGCTGCCATTTTCCCAGAAGATAAGTATAATGGGGAAACAAGGTGACACACACAGTATGGTGTGAAGAAACTCGCTTATCGCAGAGGCATGGTCTTTTTCTCGACCAACCTTTTCAATGGGTTAACCCCAGAGGAATAGTTGATAGCTGCGGAGACCTGACCAAGCTTTCGAAATCCCACCCTTCCCCGCCGGTCATTATTTTTCAAGGCTCGAAGGCATAAAGAATGTCCTTCCACTACCATATAAACTGTAGGTGCCAGATGCTGGTGATCCTGTCCCTTATTAAGCCGTCTTGAGGTTTTATGGGGCAATCAGCTTGCAGATGTTTGCGATTTGGGCGCAGTGCCTGTCTCCAAGCCTGGGCTTTTATCTGTCCCATAGCTGAATGTGTTTAGAGGAGGATAAATCCTGACCACAGGGTTGGGCTGCGTGGAGCACCAGACCGTGGTTTAGTGCTGATTGATTTCAGGGTACCTCATGATGGGGCAATTGTCTCATCTCACCTCATCTTTTAGACTTTTTGCAATATCATAATCCCACAGGCACATTCCCTTTATTGCACTGGGGAACTTTAGTAAATCATTTAAAAAATGACTAACTATCATCTCCACTTTCTCTTCTCTGGTGTTATGCACAACAGGGCCCAAGCTCTTTCATCTTCTGCTTGCAAAGGCACTTACTGTCAAAATCCACCATCTCCTCGTAACTCCTACATAGTGAGACCCTCCAACAACCAAGTCACTCGACCCAGAGAAATGGTCCCACCTCTGTCATTGCTCGAGAGTCGACTTCATGTGTTTCTGTGACTGTAATCTGCCATTTTCAGTTTGATGCGGATTAGAAGTCAAATGCTATCTCAAGAGTAAGGGAATGATTTTCAATTTTCCCATACTGCTCAGCAAAAATCTGTTTGGAAAAAAATGTAAAAATGAGCTGAACCAAATAAAGATTCTTAATTAAAATGATCCTCAAGGCTGCATGACTGAATGTCAAGAGTTGACATCAACAACCGTGCTCATATCTCTCACACTTATTATATAAATCGTGCATTTTTGTTTTCGCTGTCTTTTAGAGTGACTGTTTTATTGGAAAGAAGAATTCAAGGCAAATCAAACCATGCTTATACAAGTATAATGTGGGAAGGAGATAACATTCACCCATAGTAAGTTACAAAATAGGGATTCGCGACGATGGTAAAAAGTGCGAAAAATGGTGAACAGTTCTAGACACAGGGGAGACTGTATATACAGTGCCTGTGAACTTAATCAATGCGATTGAATAATGTAGCACAGACCCAGTGCCGTAAATATTGCTGTAAAACAGCAATCAATACATGGTAAAGTAGGCATCTTCTCAAAGATTAACAGGTTAAGGAACTTTAACGTGTGGCAACAATGTAGCAGGGATAAGTTACACCAACAATCATTGCAATCAACAATCACCATCTGGCCATACAAATTGATTTATGTGATGTGAACTAGGGGATGAATGTAGTGGGTAATAATATGAATGAATGTCAGTTTTCTTTGGGATTATAGAAACTTTCCGAATCTGATGTCCTAAGTATTGATCTCAATGGCACAGCTACTCGCACCAGGAGAATTTAATGTTTCAGCTGTGGAATTTGAGGATTCATTTACCTGATTTCAAAGCATCTGAAGTGAGGCTCTTTAAAATCGAGTACGAGCAGCGTGCAACTGGATAAATGGGATTTGCTAAATTTAGCGAGATTTAAAAGACTAAATTCTAATTTTAATAACACATATTATCATGTTAATAATTTTGTGCGTCTGTTTCTTTATGGTCCAAAGCTTAATATCCAAGTAACTTCAATATATTTAGTTGAATTATTAATTTATTAAAATTGTCCAAACCGTATGAAATCATGCATTGTTTTCCAAATGTATTCATTTGATTTCAGTAGTTATATGACTTCTTTGTATAAGAGTTCCAGTCCTATTGTTGGTTGCTTTGGTACTTGAGACCCATAATTCCCCAGTCAGACTTGGCTTTATAGGATTAGGTTTTATGTACACAGGACTTCTGGGACTGGAGGTGCACCTCTCATTCCACGCATGCTTGCCTCACGTTGTTTTTTGACTGATTGCTGCTGTCCTTCATTCCCTGAGATGTGAAACACAGGGGTGTTTCTGTGCTAAGTCTGATCATGTGAAAAAGGGCAGCGGGTTTGTTTCAATATTTGGCAACGACTAGTAACGATGATGACAGCGTAGATTGTGACTGGAGAAAGTGGCAAATATATAGATCTATTGACATCCAATTAGCCTCAGCATGTTGGTGGACGGAAACCGGAGTACCCTGAGAAAGTCCCACGACGACATGGGGAGAACATGCAAACTCCACACATATGTAACCCAGGGGGAGACTCGAACCCAAGTCCCAGAGGTGTAAGGCAACAGTGCTAACCACTGCACCACCACACTGCGCCATATATAGAACTGCTAATCTCCGATTAGCCCGAGCAGTTTTGTATGTGTTATTGAAGGAAATATTATGCATGTTACTGTAGATGTTCTGGTAATAATAAAAAAAACACAATACATTGTATGTAACAAATTTCAATTTAACTCAGTCTGCGGCCCCTCTGGGACACCCTTGATATTGCCAGTTTTTTTTCAGATTTTACTTATCATATTTCACTACTCAACCCCAAGCAATACTCTATGTTTGAATCAGGCAGTGGGCTGGACGGCACAAATTCCATCGCACCATGGCCTTCAGTAATGCCAGAGGTCTTTTAGCATTTTTTTTCCATTGCCTGTTAGAAGCTTCTGAGGACTCGGCTTCTGATTGTATCCCCCTCTTTGTCGTCGGGTCTTCTCAAAGAATGTAGTAAAACACTCTCATTGTTTTGGCAGTATTTAGACCTCTGTCTGTGCACAGCAGGGGCAGCCTGGATCTCTGATTAGCGAAGCCCTAGATGTGAGGAAGACACCCACACATTTATATTTCAGTTGCTTATATGAATTATGTTATATTTTAATTCTGTTAGTAAGCAAGCGAGTAAATTCAGATTTTTATGCAGCATTAACCTGCTTTTTCTCTCAGCCTTCAAAGCTCTGCCCTTTGGCAGGTGTCACCTGTGCTCATTTTAGGTCGTTTGGACAGAGAAGACAACTGGAGTGGAGAGCGGAGGTGAGGGGAAGGTTGTAGCGTTTCACTGGGACTCATCTGTGTGTAGTCAGAGAGAGGGTGTGATTGCTGACGCTCTCGTGGGGAGAGAAACCTCGTCACTCATTTGATCTCTTGGCAAAGACGTCAGGCCATTTTATGCATGAACATCCTTTCATCCTGTCCTATGCGGGAGTACCTCTCATTATAGAGCATTTGCAATTTCTGCTTAAAACGGATCTGAGGTGGATTCCAAAGACGCCGGCAGTAGGCGATTCGTTTGAGTTGTGCCCCATGGCCCTGTTTGTGTGTCATGCTTTGTTTTTGGGTAAGAGTCGTAGGTCTTTCCAGAGCCAGATTTAGCAGGGCGGGGGCCATGGTCATGACCCTCCCCCCAGCATAAAATATTGCTGTAACAGCTCGAAAAAAACAACTTGGGGCCCGGGTCAACAGTCCAAGTCAGCCCGTGCATAAGTCTGGCTTTGGCTCTTGTTAAGTAGGAAGCCTACAGTGGCAGAGTGTATGTGTATGGATGTGCATGAATGTGTGTGTGTTCGTTTGTGATTTTGGATGCCTCTCCTTTGTATTTTGCTAATGTCGTATAATCTTTGCCCAGTGCGTACATAGGAGATAATCAGGAAGAGGGCAACCAGACCTACAGCACCTCTCTCCACCTCTCTCCAGCTTTAACTCAGGCTGAGTTCGCCCATCAGGCATGTTGCATTGGCCCTGGTTGGTTGAGATGTAGATAGATAACACATTCCACCTCCCCAGTGAATCCGTACGGACCACCGACATGACACATGCAGCACAGTGGCACATAAAAGTCAGGAATGCAGAGCAACTTATAGGTTTATTTAGTTTGCTTTTGCCGTTCGGAAAATGCAATGTCAAGATTTATCCCCCTCTGTCAGTCCTCAATCTCTGGCAAAGAAGCTAATTTTTCCATCCTGCGATGAGTTGAGCACACCTGTTGGGAACATCTCGTGGGTCTGCACCTTCAACGCGCTTGGGGAGAACTTCCCTAAAACAAATTACATGGACATCTTTAATTTATTTTTTATGCACCTACGGCTAGTCAATGATCGAATGCAAGCCTGAGAAAAGGCCGCAAAACAAAACCTGAAGAGGTACAAGGACACTTTATTGCTTTGTCACTTCGCGCCAAGGTGGGGGACAAACCGCTCGCCGTCGTTGATTAGTTTTATTTGTTCTGCCTGCCCGACTTTGACCTGAGGCGTTGTGTTTTCTGTAGCTGGCTGGGTCTGCTTAGCGATGATATATGAGCCTCGGATCGAGAAGAAGATGCTTCCATGCCCCCATGTCCCGCTGTGCATCTCAGTGGCGGCAGACGGAGCTTTTCCGGCATAAACAATAGTTTCCCCATCGTCAACGGCGATGGCCGTTTTAAATAGGGGGTGACGGAATTACCCAGAGGCCTCTGATTGTTTTGGATAATTTGCTGCCAAATGGTTTGTGGCAAAACAAAAAAAAAAAAAATGAAAGCAAGGAAAGAAAGGGTGGCTTGTTTAAAGTCACTTTGTGGTTTAATTTTTTTTATTGTATTAACTGTTGTCCGAGTACAGTAATTTTGGTTAATTAGTCTTGTCACAATAGTATGTGACAAACTGCTAGTTTGTCTAGTTTGCATTCATTTAAAAAACAAGTGTAGGGAGTCGCCCACTGGCCCAATGGCGGAATCCAATGGCGCATCTGAAGGCTGTGAATGTGTGTTGGACCTTCCGAGCGCTCCTGGGAATTACTTACCCTTTTTAATGTATAAAGTATTCTTTTAGACACATATCTGATTCCATTTTATTAAAGACCTTATTTCAGCAAATTGTAGTCATGATGTTTATATTGTTCGGATTACTTCAGGACTCTCCTTTATATTACCAACTCTAATTTACCCCTGATGAAGGAGTCTGATTCGCCTCGGCCGACCGGGCGATCCGCGGGTCTGCTCCACAGGGTTTGTCTTAGAGTTTCGGAAGTTGCCACCATTTAAGACAATGGCAGCCTCTGATTATTCAGGTCCCTTGACTTATAAAATTACGCAAAGGCTCAGTATCCGCCAATCACTGAGCTTGTGGGTGCCTCGGAGATTAAGCCGATGTTTACCCAAACCACACGTACGTCCACCTCAGGGGCTCAGCCGGGGGCAGCCCATATCATAACATGTGTCAACCTCAGCGGCAGTGAAGACGCACGTTTCATAGCGGTAGTTTGTACGAGGCTCACTTTGGGCTTGTCTCAGGGACTCCTCCGATGCTACCCGGTATCTACCTTGTGAACGTCTCAGGGACTATGCCCGGTGCCTAGGAACATAGTTTGTACGTTCCTCAGGGGGTAGACCGGTACCTTTCATCAGCATGTGTTGACCTCAGAGGTTACGTCGGCCTCAGAGGTAACTGAGCGTGTGCGAGCTCCAGAGGTGTAGTTTTGGTATCCACCTAACTTAACCTGGGCAGTCGAGTTTGGGACCCGGATAAAGGGGATTTAACCCAGTGGCTGCAAGATAGTATTTACCACTTTAGTCCTAATCAGGATAGAAGTCCAATCTGTAAAGTTTATAACAAAGTTAGCAAATCAGACAGTCATAAAGTAATCAAAACAACATTTATTAAACATACTACAATATACAATTATTGACATATAGCCACATACTCTTAAATACATTTTCATCAGGACAAATACAATATTAAACAATCACATTCCTCAGCTGAGAGCACAAAGTTCTGCGGAAAGTATCTGACTACAGATGGACTTTCGCGCAGTTCTCTGTCAGAGCTCTGATTACAGAGTGACTCCCCGACTTCTTCTGAGGCCCTTCCTTAAGTATCCAGACCAGGTGATGGCATGTCTCTGAAGACTGACCAATTTCGGTCAATGGTTAATTTTAGGGGCATTGCTGACCTTGGTTCTCAGGTCCCCAGCCAATCAGATCACTTTAGGGGGTGGTCGTAATCATCTTGTTCTACCATGTGAGAGGCTCTCTCATTTTGGTGGGTTTCTATATTAATAATAAGTTTCTATATTTCTCTTAGGGAACGCTATACTGCCTTAAATCTGAGAGTATGATACTCCTCGTCTCATGCCAATTAAAATGAGACCAAACATGAGTGTATTTGTCCCTAAAACCTATGTGTGGTGAGTTATCCTGTTTATAGTGGAAAAGGTGTCTGTGTCTGGAGGCTGACAGCTGTTGTTGCTGTGGATTGACTGTAGGGCTCTGGTCACTCTGGGGGTGAAAGGTCTTGCTTTTCCTGTATTGCTCCAGTTATTCCTATCCAGTCTCTCAGGAGCCGGCAGGCCTTTGCCTTCCTTAAAAGGGGAGGTCTGATGAGTGGAGTCCAGTCTTGCCCGGGCCAGCAGTTCCTTTTCTTGGGGCTCTGAAATTGACTGATGTAGACTTATCAGAGCTGGGGCCGGTGGGGCCTATAGGTTTTATGTCCTTAGACAAGGTAACAAAAAGACACATTTTATCCCCAAAGAATTGTGCTAAACTTTTAGCCCAGAAATACCAATAAACTGTTGCATGCATTTTTTTTCAAAGACGCATACTTCTATATATAACACCTCTATAAAGGTTTTGCCTTAATTTTTTAACTCTCTGTACTTATCAACATAATGAGGTTGGCTGTACTTTTTCATTTTCCATACATTCTTTACATTAGCAGAGAGTGTAACACATATCGCAAAACTCACACTATTTCTGCTCGTGCCTCCTCCGTGGTTTTCGTCCAATCCATCCTTTGAGCTTATCTCAGACAACAAAGGATGCGAGACTGGGGATACCCTGCAAAGGGATTTCAACTGGCGGCTCTGGAGGTGTGACACCACAGTGCTACCCACGGAACAGCCTTGCTACTACGATTGTTGCCACTTGCGGAGACAAACGTGGAGGCGCAGGGCAGCCAGAAAAGCGAGCGATGTGGCGTAGGATACGGTGAGCAGGACCAGTCGGCGGCAGAGATCCGTGCTGCTATCATCCCCCTACTGCTAATCCCTCCCAGTCTCACCCTGTGCAACTTCCCATCTAATTGCTCGCCAACTAATGTTCAAAGACACATCCATCTTCCGCCTTCAGAAGGTGCTACTGAGACCGAACTCGTCAATCCAAACGAGTGAAGGTAATTATCTGGTCTTTGCGGTGCGTTTCAGTCAGTTCTAGGGGGAAAAGGGGGGAAAACTTTTGGGAAACCAGCTTCTCCAAATGCATACACAGTGTCTCTATAACACTTTTGAAATTTTCACATAGTAAATGGACCTTGAATTACCGAAAACTCGGCTGCAATGGGAACTAAAGAGCAGAAATGGCACAAGTGCTGGAGTTAATTAAAAAGAGCTCAGAGGTTCACAGTTCAGTTAAGGACATAACTAAGCAAGCTTTCTGTATCATGTTCTGGCAAAGCGTCTTCGCTGAGATCATACTCACCCTTTACTGTCAAATGAAACATCTATGCAAATGTGCTCTGAAAAAAATCCTCATCCAGGAATTACACATGAATCTTGGAATAATAAATAAAAACCTCACAGACTGTTTTTGCTTTTTGTGGGTAAGAATTATTTCTGATGACGACGCAGGATGAAAACAAACGATCCGTTTCTTAGGGTGACCGAAAATGAGACATGTACAGTCCCAGCAAAAGGTCAGCGATCTCTCAGCCTGATTCACATCTCAGCAACGTGAAAATGCATGAGAAACACACTGTATGGCAGTGGTGTTGTTACTACATCTACAGCTGCACTGTGGTGACCTGAAAAAACAGATTCATGAATGTGTTTTTATGCAGGAACAATTTACATCTGCCTGGGACTTTTTTTTATTGCCCAAAGTAACGTGCAAATCATATGCATTTTTAAAAGTGGAATATTACTAATAAGGATGCAGCTCAAAGGTACAACAGCAGAGCCCATCCCAAACGTGAATCATCAGCCATCAGCTTAGCCATTACCACCCCCTGTTATCCATGTAAACCTACCGTCACGTGGCGTAGCAGCAGAGGTTAAAAATCTGCGCCGTTGCACGACCTCCAGTCATATTTGGTTTCCTTATCATATTTTTTTTTCATCGTCTGATGGATGGTCAATACTCATCCCAGGCTAATTCGAAATGTAATGAACTTTCGATTCACTGGAGGAGATGCTGCTGTCCTGTCTCTGCATCCTGTCCAGGTGCCTCTGTCAGAGGCAGACAGCATGTAATTCGCAGGTGGAAGTCAGGCAAAAAGGCACCGTGAAAGTTGAGGATGAAATGAAAAGCTTGTCGCTGCTTCCTCGTTCCTCTTTGAACGTAACCCTCCCCCCTCCGACACCCCATCCTGGCTTGCACTGGCCATCTGGCATTCCAGTCATTTTCCTGGGTTTGTGGGCCAGCAAAATTAATTGTGGGGGACCCCCTCAATTGGCAAAATTCATCATCACCCCCCTGCCCCCCAGATCGACAAAATATATCATGGAACGTGTGTGAGATGATGGGCCTGTCTGAGTAAAAATCCCAGCCCAGCCCTGCTCCCACTAACATATATTGCCCATTGACGGATTTGTATTGCTCCCCCCCCCCACCCCCCTTTCATGGTCCCGGTAAATGGGAAACGAAGGCAAAAGGGAAAGCTGACGCGATCCATCTGGGAAAGCAGGCCTGGAATAGAAGCGCTCTGAACTCACAGCTCAGTCCGTCAAAGACCAAACATCGCAGCTCGTCTTTGGCTTACAGGACCGGCAGAGAGGTAATATGCGGAGGTAAAGAAAAACACCTGAAGTAGATGCAAGCATTCAATTTCTTCAGCAGGAAAGTCACGCCTGATTAATATAATGTATTCCCTTCGTCTCGGCCGTTTCATGCCTATTTTATAGGCTGTGAATTTCTGCATTTAGATTGTAAATAAAAGGCGATGCCTTTTCTGAATTGGCGTGCGACGGCAGCACAATGACATGGAAATCGTTCTTCTTGACAGAGAGGTACGTGTGCTGCTTTTCAAGGGCTTTTCATAGAATTCCTACAAACGTTATTAAAATCGTTTACTTTAATGTTGATTACAATTTGCCAGATTTTGCTATTAATGGGTAATTTTTGGGCTTGTGTTGCCGAGCAGAGCTGCGGCACAAGGATGAGAGAAAAACCGGAGAGGTTAACTCACTGTCCCCTTTTTCAGCTCAGGCATTTCAGAGTCCATCACCGATAAGGGATGAGAATAGAGCAATGGTAGGCGCACGGACCTGACCTGATCATAGTTTCAAGAGTTGGCACGGGTGAGTGGCTCAGCAGGCTAACTCTCTCTGCCTGTGATCAGAAGGTTGCCAGTTCTAGCCCTTCATCTCAGTCTTGTGGGTGTGAAAAATTACTTTGGCGATATCTTCACTGCCCGATAAAACATACTAAAGGTTAATTATTTACGTGATACTTTTATCCAATGTGACTAAGAGTAGTGGAAAGCTCCAACGGTATTTTTGCAGTGGCTCAGTTAAATCTCTGTGTTTGTGAACGGAAGATCGCTGGTTCCAGCCTGGGCGGCGCAGTGTGGTGGCGGAGTGATTAGCGCTGCTGCCTTACAGCAAGAAGGTCCTGCGTTTGGTTCTCGGTCCGTCTTGTGTGGAGTTCGCACGTTCTCCCCATGTTCACGTGGGTTTTCACCGGGGACTCTGGTGACCCCAGTTATGTTTCAGAAAATGGATGGATGGTTCAAGCCCTGGCTTTAGCAGAACAGTTGCATGTCTGTGATCCCTTGAACAAGACCATAAACCCCAAGCTGTAGGGGCATGTTTGCTGACCCTGTGCTGTGACACCCCCCCCCCCCCCCCACTAAGCTTTAGAAAGCAAGAAGGGGTAGGCAAAGAAAAACATTCCAATGTACTTGTGCAAATGTCAAATAAAGTATTTAGCGTTAATGTGTGGTCGTTGGGATTTTAACTCACAACCTTTGCATTATTAGCAGAATGCTACAGCAGCCAGAGAAATTAGCTCTTACCTCTGCAATCGAAATACTTGACAGATATCTTCTTCTGCTCAGGGTAAGACAACCTGCAGGGCACAGCGGTCCATCTGGAGATGCAAAGGCCTGGATGCCATGTCTCTTGCTCTCTTGCATTGCTATGTCTGAAAGATCTCAAAGACCAGTATTATTATTAAGATAAATAAGTGTTGATTGACTCATAATGGCTACTGATGCGTTCAGCTTTCACTGAGTACAGCTAGGCAGAAAACTCTATGTCAATATATCAATGCGATGGAAATATATTTATTTATTTCCCCTGCTTTGTTTGTCCAGAGATACATGAACAGCGCGTCACTGCACTCGAGGAGTTTCTTCTGCGTGACGTCCTTCGTGGTTTTCTAAGGGACCCGTCGAGATGCTCTGGGCATTAAGTTTCTAACTGCTAAGTTTCTGTGCGCTAACACAGTTTGATCTGCATTTTGCTGACAAGCCTGCTGAATAATTCAGACTGCAAGCCTCCAGTGTGTGTAATTTAGGACTGAATTAACAGTGGTAAATTTCAGCATGAAAGTGCGCTCAGTACTTTAGGTACACAAACCACCCGTGACTTTCAGATTAGCAAAAAAAGGTGTCGGCCTGTTCAGGAAACGGTCAGCGTTTGCCCTGCCTGGAACTGTTAGCCGCAGAGAATGATGTGCTTTCAAGATGTAGAAAGTGGACAGCTTTTTCACTATCTGTGTGCCCTGCCCTTTGAAAAAGAAAGTAAATTGAAACCTTTCCATGCGTTACCGCAAGGTAAATGGTATTATCCCCATATGAAAGGAATCACTGTTCATTTGTTTTGTCCTTGGGTGACCATACGCTCCATATACTGTAACATGGTGGCGCTAACCTTTGTAACTGTATGTTTTAGTGTGAGGGTAATGTAATGTGATGTGAATTCTATTGTTGTTACACATGCCGCTTGCTTTCCGAACACTGAAAAAAAGAAACATGCCAACTGGATTTGGGCTAAGTGTTGCCTTAGGTGCACCGTGCACTCACTGCAGAGTCCAGGTGTTAGGGGTTGATGGATGTAAGCGGAGATTGCCACACTGCCCAGGGATTCCAGTGGCTGATGGCTCTGCCGTAAGCTTTCTTGAGCTGCAGGGGAGCTGCCAGTGGGGCAGCACCTTTCCTTCCCGGGGAGATGGGAACAGCTTGCTTCAGCCAATTGTACCGGAACCAAGGTCTTATTAACGTGCCTCTGATGCATGCTTGAGAAGGTCACTTACCTGTCACAGCTTCGCCTCCAGGTACCTTGTGATCCCGGAGGTCCATTTCCACTTCCTTAGGGAGAAGAGTCATCAGACGTGGTCTTCTCTTCCATGCAAGTGCCGATTTATTAACATAAACCTGAATACCGCTTTGTGGTACCACTGAAAAGTCTATATCCTGCACTGTATTAATAAAACAACGCGCTAAAGCGGAGGGGAAGGAGACATAAACAAGGTTGCTGACTATTTTAGTGATGCTGAACCTTTGTTGCTTGCCATAGCCTTTATTCTTTCCTGTTTCTAAATCCCTGAACAATCATATTTCGATATGCTGAATGCCTTCCACAGCCCCAGAACAGAGATCAGCCTTGACCCTCTGGGAGGGTGGCAGACCCCTGGTTCAGGGCTGTTTAATTGCAATTAGCCCCACCATTAAAGGTTAATAAAGCCTTTTGCCACAGTAGCAGGATCAGGAACGTGACGAAGTGGCCAGAGAAATCAGCCTACAGCAGGGGTCTCAGCCTCTCGCTCAAAGTGCTACATAATGGGCTGAAACTGAAGAACCGGAGAGGTCCACAGCTTACATTTTGGCTACTAGGGAACTTGAAAGGGACAGAGAGCTTCATGTGATGGAAGGATTTCAAGACTGAGATCTGCATGTTTGACATGTTAGTGTGTGTGTGAAGGTGGGTGTGCATGTGACCATCACATGGGAAGCTATTTGGTTTTATATATATATATATATATATATATATATATATACATACATACCACACATATGGAGCTTCATACGTCTACAAGCTGGATCTAGGAGGGATCTTTTCAATCCTGCAAATCCATCTGCTTTTTATTTGCGTTCATTCACCTTGAACTAGATGTTAATGCTGCCACGAATACAACGTCCTGCACCTAAATCTGTAAGGACGTCGAACATGTTGGCATCCTTGGCAGCTGCGCGGTGAAAATCCATTCGTATTTCCGGCACGTTCCTCGGGTTCCGGTCTGTCGATGCACTCGGGACAGAGTGAGCCCAGGGCACTGGGTTGCAGAGGTGACAATAGGACGTGGCTCTCGCAGAATACATTGTAAAACTCACTTGTTTACGAATGAAAATGAATGCGAAAGAATCCTTTTCGTATGTCTCCTTGCCACAGGGGCCGACTGCATGTATAATAATGAGGAAGCCCGTTTGTTCCGAGCACTATATCCTTAAAGTGACAGCAGACATGCTAATGCACAGTCGAGACGTTCAGACGCTCCTCTGGCCACCTTTTCTGGCCCTAATTAGCCAGCTGTGGTCGTCCTTGACATTCTCCCCTCTTCCAGTGAGTGGTGGGAAGCGCAGGAGGGTTAGGAAACTCCGGAAATGACTGTTTGACTGTTTCGAGTCACGGGCCTCAGGCGCTTTGGCGTAGGTCGCTAGTAGTGGGTGACACACACGTGCTCACACAGCAGTTGGCCATTGATAATCGGCTGATGTAAGACCCTACCTTACGCTGTACATTTATATTCATTCAACTCAACGTGCTCCACTTCAGGGTCGACAGACACGGCTCACAGGACAAAAAAATAGACAGCACTGACAGTATTTAGGTTTGCCTAGCATGAGCGTTGCTGACAAGTAATAAATGGCAGAAAGAATGGGCAAGGAACCGCCCACTGGCCCGATGATGGGATATGATTGGCTAGCTGAAGGCTCTGAAGGTCTTTCCAAGTTACGAACCCAAATTAAATCTGAAATTTATACAACTTGGGAGTTGATGTAGTTGTGATCGGCAGATAACTAAATTTGTTACCGGATCGCAATGTCGCACTGGCTCTGATCAAAGGCTGAAGCTGAATTTTTTTTTCTTTGGGAATCCGTAAATATTATCTTTGTTGGAAGGTTGTGGTCATATGGTAATGGGTCTTTGGACACCCAGGTCCCCAAACTATTTTTGTAATTTTTTTTGCACCTGCCTGCCAACAAGGAAAGATTTCCCTAACTTTCTATATCTTTATAGTATTACAATATACTGTTTCAAGACTGACACCATTCAAATGGGATCAAACATAAATACGTATATCAATTGCGTTAACATCAGACAACGTTTCTTGACATTTAGGCTTCCTGTGTAAACTTTGCATGGCCTGGCATAGAGAGCAGAGGATCGAAAAGAGAGGAAGAATGGGATTATAATCAGAAGGTCAGTGAGAATCAGTTGGGGTTGAGATGAAGACATTAGGTGTGATTGGTCCAGAGGTTCAGAGAGATAACCAATCGGATTGTAGAGGAGGTGGGCCCAAGCAACTAGAAGAGGCGGGGCCAACCAATCAGATGTCTTGGTTCTGCCTACTCTAGTTGCTTGGACCCACCTCCTCTATATATAATATGATTGGTTGTCTCTCTGAACCAATAATTTTTCAGTCTGCCCTCAGAACATTTTTGTGCAAAGTGAAACTCCAATCAGCTGGCAAGAGGCTCTTCATATATAGTTTGAAGACCTGCAACCAGTAATTCAAGAAATGCATTATGGTCTAAAAACTGCACGGATGTTTGTTTCTTAACTTTTCTGAATCGTCAGCCTATCTAATAATAGCTTTTGTCATTTTTTTTCTATCCTACCTTCCTGTTTTAAATCAAGTTCTCAGCGCAGTCATCATGTTCCCCAACCACCTCGCTTCCACAGCATAAACACGGGGCGTCGGGAATTATTTATGAATAATCTGCCTCTGAAGAGTATTGAGGTTGCTTGTTTCGGAGCGCGTGTAAATGTTTAGCTGCAGCTGAGCACGTTACTTGTTGCGGCTTTGAGAAGAGGAGAGGAGGTGAGGAGAGGAGGTGATGGCTGAGGAGGTGATGGAGGCGAGGGTGTACGCGTCAGCGCACCACCATCGGGTACCAACAAAGAACGAGCAGAGGTTTCACACTCGCAGCCGGAGAGGATAAGAAAAGCTTTTGCTCTCCCATCTGTTCTCAAAAAACACGCTGCCTTACGTACGCACGACAAAGCGCCCAATTACAAACACGCCCCAAAGAAACACATTTCTCCTGGAAGAGCACTCCTGTGGAGACAGGATTATACATAATGCCTTCATTTTACAATTACGCTTCAATCAAAAATCGGTCTGAATCGTTTGTAAGATAAGTGCTATAAGGTATAATACACATAAGTGTTGCAGATATATGAAGCACGTAATTTATTAGATATTGCAAGGATTCTTTTATCTGTAGCTTAACTCAGGCCTTCACCATGAACAGGACAATCATAGTACTATTAGGCACGCCCCAAATAAACTTCATTTATAGGTAATCTGCATGTCTTCTCGCAGTCAGTTGGATGGTGGAGCTGTAGTGTCAGATCAATGTGACGGCAAGCAAAGGAGTCCAATCTTGTCACCAGAAAACTAAAATAAAATTAAAAAAAAACTTGCCACCCTATCCACATATTCAGCGGCTGCTGAAATGTGCCATGACTGCACTTTCCAAATGGAAGCTTCCTTCTGTAGATCACTTTTACATTTTGGCGCTTTATCCAGAGAGGCCCACGTAGTGAGAGGACATGCCAGTCTTGATTAGTGTGTACACACATCACAGACGCCGCTCGTCCAGCCAGCAGCGCTGAGGGCGGCTGTCTGCGGGCAGCGAGGGCCGTGCCAAGCTGGCAGCTCTCTTTATACACCGCGGGTTGCATGGTGCCCCGGCCGACAGCGGGCAAAGGCATGGGGGGTATCTGCTTCGTAGGCTAATCATGCAGGTAAATGTATTATAGGTGAGAAGTTAAATCGATGATTAAATCTTACCGACAGCTACTGAATGTGGCCTGTTCTTACTGTAAAAAAGAAAACAACCAACAAAAAAAAACGATAAACTGGTATATTAGCTCGTTTGGATAGAGAGAGCTTATCGTGATACTAAAAAGAACATCTTTCTAAAACGTTTTTTGTCATATTGACGATACATTAATTTATCACAGTGTACCAGGGAATCAGCCTGGTAAGAAGTACAAGGCACACAGTACAGGCAGTTTATAAACACCTAGTTTCGTATCTTTGGACTGTGGGAGGAATTATGCACAGCACAGGGGTGGGATTTAAACCCACAGCCATGGTCCCTTATTTATCATTTATGAGATATGGGACAAACAGAGAGTGGGATAGCCTAGAATCGAATATAAGCTGGAGTGCGCAGATCTACCTCGGTCTGAGAAGCTGTCTGTGCTGAATTTCAGAAAAAATATTGCTTATTTTAACGAGCCTTACAAGTTTTTTGAACAATAGCAAACAGTACCCAAGTTTTACAAATGTATCAGTTTTCCGCATTAGAAAATATACCTAAAACCTTTATCTACGTGTCGTTGTCACTGTCAGCGTGACCCAGTAGCCGGCTGTTTTTCTTTGCCTGCAGAAAAAAGGCAGCGTTCGGCTGCCTTCCACATCGCATTTGTATTTTAGCTGACATGTTCATTTACAGCAGCCTGTATGTGCATGAGTGGCACAAAGCAAGAGTAAAATAGATGGAAATCATAGTGCATTATCATGCTGTAATTTCCTGTTGTACTGTAATGCTAGATGTAATTACGTGTGCTGTGGGGACAATCTTCATAAGAGGAATATTATACATCAAACAAAATCATGCATTCATTCTTCAATAGCTGCTTATCCAGTACTGGGTTACCGTGAGCCTGGGGTCAATGGTACCACGCACAAGACACTCTGGATAGGATTCCAGTCCATTGCAAGCTTAAAAAAAAGCCATTTGGATTACTGTATCACTTCCAACTGCTGGCTTATGATGCGAGGATGCTGGACTCCCATAATGAAGTATGGAAAGCGGCAGACGAGCAGGAGTCAGAATTGGAGAGAAATTTTGCAGTTTAGACTGTGAAGCACAAGAGAAACCCTCTGCAGTCCTGACTATCAGTGGAAGTCAGTTTCTCAAATTTATTTATTTAAATGCTTCATGCCAGCAATATGTCACACTCATGGTGATACTTAATAATTTAATTTCCACATCCTTAAGACATAATCTTTGTGTATATATGCTCACTGTGACTGATGATGTATTTAAAAAAAAATGTTATAACATGAATAAATAATTAATATAAATACACGTTAATGTGCATTAGCTCGGTATGGAAACGATCACAGTGGATAAATGCATGTAAACACACTTTATTTAATTTGTGGAAATGTAGCCAGCGAGTCACGTGTCTCAAATGAAAAATCTGTTTTGTAAGTTATTGGCAACGCCCACAAATTTACCCTATACTGCTGAAAAAGCAATATAAAAAAAAAGGAACAACTGCAGAATATTTCGCTTTGATATGGAATTCACCCAGGGCCCAGGGCCGACATGACCATCCATCATCGTTAAAGACAGATACTTAAAAGCAGACTGCCTTTAGCCAAACACAAATATGTTTTCTTCATACCCAGAGCGTTTGTTTATCGTGAAACGCTGCTGGCTGCTACCGCACCTATGAAATTCAAGAAGGAGACAGAGGAAAAGAGTCAACATTGCTCTTAATCCTGAGGCCTGTATCACAGAGCTGGATTTCTTGTTTAGATGGATAGCTAGTGACATTTAACATTACCACCTCCCAGTACTCCCATCATAACTCGACAGTTAGCCTGAAGAGACCAGACTATCTTTGAGGCAAACAGTCTTTCTAAATATATAGTAAATATTACTGTCTACCAAGAAGCCCCCAGTGCCTGCTTTAAATACATGCAGGCAGTTGCTGATATTATAATTTGACTGACGCTGCTTGAAATTCGGTACGGACCGAAAACGTCACCTCCTACTGTGAGCTGAGCATTCTGTAACACAGTTTATAAAATGTTTCCTTTATCCACACGGAAGAATGGTTGTTTATAACTTGTGGTGTTTGAAAAAGGTCCAGCAACTAAATCTGTCTTAATGAGATATCTTAATTCCCCAGCAACTGTGCCCTTCTGCTTTTTTTTACCCCCAGAGTCCTGTATTATCCTGGAATATTCCGCCCCCCTGTACCTTGTCAGTAACTGGACGTCTGGTCAGGATCTTACAGCCTCCCATTGGCCTTAAATCACGGTACACAGTGGATGGGGTGTCGGGGGCATTTCAGGAGAAACACACTCACTTTGATTTTAGCTATCAGCACGGCGTGAACAGATGCTTTGACCAGTCTGGGTCGGCTGATATATGCACTTTTTTACTGATGGAAAATGTGTCCCGCCATGACTCCATCAGCTAAAAGCGTTTGCCCGGAGAGTATCAGCAGAAGTTCACCTCACAACAGAGCAGGAGGAAATGGGGACCTGTTGTTAGATAGTATTCGCCTTCCTCACCATGAACGCCCCGCAACTGTGACCAGGATAAGTGTGGAAGATGAATAGATATGTGGCTCAGCATGGTAGGCTTGTAAAAACTTACCTCAAAATAGTCAATGAAATACTAATGACGTGGTCAAAACAACGGTTTGATCTGAAGTGATTATTAGTTCAAACATGAGAATAACGGGCAGAATGATTTATTTCCAGGTATTAATCTAGATATATTATTAATCTAGATATATTAATCTAGATATATTAATCTAGACCTTGAGAAATTCGAGAAGTGAATTTATACTAAACCAATGCAGTGTAATAAATCTTGCAGTATTGTAATTTCCCTTTAGAACCCACAGATTGAGTTTTTAAGTGGTCTGGCTTCATCATTAAAGTATGAAAATGCAGACACTTAATTTTTTTTGCCAATAAGGAACAAACAGACAAACAATTGAAGAGCAAATTTCCAAAAACTCACTTGGTGCATGGGATACGTTTTGAGAAAAGTTTAGTGGAAATTTAATGAAAGTTCTTTATTGGATTACATGAGTACTGAGTGAGTTTTGGTTCCCGACACAGTCACATATTGTGGTGCCGGATGAACCGAGGCATCGCGGAAGCACAGAGAGACATGGAAACTTGCTTGCCGGGGAAAACATGCTCTTTATTCGCAGTTTTGAAGACTACAACAGGCACCCAACAAGCACCAAGCTCAAATACACAAATGCAAAATACAAGGTTGTCAGACACTGAATTGCACAATGCACACACGGTGGGAGATTTACACATGTTAAATACATGGGATGATTGGACAGGGTACCCACAAGACACAGGCAAACACACGCACGACAATAGGGAAATGCAACCATTAACATTAACAACAACAACAACAACAACAAAACTACTACAAAACTAAAACTAACTAATATTTACAATTGCGTGTGGGGCATGCTGGGACAGGCACCCAGCCGGTGCTACAACCACCCCCAGTACTCACCTCAGTTCTGACCCAGTCCCAGGGGTCCGCTGGCAGCCAACAGTACGTGGCCTCCGATGACGGGGCAGACTGCTCCCCACGTGCTGGCGCGGCTAGCTGCTTGCTGGTGCTGGCACGTCGGATCCCCTCAGCGCCGACCCTTCTTCTTCTGCACATTAAGGGGACCTAGCACAGCTTCCAGAGGGTCCACACCCAGTGACTCTGGCAGTGTGGCCCCCTCCTAGCCCCGGCTCTTCTTCCTACCCCACTTAGGAGGGCCCGGGTGTGGTGGGGCAGGCTGGTCCTGCTGCAGGGCCACCTGCTCGCTGGGTCTGGTGGCCCTGTACAGCTGCTCCCACTTCAAGGGCTCATGTAGCCACTCGCCCTGCTCTGGTCGGACCCCCAGCTTGCCACGCTCCTGAGTTAGCTGGGCCTTCAGTGCACAACACACAACACTCTTCTTGGCCATGCAGTGTGACTCCTGTCTTTTGCAGTCCAACTTCCATCTTTTGCAGCCTGTGTTGTTTCTCAGCTAGCTGGGCTTCCAAACCGCGACACACCTCCTCCCGGCCGAGCGGCGCCGTCTCGCGACCCTGTAATGCCGCCTCCGCTGCCTCAGCCATGTACGCCTGGCAGTCGCGCTCCTGCTCCCAGCTGGCAAGCTCACCGCACTGCTGCTCTAGTTCCTGCCATTCTTGCTCCGCGGACTCCCACAGTTGTTCCCGGTCTTGATAGTCTTCAGCAAGCCGGGCCTCCCAGCTGCGGACAGTCTGTTCTCCTCGGTCGCCAACGTTGTCTCTGCCGAGGTTTTGGTGGGCAGGCAGAAGCGGCTTCAAGGCATGCTGCATGAGTCTAGTGCGTCCAGAATGGAGCAGAGGGTGCCCCTCTTTCCCCGGCATCCTCTGCTCATCTGCCGGAGGCACTGGTGCGAGCTTCCGGCCAGTGGCGAGCCTGATGCCCTCCTCTCCCACAGCACCAGCAGACGAGCTTTGCAGCTTGCTGCCGTCGCTTCTCTGCCACATTGAGGTCCGCAAAGCTGGAGCAAGCTTCCTGGACAATGGTGATCAGTGCCCACTCCAGCTGGGATCATACTTCTGACACCGGTGTGCCGACGGGTGGACCGAGGAATCGTGGAAGCACAGAGAGACATGGAGACTTGCTTGCCTTGAAAACATGTGTCCTGCCAGTGCTACAATATGATGAGGAACCCTGACTTTAGGTCAATGGTGGTCTCATCTTAAACACAACAAAAAATGGACTGAGTTCTCGAAATTTGCTCTCCAATTGCAAAACTAAAATGACTCATCCATCACATAGCCCTTAGAGGTTTATAAATACTGTGTTAAAAATGACTGTTGCCCACCCTTTGGGCTGCACTGTCTGTACCTTTTCTGCTTCATTCCTGTTTTCTATCACCTTCTTTCCTCATCTACCCTCCTTTACGTTCTCACAGTTAAGCCTTATTCCCCCGTTGGAGGAAAATGCTGGCTATGAAAAACTCAGAGTCCTGCGGGCACAATTAATTCCAGGTGCCCTCAATTTCTGTGAGATCTGGCTCTGTTCTTCTGAAGGATGTCTGTCATACCTGTGTGTTTGTCTGTACTGTCCCATAGAAGGTCTGCGGGTATGCAGTGTAAAACTTGAGAGGCTTGTGTTGGCAGCTGCAGTGAAGCATGGTGAGGAGCTTAGCCCCGAGGGAGACAGTCTAATGCGATTACCTCGTGAAGAAACAGAGCCATGAAGTTTGCTGAGGTTTAAATTTTGGGACTTTTCACTCATTTGAATTTCGCAAAGTGTGGGTTTTATGAAGAGCCCATAAAGGAGTTTGTACATCGATCTTTTGTGCTATTAATAGCAGACAACTTTACAGCTGAGATGTTTTCTGGCTAAACACACACAACAACCTTTTTGCTAGAAAAACAATTAATATTTAAAGTTGTTCAATAAAAATAGTTTGCTTATAGTTAATACTTTTCTTCTTCACCATGGCCTGGAAATGATTGATTGTCGTGTAAATTAAATACAAACCTTAAGCAAACCTTAAATCTGTTAATGCTAGTGGTCATAGTTTGTTCTCTGTGGAATTAGTTTACAAATAATTTATCTAAACCTCTTGTTCCATTCGTACGAGCCTGGTTCGGTTGTCATAATGACGAATGATATTTCTCTCGCACAATAGCATGGGGATCTACTCAGATATCTGCCACAGAATTAATAAACCTGATTTTTGGTAGGACAGCAGAAGTGTGATTACTAGGTTTCTGTTTGCGTTGCACTGCTGATGTGGCCTATTTTTAATTCTCTTCAGAAATGTGGCCTCCCAGCAGTCAAAATAAATCAAGCCGCCACAATATTATAAATTTCAGCCTTTAGTAGAGCTTGCCAGGACAGTGGTTCACTAGGTAACACTGTAGCTTCACACCACCAAGTTAGGGATATGATCACCCGCACTGGCCCCTGGATGTATCAGGTTTGCATGTGTTCCCTGTGCCGCAGCAGGTTACCTCTGGTTTTCTCACACAGCCCAAGAACATGCAGATTGGTGGACTGGTGCCTGTAAACTGCCCACGTAATATGATTATCTCCATCTGCCCTGTGATGGACTGGCATCCCATCCCTCCTTCTCCACTGTGCGTCCCAGGAGAGTCCTAAGGCTTTCCATTACCCTCTGCTGAATAAGCGGTTAGGGAAAATGGATAGATGTTACTACAACTCAATCAGCAGCCTCTCGTGGCTTTCTGCGTGCAGCTTGGACACACTGGCACTATTCTTTGGGGCTTTGGGGGCAGTATGAGGCTCTGGGATAGGAACATGTGCCCATGATCAGAGGTGTTCTGAATGCACCGTCTGGCCTTCAGCACGGCCCTAAATCAGAATTGCCCCAGGAAATGACTGACCCTTTTCTGTCAATTGTGCAGCACTTTGGATAAAAAGCGTCTGTTAAATAAATGAAATGTAAATGCTTCCTCTGCTCCCCCATGTACACACACTCTAGTGTCTCTCTTACCTATAGCCCTGCCAGGATATCAAGCGGACGCATTTCGATTTCGTGACTGTGAGACGTCCTCATGCACATCAGCAACAATTAATGTAAAAAGAGCAAATTAGTAAAAAAATGAAGGACAAAAAAGGAGTTTCCTTCACCACGCTGGCACTGCAATATTCATAATAGACATCCAGATGGTTTATAAACTGCATTGACTTTTAAATTTACAATACGCTTCTGAAGCATTTGAGCCCAGTTTAACAAGGCTTTCAACATCATGATATCCTTAATACTTCTATGTAATAAGGGTTTTACTTTAGCCTACTTTCGGAAGACCTTCTGTCCATAGTGTGGTTAGAAATAAGTCCAAAACTCTGAAGTCAGCTTGATCGTTTCTGGGTCTTTATTCCTGTGATCTTGCCATACCTCCCCTCCCCCGACTGGAATATCTCCCCCTGAAACAAAACCACTTTTCCGCCAATTTCCAGCGATGGCTCCATTTCGCTTTCCCACAAAGCCTCCCGTCATCTCCGGCTGTCTGCTCCGTCTGTCAGGTCGGGCCCCCGCTTTCTGCCCCCCCTGTCTTTATGAAGTCCAAATTGCACCCTCCGTCACCCCCTGATGCCCTTTAGAAACACGGCTGGCAATCATATGCAAATGGCAGGGGACACGCATGAAAGAATTTTCCCAGTGTTTCTTTGAGAATTCATTTTTTTTACATCCATGTTTCTTATTAATAGTTTTTAAGGGAATATTGAGAGAGACATATGCTGGAACTGGATGACTCAGAAACAGAACTGTGACAAAGAGTAGTAATTAGCTAAAGAAAGCAGTTCCTCTACAGAAGAAACACAAACACAATCTCACGTTAGGGGAAAAATATCTTGTGTGTTTTGAGCCGGTAAATGGTTTCCGCATTGCATCATCAGTGTCTACTGCAGTGTTAAAGTGAAGCTGTACTACGGGGAATGGGGAGGCACACCTGTTCACAATGAACACAGTCAAACAACACAGGCAATGTAGAGATACAAATTCACACACCTGGACTGGTGGAAGAAACAGGGAGGACAGGTGGCCTTCACAGACACCAAGCCAGGAAGAAACAGGGAGGTCAGGGGACCTTCACACATGCTAGATCAGGAAGGAACAGGGAGGTCAGGGGACCTTCACAGACACCAAGCCAGGAAGAAACAGGGAGGTCAGGGGACCTTCACAGACATCAAGCCAGGAAGAAACAGGGAGGTCAGGGGACCTTCACACATGCCAGATCAGGAAGGAACAGGGAGGTCAGGTGACCTTCACAGACACCAAGCTGGAGAAAAATAGGGAGGATGGCCAAACTTCACAGACTCCAAGACAGGAATAAACAGGGAGGACAGATAACCTTCAGAGATACCAAAGGAAAACCAATCAAGGAGGACAGGTGACCTTCACAGATTCCAAACCATGAAATAAACAAGAAGGACAGGTGACCTTCACAGATGTCAAGCCAACAGCAGAAATCAAACACAGAACCCAGGAGCTGTGACACCATGGCACTAGTCTTTGAGCCACCATAGGTTCATGCTGTCATGGTGAACACTTCAGTTGTATCTCAGGGTAGCCTCACCCGGAAGTCCTTCAGATACTCTGGCTTCTTTGTGCAAGTCCAGAAACACACAGTTAGGTAAGTTTCTGTTTCAAATTTGCCCAGAGTATGTTTGAGAGATGCCTGCCCTGTGTTTCCAGGGATAAGCTGTGGGAGCATCACAGCATGTGATAACTGATTATGGAAGATGGATGGATGAATGTGCTTTTTACATGTAAACCCACCAAAAAGGTATGAGCCATAAGAGGTATGTGTCACACTTGGTATGTATTATGCAATTTGGCAGAAACTGACTGAGATTGAGCTGTGATATATATATATATATATATATATCCATCCATCCATCCATTTTCCAAACCTATCCTGGAAGCAATGGGCACGAGGCAGGGGACAACCGAGGATGGGGGGCCAGCCCATCGCAGGGCACACTCACACACCATTCACTCACACATGCACTCCCACGAGCAATTTTAGCAACTCCAATTAGCCTCAGCATGTTTTTGGACTGTGGGGGGAAACCGGAGGAAACCCCACGACGACATGGGGAGAACATGCAAACTCCACACACATGTGACCCAGGCGGAGACTCGAACCCGGGTCCCAGAGGTGTGAGGCAACAGTGCAAACCACTGCACCACCATGCTGCCCATGTGTGTGTGTGTGTATATATATATATATATATATATATATATATATATATATATATATATATATATATATATATATATATATATATATATATATATATATATATATATATATATATATATATATATATATATATATATATATATATATATATATATATATATAAACAAGCACACACACGCACACACCTGATATAAAACAGTGTTCCTTAAATTGATCACCATTGTCATAACATTACTAAACCAGGCTGTAGGTTAAATTGGCTTTTATCTTAATTTATCAACAGTGAGTGAGACTGAGACTCATGAATGCATCTCATAATTTAAAATCATTTTGCGCTATGTCACCTACTTAATGATTCACTAATGAAACTAAAATTATTATATGATTAGAATTGTTTCATGTACTGGTGCTCCTTTTATTGAGATATTTTAGAAAATATGAGTAAAACAGAATAAAACAGTAAATTAATATATTCAAGATCAATCGAATCATTAGCTCTGTAATAGTTAAAGCATTGAGAAAAATCAAATAATTGCAAATAAAAAACATTGCATTATTAAATTAAAAGGAAGAAATTTTTTTTTAAACCTGCCCCGCATGCCTTTCCCTCCCCTGTTCCCTGTGGTGTGGCGCTAATGAGTCTCACCTGTTCCTCGTTTAACCCTGCCTCTTCTTACAGCCCTCGTGTGGATGACCCCAGGTGCCTCTCGTCTACTTCCTCATCTGTGGTGTATATAGTGCCTCCTGGTCCTGAGTCTCCCAGTCCAGTCATTGTTATGTTAGTACCTGGCTGTGCCCCCTCCGTTTGCCCTGCGCATCCTCCTTGCCTAGTTTTGACCCCTCGTGGTCCATATTCTTTTGCCTCTCTTGTTGTGTTTTGCTTTAATAAAGCCCCTTGGTTTTTTCCCCCGGTTCCTGCATTTGCTTTCTGTATCATGACACCCTGACATTGACTTGTCTTTTCACCCTTACTGGCCTTATCTGTTTCTCTAACCCATATTATTTACCATTTACAGACAGCTTCTTTGCAATATACTTGGTTTTGTTTATTTGCTTGTTTTGTAGTAGTAGTTTGTTTAGTGTAATTTTTGTCCAGCAGTTTTATCAATTACGAGCACTAGCCTCGATAAATTATTGGATGCCACTGGATTGCTGGACTACCTTGGATAAAAATGGAAGCAATTATTACTTTAAATGGTAGTGAAAACTGAATTGAGCTTGAATTTATGCATTACAGAGGAAGAAGGAAGAATTTGCTCTGAGATGATGAAACAACAAGCAATTCTCCATGAGAGAAGCCAGCAGAGATTTTGAGAAAACAGAAACTTTTTTATAGTTCACTGATTTAGGGTGCAGCCTAACCCTCCATAAATCTCGTGGAGGTTATATCTGCACAGGGGGAAACAATCGGAATTGGATTTTGTGAGGTTGTTTGTTTCTGCGATTGTGCTTTGACAGCTCCTGGCGTACATCTTATATGTCGTTTAAAATCAGGATAAAAAGTTTTCATTTGAGGTGTTGCCAGTATACAGTGTTTCCCCTACCATTATATTAGGGGGGCGCCCCACCCGCCCCCCAACGGCACCTCTTTTGAAGGTCAAGTTCATTTTACTAAATTTTATTTTCTACATAGTGCAAGATCATAACAGAAGTCATTTAAGGTTACCTTTCCTATAGAACAGGTCTATACATTGTCCTTTTATTAAACTAAGTAGCCTTATGTTATTTATAATTTTTTCAACAGCTTGTCATTTTTGTCTCTACACAGTCGCGCGTTTACAATTCTCCTCTGCTCTCTGTGTCGCACATGGCGGAGCTCTGCCCCAGTGCACACACACAGACACATGTGCCCACACTCCTACCAGCGGACAGAGAGCGCACGTCGGAAAATATGTCGCGTCAACCACCGGAAAAGCAGATAAAAATATCTGCATTTTTTTGACTGCTGTCATTCAAAGAAACACATGGAACACCATGAATCCTGTCGGTGTCCATCTGCCCCCCCCCCCCCAAAAGCTGTAATCCTAGGGGAAAAACTGGTGTATATATTTTTTTTCCAGGGTCTTGACCCTTCAATGCACCGACTGCATGGATAAAAAACTGAAGTTATGCTGGTGTTATATCACAGATAGGGCATATTCTCAATAGTGAGAAATTTAGC
Source organism: Brienomyrus brachyistius (assembly GCF_023856365.1). Lineage (NCBI taxonomy): Eukaryota > Metazoa > Chordata > Actinopteri > Osteoglossiformes > Mormyridae > Brienomyrus > Brienomyrus brachyistius. The sequence continues at coordinate 20,175,664 of NC_064550.1, read as the reverse complement.
ACTGGGGTGGTGTGTGGCTAAGCAAGTTAGCATGCTGTGCCTCTGATTGGCATATTGCTAGCTCAAATAGCAGAGTGAGTTCATCACTGGGCCCTTTACCCCACAGTTGCTCAAGGGTCCCTCTTAACCTGCTTTCTCAAATATGTACGTCGCACTGGATAATAGAATCTGGTAAATACTGTAATTGAAATGTAAAATCTGAGAAGCAGATGGTTAACAACATAGACACGTACCCTGAAATTTGCTGATTGATATCCTGAATGCATATGATGAAATATTAAAGAGTTCTGAAGTTGCACCATTGAAACACTGAAATATATACATTTTTATAATTTCTCTGGACGACAGCTATTGTCATTATGATCATCTTTATCAGCGTACTGTAAACCTTGACCACAGAGATTATAGAGTATACAGACAAGATATAAGCGAGTAACCAGGCGTAACTCATTAGATCAGTGTTTCGGAGACCCACAGTTGGTCCATGTTTTTGCTCCCTTCCAGCTCCCAGTACAGGACGGAGCGAAAATTTGATGTGTCTGTTAGATTGGGAAACACTGCATTAGAGCAACACTCTGAATCATGGAAACGACTGGAAATGCTCAGCTTTTTACTTAGTAATGTATGAGTAAAGGTTTTGCTGAGTGTAGAATGCGACACACTTGATTAATACTGCATGCATATTTTGGTAGCGTGTAAGCTGAAGCTAATTTTCTGCTTACTCCTATCAGCTAAACCTTTACAGTGAATAATGACACTCTAGTGCTGGCAAAGACCCACTTTTGCCTCCAGAAACCCTTCAAGAATAAGCATGTTCTGCATTCACTGAAGCCTTTCTTCTCAACACTGTTATACTGAGTTGTTATTTTTGTGCTTGTGGACTTTCTGTTAGCTTTAACGACCTTGCTCATTAGTACGGTATTTTCACCCATTCTGCATGTGGCAACATTATATGTCAGTTCTAGACTTCAGTGTGAGGATTCCAGGTGTCACAGTTACACTGCTTTTAAAACCACTTTGATTGTACATCTTAGCAATTCCAACCCTCATCCAAACAGTATCTGAACCACTTGATCTCGTCAGTGCGCTGTGATGTTGCACCCACATCATTCACTGTTTGTAGGAGCATGTGTGTGCATATGTGTGTACTGTATAATTATATATAATGTGCTCAAAATAAAACACTGCATTGGTGTTGATATATACATCCAGCTTTATACCGCTGGAGCCATAATAAACATTTAATAGGCTCTAAAAACTGAGGAAGGGATAATTCAGAACTCAGAAGGGTGCTGAGTTATGTGGAAAGTGAAGGTCAGGTTTTATACGTCTTACAGTCGAAATGCACAGTGTGTTTCTCCTATGTTTGTTCCTGTCGCAAATTTTTATTGTCTCTCTGGGGATGTTAGTGAATTTTCATTTCATGTTTATTGGACAAATACACATAAATAATATGCCAGTAGTTCTACGATGTGTGTATTTAATGACATGCGAGGCAGATACACGGGGGAAGTGGAGGGTCTTCGATTTCTGAGGCATTTTCCACATTCGCAGGCAAGGCGTAAGGTCAGGGGGACACGGACTTAACTGGGGTTGATCTAATTGCAGAAGCACTATCCCGCCTTGTGCTTGCATTCGGCGAATGGATGGGCCCTTTTGCATTCCTAGCCACACGTCACAAAGAGCCTTTTTAGTGAAATGATTTCTGAATGGGCTGCAGGTTCATTCATAAGAGCTCTACCTTTTTCTGGGTGCTATTTAAGTCTGTCACGCTTTGGTACACCTGCCATTTTTAAATTGTTTGCTCTGGGAATGTGTTTTCGGGCACGTATCATGCAAATTGCATGTTAATGAGTTAAAGCCGTTAGCGTCACTGCCCAGTAAGGAAATGCTTTGACGATAGATTCTTCATACAGTGCAGAGCCCCCTAGGGTTAAGGCGAGAAGATTCAGGGAGGATGAAAGACTAATTAATCCGGGTGGGGAGGGAAGGTTTATCTTGGGGTCACAGGGAAAACAGAGGTGTAAAGATGTGGGAAGACCAGCTGGGGGCAGAGTAATAAATCGGCTGTATTTTAGGAAGTCATTGGGGGGGGGGGGCTGGCAGTGTCAGCCACTTTCTGGCATTCGTACTCTGTCATCACTTTTAAGCATGCTTGGTGAGCGCGGCCCGGCCCGTCCGTGCGACCATGAAGAATTACTGCCTCTGGCTGAGTGTTTGCGAAGCGCCGTAATGGCCAAATCAATGTGGCAATGTTTCTCCTGCCGTTGTCGAACTCCGATGTGTTACGTAGATGACTGTTGAGTTCCTGTTGGGGGGAAAAGGTCATTAAAGGCATGCATCCATCCATTTCTCTGTACCAGCATGTCCTATGCAAGGTCATGGGGGTCAGGAGCCTATCTCAGTAGCTACGGATGCAAAGCAGGAACTAACCCAGGACACAGCGCCGACCCATCACAGGCACACTCGCTCACTTTGGCCCTAGAGGTGTGAGGCAAAAATGCTAAGCACTGTACTGCCCTGCCTCCTTCATTAAAGGCCGTTTCTTCAGAAGAGGAAAATTTATATCCGGAAAGTCCAGACCAAGATTTTGTTTCGACTAACCAGAGGAGTATAAAACACAAACATAGAGTAAATCACAAACCCTGCTACCGGAGATTTGCCACTCTGAAGATCTTAGCTTACGTAGATCTCCGTGTGTGTCCATCTTACAGTTCGGCGTCTGACAATCTTGCGTCTCCTGTGTGTAATTGGTTCAGTGCTCGTTATGTGCCTGATGTAGTCCTGTTCAGGACTGCTAATAAAGTGTGTTCTCCCCCGGCAAGTGAGTCTCCGTGTCTCTATCTGCTCCCGCGATGCCTCGGTACGCCCGACGCCACAATATAGAAAAGCATTTGACAGCAGTGTCAGTATCTGGGACTTTGTTAGACAACGTTTTTTAACGGTTAGTGTCAGGAATCTGCTCCATGGAAGTAAAATCCTTCTCAAAATGAACGTCGAGTCATTTTTATAACCTGAATAAAGAAACATTTAGTTGTATTAATTTTACCTCAGCTTATTATTTGCCCCTCGTGCATAAAATCAGTCCTGGCTACAAAGGGAATGTCGTTTCCTTGTTTTGGTGAGTTTGATGTTTTTCGGGTTCACTTTCATGTGAACAGGGACGACGCACTTCAAAGTCGGGGTTGAGAGATATGCATTTCTGCCTGTTTTTTAAAATAATTAGCATTTAAAAACAGTTGCTTTGAATGTTATGCCCCGTTTCTCCTGAAAATCACCAAAACGGACCAAGTCGTCCTCATCCAATACATCAGAACTTATCGATACTGGACGAAAAGAAGGTCTGTAGGCGAAACAGCCATTTTTGTTTCATTGCTCTTAATATTACTTCAGAAATGATTAAACCTCAACTGCACTTATTACACTTATCTGAACCAAAGATCTCTGAGTATCTCACAAGTCACGTGAGTTACGACACATTAGTAGAGGAAACAAGAAATATGATGCAAAGACCACGATCGGTTAGCCAGAATGCTAAGACCACATTTAGTCGGAAATATCGTGAATATTTAAAATGTCATATGTTGTTAAAGAACAGATGTCATGACTTGGGTGACGTTTGTGTGGAAAATGTTTCAAAGGAAGAGCTTCCCATCACATAACACAGGGTTCCTGGTCATTCCACATATGAACAAAATAACAGATGACAAACAAAATAAGGCAGTACAGCCTTCTGCTACAGAGCCCCTACACTAATGGCCAAAATTGTGGAAACACTTCCAATTTTTAAAGACTGCAGATCTGTATTTAACTGCTGCTTCAGTTACTTGTTTAATTATCCAATGTATGATTTTTGTCGCATTCTTTTATTGCTTATAAACATTACTGCCAATATTCGTGTAGTAATTTTTATAGTGTAATGCCAAAAATGCTAGGTGTTCCCACAATTTTTGGCACTAGTGTATATTGTGGAATAGTTTGTCAGGTTATGTTTGGGATGTTGGTCTTAGTCTTCAAATCTCGACTGAAGACCAATTACTTCAGTTTTGCTTACATGCAGCATACCACACCACTTACCACATGGTAACTATGGCTGCTGGTGCTGCTGTCGGTGCCATTTTTTAATCCACTACACTCGCCCATTAGTGTGTCTATGCTGGTTCGGAGCCCCCATGCTCTCTATCTTACTTGAAAGGGTGACACTGCTGGTGTGACTTACGAACTGCAACATCGTGGGTGCAGCCTTCAGTCTGCCACCCTGCATACGCTGGCATGGAGAACTGACTCACTGGTGTGACTTACGAACTGCAACATCGTGGGTGTAGCCTTCAGTCTGCCACCCTACATACGCTGGCATGGAGAACTGACTCACTGATGAACTTCGGCTTTGACCATGACCAGGTTTACACTTTGCTTTTAGCAAGAAAGCCCAGTATTTCCTCTTTCTATAATGATAGCCTGTGGGGGGTAACTTTGGATTGAACATTAGGGAGGTTGAGGTTCCCACCCATTCATCATGACAAAATAATTATTTGGGGGGGGGGGGTTTATTGGCTGATCCTGATTATTGGGGGGGGGGGGGTTTCCCCCCCCATAATTTATGCCCATGCTCAGGCGGGTTGGGCAACCAGTTCACCTGGAACCCCCAATGGGAATTTTTTCTCCCTACTTGGGAATTTTCAGTTTCTCTCCTCCATTGTCATCTGGCTTTATTTTTGTCATTTCTTTGTCTTCTATTCCGTGTTCTTGAATTACTCTGTATAAATGATGCAGGAATGTATCACAACACATCCATGTAAAGTGCCCTGGGGCGACTCCGTTGTGAGAAACGCTATATAAAAATAAATCGAACTGAATTGAACTGAGCATCCACTATTCACAAATAAATCTACTCAATAGCCACTTTATTAAGTATACCTAGATAGCACAGCTCGCATGATTCGCTGTTTTTCGAGGATCAGGCTGCTTGCATTACAAACAGTACCTACTAAAATAACCATTGAATGTGTATAAAGAAAGTACAGATGTAAGTAAATGATGGGACTCTTAAAACAGTTAACTAATTACTTGGCTGCGGCTGTGTTTCTATGGAGATAATTCATCATGCTACAAAAGGAGAATTTAATATAGCTTTAGAACAACCAATGAAATTTTCATTTTGAATTTTGTTACTGACATTTAAGAAGCATAATAAAAGGATGTAATAAAAATTCTGTAACGACATTGTTGGACCATGGACAGTAGTACTGACAGCGACATCGAAAAGGTATTGACAATTTTGTGACATCCACTGACATCATATAAGATTCACTCCTTGTAGCGCAATAATGTCACCCAGAGATGTTAGACAGCGGATGTTATTGGAAAGGCAGCTGTTCACTGCATGTGTAACATACTTTTCCTTATGTCACGAGTTGCTATACAAAGGACCTGAAGGGAGGCGTCGATGACCAGACTGGGGATCATGAGATGAACAGGTACTTAGACACAAAGGCTAACGAAGGATAACAAGCAACAAGTGTGGCTCATCCGAGCGACGTAAGAGAGCAGACAGGACGTCCAGGCGTGCAGGAGGGGCAGGACGTGACACCTTGCATACTCAGGATGTTGTCTGATCAATGAAAATACGTTGAATAAAATTTGTTGCCGGTGTACTGCCGTGACAATGGTGATGTTCTAAATCCAGTGGTTGTTGCTTATAACTAAAGTCAAAATAATAGTGAAATGTCATGTTGTTCCAACCCTGCTTATGAACGAACGGTCAGCAAATACAAGCCATCCAGAACATTGCCAGATGGGTCGTAGCCCTAAATCTCCTTGTCTTCCCTTTGGGCACCACCAGAAGCTCACGGTAAGTTCATGACCTTGACCCTAGCATAGAAAGCACCCAAGGGAATAGCAGCATCTCGGCTCCTCGATGCCATCGTGACAGTCCTCCATATCAGACATGTGATTAGAAATCAAAGCCTGTGTCCAGCCTTGGCTGTTGGTTTCATTTTCCATAACTGCCTCCCCTCTGCTTCAGCCTTTTAACTTCTACTTGAACTCCAGTTTTAAGAGCCTGCAGGTAGTTGGGATTAAGTGACCCCTTCACTGCGCATTCACAACCATTCCTGGTATGTATTCACATTTCCGTCTCACTGTTTAATGAGTGTACTGCCATATTACATTTTAGCAAGTGAATCTCTACAAGACATATTGCTGTTGACAACTAATTATATGCTTGTGCTAATGCTCTTTCTCATTGTTCACTTAAGAAAGTGTATGTTAATGGCCATAGCTAATGGGCCAGAAGTGAATTGTGCATTGTGTATTGTCACGACATTGTAACATTGTGTCTTTTAAGTCATGTGCTTGAATGGAAGGTCAAGCGGCTAAAAGGTCTGCTCGTCGCTGACCTTATTTTGCAGGATATTTGAAAGGTCCTTAGCCAGTCTCAAGTCCAGATCAATACTGTGCCAGGCCATCATGAAGATGAAACAGAAATCGAATCCACCATGCAACCTAGCAACAGTGTTACGCTTTGGTGCAGTAGTCGCAATGAGGCGTGTGTCTCTCTGCAGACCGTAAAGTGCATTTTGAAACGATATTTAATGAAGATCAGTGGCCTCAGTGATGACATTCTCCATAATGGGAGTGAAATTAAAAATCCCGTCAGTTGTCTCGTGTGAATCTGTTTTACTTCCCAGAGTGGGTATAAAGTGAGGATAAGTGCTAAGCAAATGTAGCCTGTTGGGAATCCTTCTGCTCTTCATTACTAGCCAAGGGCAAACCTCCCCACACCCCCACATACTCAAAAGCATCGTTAACATAAAAACAAATAAGCTCTGCCGCATGTCCGCACCGACGCAAAGGACGCTTCTCGCACGGCCAATAAGTAGATCAAGTGCCTAGTGCTGTTCTCGCAAATTTTCCCTCTGCTTGAAAGAACTGTGATTGAGGGTTACTGCTTGCATGAGCTGAACCTCTCGCTGCTCACATATTAACATGGGTGGTAGGGAATGAGGGAACGTGAATTCAAGCCCGTCTTCGAGGTGGCGGCTGTGATCGACCGTGACTGTACCTCTCAGTCAGAGCTCAATACCGCAATTCATGTTTGTGTGGCCAACTTCAAGATATGGATTATTTCGAGGTGGTCATTATCCACCTGGCCTGCTTCCATTTTGAATATTCCCCATTAAACATATTTCCAGAGAGCCGTGGCTGTGAAATTGTTTCCTCACAGTCCCGTTCAGCGGGTTAGGAAGCTATACCTGTGATCGGGAGATCAGCAGCTCAAATCCCAAGGTCAACAGAGTGATTTCCAGGTTGGGAACAAAACCTTCACCCCCAATTACTCCAGGGACTTTCTGACCTTGCTTTCTCAATTGCTAAGTAAATCAAATTCAATATGAAAGATCAATATGCAGGGACATTTGCAAAATACAGTGTGTTAGAAATGTGCCGCAAATGGGTTTTGTCTAAACAGATGTAACCTGGCCCAACTGATAAACTGGTAATTTTGCAAGGTGAGCCGTCAAGGACTAAAGGCAAATGATGTATTTACCATGACCCTGACCACCTGCAACTCTTCGAAGAGTTGGGAGGTGGGGTCATAGTCACAGATTACTGGACTGGCTGGTTAAAATAAAATCTTGGTCTGGATTTTTACTTGCTGGACTCAAACTATTAACTTTTGTTTTCTACTCCAAATGCGTGGAAGCTAAGGAGCGACAGACGGACAGGGAGATGCGTACTTTCTGGAAAGCTGGAGCAGGACTTTTTTTTCTGGGGGGGGGGGCATCCATTATAGTCTGTTTCTCAAGGGATTGGATATGGTGGGAGTGGGGGGGGGGAATCTATCAGCATGACAGCTGCCAGCCCGTCGCTCGTGGCGATGCTTGACCTCCCGACAAACCGAAGCCAACACCTCAGCAGACGTCGGTCGGTAAGAGGGATTGCTGACTTTCTGCATGGCCGCCGGAAGCGCGAGGCAGGCGAAGTCATCTGGATCGCTCAGGAGGCTTTTCGGAGCATGTTAGGGCTGTGACACACACCTTTGTCACCTGTATGTACTTACATCAATATAAAGTAAGAGATGGTAACAAAGGGGTACAACTGTGGCCTCACACCTTCAGAGCAGTCGTCTATGTGGAGTTTGCATGTTTTCCTCATATTTATACCCATAGATTTTCAGTTTTTTTTTAGCACACAACCTGAAGATGTGCAGTAATGGTGTATTGCTGTCTGTGTCTACGTCCTGCTCCCTGTCCAGGTTGATCTGTACTCCGGACTTCCAGAGATGGGCTCGTGATCTTCTACTAGACAACTGGTCCTGCTAATGATTTTAAAATGATAACAAAAGTTTTATTTTTAAATGAGAGAATTAGACCAGGAGAATGGTGGTTCAGATGACTTACCATTTTGGTAACACACAGCGAGCAGTCAAAATGCACTCTAGCTGTGAGATGTTCACATCAAGATAAACTTTTTGGATCCCAGGGGGGAAATGCAGTGAAAGAACAGAGTACAAGTCAAACATACATGTTGTCAGATATCCCACGTTATGTAGACTGATTTCAGGGAGGTGGAAGAGGGACAACGGGGGGAGGGACGAGGGGGGGCTTTGACTATGGGGTACTGGAGGTAAAATTTTCTTAAGAAAGTGAGACAAGAATGAAGTGCTAGATGCAGATAAGCCCCGTTAAATCCCAGAATCCTTTTTTCCATTTACATTTATTCAACAGACATTAGGATTGAATCCAAGTGTCATACAAGCGAGCTGAAGCAGGGAGAATCAACACCTTCTGCTTTTTTTTTTTAATTGTTTTTAATATACATTTTTTATGTTCGTCAAAATTGTTTACATTATAAGTTTAACTGGTATGTTATGCTACCACCTGCACCAAAAGAAACTCCTTGTGCTTTTTGTACTCGGTGAATGAAGACTGACTCTACACATGGACCTGGATCAGGTTATAAAGCCCTAATTGTGAATATTTCTGAATAGTTTGCATCGATTGTAGGTTTTCCGGTGTTGTTTTCACCCAATTGACAGGTATAATGTAAGGCATGAGCTGCTGAATGTCACTTTGATTACCAGAATGAACTGAAATAAACATGCAGAGAGCTGACAGTCACATTGTGTACCTGTTTCTGGGTCTTTTTGGACCCTCGGTACCGGGAGCCGTTACAATGTTCCAGGCCTAGTGCCATTTCTCTGCCTAGGTTTATTTCTGGGGGGGAGGGGGGGGGGGCTGGGTACATCAGCCAGAATCAGCCTGCATCTTGCATATACGAGTTCCCTCGGGGGGGGGGGGTGCATATTTTATTGGTTTTACTTCCAAGAACTGGAAGCTGTCCAGACATTTTGGGCAAATTTATCATTCCCCATATCTGTGGTGTGTTTCTGTTACCTGTGTTGTTGGTGAATTGGTGTTTAGATTAAACCCATTAGTGTTTAGATGTGAACTGTGTAGGTATGAAACGGTTACTGCTTTCCCGGTTAACTATGGGAAAATTCCCCATGGTTAGTACAGGTATTACTTTTCAAATTATAATTCTCATTAAAACCATGGCATGTTCTCCCCATGTCATCGTGGGGTTTCCTCCGGGTACTCCGGTTTCCCCCCACAATCCAAAAACATGCTGAGGCTAATTGGAGTTGCTAAATTGCCCATAGGTGTGCATGTGTGAGTGAGTGGTGTGTGAGTGAATGGTGTGTGAGTGAGTGGTGTGTGACTGAGTGGTGTGTGACTGAGTGGTGTGTGACTGAGTGGTGTGTGAGTGAGTGGTGTGTGAGTGAGTGGTGTGTGAGTGAATGGTGTGTGAGTGTGTGGTGTGTGAGTGAGTGGTGTGTGAGTGAATGGTGTGTGAGTGTGTGGTGTGTGAGTGAATGGTGTGTGAGTGTGTGGTGTGTGAGTGAGTGGTGTGTGAGTGAGTGGTGTGTGAGTGAATGGTGTGTGAGTGTGTGGTGTGTGAGTGAGTGGTGTGTGAGTGAGTGGTGTGTGAGTGAATGGTGTGTGAGTGTGTGGTGTGTGAGTGAGTGGTGTGTGACTGTGTGGTGTGTGAGTGTGTGGTGTGTGAGTGAGTGGTGTGTGAGTGAATGGTGTGTGAGTGTGTGGTGTGTGAGTGAGTGGTGTGTGACTGTGTGGTGTGTGAGTGTGTGGTGTGTGAGTGAGTGGTGTGTGAGTGAATGGTGTGTGAGTGAGTGGTGTGTGAGTGAATGGTGTGTGAGTGAGTGGTGTGTGACTGTGTGGTGTGTGACTGTGTGGTGTGTGAGTGTGTGGTGTGTGAGTGTGTGGTGTGTGAGTGAGTGGTGTGTGAATGTGCCCTGCATCAAAGTTATCAGACACGGGGGGGAGGGACAGTACGCAGAGTGGGCTTGTTTTGTGTCGCTGAAACATGGGAGGCAGTTTCAGCGCTCTGGAGATTTTTAATGCATATTTGATGTGATTTTCAATATATGTTTACATAAAGTATTGACTATATTATTATTTTAACGTTTATGCAAACAAAAAGCACATAGTATTGCTAAGTTATGGTTTTCAATATTAAACTGGCTACAATTATTTCAGCTTGTGTTTGTACATTTTGAACATTTGCAGCACATTTTCGCAATACGGCAATAATACTGATAGCTATAATCGTGATATTAAATGTTCCTGCTGTTTCACCTGTAATACTGTACGATTCGACTGCCATCCAGTCCAGGTTGTTTCTGGCCTGGGGTGCTCTGCTGCCTGGGATAGGCTCCACCTTCCCCCATGACCCTGTGCTAGACAATTGATTGGATGATGGATGGAATTCTGTGCTCACATGATCTTCAAATTTCACAGCTAAAATGGGATTCACAACAAAGGCCTCGTCTAATACCACTGTCTATTGTATTTCTTTCTGGTTATAACAAAACCTATTGTGCCTTTTTGTTTCTTCGGCTCTGATTTATTGAGAGTTATCAGATTTCATTCATTGTATTGAGCATTCAATTAATGTCAACTAATTCGAGGCATGACAGGAAGGGGAGAATCTCTTTGTTCCATCACTGTTTATCCTGGTCAGGTTTGCATGGGAACTAAGAAGATGATATATAATCTAGTATTGAAATAACCAGTATGCAAGTACTCATTCGCAGTATGAAGTGGTACAGATACTTATTTTATGTGCATCAGCACTGGTAATGCAAGAAAATGCCTCCCGTTTTAACGTTTATGCAACTAATTCGTTCTTCATTTGCAGTGCGTGAGTTCTGAATGTAATTCCTTGTCATAACTTAAGCACTGGCGCACGTTTCGCTCTATGCGGGAAATGTCTGCATTAAATGTTCCCTGAATATAATCGTCCCCGAACTGTATTCCACCTAAATGCCTTTTTTTTAAATGTCAGCTCTTTTAAAATTATTTTGTATTACTGTGGTACTTTGCTTGTAATTTGTATGGACATTTTGGAATGAAAGAAGTGTGGCTCTTGAATTCACAAAAGTCAGATTCAGATATTGACATTCTTCGATATTGACAGCATTTGCATCAAAGAAACTTTTGTGAATATTAGACTAACAAAAAATGAACTTTTTTGTGTTCCAGCATAAAGGCTGGTTTTCCCTCCATTAAACGTAGCTCAGCCCTCTCTAAAGTTGAAGAATGTGCCATATAAAATGAATCTGGACGTATTCCAGGCTTCTCATTGGCATTTCGTTCCTGCCTTGTATCTCATTAGAACCACATCTGTTGCCAGGGGCAACATACTCACAATTACCCCCCCCCCCACCCAGAAACACACATGTGGACTCTTTGAAAGGCACATTCTCATTAAAATCACATTGCCAATGCAAGCACAATCATTCTGGACTAGTGCATTACGCGTATTGGCTGTGAATTCACTTCCAAAAGGCCCTACTCAGAAACACGGCTAATGTACTGCAGTTACATAAGTTCACACATAGGATAAGGATTCCTCAGCGTGAAATTTGCCCTTTGGCTCGCAAAATAACCAAAACATGGATCCCCTTTTGCCCGATATATTTTCACGATTTTCAAGACAATGTGCACCATGTCATATAACATGTATTTTATTTATTCAATATTTACAACAGTGTTACAAAAAATATATATGCTTGTAGTATCAGTGAAGTACATTCACTTACAATATTGGAAATAGAAATCTTTACTTGAAGTGGTCAGACCACACAAAGCACTACACACACGAACAAATGCATGATGTCAGACACACTGACAGCAATGCAGCCTGAAATATAGTAGCATCATATTATTTTCAATTGAATGTGAATTTCCCTTGTCCCCTGCACATTTACGTAGCTACAGATATCCTCACAAAACAAGCATATTATTTACATATAAGAAAAATACATATGGTTTGATACAGTTGAAACCTTGAGGTTAAGCATAAATAAAAATATGGTTGTACCAACAGACCGAACAGGCTATTTGTGTCTGGTCAGCTTTATTTTCTGTTTCCAGCAAAATGGACCACGCATCTTAAAATCTTGCAACGAGTGATTCAGATTATTTTTGGCTTCTAACATTTTTTGGTCCCGAAGTCATGAAACCAACCAAGCAACTAATCATTCAGTCAGTCAGTCAGTCACCAAGCATCAGCATAACATAACCAACAAACCAATCAGCAAAAGGCAGATATGAAATGCAGTTTCTGCACATCTCAAAGTCAGTGTTCAGTACTTGAATTATTTTAGACACACTGCATTATCAAATGAACAAGTCTTTCACACAGAATGAACACTTTAGACTCATTTCTCAATTTGGGGGATATGGGGTGGGTGGGCTTGAGGACTAGATTATGATCACTTCTCATCCAGATTCGCACTAAATGTGCCGCTTTTCCCATCAAGAAACGTGCAGCGACTGTGTCACATTCACCAGTGGTTTCCTCATGTTCCAGTGACAGATGCTGGAAGATGATGGAAGGCTTTTTTTGCTAGAATGTGCTTCATTCCCAAATACGACCCTCCCCCCCCCCTCCCCCGACACCCCTCCACTGTCTATTTGAAATGTATACTAAAATGAGAACGGGATATGCAGGATGAACAATAATCCTCTTTCAGTTCTGTTAATGTGCATGTTACATTCTTTTACATTCTTTTGAGTCAGACCAGCTAGATCTTTCGTTTTCGTCCTTTTGTCTTTGTTTGTTTTTCGGTACTGCAACAGTGGCCCTAATGTCAGGTCCTGCACTGCAACCACAAAACCTGCATTTCCGAGGAACCCCAAGATCGCGCAAATCCTGCGTGTCCGTGGTTGTGGCATTTTAGAGTATTATGGTCCGCAGACTGGGTTCCTGGCACTCAGTGTGACTGGTCGTTAAGGTTAGCGCTACACCATGGCAACCTGTGTTCCAGGTAAGGCTGGTGTGAGCCGCAGTGCACCCTGGTGGGATTCAGGCCAAAAGCCTGAACTGCACCCTCAGTCGATCTTTCAGCTGTGAAATCAACTCTGCCTTTCCAGCCCCGATTAGCATCATCGCAGAATCTCATTTGATTACTCGCCCCTTTTCTGCATGCATCCTTTTCTTTTTGCATAACAAAGCAACCTTGGTCTTGCCGTTTTTTCTACCATTTGCGGCGCCTTTAATAAAAAGCGTGAAGCATGTTCATTTGAATACGATGGAAAAACATCATCGAAACATTTTGTAACTTGAATCAATATACGGGAATAAGTAACAGCATTGTTAGAAGACTCAGCAGACTCATTCTCTCCCACGCCATTCATAATCATTTTGTGTGTATTCATTTTACTAAAACAAGCAACAGAAATATATCGCACACAAATGCTGAGAATTCCTTGGAATTACCAGCAAAACATGCATTTTTAAATTTTTGTCATGGGCTTCAATTGTTGTTTTTTTCTTTCCATATTTACACATTTCCACAATTTCATCGTCGCGCAGAGTGACACGAGAGCCGTTGTCGAAGATGACCTCACGCAAACCCGTGTTACATGCTTGAGGTGACTTTTACTATGTTTATTATGACCGCAAGTCTTAGTGAAGATGAACAATTGATTCAGCTTTTAAGCAATGCCTTGTGGGTATTACCAGCATGTGTGCCCATCCTTTTGTGCTCTTCGTATCTATTTATCACCAAAATATATAGATTTTTTTGATACTGTATGTAATAATGAACTTAAACTGACTCTCTAGGGGGAAGAAGTGGGATATCGACTCTCAAACAGCCCCGAATCCAGAAACCCATCCAATCGGAACCACTGCGATCACCAATTTTGCGTCCTCAAGACTCAAGACTGTGGTAGTTGTGCTTTTCAGACCTTTTGTGTTGTAACATCGTCATACCAGCGAGGGACTCGATGGCCCGTGAGATGCAACCCCCCCCCCCCCCCCAAGCCCGTGTAACAGTCCCATTCCAGGGTGTCACCATTCTGCAACACATCGGTGTTCCAGACTGTTTTCAATCTACAATGATATACAGAGCACATGTTCAAAGTTGATATCCATTTAATTTGCGGTGACTGTGCGGCGTGACTCAATCGCCGAATGACTCGCACTTACCTCATCTCCCATCTGAGGGCGCGAAGCACGAAAAGAGCTCGGAAGCGGCTTCTTGCGATGTAAGCGATGTGGATGGCGGCCAGTTCCGGCCTTCGTCCAGCCCCGCATCACGCTCTGCGTTTTTTTAACAGTGCAGTATCTTGATGAAGGCCTTCCTGAACTCAATGTTGAAGGTGGTGTAAATAATGGGGTTCACGGCACTGTTCACGTAGCCCAGCCACGTGAAGGCGTTGTACATTTCCGATGGGACCCGGCAATGCGTGCAGTGGGTGTTTAAAATGTGCGTGATAAAAAAGGGCAGCCAGCATATAATAAACACACCTACAATAAAAAAGGACAGTTAGGGTGCAGCCATGCGCAAACAAAATACAGTAACTATAGTACAACATTTGAAATTTCAGGTCCAGAGAGTACAAATCCAGACCGGGATTTTGTTTCAACCGATCAGTTGAGCATAAAGAATCACAGAGTACTTAACCGGTTGGTTGAAACAAAATCTTGGTCTGGATTTGTACTCTCTGGACCTGAAATCCCCACCTCTGTTCCTTCACTATTGGCTTACATTGGCCACATGACCTTTTCAGCACCGAACATATGATCTGCACAAGGTGCTATTATGTATTGTAACTAAAGAAAACGAAGCATGTGTGAGTAACTGTAATATTTTACTCCCATCCGTTTTATATGCTTGCATGTCCTATCCAGAGTCTCAGGGGAAGCTACGGACACAAGGCGGGGAATAACCCAGGATGGGGGGGCTATCCCACTGCTGGCTTGTCACTTGCACCATTCATAACTATGAACAATTTGGCAACTCCATATTGCCTTTACATGTTTTTTGGCTGTGGGGGGGGGGGGGGGGGGTTGGAAACTGGAATATTCAGAGGAAACCCCATGACAACATGGAGAGAACATGCAAACTCCACACACATGAGCCATGGCAGTGACTCGAACCCGGGTCCCAGAGGTGTGAGGCAACACTGCTAACCACTGCACCACCATGCCGCCCCATTTCAATATGTATTACTAAATTGTTATGAAAAGACTCACCTAAGACGATGGCTAACATCTGCGTGGCCTTCTTCTCTTTTTGCTGCGAGATCTTCCTCTTGCTGAGGGGCTTCACAGTGCTGCGAGTTTTCCCACCAGGCAGCGCTTCTGTCTCGAAGGCTTTCGTGGCCTTGGGGACGAGGGCATCCTTGGTGTGGCCGTTCCTATCGCCTTCGAGCCGGCTCTCGGCCGGGGAGGGCGGCGCCGAGCCCTGCCGCTGGGTGGGGGCGGCGGGCATGCAGAGTTGGTGGGTGGCGGGCGCGGGCGCAGTCCTCTTCTTTTCCATGGGGCTGGAGCTCGTCATCAAGTCCATCTCCATGTCAGCGACCGGCTGGGCAGCCTCCTGTATCAGGATCTGCGGGAACGAGGCACCAGCAGAGGTCGCTAGTTCTGGTCCAAACAGTACAAATCCAGACCAAGGTTTTGTTTCAACTGACCAGTTGAGTACTCTGTCACTGTAACTCTTTATACTCAACTTGTTTAAACAAAACCCTGGTCTGGATTTGTACTTTCTGGACCTGAACATTCCACCTCTTGGCACCAGGCTCCCGGGCTGGGCTGAGAAGTGTGGGAAGTCTTCTGAGTTATTTGGAGGGAGCGGGCTAAGCATACGACTGCCTCGTACGAAGTGCAGGATCAATGTGAGCTGTATACAAATCCACATTTCTGCTTTCGTAAATGGGTTGGTGACGAAAATGAGATGACTTAGGCTTCACCTCCAACTCCGACTGGCTCCTACCAGCCACTGCAAATGACCCACAAGCAGCAGGTTTCCAGACAGCGTGGGGCATTTCTGCAGCTGTAATACGTGCCCCACTGTCGATGGAATGTAGCATGCAGCATGTAGCATGCAGAGTACCGGAATGCAACACGCCCCAATAAACGTAACCCGGCAACACAGTGCTCTGGGTCCCATATACCTACCACTTTCTTGTTTTTCAGGGAAAGGGCCCCGTTGGACTTCACAATCACAGTACAGAGCTTTACATCTTCTGGGTGGGTGCACTTCTCCTGCGGGGGGGGGGGGGGGGAGGTACGAGCACAGCACACATGGTCACTGGGTGCGCAAAGTGAACACGGCACACTATGGAGAGAGTCTGGACGGCGTCATGGAAGTGAGGATGGCAGGCACTGTTATTTAAAGAGTTAATTATCTCTCAGGATAGCTACCTCTGGCAGCTAGCGCATTAAAAAATGGTTTTTTACTCAGGAACTACCTTAACATTAGCAAGAACGGCATCTTAAGGGAATAAGTAAAGATACATAAAACGTTAAAGCGTTATATATTCAGTATACATTATTTAATAGTAAAAGAGGCAAAAGGGAAATATTAATAGCGTCATAAATAACACTTGTGACACTTTCGCTTTCTTTGCGCATTAAAAGCCGACGTTAATCCCGTAAGAATGTTCAATTGGGTAAAACAGCTCAACTTTTGACGTCACATGACAAGTGAAGCCGAGCATATAGATGCAGGCTGACGCCACTTAATCTCCTTCACTCATTTTACTTCTTAGTAAGGAATATCACTCTTCTTAGTAGAAAATCTCACTTCTTAGTAAGGAATATCACTCTTCTTAGTAGAAAATCTCACTTCTTAGTAAGGAATATCACTCTTCTTAGTAGAATATCTCACTTCTTACAATGTAATAATCCCTCTTCTTAGTAGAATATCACATTTCTTAGAATAGAATATCACTCTTCTTAGAAGAATATCTCACTTGTTAGAATAGAATATCACTCTTCTTAGAAGAATATCTCACTTGTTAGAATAGAATATCACTCTTCTTAGAAGAATATCTCACATCTCATTCTTGTTAGTAGAATATCTCACTTCTTAGAATCTCACTCTTCTTAGTGGAATATCGCATTTCTTAGAATAGAATATCCCACTTTTTCGCCCTATATTCTGTGACTTTGTGTCGCAATTAGCCAAAAGCCAGGGCAGAGATCATCTTTGATTAACTAAGTGCATCTGTAATTGTGCTGCTGAGCTACATGCCTGAAAGGATGACAATAATGCACCCTCTCCTACTCTGAAATGCACTTTTACTTAGAAGCTGTTTCTTTGGGATTCGAAGGATTTTTGCAAACAGAAGTTCCTCCCCCACGCCTGTTTCAACTGACTTTTCCAAAGGACCTTAAGGACGGAAGGAGCAGGAGAAGCACCTCACCTTTCCGGCGTTTTCCGCGTCAGTCACATGACAGCTGCGCTTGGTGTTGACACGTTTACGTCGCTTGCGCAGCACCACGTAAATCTGCACGTAGACCAGCAGAGTGATGATGAAGGGCACGTAGAAGGAGACGATGGAG
Organism: Brienomyrus brachyistius; assembly: GCF_023856365.1. Classification (NCBI taxonomy): domain Eukaryota; kingdom Metazoa; phylum Chordata; class Actinopteri; order Osteoglossiformes; family Mormyridae; genus Brienomyrus; species Brienomyrus brachyistius. Next base: position 20,157,784 of record NC_064550.1, on the reverse strand, counting down.
GAGTAGACCACAAAGGCGGGATTGGCGATCACGCACTGGGCCTCGTCACGAGTGGCTGGAAAATACAGTCAGGCCTCCTTAGGGTAACTACCCAATAAGCACATTTTTACTAGATAACACATAACATATCGAAGACTGGTGAACATAGAACTCCTGCAACTCAACCAGCAGAACTTTGTGCTGACAATGCAGTGACAGTGGGTTTGAATCCCAAACAGCACAAATAAATGAAAACCCTTCTGTCTCCTCTGAGATGCTGTGGATAAATGTGTCAGATCAACATTCAAAATGTCACACAAAGCATAACAAATATTGGTGTATGTATACTATATAAAGTAATGTACAAAAATCTTAGCCAGTCAAGTAAATCTGAAGGTATTTCAAACATCCTACCTTAGGCATGAGGGGCATCTGGGAGGGGGGGGTGTTGGCCAATTCTTGCCTGATATCACAGTAACACCATGTATATACTGTATATTGCCCACTGGGGTGGGGGAAATTTGCTCCAGGGCTAGAGAGTGGCGGTAAATTGGGGTGAGGTTGCAGAGGTAAAACTTCTTGCCGGCTAATTTTATCACCCTGAATAGCGGAACGACGGTTTTCTAGGACAATGCACATCGTTTGCGAGTGTCAGGGAGCTCATGTCCATTTATGGGAGAGGCGGAAAGTCTGGTATTTCTCTGTGTAGTAAGTGTATATTTGCTCAGAGAATAACATAATTTAACATTAGAAAGATATATATGAAAACGAACAGTAGCAATAAATATGTTAATTTCTTCTGTTCTACAAAGATATCTGGTTGACAGCCTAGTCAACCTAGCCACTCTGGTTCCTTACCTCAGGGATGCCCCAGCCATAAACCGAATCTGTTAAATTTCACCAATAGCTCATTCAATTACTTGACTTGATTATGGTATGATAGTGCTCAGGTCAACAAATACAGGGCTGCATTGGATGGTCGCTGTGAAGACTGGATTGACGTGTGGTTGACGGGGCTTTGAGGTGGCTAACTTGACACACTTTGACAGACATTGCATCATGGTTTTACACCAACATCAAGATCATTTAAACATCATTTTCTTTCACTGCCTGAGATTTTTGCACAGTATTTTCTTGATATTTCAATGCATTTCTACCCTCCATCCATCTCACATACTGTATCGGCGGTACAAGGTCGCAGTAAGCCTGGAGTCTCGGGAAAGGCAGTTTAGAGATGGTGCTTCACCTAACAGTGCGTCTTTGAACTGTGGGATGGAACCTTCACAAGCACAGAGAGTACACCCACGGCAGAGGCGTGAGCACTCAGGACTGCCAGCTGGGCCATTATGCCACTCAAACTATTAACGTGGGTTTAAATGACATCGTCTTGCTGTATCTTTTTGTAAGACAGCGATACCTGAAAGCTGCTCCAGCGTGTAAAGGCAGATATGTACGGCTGAACACCGAAAACATGCAATTCGCTACTTTCTGAAAAGCTTGGCACCACTGTACTATACTCTTATGGAATAAAATAAAGGGATTGATTTCTTTAGCGAAAGATGGATTCGGGGCTTGACAAGGCCCTGATAACAGGAACAATTATTTGTGATAGGTTGGGGGGGTGGGGGGGGGAGGGTGACTGCAAAAATAACTACCGCCAATGCTTTGCTGCCATGTGTCAAAGTCGTTGACTTTAGTAGCTACAGAAATTGCACCTGAAAGAGAATAATCGATTTTTGTAGGTATGGGTAAATGGAGGGGGTCGGCAGGGGGGAGATTACTGAAGGCAAAAAAAATAATTAAAATACAGAAAAAGCAGATAGTTGGTAGGAATAAACCTTGGACCTTTTCACCACGTGGCGGTCGAAGCTTTGCGTTACCTGTGTTGTTCAGGCCGAACAGTAGGGGGCAGGATATTGCGAAAGACAGGACCCAAACCACAGAAATCATGACCGTGACTCTCCTCTTGGAGCTGTACCGCGTGTTGTACAATATCGGCATGGCGACGGCCGTGTACCTGAGAGAGAGATTTAGAGGGAAATGGGGGAGAAGCAGGATCACCTGAGTTGCTGCTGTCAAAAAAAAACAAGCAACTTTCAAAAAGATTGTCCATCAAGAGGGCAGGGGAGCGAAACTTAATTTTACCATCTGCTACCTTGCATAATTAGTTACTGGTTTGAGCCAAAGGGCAGAAAAGTTCTTTATATAAATCTCACATCGATTATACTTGTGCCTCATCTGAAAATAGGTTACTTCAGCACAGCTGAATAAAAACGCGAATCATACAATGACTGTTTAATTCCCAAGTGGTAAATTTCTACTGCACACTTTCTGGTGAATTTACGTCAATTAATAACCATGTGTGGAAATGGGTACGATTAAGCAGTATTAGATGCACACATTGCCCTGGAGTTAGGGGGTTCAGGTGAGTAAGTAAAGCCACAACTAACGAGGGAACAGAAGTAATGTGTTAATTAAGCAGGTGCAAAAAAAATAAAAAATCTTTGCAATCTTGTAAACGACTGTGAATGGTCCATAAATGGGCAATGTAACTTAACGTCAGTTGTGATTGTTTGTGAAATTCACAGAATAACCCAGAAAGATTAAATGTTAGATTTTTAAGGGGCGTTTGGTAGGACTGATGGTGCCACCCATGTAGGTTATAGCTGTGAAATCCACAGAAAGGCATGCTGGTTAATAACGGTGCGATGCTCCGCCCACCTGTCGATGCTGATGGCGCAGAGGTTGAGGATGCTTGCCGTGCACATCATCACGTCCAGGGTGACGAAGATGTCGCAGTGTATCTTGCTGAACCGCCACTCTCCGACCACCTGGGAAGGCAGGCAGTGGCATGGCGTGGGATTCCGTTAGTGGTGCACAGAACTCGGAATGTGTAGACAGCTTTACGGTAGCATAAAGTTGGAAGGCTGGAGGAATTTATGGAAAGTTATATTCAGTCTGCAAAAAATGTTTCATGATCTGCAATGCGTGGCCCTTCTGAGATTGGGTATATCCCATTACCGGTATTAATTTGTGTAATATTTCAAATGCATTTATGACCTGTGCAAAATGTACAACAGGTGGCAGACTGGTGCATCAACATAATTACTTGCCAATTGTAGAATGAAATGTTCTCTTATATATCTAGATAAACGCATGCAGGACTGTTCCGCATAGATTGTGAAAATTCTAGCTTTTGCACTTGTGCACAGAAAAGTACTTTCTAAACTCTTGGCACTAATATTAACGATGTTACAGCAAACAAACCTCGTCGAGAAGCAAATTCTGTCAATGAACCATAATGCGTTTTTTAAATGTAAATATAAATCAGTCCAAAGAAGCGGGGAAAGTATTTGCAACGCTAGTTACGAGCAATTTGAACAAACCACGTATTGAAAAAGTGTAGCTGATTGGCAGGCAAAGGATGGCAGGAGAGCGGCATGCTGGGAGAAAATGAGGCAAGGAAGAGGCTAAAAAAAACCGACTTGACCTTTATACTCGACAGCGATTATAGATATTTACTCCTACTGTAGATAAGACAATTCGCAGAGGGTACTTGCATGTAGGTAAGTAGGTTCATTTAATTTTTCTTTCATGACTCAAGGATTAGTGATATTTTATAAAAATATGAGTGTCATATTATATATATATACATTTAGGTTGTATGGTTTACAGTGATTAACACACTGATTAGACGCAATCAAAACCTATAAGCCTTGTTCCTTGGGGACACACAGATAGTCCATGTTTTTGCTCCCTCCCAGCTCCCTTCCAGGCAGTCCACATTTCTGCTCCCTCCCAGGAGGATGGAGTTGGGAAACACAGCTCAATGGGATATCAGTACGGATTGAAGTTTGACCTACAGGGCGTTTAGTTTTCACCCGGCAGTTTTGCGTGAAGAGGAAAGACGGCCTTTATGATCACACATGAGTTACTTAGCAAGCCAGAAGCTTATCTTAAGCCAGTCGCTGACAATGCATGTGACGGCTGAGAGTGAGATGAATACAAAACAACCACATTTTACTTATATAATAGTATAATAAAGCCTCAGAGCGGCGCAGTGCTGCAGTGGTTAGCACTGTTGCCTCACACTTCTGGAACCAGGCGTAGGGTTTCCACCATGGTTCCATGTGTGTGGAGGTTCCATGTTCTCCACGCCTCATTACAGGGTTTCCTGAGTACTCGGGCTTCCCCAGCAGTCCAAAAACATGCTGAGGTGATTTGGAGTCTCCAAACTATCTGTCAGTATACATGTGTGAGAGTGCCCTATCATTGGTTACCGCCCCTGTCTTGGGTTGTTCCCTGCTTTGTGCCGGTAGCATCCAGAATAAGCCCCAGTCCACTCCCCCACCCCCCTCCATGAGCCTGAATAGGACACAGAAGATGGATGGATGGTTGGATGGATAATAATGACTCAAACGTGTCTGTAGTGAAAAATAATGGGCTGTTCGCTTTGTGTGGATAAGGAAGAAAGGATAAAGCTGGAGACAGTCAAGCCCACCTAGTCATGACTGATACAGCTAAGAGCCTGAGTCTGTATGTTAGTCAGGGGAATATGTGTGATACATTAATGTATCAGGGGGCCACATGCAGTGTCCACAGTACCTTATGGTGGAAAAATGGCCCCCTCACTGCTTTTGTGATCATGAAAATGAACCTGCTAGCTGCAGAACTAGCCAGTATATATATTTCAATACGACAATCATATTCAGAAATTGGACAGATGGATGCATGGATGGGTGGGTGGATGGATGTGAAAAGTCATTGAAAGAAACATGGAAAAGCAAAGGCTGGTTTTCAAGAGATCGTACCATTAAGAAGTTCCAACCGCGTAGAAGGACATTGACGGACAAATAACCAACGATGGAAGAAAGACGGAGGTTATAAAGATAAAGAGAAGACTTCTGGAACAGGGGCGACTATAGGACTTTTACACTGGGGGGGATAAGGGGGGCCATAATTCATAGAGAGGGGCAGTGGCGTCTCTACATTAGGGGCCGGTAGGGCCAGGCCCCACCAGATGTCGCTGTTGAGCACTGCACGACATGATCAGTAATTCACTCTAATAATATATATTTTTCTTCACAACTAACTAATATTGTGGTGCATGTATTACATATGACAATGGTGGCACTGTCATGCATTCCAAATGTCTTGCTATATCTGTTGCTCCTAACAGTCTTCCTTTGGTGTGCATGGACCCGGCCAGTCAGCGTTTGTTTAAGCAAGTAAGCAGCTGAGAACTGAAAGCAGCTGTTCAATGCACATTCAGTAATGAGCCGTGGGGCACGATCTGCATGGCCTGTTCTGATTGGAGCCTATAAAATGCAACGCTAATCCATTTGACGCACGTCAAGACGATGTCATTGGTATTTTCAACCAACGGCTAGCTGTAACGTTAGCAGGGTAATAAAATAGTTGAAGTGCACAAATTATAAAAAGTTAGATTTAGCAGCTTGCCATTACAGAAAAAAATACAGATTGAAAGTTTGCCCAAATTTCTGTGCATCTTTTATTTTCAAGCAGCGATCATCACTGGTGAGTCTGTTTCACATTATTGCAAGTTTGTCTTGACTCTAAGTTAAGAACCGTAAAGTACTGGGTTTTCCTACTCTAAAATGTTGCTTTGGATTTGTTATAACAGCAATCATTTACTGCTTAATAAGTCTGGATTTGTAATTTGATGTGGTATAAGTGTAAAAATGGCCCCCTGGATTTGTCATTTGACGTGGTATAACAATTTATCTTGCCATTTCTGTGAGCTCAAATGCTGTTATTGATTATGCCACTAATCTCTGCTTTTGTTTACTCCTGACCCTGTTACATTAATGTGTGCCTGTGATTTTAATTATCGAGGTGCATTTGTATTAGGATTCACTGACCAAGCACAGTACATGTTAGTGTTTACTGTGCCTCACCAGGCCTTCTGTGCCAGAAACGCCGCTTGGCAATGATTTGTTTTTAATTGGTGAGTGAGAGTGGAGGCCAATCAGCTTTCAGTGAGGGACAGTACCCCATGACCCCTCCTCTGTATACAGCCCTGCTCTGCAGCAACGATGTCAAAAAGACAGACATATCTAATAAAGTTACATGGAAGCAACTTCATTAAACTAAGATGCTGAGCTCAGAGACCACTGGCAAAAATGGAAGCCTTCGAAGCAGATGGGCGTCTCAACGTTTCAGAAGCCAAGGAAGAAGTATCAGCATTTTCACCAAATCAGGAGAACGACCGGAAGAGATCGGCTGACATTCCAATACCAAAGAAAGGAGACACAACAGAGTGCACAAACCGTTGCGTGATTCCCATCATATCACATGCTGAAGATGATTCAGTGCAGAATAGCGGCCTGCATGGAATGAGAATTCCCTTACGTATGAAAAGCAGGATTTGGGAAAGGTCAAAGGCAACCAGAAAAGGAATCAAGAAGGATATCAACATTCGTTTTCTTACTTACAAGGCCTTAGGTTGTCTTGACTATGTGTGATGCTATCAGCGAAACGGCTATATCAGAGTATTCACTGTCAAGCGTTTTATGTCGCAGTTTTATGTCGAGATGTGCCGAAGGCAAATCCCACATGCATGGCCGATAACATTGATTCTCCTTCTGGTTTTTTCACGCTGGAATATTTACCACCTTGTGTCGACCACGTCATCCTCTGAACTGCTCAGCAATTCTTAATTCATTGGAGAATTACATCAGTTGCAATCTGAATGATAGGATGTTTGCTGAGGCTGAGGCTGCATATTGTAAAAGCCTTTGTCGATTCAGTACTGAAGGCCGCGTTACAACTTGCACTGCAAAAACTCCTCATATATCACCACCTCCTGCTCCTCTTTCCCCTAACTTGTAGTTTTGGTTTCAGCTGTTCCAGGCTCAGTCAACAGCAACAGATGGTCAGACCCACTAAATTTCCAATTGATGCAATTAGCTGATTAAGGTCTGAAATGCCATCAGGAAAAAGAACCCTTCTGGCTTATGTTGCTGGACCTTGAAAGCTGGGGATTTTTGGAGAGGAAAACAGCCCCCCACCGCCCTTTCTGAAACTTTCCACTTATTAATGTAATTTTGAAAAATCCTTTGGCAAATTATGCACAATACACTACTGGGCAGGGGGCACATACTCACACTTGAATATTATTGGAAATTTAGAGTCCCCCTTGGTCGATAGTGCTTTAGAAAAGGGGCAGGGCAGTGCACCTCAGTTACATATGGATGAATTCAAACAAATCTTTGGAATAAAAAAAACATCTATGATATAAAATTTGGATTAAAAATTCCAATAAAAAAATCTTTGGAACAAAAAAAAATCATTTATTTTTTTCTCTGAATCTTTAGGGAAAAAAGAAACAAAATAAATTAATTTTTCTATTGAAACGTATTATTTATTTATGATTATGTCATGTTTCGTTTCGTCCTCTGTAATATCATACCCATCTCATTTGGATTGAATTAATACTTTTTTGACATTTTTCCTGTGACTCAGACAAGAATAAGTAGTTGGAATATGGGTGAATGGATTGTAATATTAGTAATAGTAAAACCTTTTGGACTATTATGACTGTTATTATTACTTTTTTTAGGTAACACATTACTTTTTTCCTTCATCAGATGATCAGGTACTCTTTACTCTTTTGTTTACCAATTCCATTCAGTACTCATACAGTATGAGTTCCATTTAATATACCTGTAAGTAGTATGAATACTGACCAAGTACTGTTGCCTCAGTAAATATGCAGCATATATAGATGAATAGATGATGTAAAACAAAATATCCTCCAAGGGTTTAAGTGTTTTCTGGCTCCAGCATTAATACCGTATTAATCTTGTTTGGTTTAATTAACAGCCGCCGCTTCCAGACACTGGTGGCGGAGTCAGCTGTATCATGGGCATCCACGTTAAAAATGCCACACTGAAATAATGATTGATGTCCCATGGTTTCTTCATAATTAGGTCTGTTTGAATTATCACAGGGTGCTGAGGACGCACGCCTAGTAATGAGCCAAGTTTGCAGTCTCGTCACAGGGTTCCATTTACAACGATTGTAATGTTTTTATGGATTCCTCTATCTGCCTTTGAAGGCCCTGTGAAGCTGTCCTGGCGAGTCAGAATTGTGGCCTTCGTTAAATAGCGTTTCCATGTTCTCACTTCCACTCTCGCCTTGACGACCCGAATGCAGCATCGATGCATAGAGCTTGTATCTTGATTCACCTTTTGTGGTTGTCAGGAAAATAAAAAGCGTTTAACCTTGGTCGTTGCTTACGTTGTGCTACACCACAAAATACTTGTAGATGTGAGCACAGTTCTATAGCTGTTTCTTGTTTAGAGAAGTGGCAACGTGGTAATCTGTAATTTTCCGTTTGTGAGCGTGTGCCCTGCAATAGATGTGCATTCTGCGTACTGGCATAAACTCCAGACTCACTTCCACCCACTACTGGATTAATATTATAGAAAAGGGACAGAATTATTGCACTTGCATCGTTAAAAAAATTATGTACCATTCGTTTCATCTGACCGTGTAGTTTGTTTTATCAGAGACTGTCGATACTCTATACATGCTGCTTCTGTTATAAATTTTCCTTAAGGAGACAATTATGTGTGTTTATATGTGGATGTTTTTAGCGATTATCAGAAAACATTATCCGAAGCGTACCAGCTCTGCCAGGACTGAGACAAAAAGGTTTACTTTCAAAATACAGATCTAGAAAGTGCAGGTTTGGTCATTTTCCAGGTTCGAAAGTAATTGGGTAGCTTGTACAATTCATCAAGCTCTCTTCTGACCTTGTCTGTAGAACAGTGGGACCGATGTAATCTAAAACCACTCTGGCTTGAAAAAACAAGGTTTCTTTTTTGTGTAGTGGAATGATGTCACCAGTGTTGCCATTAACCAAATTTCTGACCCATGACTGGTTTGACGGACCTCTCTGGACTGTACCTCTGCCCTGACAATCTGTTCAGTCAGGTACTGCTCCGCATCGGCATTGTGAGTCACTTTCTTCTGTGTTAAACTATTTCATCCTGGATAATATTTCCTCCTTCTGGTTCTGATTCTGATCTGATGTACTTTGACTTAGTTAGAGCCTCAGTAAAATTCAATTGCTGTATTGGCTAACCAGGTAGCACTATAAGCCTCATAGCTTCAAGGTTGTGGGTTCAAATCCCAAGACAGCACCATATGTGTATAGTTTGCATGTTCTCCCTGTGTCACGTGAGATTCCTATAGGTGCTCCAGTTGCCTTTGTCCAAAAACATGAAGTTAAGCTAACTAGCATGTGGAAAATGCCCAGAGAGTGTTAGTGTGTTCATGTATTCCCCTTGCGATGAGCTGGTACCCCATCCAAGTTGTACCTCAGTCTAGTGCCTGGTCCTCCTTGGGACTGGCTCCAGTTGCACCCCTAACCCAAGTTTATGGGAGTTTTACTTACACAAAAAAATGTTCTGAGGGGCAGAAGGAAAAATGATTGGTTTGGAGAGAAAACTAATCAGATTGTAGAGGAGGTGGGTCTAACCAACTAGTGGAGGTGGGACCAACCAATCAGAATTCATGGTCCTGCCTTCTGTAGTTGCTTGAATCCGCCTCCTGTACAATCTGATTGGTTATCTCTCTGAGCCAATCATTTTTACTTCTGCCCTCAGAACATCTTTGCATAAGTAAATCTCCCATGAGGCCTCCCCAATACTGATGATGATAAGCGATTAGAAGATGGATGGATGGTTAGTAAAACAAATAGAGCTGTGAAGGCCGTTGGGTGTTTGTTTTATTTCCTTTGTCACACTTGTTAGCTTATCTGTTAAAGGTATGTTTTTTGTTGTAATATCTTTTTTTCTCTTTATATTGACAAGGCTGAACTTGCTCAGCCAGGCTGGTGAAACTAATTCTGGTCCTTGTTTGAACAGCAAGTCTGCCTTACGCCTGATAGTTCCCAGGTAAAAGCTGCACACATCCAGAAACCTTGTTCATAAACCTTGACCGTGGGAATTGCGAGACATTTAAAGTGTGGCATTAACGGTACATGCATCACCTGCAGAAATGTGGCATGTCACGTTAATTGTGTATCTTCCACTTGCAGCACTAAGCTGTACGATTATTCTGCTTAATTTGTGTTATCTAGTGTTGTTTCTCCTCTTAATTACACGATCAATTACTAACAATTACTAAAATGAACAAACATGAAAACTCTAAGACATGTAATATCTGAGCACGGGAATCAATCTGTTTGATTTTGTCTTGATGACGCCGATACATACTAAAGTCTGTAGATAACTGCTGTGTCACTTCCAGGTTCTGTACAATCCTCGAGCCAAAACACAGATCTCAGATTGGAAGGTCACATAGTTTTCAAGACTGTTTCCATCTTGCTGGGTTGCATATTTTGCCTTGAACCAATTCCCCAAAACACTCCCATTATGTATTATCATTCACCTGATGGTAAATTGAATATTCTTTCGCAAGCAGCTAATTAAGACTAAAAATACAGTATGCAGTATTATTAAAGTCTCATATATCCATATATATCTTGATTGCTATTGGCTTTATAAGTCAACGAAATGTTAACGCAATATCGATTATTTTAAAGAAAATCGTTGCATTGCGATATTCTTTGTTTTTCTTTATTTTATTCATATTATACTGCTTCTGTACACACTTGGCCGTGCATGAAGGATCTCCGCTGCATTTAGATGTCGCATCCTGGCCAGACGACACCAGGAGCTCATGCTGGATGGGTGGTTATGGAAATGGGTGGATGGAAAGACGGAGAGAGGCGTATGATCATTAGGCTTCATGGAAGACGCTCACCTCCAGATAGACCACCCAGGGCATAACGAGGGTGGCCACCAGCAGGTCGGCCACGGCCAGGCTGACGATCAGGTAGTTGGTGGTGGTCTGCAGGGCCTTCTCCCTGGAGACCGCCATGCACACCAGTACGTTGCCGAAGACGATGACGAATATGAGGAGCGTGAGCAGCATGGCGTAGTAGTTGTAGGGATGTTTCCGTTGGCATGCGGTGCTGTTGCCGAGGCCCTCGGTGCCGTTGGCATAGTAACTCTCATTGTAGGTGTACTCTGTGACAAAATCCATGACTGGTGTAGAGCTGAGGCTTGGGATGGAACCTGCAAACCATAAAACAGAACAATTGCCTTTGCATCATGAACTGTGTTCTCTCCCTCAATGCAATCCTAAGTGAGACCTTTCAGTATTTCAAAGTAAGGGAAATTTCTAGATTTTCCCCCTCGGATCAATAAATCTTATACCATGTTGCATCATGTAGTGAAATACACGACATGTGTACTTGTTTTTTCATTGTAACCTTGTAGTCAAGCAATTTGATATTTGATTCTAAACTCTGAAAGTAGGTTCTAGATCATGTGCATCAATTCACACGTATGTAAGTGACCTTCTCACCCATATTCTGGTTTACCTTTCAGCAGATGTTGATATGAATTAAACTGTCATGTATTAGAATGTGACTCCAGCTCTATTTTATGTTAGTGTCTGGACGGGTCCCTGCATTGTGCTGTTCTGTCCATTGTTTCCCAATTTCACCAGCAGGTGTCACTAGCCATCCCATTATTTTCTCTGTGTTTTGCACCCTAACTATCCACACTGTTTCCCCATTTCCCCAGGCCGCCTTATGCTCGGTTTGGGTATTTGTCTCCTTGGAATCTGCCAACCCTGTGTGAATTAACTTTGTTAGTCTTCAGCGTCTTGCTCCTCAGTTCACCCTGTCTTTACAGTTCATATCTGTCTCCCATTTTTCTTGCATCTTCTAGTATCCAAGTTCCTAGTGCTTGTGTGGTTGTTAAGACCCACACCAGCCCTCTTTTAAATAATTACTTGTTACTTACTTGTTACTTATGTGTGTATATTTTCCTGCCTAGTCTGTGTTCCTTTGTCAGCTATTGAATGCGTGTGTGTGTGTTTGGTGTTAGTTTTCCCCTCGGATTCTAGCCTGTTAAGTTCTTATTTTATCAACCTGCTTTTGTTAAATCTCTCACAGTCCCTTTTGTTTTTGGGCTTTAATTCTCTTTATAATAAAGTTCTCTGTACATGTAAAGCTGCGAGCGGATCATCATTCCTTCATGGAATGACAATTAGTTTTGGAAACAGCTCGGGCGGATATAAACAAGCCACACGATGCTACATACTTCATCAAAAACGTAATGTACAGGCGGCACCATCTGGGCATTAACAAACTCAAAAGCAGAAACCCGCCAGTCGGCTTGCTTTGCTCAAATAACAGATAGCTTCAGCCCATTGTGTACAAAGTTCCATCCTTTCTTTACATAGATTGTCATTACTGCCTTCCAGCGCTTAAAGTGCATTGAATTCTCTGTCAAATCGGCAGACAGTCTTTGTTGTATTGATTTTGAAATCTACGGAGCGAACTGGCGCGATTTCTATCATGCAGACATTACCACTTAGAATGAGAGATGTTAGACCGTGCAATCATCTTCATTGCCAGATAAAGCTCTCAGGTCAATAGTAAATTTGTTTGAAATATTTGTAAACACACAAAACCTCCACTAAATGGGTATTGTCCTTCCAACCCTCTAATTGCCCTTTCTACACCAAACTCCCTGTCTGCCATCTCACTGCACAATGAGGATCAGAATTAGGCTCCAAATAATAATCCTAATTCATAATCCCTGCATCTTAATTTGATATAATTACTTTAATGGTTAATTGTCACAATCAAACATTTTAAATGGGAAGTTTATTCTTCCATCCATCTGTTTTCAATGAGTCCTTATCAAGTTGAGGTCACAGCAATGCATCCTGGGAAATGCCTACAGGAAGGTGCACGCAAGCACAGCAAGGCTAAGTCAGAGAGCATCAGTGTTTTGGACTAAGGATACCTATGCAAAATGGTGCAAATGAATTCGTGCTAGTTAGGGCTCTGCAAATACAACCTTTAAACAGTGATTTAAAATGCAACAGGAAATGCAATGCTATAAATTTATAATGAACATTTTGCAGCTCAGTAGTTAAGGATAGATATTGGAGAGTTTAAATTGGGTTTAGAAATTGAGTTTAAAATACCTGGGGTTTTACTTTTTTTTTTTTGAAGAACAACAAACAACAAACAAATTTATTTTTGTATAGCGCATTATCACAACATTACATCGTGTCAAAGCGTTTTACAGCATCCGCACCCAAAGCCCCCCGTGAATAAGCCATAGGAGACAGTGGGAAGGAAAAACTCCCAAGAAGGAAGAAACCTTGGAAGGGACCAGACTCAAAGGGGGAGCTCATCCTCCAGGGGCCGGCAGGGAGAGTCAGATAGGAGAGATGGTTAAGTGCCGAGTCATACTGTCCAAATCATAAGATTTGAGAAATAACCGGGGAGCAGGGAGGTGATGACAAGCCGGTGCCGACTCTCCTTCTAATCGCCAGGCGACCAGAAGAAGGCAGCGGGTCATACATGGAAGATGGCACAGGCAGAACGGTGAGACTGGCAAGAAAGACTGGCATCAGGAATAAAATACTCAGGGCAGGCTTAAAATACTCGGGGCTATAGCCCCAAGTGATCGGACATAACAATACCATGGAGGGGGTCATTAAATATCAATATGATCCAATGGGGGGCCCTGAAAAGAGGGGTATAAGAATTCCGGCCCTTAAATAAATGTGGCTTCATTGCACCATTGAAAGTACCAAGATCCGAGCCAGTTATTGCAGTCTGAATGTACAGAGTCTGGTGTTGATGACATTAAGGGCATTAAATGTTATTGCATGAGCTTTGACAGGAACAGCAACAGCAACAGAACCGTCATTCTTAAATCCAGCCTTTCCTTGGTGTAAATTATCCATCATCAAAAGAATTTGTAGCCACTTAAAATGTTATGTTATTAATGGAGGCAGTGAGCGTTTGGAACACAAAGGTCAACTGCATTAATTTACACTAATGTCCATCTCAAGATTAATTAAGAAGTTTTGGAGAAACGTGATCAGAGACGGTTACTCTTACAGTGGCGTAAATACAAGTTATGGAAATAACTTCCATAAATACAAGTTATGGAAATCTTTCTGCCCAAGAAGTAGATACTTATAGCAGTTTTTCTCAAAACAGACCCCCAGACGATCCATGTATTTACTCTCTCCCAATTCCCTGACAGTATGGGGGGGGGACAAAAACCGGGACCGTCTTGAGGTCTCCGAGGACTGCTTCCAGAACCACTGAGCTATAAAACAAAGGCGGATAACTGAAGTCAAGAATGGTCCCAAGATGTGCTGGTAATGAGTGTCACTGATGAAACAATTTAACAATTTCGTTAATGAATCATTACACCTGCTGTTTTGAAGGTTAATGTATTAGTGATTGAGATCATTCCAAAATCTATTATTTGTTCCTGTTGCTGGCTATTTTGTATCCTTCCCCAAAAAGCTTTAATTTAGCAGCGATATTGCATTTAAGTAGGGTGACCATACAGTATCTTCTCTCTTTCCCAGACATGTCCTCTTTTTTGGGACCTAAAAATGCCTGAAATTTCTGGGATTTTGATTTGTTTCCTGTTTGTTTCCTTTGCTTTATAGTCATAATATTTTCTGTGTGTCCATTTTTATTGCTTTGACGCCTCTCTTTGCGTCCTGCCCCTTGGTCACCCTACTTCAACAGCATTATAAAATCTGCCTGACATTCTACTTCAAAGTTGCATTTGTTCTTTCGTTTTCAAGGAACATGCAGATACTGTACATGACTGATACAAATAACGTCAAGCAATTTCTTAAGGTACTGTAGAGTTCACTAAACAATCTGCACTTGGGAATGACTCCACTTTCTGCTTTCAGTTACACTTCTGTTTTTGAAACCCTGAGACTATTTCCTTTGTAATAAACATCTTATATTTTCAGTTAATGCAGGAAATCATGAGCCTCGTGCGTTGACAATATCCCGAGCTGACAGAAATGAGCAGGAAATACTCAAGTCTATCAGAGACCCCAATGGACTCCGGCTTTGCACCTTGAGGTTCTTTCTGAAGATTGTTTTGTTCATTTGCCATTATTGCTCTGATGTTATTATTGCTCATTTGGTGAATCTTTCTCTCTCGTAGCTGGTCTGTTTTGAGGCTAAACTGCGGAGATGGACTTTTGGCTCCATGTGGCAAAGTCAAACGTGACAGTGTCGAAGGACATAAAATGTAATATGCCGTAGCAGGCCGTTTCACCGGGTGGCGTTTTTAACATTGCTGCCCGAATTGAGGTTTAGCAAGTAATCCTACAGAATCACTTGTAATATGCTGAGCTGCAGCATTCAGAACATGGCGATGCATTCAGCAAGCGAGTAACAATACAAATTCACTGCTAACAGGGAGGGAATTCACGCTAACCTCGGATAAAGCCACTTGAATGCCAACTAGAGCATTACTATACCAGAATGCATCTGCTCTCGTGAGCATTTGCCGACTCTCCCCACCTAACGACGGACCGGCCACTTCACCTTAAGAGCCACATTGGCATGCTGGGAACATCGGCGACGCGGGATTCCTTGTAGTCACTGCGTACTCGCGCTAGCTATCTGGTGAGCATTTTTTAGCGATTCGCACAGAATTTCCCCAGATCCTTGAAAAGCATCCACTTCTCCAACCTGTTATATGAGACACAGGGTTTGCCCTGAGACACAGGGTTTGCCCTGAGACACAGGGTTTACCCAGACATACAGTACACCTCAGATGCTGTGTAGCTGGCACTCGTCAGGCCGGTGTCCTGTGGTCGTGCCACGTTAAGGGGCTGCACACAGATTCTCCTTGAAAGCCCGTCTTCGTAATTCGGCTCTTACTCTCCCTGTTCTCTGTGTTGTTTACCCTCCCCTTTCCCTTCTTATCTAAAATGATACCTAATGCTAATTCTCACCTAATGGCCAAAGAATATGTTGCACTGCCTGTATATCCTTATATGTCTCTGAAGAAACGAACCACAAAGGTCGTCAATCGAATGCTATCTTATGATTAATTGTGGTTTAAATGTGAGATATGATTGTAGTTCAAATTTTAGCCCTTCTAGGCTCTGGACTCGTCAATTCTGGTCATAGTTTCGATGCCTTGAGATTTTCTTGGGGGAGATACACTGTGGTCTGTGTGCTCAGAATAGTCAGGCAGATTCCGTCGATAAATCATTGATATCCAGCCAAACAGGGACGCACTGTCCTGGTCACACAGATGAAATAATGACACTGGTACACACACATAAAAGGGGATGACATTCATAGGTGCAAGCGGACCTTCACTAAATTTAAAGCGATAGGAGACAAATTAAGAAGAACAGGCTACCACTTAGAAAAGTAATTAACTTAAACGGTCCCCTATACATTGTCTCCGTCAGATTTATTTGATGGAGAGTATTTGTCTCCAACCTGCACACACCTTTTACAATCGATATATGATTTAGACCAATGCCTGTCTGCTTTCAAGTTGAATTTGTAGGATGCAAATAAATGAGTAAATAAAAAAACAATGTGTGTATCTATTTTTGTATTCAGAGTTGCATGCAGTTCTCAGATCATACTGTGCATTTCCAGCACTCCTGATGCACGGCTGAATGTTATCTTGTTTGTGTTTTTGGCCATATTCACCTGCAGTGGGTGCATTAGAATGGACCGGAAAGTCGAGTGGGAAATTGGAAAGGCGCAGGTGTGACTGAGGCTCTCCGTCATCACAGCCCTGCTCACTTTGTGACCCCAGAGCAGACAAACCATTACCCCTTTCTGAGAGGAGCACTGCGTCCAGTGCAAACTGTCCGAAGACGTGGATGCTCACAAATTAATCGTGCTTCTTAAATGAGCTGTAAATATGCAGACATGTTGCACGACACGTTAAATGCAGGATTGCATACGTGTTTGCATACGGCATCATAATACCAAAGGATCGAAATGCAAAGATATTGTGTATTTAAAAAAAAATAATCTTTCCAAAGAATAGTGGACAATCAGCAACAGCTTCATTTTCAAATTTGCCGGTTAAAAATGTTCAGAAGTTATTTGTTTTATGCATGTTTTGCTTCCATGTTTTGATTAAATTTAATTGCACTGTGTACTTCTGCTTCTTAATAAGCTGCATACTTCGTTTACTTAATTAACTTAAAATAAAATGTTCATGAATAAATATAAAGACTGAAAATGAAATGGAGAAAAAAAGATTTTAAAAATGTTTTTTTTTTTTTGTGCAATGAACACTAAAACAAAAAAGATTAATAAAAAGTTAATTTTTAAGTTAGTCAGTAATAATGTGCCAAGACAATGACAAATGCAGTTTTACTGGCAATAATATTGCCTATGAATCAGTTCGTTTGATTAACGTTGCCAAGCCAATCATTAAGTGATTATTATTGGAGTCAGTGTTTACGTATTGACAAACAGGAATATAGAATTTCGATCTATGAAGACACAGCCCGTGTTGAATGTCTATGAATAAAACCAAAACCCTGACCACTAAATAAATCATAACAGCATTGAATACCTCATTAATCAAGTCGAACTGAAGCATTTTTTGCATTCGCATGTTGGCCACACATCAACAGTTGTAAAACCTGGGCTACCCCCTCCCCCCATGAGTGTGATCTGGCCTCCCGTTGGTTGCTTTAATATCTTACATTGGGCGTCACCAGACTATAATACGACAAGGTGCTCTTGTGAGAACATCCTGCAGATACGGTGAGAGTCTGAACCTGGAATCTCGCAGGCCCAAATGTTAAAAGCCTGTCGTAGAAGGCAGTAGCGTGGAACTACTGAATTACTTCAGTGATTTCCAGATACATAAATGTCCTTTAATCCCTGTGTAATTTCCATGCTAATCTGCAGTGATTGCCAATTTGGACCAAGAAATAGGGCAATTTGCAGTTGGCATGGGATGGAACAGCGTGATGGTGCCCCAACTCGTGGTTTACAGCTCCTCAACGGTCCTGGTTGATGGTAACGCGTGGCTGATAGATGGTGACTCTCCCCCAAAAGGACCCACCTGCATTTTCCTTGACTTCCCAGAGGGAAATCAGGGCTATTGGCAACTCAGAGTTGTGGGTGTCTTCATATCATCACCCTGTAACGTTCCCGTCAGGACTGAGGCGAGAGTGAAGGCATTAGGGTTAGCATTAGCGTTAGCATTAATCACATACAGGGTACCGTCTCCTTTTGGTGAGTTTTATGCATTAGAGGATTACAAAATCTTCCATGAATAACTGGAGTTAAATGTAATATCCGAACCTGTGAATCTGTGCCATATAATTTTCTCCCTTTCTTTTCTCGTAAGTGTCGAAAAATACAGAGAGGAAATGTGATTTCAATAATTCTAACTACATTACTTCTGCTGCGCAAAACAGTCTCAATATTATGACAATAAAAAATTCATTTGAAATTGGTGCTCAGGCAGTGAAAACTTATTAAGTTTCGAAAATCGGCCGTAGACTCCCAGCTCTTCTGTCTCAGAGGCCCTGTCTCATCTACGGAGAACGATCTGTAGAAGAGAAAATGCTTCCTCTATTAGTAAGTGTGCAGAGAGAGCTGTCTCATGGGTTTTCTCTGACCTTATGCTAAAATCCTTTGATGTCATACATGTTCGGTGATAGGGTGTGTGCACACATCTGTTATGGCGTTTGCACCAAGCCCCAGCATGTACTGGGTGAAGACCATGGTGCAGACAGTCACCAGATGGGTCTCTGAACCCACTAAAGCCCCTGAACCCTCTCCAGAGCGATAGAACAGCCTGCTGTTATTGCATCACAGGTCAAAGGTCACCTCGGGAGAATCCCTCCTTCCAGTACTAGCCCAGAGTGACTCTGACCCACCCCTGACAGATGCCCCCTGATGCACAGGTTGGGGGCAAATCAGGATATGCATGACATCACAGGAATCACCCGGGCTACATTTTCGGACTTATATCAGGCCGAAAAAACAGAAATATGAAATCAAAAAGAATTACACCCACCCTGACATGTTCCTGATTGCTGCTCCAGCCCACTAATTCCAATCCGAGCTTTTTCAAATGCTAAATATAACACTTGCTTAAACAAACGCTGACTGGCCGGGTCCATGCACACCAAAGGGAGACTGTTAGGAGCAACAGATACGGCAAGACATTTGGAATGCATGACAGTGCCACCATTGTCATATGTAATAAATGCACCACAATATTAGTTAGTTGTGAAGAAAAATATATATTATTAGAGTGAATTACTGATCATGTCGTGCAGTGCTCAACAGCGACATCTGGTGGGGTCTGGCCCTACCGGCCCCTAATGTAGAGACGCCACTGCCCCTCTCTATGAATTATGGCCCCCCTTATCCCCCCCAGTGTAAAAGTCCTATAGTCGCCCCTGTTCCAGAAGTCTTCTCTTTATCTTTATAACCTCCGTCTTTTTTCCATCGTTGGTTATTTGTCCGTCAATGTCCTTCCACGCGGTTGGAACTTCTTAATGGTACGATCTCTTGAAAACCAGCCCTCGCTTTTCCATGTTTCTTTCAGTGACAATGCGCATCAATCCATCCATCCATCCACCCAGCCACCCACCCATTCATCCATCCAATTTCTGAATCTGATTGTCCTATTGAGGGTCGGGGGGGTGGGGGGGGGGGGGGGGGTTCCGGAGCCTATCAAACAGACTGTGGGCAGAAGGCAGGGCACACTCACACACCTGTCGCTCACATAAGAATTCTATATTACATATAATATATCACATAATTCTGACTAAAACCCAAATTCAAATTGCTTATTAAAAATGGCCTGTGGGCCCAAACCCTGTGTCCCACACTAAAGGGGGTGTCACAGAGTTTCTGAAATCACACCTGCTCTCCGGTGATTTACTATGGGGGGGAAAAATGTAAAAGCATGCGAAATCCTTGCTGAGGGGGGAGCTTTTTACCTGTTCTCCCCAACAGAACTGACAGGTAGAGCTACTCATCTGTCATTCAGAAATGAGACCCCCCCCCCTTCCAGATGGGCTACAGTTTAAAGTCAGCATTAGGCTGTCATCCATTGGGATGTTGTGTTCTTTTGTATCTTGATACAGAACGCAAGATCCCGATAATCTGATTTTCATCATTTCCCATTAAAGACCCCTGCTGGTTTTTCCATTATAGACAAAGAAATTCTCTAGAGAATAAAAAAGTGTTTTTCACACAATGCCGTCGTTTCTCACGAAATGGATTTTCAAATAAACCAGACAAATATGAGATGTTTCTGAACCAGTATATTTTATTATATAAACACTTCCGTCATTGGGTTTAGTATTGGACATTTGTATTTACAGGTCGAACTAGGGATCAATGCACATACAATTAATTTAATATTAATACGTTAGCGGCCTGTGCATTATTTATCCATATTTGAGCGGGTCAGGCTAGACCAGGGTATGATTCATGCATATTTCATATGCATTATCCATGCTTTGTGGAAAATCCGATGCTTTGTGAAATGCCTTGTAATAAACGGAGCATGCTCTTCATAACTATCTTTGCTGTTCCTGCTGACCCGACTTGCATCTCAGACTGACCAATGCACAATGCTTGCCCAGATTGCTTGGAGTTCAGCTTCTCTGAGGTGAAGCCATCTCCCTGGAAATCCGTCTCCTCGGCAGGCTGCGAAGGGAACACCTCCCACCTCTGAAGATGCTGACCCTCTATCTCCCGCATTGATGCCATTTCCTCTGGACGCCTCGCTGCTTGCACTTCAGATTGCGATACAATTATTCTGAATTATCATTACTATTTTTTTCCACCAACACAGACCTTATTCAGGCATGAAGGGGACCTTGATCTAATATTTATTTTTCCTACATTAAACATCATCTCAGAAAAAAAAGATTAATGTACATTTCGTCAAGGCCACACAATGGAATAGCACCTGCTGTGAGGTCGACTGTGAGCCTTTGAAAAAATCCTGGCATTCACCCCTATAGTAAAAACAACGTTGTTTTCAAGTCTATCTTGAATTCCATTGTCCGGAGACAATGAAATATAATCTGTTAAAATCTCTGTTATTGATTAACAAAACAGCGGTCAAAAAATAAATAAAAAATCAAAACATCTAATGTTAAAGGTGCTGGTTGTGCTGCCAGTCTCCCCCCCCCCCCCAATCTCCCCTCCCCCACGACGCCCGATGTTGGTAGATGATGCATAATGAAGTGCAGGCTTCATCAGCTTTGGTTCTAGAAGGAAGATCTTTCAGTTGAAAAATGCATTGCAATCATTATTGATGTCTCTCACCATCTAATGACTGAGGCTTTTCATGCACGTTGTCCAGATTTGTAGTAAGCCGTAGAGAATGGTATGTGTGTGAAAAAGGGTTTCTAGGTGCTCAGCCTTCAGGGCTTCTACTTGACAGTATGAGGTTTATCTCTCCATGTCGGAGTTGTTGGGGGGGGGGGGGGGGGGGCGGGGAGTATGTCCTGGGAGAGCATCTCAGAAGGAAAAAGGAGCACAGTCTGAAGAGGAGAAGAACCCCTAGCTGTCAGCCTTATGCCTGCCTTAACAAATAATCATGTGAAAGTCACTAAAGAAAAAATAAAAATAGCAAGCATATAAGCTTATCTGCAGAATTATACACACACACACACATATATATATATATCCATCCATCCATCCATTTTCCAAACCACTTATCCTACTGGGTCACGGGGGGTCCGGAGCCTATCCCACAAGCAATGGGCACGAGGCAGGGAACAACCCAGGATGGGGGGCCAGCCCATCGCAGGGCACACTCACACACCATTCACTCACGCATGCGCTCCTATGGGCAATTTAGCAAGTCCGATTAGCCTCAGCATGTTTTTGGACTGTGGGGGGAAACCGGATGATATTTGAATTCAGTCAAGAATTTGTGTAGGAGCAAAATTCCAAATTCTGTTAAGTAAACTGCAAGTTGTACATTTCGTACACATTTTGGTAACCTGTCAGACAGCGGGATGACTGAACATGGACAGAGTCACACACAGCTGTCAGAGGCATCTAAAACGCTCAGTCCGAATGCAGTCAGTCTGGGCAGGAGTCTCACGGCAACAGGTGTTATTTCAACGGGAACCTTACTGCTTGTCCTCATGTTAGCACACAGACTGTCAATAATATATGACAAAAGACCTTCACTGTCATTAGTACAACAAAATTGTGTTGACATCTCTGTTTGTGCAATAATAATAGAAAATAAAAACACAGATTGAAGATACTTTGGGGAGAGCAGCGTATGTGTCAGTTACTATATGAAACAGCACTATATATCACCTTATTATATAAGGTAAAGTAATTATAGAATGCATTCATAAATATAATATAAATCAATACAAACTGACCTAATACTTTTCTCTCAGCCCCCGCCAGCCCAGACCCCCTGCACAAGGTCAATGCTCATGTGCCTGCGTGCACCGTCTAGGGCTCTGCTACTTCCTCTCTTCCCTGTGTCAAGTGGATCCCAGCTGAAGCAGGTCTAACACTCCGCTTAATGCATTATGGTTGCTAGGAAATCCTTTCCGGAAACACAAGACATCCAGAAGGTGTCAGGGATTGTTTGTCAAGATATACAGCCAGGCGGACGATAATAAAGTCAAAGGATTTTTCCAAACCTTAGACCAAGTATTCTAACGGCAACAAAAGAAAGAATCATTTTTTTTTTCTACCAGGGAATTCCACCATCTGCCTTTAAGTTAAAGGACTGCCTGTCATCTCTCCTTATCCTGAGACTGCATTGGCACTCTTGACGATTAACTTTTGGTTGATCTGTCCACAAAGAGGTAACTTTGAGTTTGCCCGTGGAGATGTACGTGCAATAGAGAACGATGCATTTTTTTTTTTTATGTATTCAGACATTTTACAAAGATGGGACTGAAGATATGAAGTGAATCCAGAAAGTGCAGAATGCGGAGCTCAAGTCTTCTAAACAATCTTGCTTGCGACAGCCAGGAGATATTTGTAAGCTTCTCTGCTCACATATGAAGAGCATGAATTAAGAAATTATGAATTATTCCCTAACACTGCTTTCACCAAGTCCCACATCGCTGGCTGAAATGAATCTTCAGCATTACTGTGAGTCCTAATTAAAGTTAAAGAGGAGGTAGGGGAGGGAGGGGGGCGGAGGTGGGACTAAAAGGTGCTAAATGGGCAAGGAGGAAAGAGGACATGAAAGTTTCGATTAGGCCACGACCTCCGCTGGTACCTCGCAATCTTATACAGAGCATCGTATGCAGACACAGAGTGGTACTTCTTGGCTGGATGAGTTGGGGGCTGCTGTTTCTATAGCGATGGCAGTTTAGAATCTCACAGGAAGCAAACTGGGGAGGACTTGACATGACCGCGAGCTCGAGCCGTGGGAGAGTACGGTGTCACGACCTGCGCGTCCAGCCCTCGTGTGTTGGGCCCCCTGATCATCCACATGTGCTTCCCCGATTGTGATCACCTGTTTCCTGTTATTTCGGCTTGTCTTGTGTATTTAGTCCGCGTCCGAGTCCGTTTCCCCAGATCCGTCACTGATGTTCGTCGCCGTCTTCTCCCCCCCGTATTCTCGCCTGCCTGCCTCATCCTTCCCCGCTTCCCACCTGCTCGGCTGACCCTGGACATACGGTTCCGTTCCCATTTTTTCAGCAAAGCCGTACACAGGAAAACATTCGGCGTGACTCTAGCGCTGTTATTAGCAGCTGCGGGCGATGAACGCTTCGCGCGACAGTGTGCCGGGCTGTCAGTGCGTCTGAGATTGCTGCCGTATGCAATGGCATAGGATAGAGTTTGATATTCGGGGGGGGGCGGACACAACTTACATGTAACGGTCTACTTTTTGGGGCGATAAATGAAGCATAATTATAGTTCCAACGTCCATGGCCGTCAGAATCGGACATTGTGTGACAAAGCAGCGATTCCAGCCGAATTCCTGGCTGAACTAAGGCTTCACCACATGAAGCAAGGAAGATGGCTCAGAAAATATATATTTTGGGATAAGTCAGTAGAAGGAGAAGCTGTAAGAAGCTGTAAGAAGCTGTCACTGATTACTCACACGTGCAGAGTGCCGAGTCTGATGAAAGGAAGCTTCGTGCGTCTGATTGGCTTCCGACATGCGGGCCACTCGACTTTTCGTCGGCCATCGACCCCCATACTCGAGAATAATTGATCCTGCGATTCCGAGGATGTGCTTCAGCAATCTCCTCGTGCCCCACTCCACTCCCAACCCCGCCCTTCACCAAAAAAAATAAAAAATCAGTGATGCTCTTTTCAAGCCCAGTGATTACCATCATGGGGGTGACCTAGTTCTTTCAGGAGGAGGTGCAACCTCCTGTTGCCCATTCTTCCATGGAAGCTCTTAAGTCTAATTCTCGGGGTTTCATAGGGAAGCTTGAAAGTGTCTTTGTGTCACCCAAGCCCTGACCGGTGTAATATTTCCGTCCCTCGCCCGGCCCCGGTGGTTGGGGAGCTTTGCCTGGCTGCAGCCTCTCGCACCGCGCCTGCGATCACAGGGCCGGTAACAAGCCTCGGATGAGCTCATTAAGCCCCACAGCTGATGTCGTTCCCTAAGAACCACATCTCTCATGGCCGCCGTCCACTTCCCACGAAAAAAAAAGTGCTGGCTTCCTAACGGCAAGGTATTAATAAAACGTAAATTAAAACGTAAGCAAAGGGTCGCTTGGAGCAGGCTCTGCATAGCAGCCAGTTTCCTACATAATTTACCGTCGTAGTTCCTTTGGCGTGAACCGAGCCTTCATTGTTTTTCTGCGCTCTTGAGCCCCATGTTTGCTTCTTGCCCGTCTATTCCCCCAATTACTCTCAGCATCCTTTTCCACATACACTAAAAGATTTATTCCAGAGGCCCTCTTCTGGGGATTGCCTGCTCTGTCTGTCGAGTTGCTATCATTCTAGTACATAAATCCATTTATTAGTCATCTTACACCAGCACAGATGCCGCAAACTATTTTATTAGGAAGCAAAAATTATCATGTGATTACCCGATGAAGCCACACTCAACTATTACTCATACAGAAAATAAACACAACACAGGCAATGGTATGAATGTGATTTACTGACTTGTATGGCTTGGAATAATGTGTTAGATATCTGAAATCAGTGGCTTAGACCTCTGCCCATCTTAAAAAAAAACTTCATGGTAAAAACAATTAGTCTTTAATTAATTCTGGCCGACAAAACCTTTAAATAATTACACCATGATTATTTAAATATATGGAATTTCCAGGATATGTCAGAATTCATTACCCCCCAGGTATTTTGTATTCAAATACCAATTTCATATGTAGTAAAACAGTAATTTAATTCTACAGAAGGCTTAAATTCCCTGATATCTTTCAGGATTTCTTTGATGCAGGAACATGCTGGAAATATATAAACAGAAAAAAAATACACACAATAGAACCAGCCAGGCCCATTTTTTCCAGGTATATTTCATTATTTATGCATCTTCTATTTGCATATACTCAGAAATACACAGATAAAGTTTGTCTTAGACCACTTGTGTAATGTCTGATGTTAGTTAATGCTGTTATTTATAACCTCTCAGATCTCACATTTTTTTTTCTCGAATCAGTACAGAAATTGGCCCACAAATCAGTATTCAAAATTAAGAAAGTAAAAAGTACGTAAATGTTCATTGAACACTCCGGAAAAGCATGCAATCAGCTGCGCTTCATCCACACACTTTCCCCACAATCTTGTCCGGTGTGAAGAGCAGAGTTAGGTAATTCAGGTCCAGAGAGTAAAAGTCCAGACCGGGATTTTGTTTCAACCAACCAGTTTAGTACTGTGTGACTGCGACTCTTTATGCTCAACCAGTTGGTTGAAACAAAATCCTGGTCTGGACTTTTACTCTCTGGACCTGAATTACCCAGCCCTGGTGAAGAGGCTACCAAACGTTTGCCTGGTTTTAAACCCTTTATTGTTTGGCTGTACAATTTTTTAAAGGGTGTAGCGATCAAGAACATCCATTCACTTTGCATTATTTTCTTCTTCATCTGTATTCGAGGCAAGTAGCACTTGTAAGCTACTGTAGTCATTCTGAAATAACCTTGAAGTACCATTTTCAAGATACAATTCACTGACAGATACTGTAGGATTCAGATGGTAAGTCAAAGCCAGTTTAAGCGTTCAGTTATACAAAAATGTTCTTTAACTAGATGTTCTGGCTTTCAGTACATCTCATCCACAGCTAGATGTTCGGAGGTTCAGTACATCTCCAGTACGGCTAGATGTCCTGACGTTCAGTACATCTCCACTACAGCTACTGTAGATGTTCTGATGCTCAGTACACCTCCACTACAGCTAGATGCCCTGACGATCAGTACATCTCATCCACAGCGAGATGTTCTGACATTCAGTAGATCTCCACCCCAGTTAGATATCCTGACCTTCAGCACATCTCAGCTAATTCGGCTATGACTTCTATAGCAGACACTGCTCTTGGTTGGAACCATCCTCCTTATGCTGTTGTGTGAATCTCTCTGGGTTAGGAATTTGTGCACATCACCAGAAGGCCCTGGGTTCTCATCCTGCAGCCCGCAGAATGATTATATGATTGCTGGTTCCTTCAGTTACCCCCCATGCTTTGGTAACGCAGATTCATTCTCACTTCTCTGTTCCCTTGGATAAAACTAAGTGGGAAATAAATTCATTTCTCATTGTTCTTACCACTGAAACTATAACTCACAGCAATTGAGGCTGCCTATTAAGATCAATTACATGTTTATATGTCGATGTGTGGAGCTCTTCTTTTCATTATGCTCTATAAACGGCACGCTAATGTCTTTCTTTTGATGATTTTCGCATGCTGCAGTGATGGGGGAAATGAAGCACTGAAATGCAGTAATGGTGGGATTACCGCGTGCTGTCAATCACTGCCTGGCCTAACGTGACACGGGGCCGATAAAGTAACCAGTGAGAAGGAACACTAATCTTTCCTTCTGTCTGAGAAGACTCAGTCATGATCCTCTGACGAATTTGTACATTTGTGTAATACTGCTTTGTGCCAAAACATGTCTGCACGCTGAAGCATATGTCTGTGTCGGTTCCCATTCGTCCAGGACATGATAATCTTACAGGCTTCAACAAATCTCATACTACAGCCATACTGGTAACAACCGCACTACAGGATAAATACCTGGAACTCCCCATCAGACTTTTAGAGCTGAAGAAGACTTTCAGATGAGAGGTGAATTCCAGCTGCCTTCAATTCGAGCCCTTATGAATACACTTAAGCAATATTTCCATTAACCTGTTTTGCTATTTCGCTGCATACACATGGACAAAATTATCTACTAATGGGAAGTAACAATATATTAATAAATATTGATCTGTATTAATTATTTAACACTAATTACTGTTTTAATTAGTCGACTGTTCCCCACCCCCCCTCACTAAATGGTTTTGTGCGATCAGTTAAGTCAGGCCGAGATGTTTATGCGCTGCGTTGGTTCGTTCGTTAAATCCATGACTGAGTGTGTTATTTTACAGGTGGTGATTTACGTATACAGTCTTGATTATGATTATAATGTGCGGTATTAATCTTGGTCAGTTGCACCGTAATTATCCACTGTACGTGGAAACGACCCCGAGTCACATAAAGGGTTAGCGGGGTTCAGAGAAACAGATGCTGACTGGGACTGTGTGGCTGCGAGGCAAATTGTGTTTGCTAGCATGTCAAATTGATGCATTTAAAGGGTTTTATTCTACCCCTGAGCCGTCCAAAGCCCTCGCTTTCTTTCCGTGACAGAAAGAAAAGCAAACAGGACAGTCAGATCAAGACATAGTTTTTGTTGAAAGGTTTTGATTGACGTTGTGGCAGCTTCTATTGCTATGGAACTTCTTTAATTCATGCATGTCTCATGTGATTTATGTTATTTTTCTACATTTTTTTATCACCTTAGTCGATTTGACCCTTATGTAAAATTTGATTTAGGGAAAGACAGACATGATGGCCGCACATGCTTAAGGGAGGCTGACTACATTAAGTCGTCCAAACGTGCAATTTTACTCTGCCAGGCTCCATACCTGTACCTCTACTAATGACAAACCCTCGAATCTCGTTTGCAAAGATCACTGTGTCCAAATTATCCTCAATCATCGAGGCTTCCTGAGTCTCTAAGGTCGAATAAAATAATGATTTATGTTCCTCCACGTCCATCCCAGTCCAAACAAGGAAACATCAACACGACAATATAACCCCCCCTTTAGCTTTTCCTTAGAGCTGCCAGAAAACCAACGAACAAACTTTCACCCAGCAGACGTCGATTTATCCAGTTAAAAAAAGGGTTAGACTGCCTATTGTAAATCTGATAACCCCAGTTAAAACCTTTTTACCCCCAACAGAGGCTTTGGCTTGGAATTACCATCACTTCATGGTAAAAATCTATAAACGGCGCAGCAGCACAAAGGAATGCTGATACCTGGTCTCTCATGCACTAAATAGTTAATCAGCCGTTAAGCTTTCTTACCTATATAACTATTGGAAAATAAAGGAGATGAAGTCCTGCTGCACAGAATGAACCAACAAACAAACCTTGTGCTGGAACCACATTTTGGTGTAAGTTTGTCAACAGGGAAGACATGCCGGACATGTTTATTGCCCCCGTTTCAGACTGTTTGATGACTATCACACCGATCAGAGGGGAGTGTTCAGGCAGTAAATCTGACTGAAATACAGTGTTAAATGGACCCACGAACCAAGAACCTCTGATTAAAAAAAATATATACCAGATGTCAAATGTCACTTTGCTGGATTTTCTGTTTAGATGGTGATAACAAACGTGGATTCCAAAGGGACATCCAAATAATTACAAATAATTGGACTATTTCTAAAAGAGTTTAAATAGCAGGAGAAATATATAAAATTTCGTAAACATGCTCGATATAAAACACGATGCACATAATTATATAACAAATGATGTAAACGATAACATATTACAAGTAAGTAGGCCTGATGCCATACAGTGACACATATTACGTTTACTCGTCTTAAACAGTTTTAAAACTCGCTTTTATATTAATTACATTATTTTCTATCAGTAGCCTAATTGCTCTTATTTCGCTTCGACCAGGTTTCTGACAGAAGAGTCGAAGCGATTATAAGGTGTGTGTATGGGGGGAGGCAGATTCCTCCACATGTGTTCTTTGAAGAGCTGGAACAAGACGAAAAATATCGATTTTTTTTTCCTTACACAATTAATAAACGTGTATTTTCTAAACAAACCTAAAAACAAAAACGCATACATGTAATGCAAGCCAATGATAAATCGACATTTGTGTCAATTTCTAGTCAATAATGCTTTGTTCCGTATATTGGGAAATTTATTTTAATGGGCCCACTAGGACTCCGTATAAGGTATAAAGGAACATAAGGGCAGGATCATGGAAATGAACAGCCCCGTTAAGTTTGCGTTAATGTAAGGCACTCATGTCACGGCTGAGCACGGATGTAATGGGCAAAAATATATATATATCAAAATAATAATAATAGTAATAATAAAACTTAGCGGTGAAGAATATCTACTACTGCCAAAAAGCAGCAATCAAAATTCCCGAGACCCTCAAATGAGTCTCTGTAGCAGACAGACTCGCATATGGAGGGAATCCGGACCGCGGAGAAACGTTCAGGGAAAAGTGCTGATTTACGTTCAGCGAAAGCCGACACACGGTGACGGTCGACATTAAAACTTAAATTGTCAAAGCGATATAAACAGAGTTTCGAGTTACCCTGAATATTGATTAAAACGGAGATCTCCCTCAAACTTAGTGTCACGCAAGGGGAAGCTAAATGCTGACAGCAACTTAACTGAATAGACGGGAGTTTTCTTCTGAGCGCCGGAGAGCCATTAAAACGTCTTGAGACTCCGTCTCTTTCCGATGGATTTTAATGGGAAAACACCTGTGAGCGCCTTTAGCACCAGTCCCGTAATATCCGCCATTTAATTTGATCTCTTACAAAGAAATCAAAAGGGAGACAGTTTCCACGTACAGTGTGTAATTATCGAATGCATTTCCACTTAAATTAATTACACACAATCAGTAAGTTCTTTTACTAATTAAACATAAAATTGAAATTAAACGTAAATAATAATATTTACATATCCAGTGCATTCCCGATATAATCGTTGCATTTAATAATGTATACAGAGCTTAACAATCGAGCGACACTTACCTTCAAGCCATAAGATTCGACCAATTCAAGCAACGTTCTTCTGTTAAATCCACATCTGTCCGGACTTCACCGCCGTCCGCCAGCACATCCTAACTTGCCCATTTCCTTGTCATCAAAGACTTTTCTTTCCCCACCACAGTAAAACTTAAGGTTATCGCATTAGCCGAATCAATACCCTGGATAACCGCATTTAATGTACAAACAGCATTTGAATAATCAGTCCCAACTGTTCACACGTGTCTCTGTTATCTTGTATGATTGAGGTATACGGATAGAAAAGAGAAAAATAAATTTCTGCCTATTTTTTCCCCAACTGATGCGCATGAGTGGGCGCTGCAAACTATCTTCTGCTGCCAAAAAAGCGAAATATCTTCTTTTATGGCAGCCGTGAGCTCCTGGTTGGAGGCAACCTTAAGCTCGTTCAGCACCGGGTGAGGGACAGCTCCTACAGGCGCTCCCCCAGGACTGCTGGTGGAAAAAAAATAAGGCAGGCTCTGGAGGGGTGGGAGGGACAGGACTAACCTTCCCAGAGCATAGGGTTAGTGGTAACAGCCTGCTTTTTATTTTATTCCCCAGAGATGCAAACAACCTATTCACCCACACGCTTATTGTATTGCAAACGTGTAGGCTCTCTGATAGGAATGTATATGCATTGACACTTAAATAATCCTTTTCAGGTTTCGCCCAGTTAAATCAGCCACATTTGTATGTAAATCTCTATGCAATGGTTTCCGACAAGCTTTAATAGCGTTGTACACTTGTTGTTTTTGTTATTGGCGTTGTTGATATTTTATGCTTAAATCCTAATGGTAATTATTATTACCATAAGTCATATTTATTTTGCGAGGTGAACAAGATTCAAAGCTCAATAAACCATAACATCATCAAACACTCTCAGCACCCCCGAGGTCGATAATACCGCGGTGTTTATATATCATTCTCTCTTTTCCTTTCCGTTTTGCTTGCCTACATCATGTCTTATCCTTGATTTTTACAGAAGTCTCTCTGCCAAGTCCGCCCCCCCCCCCCCCCCCCCCCCACCCCATGCTTGATGATTTCCGGGACCGCAAATGTCACGCCGTTTGGCTGCAGCCTTCAGCTGGGCAGCCTGTGCTAACGCACGTCTCGTGTGAGGCGCGCGATGCGGGAGACTCGCACTGCCCTGTTTTTTTTTTTTTTTGCTGGGAATCTGAAAAAAAAGTAACAAAAACAAGCTTGGGACCGTTTCAATTAGAAAAAACTGTTGATTATGAGGCCACCTGGGAAAACACAATTTCTCTAATGTTGATCTACGCAAGCCACTCTCTGGTTATTGCTTCTATTTTTACGTTAGTACTCCTAGATCATCGTCATCATTAAGACAGCCCAGCGGATCACTGGCACCCACCTTTCATCACTGGAGGAAATGCATCCCTCCCGGTGCGGCCGTAGAGCTGGAAAAATAATCAAGGACCCCTCCCACCCTTGGCAAAAACTTTTTACACCTCTGCCTTCTGGTAGATGCTACAGAACCCTGTGCGCACACACAACCCGGGCTGTTTTTACCCAACATCCATCACACTTCTGAACTCACAGCACTGATCTCGAACATTCTGATGCAATATCCCAACATGTGCAATTTCTATATTTTTGTGCATGCATGCCACTTGATAAACTCTACTTCTGCGAATTGCTCACACACAATATATATATATATATAGTGTACGTATATAGTGTCTGTACATACCTTATTCTCAGATTCTATTTAAGCTTCTATCTGTCTATATGTCCTTGTGGTAAGTATGTTGTGGCATGCTGACTAGGTACGTAACACTTACTGTATGCCTCATACATGAGAGGGGGCTCAAAGTCTGCCCTCCGTAAGTATGCGGTCGAATGCGTATATTCCACATACCAAGGGTTCCTTGCGCACTTTAGATCAGAGGTGTTCAAATTTTTATAATTCTTTTTGACAGGGCCCCCTTAGGGCTTATATACTTGTCCTGATTCACCTCCACCCTCACCGCCTCTCACACACACAAACACAAACCCCAAATAAACTTTCAGTATCAGTAGGAAGGACGGGTGTATTTTCAGGGGTGGGTCTGGGGGGGAGGGCAGTGCTCCCACAATAACATGCATGGCCCCCTCCATTGCCCCCCTAAATATATATGCTACTTGGGACTGAAATAAATGTATTAAGTTTACTATTAGTATTGCTAATGTAGCAATTTCAAAATTTGGTCCATCCCCACGTCACCCCCCCCCCCCCCCCCCATACACTTCCCCAGTTCTTCCTCAGCTATGCCCCTGCAATTCCTTTATGCCCCCACTTGGGGGCTCCACAGTTTGAATCCCTCGGATCAGAAGACGTGCAGTTGGGTGAATGCGTCTCTCTAACTTGTCCTTAATTTCCACGTTTGTCCAGGTTTATGGTGGAAAGGACTGGTCTTCCATCCAGGGTCTTCACCTGCCGTGGGCCTTGTGACACCTGGTCTACAGGATACAGGATAAGAAGCTGGAAGATGGGCCAATGGATTGTCCTGAAAAATTCCTTAACAAATATGTGCTACAGTATATCCATTGGTCAAATCATATTTGATCCTATTCTTCATCTCTTTCATCCTCGTATTCATTCATCTACACTCTAACTACTTTAAAATCTCACAGTTTAAGGTTCAGAGCATAACTATATTCATTACACAGGTCAGTTTCAGAAAAAATGTTTACTAGGCAAAAAATATGAAAACATATGGATGCTGGAGCTGTGTTCTGTCATCCATGCTCTGATTATGCATTGAAAATCTTAACGGATCTCTGGGACGATGTTGTGAGCTCATTTTATCTCTGTGAAGCTTGTATTACAACAATTCTGGCTTCGAAATTCTCAGGGGAGAGATCCAGGGATGGACAGGCGACTGGGACTGCTCGTTGGTTGGTGGCTCGCTGGAAAGGAGGGAAAATTCTTCCCTTCTGGAGTTAAATATATTCGGGGGGGGGGGGGGGGGGGGGGGATAGTCGAAGTGGAAGATAAGACACAGGATAGTTGGAATAACGACGAACAATCATTTAGGATAAAACCATGTTTAACAATATTTCCAAAGCAGCAGAGGTCTGAATCATTTGTTCTCCTTCAACTAATATGTTTTAGGTCTAAAAATCTAATTTACTAGTTCTAGTAATCTTATGAGAATCAATTCCCATCTCATCTTTGAATAGATGACATGAGTTAACCTTTGGCCAGTCATGATTTAACATAAATACATTAGGCAGTCCACGTACAGTAGTGTGGACTGGGAACGATGCAATCACCCATAATAGGAGTCTTCTGGTTACCCAAGAGGCAAATGAAATTATTACACGTTTTCCTGTAGCTATATTAGAAAAGACTGGAGGGTACAACATCATAATATTTGAAGCAGTGCTAACAACATTTTAAATCTAATTTTTAGGAAATTAGTATACCTTGGTTTCTTAACTCATACATTTTTATTATTGTAGAAACACAGAATGACCGTAGAGTTCATTAAATAATAGCTAGCAGGATAGATGCAACCATCCAGCATGCAGAGGAGATGAAGGTATTTTGAAATGGAAAGTTGCTGATTCATAAGATTTTTCTTCCAAAGTTGAGCACTTTTCCAAATGAAGCATCTTCTTGTTGACTGAGCATCGCCTCCGCATTATTCAGATGCGCAGATGTGAAATATATTAAGCAAAAACGAAAGCTGGTGATTATGCATTGGCAAGGGTGACAGTAAATTACAATGCAAATCAGTCAAAACAACTTACTATAACACTAGTAATGGAAGGTGTAGCTCGGGGTTAAAGTTATCGCTGTGCTACAGCAAGTATGTTAGCAGCTATTACTATCTTAGCGGCAATCAGTCACAGTTAGGTCCATATATATTTGGACACTGACACAAGTTTTTCCATTTTACCTGTTTACTGAAATATGTTCATGGACATAAATATGTGTATGAACATAAATATGTGTATGGACATAAAGTGCACACTCTCGGGTTTCATGTTAAGGTATCCACTTTCAAACTGGATGAAGAGTTTAGCGGTTCAGCTCGTTAACAAGTGCCACCCGCTTTTTAAAGAGGCCAAAAGTAATTGGACAATTCACTTAAAAGTGACATGGACAGGTGTGGACAATTCCTTCGTTCTTTCATTATCAATTAAGCACATAAAAGACCTGGAGTTCTAAGGTGTGAACATACAACATAGGGTCAAAGAAACTTAGTATGCAGTTGAAATGGGCCATTGCCACATTAGGATGGCAAAATCCACAGTTTTAGTACATCCTCAGAAAGAAGAACAGCATTGGTGAGCTCAGCGACACAAAAAGGCCTGGACGTCCACGGACGACAGCAGCGGTGGATGCTCGCAGAATCGTTTCCATGGCGAAGAGAAACCCCTTCGTAACAAGCCCTCTACCCCATTGAGCATGCATTTCACTTGCTAAAGACTATAAACTACAGGCAGAAAGACCCTCGAACAGCTACTGAAAGCTGCTACTGTACAGTAAACGCCTGGCAGAGCATTAAAAACGACGAAAGCCAGCGTCTGGTCCGTGAGTTCAAGACTTCAGGCAGTTATTGCCTGCAAAGGGT
This sequence comes from Brienomyrus brachyistius, assembly GCF_023856365.1. Lineage (NCBI taxonomy): Eukaryota > Metazoa > Chordata > Actinopteri > Osteoglossiformes > Mormyridae > Brienomyrus > Brienomyrus brachyistius. Next base: position 20,123,109 of record NC_064550.1, on the reverse strand, counting down.
TTTCACGTATTTGACTTTTTACACTTTTTCTTTGCAGTTATATTAATTTGTCTAATTACTTATGAGCCCCTGAAAGGAGGGGATTGTAAAAACATGACTTTAATCCCCCACATTTTTATACAATGTGTTTGTTCTACCCCACTGAATTAAAGCTGACAGCCTGCACTTCAACTGCATCAGACTTGTTTCTTTTAAAATGTATTGTGTTAATGTACAGAACTAAAAAACTGAGACACTTTGTCTCTGTCCAAATATTTATGGTTCTGACTGTAGGTCAGGGTAGGAAAAATGTGAAGCTGAACTTTAACAAGATGGTTGGTATTTTTAGTGTACGATTAAAAGCGCAGAAGTCTTTAAGAAAACAGCGATTCCAATTTGTCCAGGAGTGTGACCGGGTCTCCATAACTCATCACTGCGTGCCGAGAAGAAACGGACCCTCAGTGGAGAAGCCAGGACCAGAATTCTCACAACACCAGACATGTACAGTGTTTCAAATTTCACCTTGTAGCAAAACCAGTGCAAAACTACTTCTGGTAGAAGACTTTTCAATATATATTCATTTGTTTACATTATAATTACATTGATATATAGATACTATAAAATTAGTGCTTATATGTAATGTGATTTATATGTTATGAATTATATCTCACTAAAATATGATCCATTTGGGGCATTAACCAATATTTCAAGAACTGTGATGGATACTACTAAAATAACTTTAAACAAGTTTAACATGCTGACATTCTTGAAAATCTGTCAATCAGCAGCTACAAATTCTTTGCTATGTGACTCTTCAAAACATTGCTTATGACCCCAGAGGACACATTCTGGCTCTGAATGCTGTTTGCAGAAACTATAGTAGCATTGGGGAAATGTGGCAGGTGATCCAACCGCGAAGGAACTGCACTAATGACCTGAAACTTGATAGTTTATTCTTGCGCCATTGAATGCGACACTTAATCTAAAGTCCCATTAAATTCCGTTCTGTGTAACTGAAAATGTCAGTTTATAATTTTTAGCTTTCTGATAAGAGCAACTGTCAAGAAAATAAACAATTTCCCCATATATAAATCAACACATCAGGGCTGTAGGAATATTTTCTAATATATAATTCAAATTTATGTTTATGTGAAAATAATGATGTCTGGTTTCTCATAGTCATTTTCATTTTCTGTAGTTGTCTGTTTAAATAAAAACCAAGGATAGTTTGACCAAAAACTATTGACTGAAACACAATAGTCAGACGAAACTTTGATCCCATTTCCAGCTCAGAAATCTGCAATTTAAAACTATTCATAATCATATATTCAGGACACACCTCAGGATTGCCAACTAATAAGGCCTGAGAATTATTAAATTCTCACCCCATCAGACGTTGCACATGAGAAAACAACACGTCTGGATCCCAATAATCGAAGGGGATTATTTGATGTAAATAAATACCGGAATTCTTCAAATGTAAACAGCTTCATTTGGGGCTGACATCATGGGAAAGCCTCCTATCAGTTTAATTATGCTTTTCTTGACAACCTGAACAAAGCAGGTAAAGTTTGGAAGGTTTCGCCGTAATGAACAGACTTTTTCCAGGAAACGTCTAATAGGCTTCAGTCCTGTTCCCTGCTTTTGAACACAGCATAAATCACCCAATTTCCTTCTAATTTACAGTTTTGAAACTCGTAGGTGGGGTGTATTTTTTTTTTTTTTTTTTTACCCCAGTTTTTCCGCATGCAATTGAAACGTCGCATCGCTGATTTGTCTGTTATCAATCATAATACATGTTAGCTTTCATGAAGAGGTTTCTAACTCACTGAAGATGATAAAATAAATGGCCTGACCCTGCGCTGTGTATATACCTGTATGTCTCTAGAGGAAAGCATGATGGGATATGTGAAAAGAAGCGTTCCAATATATCTGTAACTGTGCAAATGGAAAATAATGCATCATATCAGGTGAGAATGCTGCTGGTATAGGGAAGAGTGACAAGCGTCGACTGCTTGTATATTCCATACAAGAAGCACTTTATCTGCCCAATAGCAGGGCAAATAGGAAGATGAACTGTGCAGGGTGCCGGATCATAATTGAGGGTAGTTTATGCTGCATGGGAATTTGCAGCAGGAAATTCAGTCAAGGCTGGTTAGCTAAGCCAAAAATTATCCTATATTGTGTCAGTGATAGTTCGGCGCCATAAGCCTTATCACTCCGAGACGGCGAGAGAAATCTGGATTTAAAACCTTCATCAAAATGCAGGTGAACCTAAACAAAAAGCTCTGCATCACACAACTGTTTGTACAATCTTAATAAGCAGCAGCACGTATAAAACAAACGTATATATTATTTACAAAACTGATACAGTGCAGATATAAAATACAGATATAAATTATGTACAAAACTGATCAAAACAGTTACTGGCATGTTTACAGAAAAAGCTGTGCCTCTTTGTAAGCTAAATCGTTTCAGAAGAACAGTCTGTTTCCCTTGGGGACCTATTGCTTTTTTACAATAAGCTGCCAGAACTTGTAATGTGTGTGAAAGCAAAAAATCCAATATTTAGATTCTTGGCCAAATTTCAGTGGATGTCATCAAACATAATTTGCTGTTAAATAAGCAGGAAAGACTATTGAAGGTGGCAATGGAGAGGGGGGGGGGTGGTACTCGTGTTTAAAATTAAGTGGCACATGGGCAGACATTCTGCACTCTGTGTTTGCATGGAGATTAACCCCCTTCGCTGCATCCAGACTGTTTATAGATGCATGGAGGAACAGACATCTACAGTAGGAACTGCTGACGTTCTAGACTCACATAACATTCACTTCTGTAAATGTTGGCGACTGTGTTGGAAGATTGACTGAGAGGGTCAGAAGGTCAAGCAAATCGGGCACAGATTGTCACTGTATAGTGCTACATAAGATGTTCTTCAGGCTCCCATGATGACTGACACTGGGTTTCATCATGGCCACCTCCTACTAAGGCCAGACATTTCGGGGAATTCAGTAGGGTTTGTCTACTTGTTCCCTGGTAAAAATCAATCTTATGATGACTCAATACAGTACAAACACTTAGTTCCCAGCCATGGCCTTTAGAACATGAGTATCTCAGTAAAAAGGTAGTACAGATTGTAGAGAGAGATACACACATTTATGAGAACATCTATAAATGGAAGAGCGAATGAGAATAATATACCATAACCTTTCATCCATCCATCTTCTAACTTATATGTGGTCGTAAGTACATGACCTTGCTGTAAAAATAAGACATGCATTTGGTTTTGTGTCAGGTGACCTTTTTTGAAAATTCTCTTTTAAAGTTACAGTGTAGGGGCCAAATACAACTTTACTCCAGAGTGCAATGTCAGCATGATTTCCCCAGAGCGCTGCAAAGGGTTGAGATGAACAGCATTTGGGTTTGCCCTGTGGGCCAGTGGTAAGCTGAGTTAGGCAACCCTAGCTAATCACTTAGAAGTAAGGGTTAAGGTCATGCTGCCAGAGGAAAGCTCATTTTTCCAGCATGGAGGATCCACCGGCATCTGATCTCTTGGGTTACCCAGTTGAAGGGTGTCCATTGAGTGTGAGTTCAGAGAACCAGAACCAATGATGGCCATCTCACCATAGTACTTGGGTCCTATTCAAGGACCTGGGGGGGGGGGGGGGTCCAGAGCCTACGTGCAAAAGGCAGGGAACTCGAGGATTGGTGTCAGGAGAACAAAAGGGCTTTATTAAATCGAAACTGGAGCAGGGAAACAAACCGGACTGTGAGGGATCAAAACGGGAAGATTAACTCTGCGATGGGCACAGGCAACAGGATGACTGATATCAATGACTGGATGAGACAAACAGATACTTAAGTATAAAGACTAACAAGGGGTTAACGAGAGGCAGCTGGGAGTGATTTATGCACGAGGGTTTGGAACAAAAGGCAAGACAACAGGGATAAACAAGTAACAGGGAGGAGACAGGCAGGGATATGACAGATTCCATATTACTTTTACATTTACATTACAGTATGTTTATGAAAGCTTAAAACAGCTGTAGTCCAAATGACCTGCTTGTTTTATCTTAAATTGTTTTGTCTTCTCCAAAGTTGTTTTCATTCGTAATGAGAGGAAAGCAAAAGCCTCATTTTTTGATTATCATATCTGAACAAAAACAGCTATTACCCTGCTTGGAAAATATATTTTAAATAAAACAATTAGTGGGGACTTTACTGGTTTAGAAAACTCAGGAGAACCCCGTAATCTAATTACCAGATTTAATAAAGCATTCCCCAGAAGCGATACCCACTTCTGAGTGTTACCCACACACCAGATATCTAGGTGCCACTCCTTACTCTGTGTCTAATCACTGTATACAGATACAGTAATACATGTTAGTATCTCCCACATACTCCCACATATAGAATGAGGAGGCTGATATGGATCTACTTCAGGTCCAATCACTGCCAGCGTTACTAAATGATTGAGAAATTCATCTTATACTGTAGCAGTCATTTTCAAATAGTAAAAAAACCAGGTTGGTCGAGTGTCAGTCCTCAGGCTACTGGGATTCAAAACAGAAAGATATTATGTCATCAAAGTTATCATGAGGGACTCTCTCCCCCCCCCCAGCCCACCTCATACCCCCCTGCTGCCTTACATCCCCCTGGTTCAGTCATCATGACTCTTCTTCATAGATCATTAGAACCCTAACCAACCATTCTATGAATTTGCCATTATGTTCCATTTCTAGGTTTTGTTTTATAGGTTAATGCTAATGCTAAGGTGGTAGGTGTAGAGTTGCAGGCTACAGCATTGCTGAACCCCTCCTTATCTTCCTGGGCGTTCTTCCAGGAACATCTTGAGAAGAGCTACTTTTGCAGACCACTTGGATGGCCGTGCTGGCACAGACCCGACAGGGCATTCATCACTCAATATAACCGAGAATTAATGTAGACAGCCAATGAGGAGACAAACGTGTGTGCAGATCCATCAAAGGACAGTACTTCTATGGGGAACCTGCTTTTCACAGCTATCTATATAGTACACCGAGTACCTGCACTGCTACGGGGGGTAACCTGACATGACGCAGATCCCAGCGGTGTCTGATGGCAACGCCACGGATGACAACCCGAGTCATAGATTCACAGCTTCCTCGTAAACGGCGCCTTTGCAGGAGCAAATTACAGCCCTTTGAAGCAGACTGACAGCACGCGGTGTGACGCCGCACCGCACAATATGCTGGCTGCCTCTGTTTCCACACCCAAAGTGCCAGCTGTCTGACTTTATTATGATCCCTGAATATTTGTATCCAGCCAGATGTTACTGTCCCGTTCGGAGAAATAGCAGAGTGTGCTGGTTGTCATTGAGAAATGTGAAGACAAGCGACGTGGCAGAACAAGCAGCATTATTAACTTTTATTGTGCTGGCAGATCCAGTCCTTTTAGACACAACTTACTGTTCTTCACAGCAGCCTCTATCATCTACTCTGTCGGTTTAAAGCCTGCAAGTCGAGCTGTACTTTATTTGCACATACAACATCCATACACCTCACATGTATTTCCATCATCTCACCTTTTCTTACTGTTTATCCATCCATCCATCCATCCATCCATTCTCTTCTGTTCATCTAAGTCAAAGGGGCAGCAGCCTAAGCATAGATGCCCAGACCCCCACCCCTTCAGTCACCCCTCCGACTTCCTCCGAAGGAATACCAAAGTGTTCCTGAGCCAGCTAAGAGATATAATCTCTCCAGTGCGTCCTGGGTCTGTCCCGGGGCCTCCTGCTCCAGGGATGCTGGATTCTGCTTAATTCTGTGTTCTGACCACAAAATTGGCCTTCACTGGTTTATATGTCTGTGTATCTCATGGAAAGCAAAAGGAGGTATGTGTAAGCTACCCAGTTTCCCCTCAGAAATGAATAAAGTATCTCTGTTATATAAATGCACTTTTAGTTGTTTTGGAGAAAGTTTATGCAGCAGCATCCGGAACATTCTGGCTGCGAGTTGGGTAAGATGGGGTCTCTTCAGTCCCAATGCCAAAGTGCAGAGTCCCCATCTGTACTTTGGACCACGGTTCTGAGTTCTGAAGTAGCCCGGCATGTAGGGCCCTCAGAGTTTGTATCAAAGTAATTCACTGCACGAAATGGCTTCATTAACTTGTGCCAATGAGCTGACATCTGCTGCAGGTAGAACAAATTACAGCAGCGCTGATGAAGGTCAAGAGGCATTTTGAAGGAATGTTAAGGCCATGTCCTTGGTAATTTATAAACACATAAAAAATGTATTATAATGCATTCATAAAGCATTATAAACACCCATCCATCCATCCATTTTCCAAACCGCTTATCCTACTGGGTCACGGGGGGGTCCGGACCCTATCCCGGAAGCAATGGGCACGAGGCAGGGAACAACCCAGGATGGGGGGCCAGCCCATCGCAGGGCACACTCACACACCATGCACTCACACATGCACACCTACGGGCAATTTAGCAACTCCAATTAGCCTCAGCATGTTTTTGGACTGTGGGGGGGAACCGGAGTACCCGGAGGAAACCCCACAACGACATGGGGAGAACATGCAAACTCCACATACATGTGACCCAGGTGGAGACTCGAATCCGGGTCCCAGAGGTGTGAGGCAACAATGCCGCCTCCATTATAAACACGTCTATAAATATTTATAAAAAGGCATAACACATTATAACCATATGAATTGAGCATTATGAATGCTTTATAATGCACTACAGATCCCTTTATAATGCAGTACAAAGCATACATAATGTTTATACCATTATAGTGCATTATAGAGGTCTCTGTAGTGCATTATAGATGTGAGTGTTATAAAGCGTTCGCAATGCATCATATGGGCATAATGTGTTATCCCTTTTTTATAAATATTCATAGCCCTGTTTACAACGGTTTATGAATGCATTGTTAGTTATGAATGTGCTTATATATTACTAAAGACGTGGCCTTAAGTAAAGTGTAACTTTGATGTCTTTTATGGTAATCGCAGTGAATATCAAGCAATTTTTATTAATGACAAAATATTTTGACTGCCCTACATGGCCAAGAACTTGACTCATTACCTGCTGTTTCATCCAGGGCTTGTCCCTGCCTCCTTCCAGGCCTCCCACAGCCCTAGTCAGATAAGTGGTCATGAAAGATGGACAGAACTCTGTATTCTACAGATGCACCACCTCTCAGATGCCACTACCTCAGCTGACCTTAGCCACCTGACACTGAAGGAAATGCGTGCTGTACCAAATAATGAGAAATGCGACTTTTCAAAGGCATCTCAGTGACCTCTATAGCTTCTCTCTGAAGTCTGTGGTGATATATAGCCCTTTCTTCCCCCTTCCCAACAGGCAAGAATAGCCCGGTGACATTTGAAACTAGCCACACTTGCGAAGTCTTTCAAGAGCGGAGCTCAAGATACAGCAGACGGACTCGGCCGGCTTTGTTCCTCAAGGCCCACAGCAAGTGAAGCTGTTACTCTGACTCCATGGTATTCACCGGCTGTTCTGAAGTTTCTGCAAGCTCCGCCCTTTAACGTTTCTGTCTGTAAGATGTATGACTGTCCGTGTCTCTCTATCGCATCTCGTTCTGCCGCTTTGCAGCCCTGGGGAACATGATTTATGGACAATCTCAGTCCGGGAGGCAGTAACGGCTTAAAAAAAACAAAAACAAAATTAGAGGGACCATTGAAAAAATATCCCTGTTTTTCATTCTTTATATGGACACGTAATATAGATCATATAATTTAATATAGAATGTCGAAAATACACCTTGTGATTCATGATTTAAAAAAATATTCAGTAAAAAAAATACCTGACTGTTGTCACACACGACGAATCTTTGTTTTTTTCTCCTTCATAACTTGATAATTATATCCTGCGTTAGCATAAGTGGCTGTAAAAAGTGCAGTGAATTCAGTTAATGCTGAAGCTGCATGCTTTTCCCCAGAAGGCCAGTTGATCAGCATGGTGTGATGTGCAGACCAGCTAACTGTTATCACGTGGCTGCGGGCAGTGGCGGCTTCCTGCGCGCAGCTGCTCACGGCGCCGTCAGAGTGGCCTGGCTTTCGGGCGTCTTATGTACCCCTGCCGTTTGTCAAGATGAGCAGAAGAGAGATTAGTTGATGTGAGACGTGTCCCTAAAAGCTCCCTAAATACAGCATCACAGTTGGAGGGCTTTCAGCAGATTTCAAGGGGGGTTTAAATGCGTTATTTTACTACCTGGCTATGTGCCTGGTAGGGGGCAAGCAAATTTTGAGGGGGGGGGGGGGGTGCAAATCCATAATTTTACTACTTGGCTACGTGCCTGTTTGGCAATAGGATTTGCGACTTGCGAGAGCTACCAGGCTGCTTATCATTTGCCCAGGGGGGTGTAGAACATCCCATTGTGCTGTTTCCCCCCCCCTCAACAATTCTGGCAATTAACAGGAAGAGAAACAGTAGCTCCACTCCAGGAGATCCTGTTCATTCTCCCAGTTCAGATGAGTGTGTGGCCTCCTGCAACTTCTCAGTACCATCGCCGCTGTGCCTCGCATCCTGTAATTTTAGGATGGAGGTCGAGCCCTCGTGTTCAGAGGGGCCTGTAGGTCGGTGCGGGGGCGGGGTTGGGGGGCAGATCGCAGTGAAAACGTTTCCTCTCGACCCAGTGAAAACCACTCCCTGCATCTGTGCCTGTGTTTCAAGGGTCTCTGCCGAATGTCAACGACAGGCTGGCCTCTGCCTACGGGCATGTTTGAGAGATATGAACAATTACGGGGGGAGGAGGGAACCCATCTGGGCTACTGATTAGCACTGCTGGCGTGATCCCCCCACCCTGAGCAAACAGCACAGTTTCTACCATGTTTTCTGTTAGCTTCAGATTTACCTCGCAGCATGTTTTGTCCCAAGCTGTAGCAAAAGCAATTAAAATAATGTTAATTATACTAAAATTAAGCATCTGAAATTTAAATAAAGTATGCCTAGGAGACATCCCACAGCAAGAGATTTCTGGGGATTCCTGAAAAAGAGTCTGAAACTCTTTATGCTTTAATATCTGCATGTATTTTGTTTGTAGATGAAGGTGGGTAACCTATGTTAGGTGGGGGGAGGGCGTGTCCATGACGTACTGTATACAACCTGGATGTCATTTCTCGTGGCGAATGTCCCACCACCGGTAGGAGTCTGACATTGATTCATCTTTGACTGTGGCGCGGACATTTAACAACCCACAGACACACGAACACCAGAGTATGTCTCCTCGAATATTTGCCCCATGTGCACCTGTAAATATAAATGATGAAAGGTACATCAGGATTAAGCAGTGACCGCCTAAAACTGATTAAGTGATCCAACAGCTGAACCCTACCTAGAAGGGAGCAGAGAAAAATCACCCATTCACATACAGCATCAGGCAAGAGGAGACTACAGAGTCCTCCTGAATCATTTGCACGTGTTCTTGTTTCCATACTGTTATAGTGTTTGCGGCCTAATGGTGCTTGTAGTGATTCTAGACTTTCCAATTCCGCACGGCGCACGAAGAATAACTAATAAACAACCCCTGGGTGCTCAGTTTGTTATCAGAAATGTGATACTATTTTTCACACTTTAAAGACGATTCACATGTTTAATCACTTTCTATATTTAAAAGGGTCACCACAGAGACTAAAGGCAAAGCATACTATGACATCACAGTAGTTTGCTACTGCATCTGTACTGATATCCTTATAATACAATGATCTTGACATTTCTTAGTTTAAAGCACTATGGCTCTGATTTAGTACTAGATTCCAGTACTAAATCCTGGCATTATTGACTAATATTTCACATTTTTAATTCCCATACAGCTGCCGATTCCCCCTGTGTCTTTGCGATGCCGAGGTCTGTTACCCATAATCCCCCGTTTTCCATTTTCATTAATTGAGCTGTCCAAACTGAGACACAGAACTCCAGGAAAAGGTCCTTGGCACATATGGTACACAGACGTATGTATGCAAGCAAAACTCTTTTAATTATGTCATTTTTACTTTCGAAAAGGAATAGGCAGTTTACGCTTCCTTCTGCCAGTATGTAGCAGACATATGGAAATACAGACAGACGTCCAAGCACAGACGCCAGCATTTTTCCACACAGTAAAAAGCAAACATGAAAAAAAGCATCCCCAGTCAATGCTGTGAGCTCTAAAAATAAACATCTTTGCCTCCATGCCACTCAAAGACTGCAAACATGCAGTGAATATCTCAAGGCCTATATGCACGGGGACACGGTCTCTACCGCAGCCGTGAATCACTCCGGCTTCCCAGGGCTGCCTTGGCAGCGATTTCCAGACAGCTGTCCTTTTAGACCGATGTCTCTCCGACCTCCTGGAATCATAATCACCTCCTGCGATCTTGGAAACAAGGACTTGGGGGAAAAAAATTATTGTTCCCGCGCACAGTGAGAAGTGGTGTCTCTCTCAAACGTAGAAACGAATGAAAAATACCATAGAATTTGGCAGCAAAAGAGCCCGGATCGGTGGGTGGATTGATGAAGGTATCGATATTTTAAAAGTTCAAATAAATTTATGTCAGGGTGGGAGTCAAACTGGTTAGCACTGCTGCCTCACACCCTGTGACCAGGGTTCGAGTCTCTGGCATGGCTCCATGTGTGTGGAGTTTGCATGTACTCATCATGTTGTCATAAGGTTTCCTCCCGATACTCCAGTTCCCCCACCCCCGGTCAAAAAACATGCTGAGGCTAAGTGGAGTTTCTAAATTGCCCATAGAGGTGAATGGTGTGAGTGTGAGTGTGCCCTGTGATGGGATGGTGCTCCACCTGGGATTGTTCCCTGCCTTGCACCTGTAGCCACTCAGATAGGCTCTGGACCCCTTACAATCCTGAATAGGACAAGCACTTAGAGAAGATGGATGGATGGACACATGCAGGAAAAATAATGCTTCCTGTCAAAGGCTGGTTTGTGAGAAAACAGTGACCATTAACAGAGGATGGAGCAGAGATGACACTGGTGTGAGTCCCAGCTGTGAGCTATAAGCTCATGTTGGCTGTATAGAACAGCAAATCAGCATCACAGGCAGAATAGCAATGATATTTAGAATTAGGTTATTGATTAGCCATGTAAGCTCTCACTTGCAAGGAATTTCAAAAGGCTTTATGGTTCCAGTGTCTTTTGACAACCAGGGTACAAATAGGGGAATAATGCTCAAATTCAGCCACATTAGCATTCAATAAAATTCAAAAACATTAACATTATTCAGTCGGAGGACCTGCATCTTGCAGAAACAGCTTACATTTCTGCAGTGTCCTGTATCATCTAAACTAGTGCTTCCCTCCCCCTGGGAGGGAGTAAAAATGTAGACTGTCTGGCAGGGCACTAGGAAGGAGAAAAAATGTAGACTGTGTGGCAGGGCACTGGGAAGGAGTAAAAATGTGGACTGTCTGGCAGGGAACTGGGAAGGAGCAGAAATGTGGGCTGTCTGGCAGGGAACTGGGAAGGAGTAAAAATGTGGGCTGTCTGGCAGGGAACTGGGAAGGAGCAGAAATGTGGGCTGTCTGGCAGGGCACTAGGAAGGAGTAAAAATGTGGGCTGTCTGGCAGGGAGCTGGGAGGGAGCAAAAATGTGGGCTGTCTGGCAGGGAGCTGGGAAGGAGCAGAAATGTGGGCTGTCTGGCAGGGAACTGGGAAGGAGCAAAAATGTGGGCTGTCTGGCAGGGAACTGGGAAGGAGCAGAAATGTGGGCTGTCTGGCAGGGAACTGGGAAGGAGCAAAAATGTGGGCTGTCTGGCAGGGAACTGGGAAGGAGCAGAAATGTGGGCTGTCTGGCAGGGAACTGGGAAAGAGCAGAAATGTGGGCTGTCTGGCAGGGAACTGGGAAGGAGCAAAAATGTGGGCTGTCTGGCAGGGAACTGGGAAGGAGCAGAAATGTGGGCTGTCTGGCAGGGCACTAGGAAGGAGTAAAAATGTGGGCTGTCTGGCAGGGAGCTGGGAGGGAGCAAAATGTGGGCTGTCTGGCAGGGAACTGGGAAAGAGCAGAAATGTGGGCTGTCTGGCAGGGAACTGGGAAGGAGCAGAAATGTGGGCTGTCTGGCAGGGAACTGGGAAGGAGCAAAAATGTAGGCTGTCCTGGGGGTCCCTGAGGACTGGGTTGGGAAACACTGATCTAAGCTTTTCCTACATGTGGAGCTGAACTGAAGTTACACACAGAGTATAAGGTCCACATGCCTGATATGCATTTCCTTTGTTATACCTTGTATTTTTTTCTCATAAAGGCTTTACCATATATACCAATATAATGACTAATATAGACAATTGTGGTATATAATGAAATAATGACCATTATAGTCAATGGTTTACCATATTTACCAATATAATTATGGACAATGATTTTGCATCTGCTCTTACTTAGGTATTGTCTTCAGTTTAACTGTCTCTATTATTTCTGCCCTTTAAAAACATTATATAGTATTTGTAGAAAAATATATATAACAAGAATGTGCATAATAGATATTGAAATATTTATGACAAAGTCCATCAATTCAAGGTGCAGTTCATAAGTACTGCATGCTACATTTCAATAGTTAGCTGGTTTTAAATCTGGCAAATACCCAAGTGGCTTCAAGAAATCAATTCGGAACAAGTAGCAAAAAGTGAATGAACTCCTGTCGAGTACAGAAGGACGGTGGGGGAAAAGCAGAGCTGCATTCTGCAGTATATACCAGCTAATCCAACCAAGTGAGGCTGACAGACGCCCTTGGAGCAAAGCCTGGTCACTCTATGCAGGGCCGCACTGCCGTCTTCGCGCTCCTCCCTGAAACACAGGGCGTCTGACACCGTTCAGACAAGAGTAACCCAAGACCCTAATTATAATGCCTATTGCCATTTAGCTGTAATTGTACTGCTGCTCACAGAATGCAATAGTCTAGGAACATGCTCTTAAAATTGCCAGCTCAAGCCCTGGGGGCAGTGCTTTTGTACCATCGGACAAGGTTCTTAACCTGATTCACCTAGTAAATAAGTGGCTATAAATGGCAACTGGACTCTGGAGAAAGTGCAAACTTATATGCATAATGTAATGTATAATGTTCTTATAATAAATCCAGAATAAGCAGCTCTTGACTTGTGTAAAAACAGCTTAAGGAAACCCAGACTTGGGCAGCATGGTGGTGCAGTGGTTAGTGCTGCTGCTGCACAGCAAGAAGGTCCTGGGTTTGGTTCCAGGTCATTTCTGTGTGGAGATTACATGCTTTCCATATGTTTATGTAGGTTTCTGTGGGGGGTTCTGGTGTCCTCCTAGTGTGCAGGGCTGGTTGATTGGTTGCTCTGAATTGGCCTTGTGGTGTCTTGGTTCCTGCCCAGGGTTGGTTCCTGCCCAGGGTTGGTTCCTGCTGTGGCCCTTGTTCCTGGCATAGGCTCCTGTGACCCTACGTGGGATTAAGCAGCTATGGTGATGGATGGAAATCCAGACTTACACAAAACATATTGTACAATACAGTTTATCTTTTCATTTATTAAAAATGTGTTCTTTGATAGATATTACTGAATTGTTGTTCGTTATTTTTATCTTTTTATTATTTCATAATGTTTTGTAGACTTGGACTATTGCAGTACTGTATTGCGCTATTTTGTCTCTGCTGAATGGACCTTTGTACACTTGCCAGGTGTCATGTGTACTCTACCCAGTGTCAAATGCTGTGACAAATAAAGTAATTTGATTAGTATATTTTAGCATGTATGTTTTTGCTATAAGGTGAATGGTATGGGAAGATAAATCCAATTTAGGCAAAGGTTTGCTTAGATAAGGGTTTATAGAATGGCTGTCATCAGTAGAGAACTGCCTGCAGTGTGTTTGCTAAGAATAATGCAGCTTTCTTTCTTTTTGCAGATATGCATGTAACTGCAAAGTGGAGTTGTTATGGTTTTTGATCGAGCTCTGGGTGGGTAAGTCAGGATGTTCTCCTCAGTGTTTCCACCAGGGCCCTGGGCTTCCTCAAACATGACGCCCATGCAGTTTGCACCTGCCGCTGCCTCGGAAATGTTTGGCTGTGCGTGTTTAAGTTACTGCTGATGCACGAGCGTCCACACAGCACACTGCCTCCCACTCTAGGCTACGTCTGGGAGAAGCACCAGATCATCGTGACCTGGACTGTATGAAAAAAATGCCCACCCCACCCAAAAAAAAAATCAAATATGGATGGATGGAAAAGCTAATATTCATATGATTAATGTAATATGGATGATGGAAAAGAAGCAAAAAATACACCATTTTTGTATTTCACAATAAAAAAGTCAACGCATAATTTTGCTGAGAAAAGAATTTCCTACAAAGATACGCTGGAATTCCAGTAAAGATTTCCAACAAAAGAATATCTACTTGGTGTTTACTTAAGGATTTTAAGCTGCCTTTGCTCAAGTTATAAGGAAGGGATTAATGGTGAGGATTAATGGCTGCATGTCTAGGAGAAATCTAGAAGTAAACAATCTGCAGAATGCTGGTGTCTCAGCAGGCTAGTGCAGTGAGGTGAGACGGCAAGACGCTGAACACGTCATTTCTCGCCGACGGTGACCTGCAACAGAAAGTTTGTCCCTAAGGGAAAAACGAAGGATGTTTTAGTCTATTTTTTGAGGAGCAACATTAAACAACACATCTGTATTTGGGTGTTTACAAATGACTATCCATTTGCCTATCTTCCATATCTGTGTGTCACAGGACGTCTGGACTCAGGACAGGAAAAATCCCAGATGGATTGTTGGATTCAAATTCCTATTTTTGGGGATGATTAAAAAAATGACTTTCGTTACAGGCGAAATTGTCTTAAACACTTCGGACCTTACATTTCAATAAAAAAAAACTAACTGTAGTTTCTCAGGATCTTATCAGACGAGCTAATTCATGGCGAGAAGAGCAGCCTGCAGACCGAGCTGATGCTTCACACTCTGCAGTCTGGCTAAGACACCAAGAACGGTGCAAAAATGGAAACGCAGAAAGTCTCACGTGGGTTAGTGCCGTGTTGGGCATGGAGTGTCAGAACACGGGCATTTCATTCTGTTGTGGATGCTCTTCTTCCATGGCTATTTGTTTTTTCCTTTTTTATTAGAATTACCATGTGGCAAACCTGTCGAACTGGGATCTGCCGCTTTATATGGCCTTTGCTGTATATATATATATATTTTTTTTTTTTAAGTATTTAGCCCAAAAGTTTGTGTTTTAGTCCTCTAAAAATATTTTTGATTTGCCATTTATGAAAATAATGCTGTTTCATGGATTGAAAAGGCGACTCGGATGGATCGCAGCACGAAACAGCGTCTGTGACAAGCTGCTGAAAATATAAATGAAAATGTCCCCCATTTTTGCAGGATAATCATTTTTTGACATTTTCCTGAATTAAGTTTCAATAATTCATCTGTCACTACCATATATCAAGGCTTTGCTGAAAAAAAAAACTTCCTGAAAGGAAAAAAAAATAACAGAGCACTGGTCTACACCGAGAGCTCAAATGGCCTTTTAGCAAAAACCCTGAATTAAACATGTTTTGTTCCTAGCTTCTACTTTATATAGTGCTAATAACTTGTTATAGGAGAAATTCACAAGCTGTCAATCACTGCCTGATTTACCCCAGTGGAAACCAACAGTAATTAAGAGAAATCAGGCCAGTCAGTGATTGGTTGAGTCCCTGAACTCCACCCACCAAAGATTTCAAAGAAAGTTATTGGTCTTTAGTTGAGGGCAATAAAGAATTTTAAGATCAAAGAAACTTAAGCGCAAAAAAATACCAGCAAAGAATGATGTCATGACCCATCAACTGGTTAGTCTTAAACGTTAACAAATGATGCTTGAGGAAGAAAACTTCTTTATGGGCATGTTTGAGACTAATATTTTAACGTAATATTTTATACAGAATGATAAATAAATAATGGATGTAGAGAAAGGTGTACATGCAAGGTTACAAACTTGAGTTCTTTATCACTGAACAACATGTTTTTCAGCCTAATCCTCTGAGTCTAACCCAACGGTTTTGATCGAAAAATAAAGAGTAAGAGATGAATGAAGGCATCACTTCATGCTGTGATGAAGGGCAGGACCCGAAAATATACATCAGCCACAGTCTGCATATCTTCATCTGGCTTCTGCTTCCTGTCTTTATTGCCCACGGCGCTTTTATTAAATCTCCATGCATTTGAATCGTAAAATGCCGAGGCACACCATCATAAAGCAATCAATACTATCAGCATGATATGGAATGGGAATCTTGTGCTGCATCTAGACGTGCTCCTCTTCCCAAAGTGTCAGTGTGCTTCTGAGCCACCTAATTACCACAGGGAATGGAATTTGTGCGTCTGAGAACTCGAGGGATGCAGTTATGAAGTTTTCCGTTCTTCGTATATTTAGCATGAACGATCTGTCCTATTGAACAGATTCTATTGAAATTTGACAGCTGGGTTGGTGTAGCCTAAATCAGGTCAATTTCTCAGCATTCTGTCAGGCCCCTGAATCTCTGCTATACCAACACAGAGTGAAACTGCTACACAATCACAGAGTGAAACTGCTACACCAACACAGAGTGAAACTGCTACACTATCACAGAGTGAAACTGCTACACTATCAGAGAGTGAAACTGCTACACTAACACAGAGTGAAACTGCTACACTATGTGCAGGGGATGCAAACTGATTAACGTTCATCCATCTTAAAATTGTTATTAATCTTCTTTAAAGTCAGATTGAACGTTTACCTTTTTAACGCCTTTATGCCCTTCAGTGTACACAGTTTGGTAATGACTAGATTGATTAAGAGGTTATTCATTGCGTGAAGTTAAATTCATGCCCCATATTGTAGGTCATTTTCCTCCTCACCCTCGCAGTTTTGGGATTGCAGATTCCGAGTTAATGATGCACTGTGCATTGCAGTGATGGGGCCAGGAGCTGCATATGTAAGAGAACTGGAGACTGCATTCTGGGAAATGTGATCATTCTGATGTTTTACGCTTAGAACTGTTGGGGTAAAAAATACGAGGCGTAGCCTAGGGCATTAAACATAAAACCTTATTAAGCAATGTGACCATGCTCTGAGCTGGAAGTTGGGCTTCATCATCTTGGTTAACCGAGGTCATGCATCTTGTTTCATGGTTTTGGTTAACCGGCGTCTAATGTTGCGCTGTATATAGCACTCTTATATAAAACTGCTATCCATCCTATTGAACAGCAAATAACAATACTCACTTCATCATCATTCAACTACATAGAACAATAGTAAGAGGTAATTATGAAAATGAGCCAACACACAACTGGTCTGGCTCAGTATTGCTCTTCCCGCTCGTTATACTGACTCGTGAACTGACTCAGTCACAGACTCACCAAAACCCACCTAGTCAACCCTGGCAGGCGTCTGTCACCCCCCCCCCCCCACCCCCCCTCCAGGTCATCCAGATGCCAGACAGCACGAATTGTATCCAAAGTTCTTGTACCAGCTCATGTTTCTTAGCCTCTTCACACTGCTGGTAGTTTTACAGCAGTGTACCTTTAGTCGGCTGTAACACGTCCGATATGTTGAAAGGGCTTGAAGCTCCAGGTGGAAAATCCACCACTGCAGTCAGAGGGCTTCCGTCATATTCAGTCATTCTGTAGCAGTCTGATTTACGAACGCAATAAATAACAATAAATGGTTTTCTTTTAGTGCTTGGGTTATTTTTTTTCAGCCAGAACTTGAATTTCATTCATGGTTTGATCTATTTTATTTATGTCATATCTGACATTTCAGAAGCGCAAAAAGTGTCAGAGTGAGGCGTTTGTGATTCTTTACAAGAGCATTTATACAAAGGAAGCACTTCAAGCTACATGATGCTTCAAGGCTCTGAATGGTGACGTTCAGAGCATAGATTTCTCTAGTTTGGAAGGAGAAAAATCCTGGCCTGATTTGGGATTTGGGAAAAAACAAAATTCAAAAAAATAAAATTCGAGCACATCTGACGCTACAGGTGTTGAATAAACACATAACAGACAGTGACAAAAACAAGAT
Source organism: Brienomyrus brachyistius (assembly GCF_023856365.1). NCBI lineage: Eukaryota > Metazoa > Chordata > Actinopteri > Osteoglossiformes > Mormyridae > Brienomyrus > Brienomyrus brachyistius. Next base: position 20,105,140 of record NC_064550.1, on the reverse strand, counting down.
AATGAAAGCATCATGGGAATTTCAAAACATCCTTTGTATCCATTAGTAACATTATGCACAACAGCTTCCCCACATAGACATTTGCATTTTATCGTCTAGGAGTTATTTGTTTACACCAGTAATAACGCTAAATGTGTTGAACAACTGTTCACATTTCCTCCTGCTGACATCGGAATTTCTACTCTACTCAGGCCTGATGGCCGGGCAGAACATCACCAAACAGTGACTCAGAAGGGACCTGGAGAACAGAAGGAGGAAGAAGGAGTGGAAAGGCCGACTAGGAAAGCTAAATGTGTAGTTACCGTTACGTAAGCAAGTAAATGCTCTCCAAGCCATGCAGTGTGTGTGTGTGTGTGTGTGTGTGTGTGTGTGTGTGTATATATAGAGAGAAACTGGGGTGACTGTTTACCATAACACAATACGACGTACACTGCAGAGGAATGGCATGCATGGGTGTCGTCCACGAAAGAAGCTTCTCCTAAAGCCCGACTATTTGCCAGGGCCCATGCTGAAAAAGATAAAGACTACTGGGACTCTATACTCTCTATACTCTGGAGTGACGAGACCAAGAGAAATGTTTTTGGAAGTGAGGGCTTCAAAACTGTATGGCGTTGCAAAGGTGAGCAGTACGAGGAAGACTGTATGTCGCCTACAGTGAAACATGGCGGCAGCCCAGGTCCTTATGCGGGGCTGCAGGAGTGCTGCTAGCGTCAGGGAGCTGCATCTCATTGACGGTATCGTGAATTCACAGATGTACTGCTCCACATTGAAAGAGAAGATGCTACTATCACTCTGTGCCCTTGGTCACCGTGCAATTTTCCAACATGACAATGATCCAAAACACACATCTAAGGTCACTTCTGAAGAAGAACAGGGTGAGAGTGATTCAGTGGCCAAGCATGTCTCCTGATCTGAACCCAATTGGACACCTATGGGGAATTCTGAAGCGACAAGTTGAGCATCGCTCTCCATCCAGCATCCAGGCTCTAAAAGAGGTTATTCTTGAAGACAGGAAAAATATAGATGTTGCAATATGTCTCCTACTTGTTCACTCCATGCCTAAAAGACTTGGTGCTGTCCTTAAAAATAATGGAGGTCAAATAAAATACTAGATGCAGTCGTTTTTGTTGTAGGTTTCGCTGAGATATTTATTAAAATCTTACTTTTCTAAGGGGGTGTGCTCATTTATGCTGAACACTGTACATACTAATGGAGATTGCAATTATTTTTCTGCTGTCCTGGTCCGCTGCCTAAAGTACCGTTGTTGTCTAAGTGATCTATACCAATTCCTTTGCTTTTGAACTTTCTGTTAAGTGGCGTTATTTAGAATTAAAGATTGTAATCATGCAACGATTTACTCCTGTAATTCACCTCGCTGGTACCCTTTATGTGGTTATGGAAAATTCAGATTTGAGGATTCGACAGTCCCATGGTATAAAATCAAATAATATATAAATGTCAATGCTAGTTAATATTTGACAGTGTATGTATATATTATATCTTTAATATAAAAAGTTATTTTTGGCAACAAAAAAAAAGGATGTGGAATTTATGGATCTTGGCTTGGGTACGCCAGGCATCTCTGTCTTGGGAACTAGCTTCACCCTTGTCTTAGCTGTCCCTGTGACCATGGAATCAATAACTTTTAAACTCGTCAGTGCCATTAATTTAGAATTTTTAATTATGGGTCCAAGTATTATTTGCAAATCTTCACATTCGCTAGAATCTTCTGCCCCTAACTATCAAAAATGTGAACTGACCATACTAGTAGTACTAAGTAGTATTATTGCCAAAAGCTTTGCTTTTACAGCTTTATTATTAGACTATTTGTTAGAGGGTATAGGGACTGAAGAGAGTTCTATAGGGTAAACAACATTTTAAATTTAGAGACTGAGAAGCTTTCCACGCAGTTTGGTGGGATGGTCTTTGTACTTCTAAAGCCAAGTACTGTACTGTAGGAGACGGGAAGCAGATGGTGCATGCTGGGAATGAAAGCCAGGCTACCAGAGCCTGTCTCCTAAAAGCTTTAACACTTTTGTCCCACTGTGCTTCCCGTAGCTCTCGGCGTGATTATTTTGTGTCACACGAGGACTATCAAAGCCCAAATGTGATTTCATAGCTAATGAAAATGTTTTATCTTCTGCAACTGGGCATGTCTCCAATGTCTATAGCTTCTTTGTTTGCAGTTACATTTAAACACAACAGAATTCTACAGCTCATATCACACTGAATGGTGGACTTTTGTGCTTTAGAATCTGTAACTCATTTCTAACCCTTCAGGCAAGCAGTGATGATGACGCCGCTTACTGGGCTGTCTGATAAACACTTAGCAGCAATACGGGACCCTAGAGAATGTTGGCAAAGTTCTCTTTCTGAAATTTATCATTCTTTTTTGAGCCCTAAACATAATATCTCTTGCGTTGTCATTTGTAGCTTTACCTACCACCAAAAGTCATTAAATCTCAGCAGGCTCGCGTTCCCATCCACAGATACCATAAAAATTAATTACAGTACGCGCGTTTTAAAACATCAAAGAACTCATGCATCTATGTGGAAGGTTTGAGAAACATGACATGACATTGTTAATTCATGTCGTCAATACGGTTTACTTGAAAGGAATTAATCACGAGAAAGTATCTGCAATTTTGGATGAATGAATGCTGATTGATGTTCGCAGCTTGCTTGCTTGAGTTGAAGTAGTAGGTGATCTGTGTTCCTGGACAGGGTCTGCTGTGATAATGAGAGATATGCTTGGAGATCAATGTAAAAAAGAATGACATCAACCCTGTTTGAACTGTGCTGCCTTTTCTGTGGGTCACTGGATAGGCCTCTGCTCTGTGTACGTTCATGATAGACATCATGCCTCTGCTCTGTGCACGTTCTTCCCATTTTGTTTTGGTTTCTGATCCTGGTGCCCCAGTATCCAGCAGGATTTCTATCCTGTAACCAATCAGATTGTACAGGAGGTGGGTCCAAGCCACTAGAGGAGGTGGGACCATCCAATCAGATGTCTTGATTCCGCCTCCTGTAGTTGCTTAGCGCCATCTCCTCTGCAATCTGATTGGTCATCTCTCTGATCCAATGATTTTTCGTTTTGCCTTCAGATCATTTTTGTGTAAGTAAAACTTCCACAAGCTAAACGGTGTCTCTGAATTCTCTGAGTACTCTGAGTACTATCGTGTCTGAATGTTTCATGTAGGGGATTGGCATTCAAACCAGAATGTAGCCCAAACTTGTACACTGTGCTATCCGGGATAGGATCTTGCCCTTCCCTCCATGTGGCCCTGACCCGGATCAGCAGGTTGTTACAGTATAAGTGGATGGATGTTTCTTTGTTTTGGGCCATCTGAATGTGTAGAAACACACATGGCATTGAATGCACTACCTGAGTTTGGAAACATGGCAAAAGAGCAATTCACTAATACAAAATTTTAGACTTATGTGTATTTTGGAGAAACTCCTATATCCATCTGTAGTCAACTGTGATAGAAATGATGAGAAAAACATTCTTGCTTGCGAGTTAAACTTGAGGTTTTGCTTGTTTTTGTTTTGTGAGAAACATGTCTACCAATTTATGTCCAGAGGGTGCCAAGAAAAGTCCCTCCACTTTTTGGGGCTGGTGAGCAGAAGCGTTTCGGATATGAGCGCACAATGCCTACCCATGGCGACTCATTAGCTTCCGGCCTGAGAGGATGGGCACTTTTACAGCCTACAGTATAGATTCTTGCACCTGAGTCTAGTTAGAGCAAATCCATATCCAGGTGTGTCACCCGGGGACACGGCCCGGCCGGCCGTCCATTGGCCATTGGTCGAGGATCGAGGTAGCATTTCAGATGGGAGCTGCATACTGCCAACACGTCGTCAGTGACTCTCCGAGGAATATCACTCGGGGGGGGGGGGGGGTTTATTTTCCAGGACGGAAGAAGAGATTCACTTTAGGAGACTGGACTGCATAACAGAATACACACGTGGTATGGAGCACCAGTCGGTCTTGGCGTTTACATATCTTTGTGGTGGGTGAGTTAGGTGTCTGTACAGGTTTGTTTTGCTTTCCTTCTACCGGATGACTTTTTACTTTGGTTATTCATATAGAAGTGTGCCCCCCTGCCCAAAGCCAGACCCCGACGTTGGATCCTGACACTCGCAACCATGAATGGGAAGTTTTGTTTAGTTTTCCCTTGTGACAATTGTTTGATGTCCCCTCTTTTGTGTTGGCTGGGATAGACTTCAGATAGAAGATTGGGTGATTATTTTTTTTATATATCCTGTGTCCTTTTTTTTCATAGTTTGCCTGAGACAGGGAAGCATCAGTAACGACATATAATCTTTTCACAAAACTCATATGCTCTTTGTAAAGTTTCCAGTTTTTAAAGCCTCAAAAATGCATCTTAGACCAAATTGATTTCACCGGGGTTTTCTTTTCCTGTGTTCAACATACCTTAGTCCAGATCGGTGACTGTTTACATGTCAGGGTCGGTGCTTCTCCATCCCTGCTTCCCCTCTCTGTCCTGTAGCTCTAGCCAGCCTCACCTGTTTTGCTTTGTTTTTCGGTTCTCTGTGTTCCCCAGTGTTACCATTGCTTCCCTGTTTTGATTTGCCCTGCTTTTGTACTGTATAATTTGGGTTTTGCTTCTTTCTGTTCTTAGTCTTTCAGCCCTCCTAGTTTATTGTGCTGTGTGGATCATCTTTCCTAGTTTTGATGTTTGTTAGATTTCCCTAGATCTGTGCTTGTTTATTGTAGTTTATACCACTTGTTGCCCGTTGTCCTGCTCCTTTGTTGATTGGCTGATGTTGCGATGCTCCTCTTTGTGCTCCTTGCTGTGTCTTTGCGTTTGTCTGGTGTGTAGATGTTTGAGGTCCTTTCATGTTGCCGCATCTTTGCTGCTTTGCTTGTTTCCAAGGCCTGCATGTCTTCCCCTGTTTATTTACTTTGCGGTTTCTTTAGTTAGGTTGTTATTTCTCCTGTTTTGTTTCTACCCCTCATGGTCCCTGAATTTCTGCTTTTCCCCAGTGTGTTCAGGTTTCTTAATAAACCCCATTTCGTACTGGAGCTAGACTGTCGACCGTCGCCTTTTCTCCACCTACACCATGGCCCCGCCATAGCACTCCTGGGGAGACCATAGTGCCGGGGGAAATAATTTAGAAATTGGTATTAGTAATTTGGGACAGAATTGAGGAGGAATGTCAGGCTTGAAGGCTCAGCATTGTTGTCTGTACGCAGCTTCATAGAGGTATGAACCTCATTCCACAGAACAGCTTCTCCTTTGCAGAAGACCTTGGAGGGGATGGGGGGGTGTGCGGAGTAGAGGCCCAGCGGCTGCGTCTGGAGGCTTCTGCCTTGTTGCCCCACGTCAGAAAGATGATACGTCTGTTCACAAGCTATATGGTGTCTTTTTTCAGCCTGTTGCTAAGGAAGAAACTCGGGCAGCTCGGTTTCCACAGACGGCAGCTTTAGAGTATCCATCTACTGGTACGGAAAAGTAAAGGGGAAGGAGATGTTTCGAAATGTCCCTTCTGTCATTAACTCTGGCGTGTCAAACTGTCTACATCAGAACAAATTAAAGAGATCAAGCCCCTTTGCTCCAGAGGGTAATTTTTTCCCCTTTTCCATTTGACTTTTGATAAAGATAATTCAGTTGACTTTGTCCTTTCTGGAGGGGACTGACAGACAAGACTGGATATTGTGTTCTGATCTACAATAAGTACATTTTTGACTTTGAAGTGTCTGACACACATGCACAGTATTTGCATGCAAAAGCACAGGATTAACATAAGAATAAACAGAGTTTATTTCCATACTATATCAACCCCTATACTACATTTCAATGAGGGCTCATTCATTTAGTTTAGTTGAATGTGAAATATTTATGCCAATCTGCAGACAACAGCTACAAACAGTCATCTGAGCAAATATGGCTTGCAGTACAAATGGATGTTTGGTAAATAATTGAAAGATTTAGTGTGAGAGAGTGTCAATAATCTTTGCATTAAACTTATATAGTTCATGCTGTGAATTTAATCCACAGTGGCTTGTTGTTGTTGAAGTAAGAATCCATTTTATGCAACAGAAAAAGTTACTTAAATGGAATTCATATGATTACAGTTCAAAAATGAACTGATTCATGTACTGATTCATGGGTGGGAGGGGGTGTTAATTCAAGGCATTTGTTCAAGAGCTTCCACCAAGGGGAGCCAATTCAAGGCTTCACAGCTGAGAGTTTGATTTCATTGGCTTTCCAGAACTGACACCAAGTGATTCCAATGTCCACACCTCACAGGCTGGTCCTCGAGGTGACATCATCTCCTCACTGAGACCCAGGGGTTTTACAGGCGCTAACCAAAGCTGTTGTGTACGCTTGTGTGTCAAATAGCAGCCTGAAACCATTACTATCATTGTATTCTGGGTGACAGTAGCATTGTAATACTCACAAAGAAGTAGCACCTCCTTTCATCATGCTGACATCACATAGCCAAAGAAATATGGTTTAATAATAAAGCTTCCAGGCAGCTTATAATGGTTTTGAAGCCGTTGTAGGTGCATCTGCCCAGAACTACCCTCCTCCAGTTAACCTTATGCCTCGTGTAGCACATAAGAGCTCCTTACGGCCGTACGAGTACATGTGGGACAGTTCTTAGCCGTCAGCGCAATTAACGCTTAATTAAAAACCCAGCATCTTTGGGCAGCGAATATGCTGAACATCAGCTGGGAGAGTCACCTGAGAAATGAGAGAGAGAGAGAGAGAGAGAGAGAGAGAGAGAGATGCCCTGCGGACGAGTGGAAGGCAGAGCATTTTTTAAAGTAGGTTGAGGGACTGCTGATGGCCAGGAGCCAATTAAGTGCAGAGCAGAGAACATCTTAAGAGCACAAAGCTCTACTCTGTGCTTTCCAGCAACTGCATCCTAGCAGAGTGTATGTGATGTTTTTATATGTGACGTTTTTCCAAGTCACATGACAAGTAAATCAACGACTGCAAATGTAACCGGAATGAGCGTTCTGAGCTGACACCTTTTGACGCATGTTCAGTTCTCTCCATTCATGCAATATTCCTACACGGAGAGTAATGCAGAGTAATGAACTAACAGATAAATAAAGCAACCAGCTGTGGTTAAATTCATTTTCAGATGTTCCCATGTGGCCATTGTGAGTCTTGCACATTTTCCGGTTCACGTTCATGCCCTGAACATTTTATTCCGCTGCATTTTCCATCTCCAGTGGCTACAGGTGGTGCATTTAGCTTCTGCAGCTCAGGAAATGTTATCATGTGATCTCAAGCAAACGCCCATGAAAGGGCACGGCACTGTCTCTGCACACCTCCCGCAGCCGCCTCTCCCCACGTCTCTTAGCAACTGGAGTTGCAGCTGCAAAAAAAAAGAAGGCGGTTTTAATTGGTCACATGTTCCATCCACTCTGCAATTGATTGGAGGACACGGGTCAAAGTGGCGGTTTCGTTATATTTTCTTCCCAGTCCAATCGATTTTACCTCTCACAGCTGACCCGAAGTAACACTTGCAAAGGTGGTAAAACCTTTAATATATCCAAAGTGGGGGGTCACGCTTGTGTTCTGACACCAGACACATTTAGTGCCGGATTCATGATTTGCAATTTTAAAGCCATTATCCTCATTCGTTAGTGAATCATTTTCTAGACAGATTAATTTCCCCATCACTGAAACCTGGATTTCCAAACATGCTTCTCGTCAGACTTTCAGAAAGCCTGAGATGCCTCATTTAACAAAAACATTCATGATCATGGATCAGCCATCCATGTATTCACCCATTCACCTGGTCAGGATCATGGAGAGCTTGAGAGCCTCAATAAAGGATCGTGTTACATGGGCATTGGGTCCAGACTCAAAGACGTCAGAATGATGGGTAAGAGATACCTCTCACGCCTACCTTGTGGCCAAATTGACCCCAATGGGCCATGTCAGAATTTCTCATAGTATCATAATTATTGTTGGAGCATGTAAGAGTTAAGGGTGTGCTCTGTATGAAGCAAAATAAAAGCTATAGGGTTTCAAACAGATGGTCTGGTAAATACTTCTATCAGTAAGGATCACTGAACCATGAATGGCTTCTTCTTGGCCTAGATGTCTTCAAGTTTCCACAGTTAGGGAATGCAGGCCCCTGTCTTAAATAGAACACCCCCACCCTGGGGGTGGGCATCCCATAGTAGGATATTGGTTCCACTCCCACTTCACAGTCATGAGAATCCCTGAAAGCACAGGACATGAGGCAGGACATACTGGTGATGTGATCGTAAGGGCATATTTTGAGAAGATGCAGTTCAGTGGAGAAGCCCGTCATGCCTGAATATCCAAGAGGCAGAGGATGACTGACAAAAAGTTGGATGGAGTCAGTCATCATAACAACAGACACGATATTGGGAAGCTTGTAGGGCCCAAAACCAAACCAAACTCTACACTGAGCATTTCTAAGCAAATTGCTCTCGTTCTTCCCTTGGCTTCTGCAAGCGAATTCTATTTGTTTCATCTTCATGTTTCTCCTTTAGGGTGAATGTTCTGTAAGTAGCCATCTTGTTCTGTTAAGTTGTCTGGTTTCCAATTTGTATTGCTGTCAGATCTGCTGTTTCCTGGGCACTTTCTAAGGTTTTGTAATTGGAAGTGGTTGTTACTGAAATGAAACGTCATATTTATTTGTTTTCGCTTTTCCCATTTACCATCTGGAATGGATTTCTTAATCCTAACCCCTATATTAAACAGCAAATATTAAGTAACATGTCGTCTCAGTGGAGTCAACGCTGCCAAAAAGAGCTAATTAATAAGCTCTTATAGAACTAGTCTTCAGAACTTCTTATAGTCTTTGGAAAGAAGAAATCAAACATTAATTATTTTTTAGTTTATTTTCAATAATAAATAAAAAGAGATGCATTAATAAAATATGCAAAAATAACATAGAACACAAGAATGTGGGACCGAGGTCTGTGTTGATTGTACACGATGAATCAGATTTCATACAACATCTGCAAATCAAAAAATTAAATACTGAATGTGGATTCTCTAAGGATGGCTTTCATTACCAGAATCCAGCCTTAGCTGTACAAATTAGCATTTATGTCCTTTGTGATAATGCTGTAATTTGTGTTCAGTTGATTACCATACTGTATAGCATTTGGTTTAATTACGCATTAATTTTGCATAAATAAATAAATAACAATATGCAAACAGGGTCCGATTCGAGCCATTCACCGTGCACAAAGAGCTCGCATATCTGGAACGCTTAATGAACCCGTTTACTTTAGTGTGCATTCATGTGAAGCATTTTTGCCCATCTAATTAGACGATTTCGATACGGTCCTTAAGGAAGACGCAAAGTCGAACCTTTTTCATTGTAGCTGCCTTGCGTGGGAAGAGGCTTTAGGACACTTCGCCACCTTCTCCTCGCATTCTGTACTCCAGGACTTCAGCAGGAAACAAGCAGGCAACTGGGACCAACAGCCCATAGGTTCTGTGATGTGGTGAGCTGGGTCTCATCCCACCTGCATCTCTGCACAAAACCATCTGATGAATATTAAGCACGTCCTCACCTCTAATCTCTCACTCTAAGGACGCTAAGAAGCAGAGAGTCGGGCCGGTAAGGCTCCACTGCAACCTGGATTTCCGCATTTTCTGTGCTCTGCCGCTGTTGCTACACTTTGCTCGCAGATGGATCTGTGCAGCACCTTGGTGCGAAAGGCCTTGACGATTTTATTCTACTCATATAGTTAAATGAATCGAGTCAAACAAAGCGAACTGGGTTGAATGGGAAGGCCGCGGGAGACGTTTGTGTGTTTGTCATCTCCGGGAGGTACTTCCCCGCTGAGCTGGTGGCAAAGCCAGGCAGGGGCCCCATTGACGGCTCACTTTGCCTCAGGCTGGAGCGGGATGACAGGAATGCTAGTAATTCCGTGCGAGGACTCGCATCCACCGGCAGCAGCCAGGACACACAGCCCCCTCATACCACCTGACGCACAATCCAATCATTCAGCGCCTATTTGTCACACCGCTAGATGCTGTGCTGCATCTGAAGGCTAGCACCTCCGGAGATGTCAGAGGCGCCCAGCGAGTTTACGGGAGGGTGGGGGATGGATGGCCAAAGGCTACCGAGATACAGAGACTAATACATAGCTAATACATAGCCCACGAATGTGACTCGTGGAAATATTCACCACAAAAGCTAAGACTGAAACTTCCTTGTACATTTATGTTTTCATGATTTTTTATGATGTTGTTATTGCGGCATTAAATTTAAACTTTTATCCATAACCAAGAACTGTATGAAGGGAGTCCTGGCTCTTAGGATGCCTTTGTGTGGTAACAACAGAGCTAATATCTTCTTACCCATTCATCAGACTGTGATGTGTTGAGAAACTATCTGGAAACAGCCGGGGGAGGGGGTGTCCCTACAGGTAGAGATTTAAGCAGTCGGGAAGTGCTGATAAGCAATCACATTAAAGTGTAGAGCACTTGGAAGAGTCCGTTTTTAAGTATTATGTTTCAGCTGTTGGGCTGGGACTCTGCTGTAATGTCTACTCTTAATGTTTTTATTAAGGTTACCGCAAAAGGATATTACTTTTGCTAAATATGTCGGTTTCTGAAAGGGATGATTATTCTGCATGGAATAAACTGTAATTATCTGGGTACCAGATAATCGGAGAGTCAGGTAATCCTTTAAAAATTTTATGTTTATGATTTGAAAGTCCTCACGAAGCAATAATGGACATTGAACGCAGTCAATGTTTAATTAATTTTAGCCATAATCTGGTAAATAGCAGGTATTTAGCCACTTACCAAAATAACAATTTGAACCGAATCCCCAAAATTTGTTAGCTACCAATCAGGCACGTAGCCAGTTCGTAAAATTATGCATTTTTACTGCGCCCCCCCAACTCCTTCCATCCATTTTCCAAACCGCTTATCCTACTGGGTCGCGGGGGGTCCGGAGCCTATCCCGGAAGCAAAGGGCACGAGGCAGGGAACAACCCAGGATGGGGGGTCAGCCCATCGCAGGGCACACTCACACACCATTCACTCACACAGGCACATTTACGGGCAATTTAGCAACTCCAATTAGCCTCAGCATGTTTTTTTGGACTGTGGAGGGAAACCGGAGTACCCGGAGGAAACCCCACGACGACATGGGGAGAACTCCGCACACATGTGACCCAGGCGGAGACTCAAACCCAGGTCCCAGAGGTGTGAGGCAACAGTGCTAACATTGCACCACCATGCCGCCCCTTACAGTGCTAACATTGCACCACCATGCCGCCCCTTACAGTGCTAACATTGCACCACCATGCCGCCCCTTACAGTGCTAACATTGCACCACCATGCCACCCCTTCCCCAACTCCTTCTTACCGTTATTTACTAAGGGGGACACCAGCACCCACCCTAATCAGTGGAAACTTCCTGCCCACCCACCGAATTTATTTCTGGCCGTAGGGCTTGGCGGCCAGGAATCTATTGCCGGGATGGTTAAAGAAGATTATCGAGTGAAATTGACCCAAAAATACAAAAGCAGCGCCAAGGTGACGAATGTCTACTACTGGCAGGACTTGGTGAGAGGAGTGAAATGGGTCAGGACACTCGAAAGGTGGAGCCCGACGGGAATTCACACTCCAATGACGACGGCTGAAACATTAAAAGCCATCATTCCTGCTTTTTCTGAAGCGTGCAAAGGCTGTTCTTTTCTTATCATGTACGAAATAAGCGGAAAGCAACTTGTCACGGTGACTATTAAAAAAAAAAAAAGGCTATATTGAGGGAGCATATTTTCCTCAACTGTGGAGTCGTTATACCTTCATAGAATACAAAAACTTACAACTTAGGCACAAAAACTATGTGCACTAATGCGTCCAAGAGCAATTATCCATCCATCCATCCATCCATCCATCCATCCATCCATCCATCTGCTGACTGTTTTCCAGTATAGGGTGGTGAGGCTGGATCCTACCTTTGAGACTATAGGATACAGAGCATGGTTACACCCTGGACACGATGCTAGTCTATCAACGGGCAAAAACATGCTCTCATACTCCCACTGTCATGGAGACAGGAGGCTCCCTAAAACAAGTGTCTATTTCCAAAAGCCAAATTGTTATTCATGTTTGGGGTTGAAACGAAGCATTATCACATCAGGTGGGAACAGAGTATAGAGACAATCCAAAGTCAGAAATTAAGAATAAAGCACGAGATCAAGAAAAGGAGAAACACAAAACATGAAACTAAAGCGTGACCTGCAAGAACGAGGGAAGATGCACTGACACTTTTATCCAGAGTGCTTGAGTAATTGTTGGTAAAGAGGAACAGATGCATGTAGTCACGGACCAAGACAGCCGGCTAGTACTCAAGTGAGGTTGATCATTGGTGGTGGTTCTGCTTTTTGAGAAGGTGCGATGCCTGCTGTACTATGCAGGGCCGTGCAGAGACATTTTGAGAGGCAGGTGCCGACTGGGGGGGGCACTCGAGACTCAGGGGACACTTTCAATCATCCATGTAAAAGGGTCAGGTGCTCAGGCACAATGGTATAAAAGTTAAAGTGCAAGGTAATTTTGTATTGTAGGAGCAGAAATATACATAAAACTACACATTTGTGTTGTTACGACAAGAAATTGCCATGTGCATTGTTTTATATGGTGAATGTGCACTCACGCACCACTTAATGTGCATCCCTGGATTTATAATACATTTCTCAGGATTGGTCCCTGTCCTGTCCCTTCTGTATTTCTATTCCCTGTTTGGCCAGCAGGTGTCGCTGGCCACCCCCGTGTCCTTAACTTCTAATGTTTCCCTGTCCGCATGTTTAATGGGTTAAGTTGTTGGCCATCGTCCCAACTCCCCTTTCGCTGTGGGTTCGAGGGTGACCACAGGCCAGCCTCAATCAATTAGTTTAACATTTATGTTATATTGTGTTTCCTGGTTTTCTTTGTGTATCAGGTATTTCAGTTACAGTTCCTTGTTTTGTTCCTCGTTTGTAGCACGTTCAGCTTTCCTTGTTTTAGTTTCCCTTGGCGTTTGAACCTTCTGTATATGTTAATTGATTCTACCTGCTCCTCGTTGCTCCTAGTCTCTTGTTTGTAACAGCCCACACCTGTTCCTTGTTAGCCCTTGTTATCCATGTGTATATATGTCCCTGTCCTTGCCTTGTTTCTTCAGTTGGTCATTGTGGTTGTTACTGAGTGTTAGTCACTGTGTTTTCAGTGTGCTGCTCCTTGCTTGGTTCTCACGTGTCCCATTGTCCATGTCTTCTTAGTTGTATTTTTAGTGCTAGTTTACTTTGATTATAGTTCTCAGTTCCTGTTCTTACCCACTTGTTTTGACCCCTTGCGGTTCCCTTGTGTTCCGTTTCGATCGCTTCATGGATTGCCCCTTCTTTGTCATATTAATGTAGTCACAACTGTGTGAAATTGTATTCAGGATTACTTTTCTTTTTTGTTGAACAGACCCTGGACAGCACTGTGCCGGTGTAGAAACAGGGCTGGCTATAGCTACAGTATAAGCAGAATAGACGGCTGCCAAGGCCCCTCAATTACCTGCAAGGAGGAAGTGAAATGATCATCAGTTGTCTTGGTGGAGGTTCCTCTCAAGTGAAGCTTTACCTAGGGCTCCTGAAAAGGTGGAGCTGCTTGGAAACACCTTGGATTGGCTGCACCTGGATTTGAAATCACCCGCTATGAAGTGCAGATTTGACTGAGCAACCGAAATATCCCATCCCTTATGCTCCCTAGAGTCGACAGGTGGCTCAGGGGATGGAGGTGAAAGATGACCTCCGTCCAATGAGAATAAGGAGGAACAATGACAATGTCAGCATGTGACTGGGGGGGGGGGAGATGAGATACGCCCTCCATCCAATGAGAATGGAGAAAAACAGTGACAATGTCCAGAAATGTCATAAACCTGCAATCTAAACTTCGACAAAGTTTTACTCTCATTCCACGAAGATTCACAGTTTAAATGATCTCATTAGCTAGACAATGTGCCACGCAGTTTATGAACAGAGAAGCGATGATGAGAAACACGGAGCACGAGCCAAAAGCCTGGTCAACAGCGGAGGGTCGTGAACCAAGCCTCTAATCCTCTGATGCTCATAAGCTGCTTGGTAGACAGCAATGATTACAAATCACTGCATCACACAGGATTCTTCCTTCCAGCGATAGCAGTAAATTTCAACTAAAAAATTTACATTTCCGAATGGGTCAGAAAGTACGACGGGTACATTTTATGCTTTGCCAGAGTCAGTTAAGCAAATGTCCAATATGAATTCAGTCCCTGGTTGCATGTATTCATTCCATGCGTGTTATTTATCCATGGGCCTCTCTGCACCACTGTGTACATAATGACAAGCTTGTAGGCACAGTTGAAAACTGATGGCCAACGTACTGCCACCTCGAGACACCAGACTATCGTTGTTTTTTTGTTTTTTTTTTGCAGGCAACAGCTGCTGGATAATGTATGAAATGGCAACTCGGCCTGCTTCCAGCTGTTCATCTGCAGTCAGATATGGGCTACGGTGAAACATATCACTGTCACCTTAAGCGTGAACTAAATAATACTGGTCCATTTTTCAGTGGTGGTATTTTCTGATGGGGAGTTCACATTGACTTGTTGAACTAAACGGGATAACCAGTTTTCTTCAGAAAATATCTGCCATCACCATTTTGGAACCTGGGTTTAACTGACGTATCCAATGCCCCTTAACTAATTTCCCAGTCCCTGACGTGTGCATGACGGACTCAACCAGCAGCTGTTGGGCATTAAAGCCCTTCTGATTGGTTTTTTGCTCTCGGGCAGCCGAATTGCAGTGTCCCTTTCCACTCAAGGGGGACCTCAAACTTCAGAGGAGGACGCTTCACAAGCACTTCAATGACAGGCCGCTCTATGACGTTAAAGTCCATGCGGTGGCAGACCAAGGGAGCAGATGAGTGACAAGGCCTTGTGTAGACCAGCTCAGCCTTAAGTGCCGTTTAATTAACGAAGGGGGCGGCATGTGAAACCGGGTTGGGTTGCCGCTGACACAGCAATTCAGGCAGAAAGGTAGCAGGTATGACACCCAGCACAGATCGCTCAGTGACACATCAAATGAGATTTATGGAGGAGGGTATAAAGGTGAAACATAACATGGGTGACTTTGAATAAAGGGCTAGTATAGCAGGTAGCACAGTTGCTAAGACCTTGCTCTACCTTTGAAAACATACTTGGCCTTCGTATACAGTCTGTTGGACAAATAAATAATGTGTGGCAAAATATATATGTGTAAACTATATCTATATCCACTTTTTATGCTAGAGAGGGTCGAGAAGAGCGTGAAGCATACCCCAGGCAGCATAGGGCACAAGGCAAAGGTAGCCCCTTTAAGGGATTCCAGTTCATTACAGAATACAAACACACACTGTACACACATTACAGGCAATAAGGAAATGTTAATTATTTAATTCCATGCCATTGTACTGCAGGTGGAAACTGGAGCCCGCAAAGAACATGGAAACACCATATGTGCTACACTGAAGCCTTGAGCTTGCTCACATCCTATCTTGTAGCATTAGCTCGAACCAGCTAACCCTGATGCTGTCAGTAACTTTGACTTTATTATGCTCTCGGCTGAACCTGCAGTGCTGGTACAGAATGAGCGTAGGTGTGGTGAGTAATATATAGAGAGAACTCAAGGTTATATACGCCTATGTTTTGATTTCCTCTTGAGATAATATTCAGTAGGTACTTCTTTATTTTGGCGAGGGTGAATTTGTGCTTTGTATGTCCAAAATGTTCTCTTTCTCTGTGCCCTTTTCGCTGTAGTGCTCTCAACATAATGGTAAGAGGTCCTTTGGCAAACGTGTCAAAAGCCATAAATGGCTCCTGTAGATCTGCATGATTGATATGAGCCAGGTCAACTAATGCCGCACTAATCATCAAGAGGGGAAATTAAATTGTTTATTTATTTATTTTTTTTAGATTTTTTTGCGATGAGGCCATGCGAAGAGCAAACCCTGTTTGTAATAGAAATTTCGAAAAGTCAAAGAGTAATATTTACCCTGGAAAACCATGGTATCCGTGTCTCTGCCAGAGACCTGCAACTGTTCAACATGGGGGAAAAAATGGGAGAGAGTTAACCTGCCAGTCATATTGTGCTGAGAGATGTCCTTCAGTATCAATAAACAAATCCACAAATGGCCGGTTTTAGGGTATTGAGATGTGCTATCAATTTGGAGATGGAGAGAGATGAAAGGCCCAACCTTTATCTGTCATTATGGAAGCTTTCAGGCTGTTGTTTAACCGTGCAGGCCCTTTTCTTTGAGTTGTTTCCCTCCGTGGTGAGTATCGGCATGGTTACGGACACTGACATGCAGGGAGGTCTGGTAGGGGGAGGTGATTGGCTCAGTGAGATCCAGAGGTTCAGCATTGGGCCAATGGGACTGACTGATTTCACTTTCAAATGTACGTCACTTTCGATAAAAGCATCTGCCTGCTGAATAAGTAAATGTCAAAATGTAATAATGAACCGCAAAGGACTTTTAATATGTGGAGACAAAAAAACATGCTTCACTTTTGCTGCGTTCACCTGTGAGTGACTCAGGTGATCACTGTACACAAGGATCCATCAGGGAAAAGCAGGTATGAAACAGTATGACTTTTGCTATAAAAATTAAGTCATATGTTTGTGTTAGTTAGATGTATTCGTGGGGCATATTTGTATTTTCTATTGAAATAGTTTGTCTCGTGGAATTAGGAGCTAAACAATGAGGGGGAAAAATGTTCTTTGTTGTAAAACAAACAAACAAGAAAAAACAAGCAAGCAAACGAAAAAGGCTGTTATTCAAGACCAATGATCTTGAATGTGACTGGATGTGAGCCATCTGATTGTGTGATTGGCAGTATGGTGTTCTGGTCCGGCACAGTCTATTCTAATCCCTAAAACGCCACATGCTCTACCGGCACCTGGGCCACCTGGGTGCTTCCTTTTAAATGGACTTCACAGCTTGGGAGCGGGAGCAGGACGAAGGAGACCACCCCAATACTGCTGGTTGAACATGAATCATGAACATGCAAAAAAAATAAAACCCTATTTATTGGCCCTTCCGCCATGTCTAATTACTCGTTAATATTTTCGCATTGAGCATTTTAGTGTCTTTTCGTGTCTCTGCTATTCTCCTGTCGCTAAAACTGTCACCTCCAGTAGGCCACCAGTATCACCACTGCTCTCACATGCACAATGGTCAGGGTTCGGCCTCATTGAAAATACATCAGAGCCACCCGGGGGGAGTTTACACCCTATAATTTCACAGTCCCTTATAAGTTCCCTCCCCAGCATCCCCAGTCTGGCACTCTGGAGCAGAATATGTGTTTATTATACAGCATTTTTTTTATTATTAAACTTGATGGATACCTGGAGCCTCACAAGAGGCTTGTGAAAGGGGGGGTGGGGGGCTAAGCCTTTAATAGGGGGGTAGGATTTTAATGAAAATGAATAAGAAGACGCCATGTAAACGAATCAGTTCGCAGCTAGCATGCTGCTAGGTGCTTCTCTGACATTTACATTATGCTGGTTTATGTTTAAATGCAGTATGTCTACAGAAAGTACCGCAATGCCCCATGGCCCTATATTGTTATATTGTTGCACTGTTTATTGGTGTTTTTGCCCTTGGTGCACATTGTATTTAGTTATATGTTGATGTATGTTGCATCGCGGTCCGTGGAGAAACGTCGTCTCACGTCACTATGTCCGTGCACACAGCTGTTGATGACAATAAAGTAACCTTGAACCTTGATTTATTGGGGGGAGGGGGCCCCAAAGCCCCCCCAATGGTTACTTTTTCCTTATAATAATGACAGTAGACAGACATTCATCACAATGGGGCTAAATCTGCATCTGCCCCCCCACCCCACATCCCCTTGACCCTCACACTGTATATTTATCATACGTCAACTGCTAAGACTTCTGTGTAGTCACTGCCGATGAATGGGGCCCCTCCTGTTTAATCTGATCTATTCTTAAATCACCCACTGGGCTGGGAGGCCCATCTGCAAAATCCCTCACTGAGTGCTTGCTCTGTGATGGACAGAACATTAGTGCCAACACGGGAGGTCCTGTTGGCCCATTGGCCGCCTGTCAGCTCTCTGTGTCATTTAACTGCCCTAGATCAGAACTTATCACTCAGATAAACTCTGCCCAGGGTCAGCAAATGGGTCGTGCCATTTCAAAGACAGGGCTTAGAAGGACTCCCGGAGGAAACAGGACAATCCAAATACCGAGACCTTCATATTTCTATCGTCGCCGTCCAACAGGTGCAAGGTGAAGGTCCGAAGAAGGTATGTCGTGTGTCAGATGAAGGAATTCAAGCTGTCAGAGATGCTGAAGACTCGGTTCTACATGGAATCAGAGGTTGCATCCTCCATCTCCGTCCAGTTGGGCGCTGCATCATCGCACTCAAAGCGGTGTGATGTGCAAACTGTGTGATGTGCAGAGAAGATCGTTGGCTGTCAGCTCTGGCCTGCTCGAAGACCTGTACTCATCAAGGATGGGGAACTAAGAAACTAAGAAAGACTAAGAAAATAATGTCTGACCCCTCGCACCCTGGTCACTTACACTGACACGTTACGCCTACATGTAATTTCCATGTAAGATCATGTAAGAACAAGAAGTGAATGACAATGTAAAAGTACAACGGTGGATCAGGAGCTTCTCATGTTGTCAGGCCAAATTATAGTCACATGACGCAGGCAGACTGGTGACTTTCACCTAAAATCAGCTGCACATCCATCTTGGCGTCTGGACCCTTCTTGTCACCCAGTGATCTTGTCATGCGGGTACACATCTCTGGGGATAGCACACCGAAGTAAATGACATTCTGGGGTCTTCTAAGGCTCCTTTTCACTCTTGATATGCAGACAGATAGGTCACCCAAGCTTGCTTACAAAGATTTACTCTTTGCACATGTTTACGTTTTTATAAGAAGTAAAAATGCATCAAGATAGGAAGTCGGAAACCCAACTCTGCATCTATATAGAGCAAATCAAAACTTTCAGTATGCACAATAAATGTGTAATAACTAGCACACTTTAAGTGTGGTAATTCTTAGTTAATGTTGGGTCTATACCTTCTCCTCATTCAGCGTCTGAGTTCCGTTCCAGTGTCCAGGTCAGTAAGTGAGATGGTTGCTAAGTGAAAATCACAGCTGCCTAGGCGTGACTGCGATGGCTTTGTGCTGCAAAGATTGCTGGTTGTTGCCGTCTCAGTCAGATAAAACTCTCGTACAGCTATGCCGTC
Organism: Brienomyrus brachyistius; assembly: GCF_023856365.1. NCBI lineage: Eukaryota > Metazoa > Chordata > Actinopteri > Osteoglossiformes > Mormyridae > Brienomyrus > Brienomyrus brachyistius. The sequence continues at coordinate 20,085,879 of NC_064550.1, read as the reverse complement.
ATTGCTCTCAGTCTGGTACATGTTGTCAGCTGAATGAAAAATCTGCTGCCATCAAGATAGCCACTTCCGATCTGAGCAAAAAAATGGAATTGAATAATGAGGCTTGTCATGTGAACGGAGCTGCACTATATTTCCATTGCTTTGTGAAGAACGGTTCGGTCAGAGATATTCAAATCACGGTCCGCAAGGTCCGAGCACTGTTGGTTTTCTAGCCTTCCTTTACCTGCAAGCCAGTGGTGAAGCCTCTGTCCAATCAGAATCAGTAATTATTAAACTAACTGAAAACAAGGCCTGGATTGGAATCGAGCCCTGGGTTAGGTCTTCTCAATAGGATATGAGTCAATCTGAGGCATATTCTAACAGGTAGGATACAGGTTTGGATACTGTGAAATAGTTTGTGTGACGTTGGCCAACGTTAGTCCTTCTTGACTTCATGTAGGTAGGTGGCTGGGTTCCTCTGCCACTCAGCACTCTACAGAAACGTCTACTAGGCACCTACATAACAGGGTCTTGTGTAGCCAAGTTGCATTTCACTCCGTCTTCAAAATATGCAGTATTATTTGCTATAGCCTGCAGAGTGACGGTACGCAGGTAGTCGGCAGCGCACAGCCTTCGGATCCGCTCGGGGTTTTCAAAGGGAAATATGCTGCAGCTCCCAGAGCCATGAAAACGCCGTCCTGTATATTCTGATAAGGCGCCGTGAACCAGCCGGACCAAATGCCTTAACCGCTACATTAAACCGAGGCAGCGTGCCATTTCTCGAACACGCCGAAAAATCAACGATATTACTACAAACATAAATAATTCACACTGCATAGCGCTTCAAAACAATTTTCTTAGCTACGTTTAGAACCTTTAGAGACTCCCCTCCTGTGTCCTGAACATGCAGCCAGTTACATCATCCTCCTTTTATGAGTTTTGTTATAAGTGAAAAAAAGGGAAAATGTAACAGAAAATAAAATAGGTGATAACGATGAAAAAAAAATGGTTTGTGCTTGTTCCATACACAAAAATGCCAGAAATGTATGGATTTTAGAGGATTAATGTGATGTACAGTATGTGGATTTTCTACTGGGCTTAACCTCAGCGAGAAGCCAGTAGAGACAAAGCTTCGGCTTACGTGGAATGACAATGAAGGAACCAGTAGCCTCGATGTATAAGTAAACACTTGATGTACTTGATGTAAGATTCCAGCTCTTATTCATTTCTCCAGCTCTCCTCTGCATTTTGGGGGCGTCATCCATTCCCAGGACAAAACTCACAGTGCAGACTTACGAAGCCACGCAGCAGTAATAGAGGCTCATCCAAAGGGGGTGCCAACTGTACCCGAGTCCCCTTCTTTTGGCAGCGGTGGCCTGCTCCCCCCAAAGTTTTTATGTTAAGCTGACAGAGGTGGTGTGTGACTCAGCAGTTTAAAACTCTGTACCTGTAATCAAAGTTTTCTAGTTCAAATCCGTGGTCAGATGTGCGGTTTCACCCTTGAGGATGGTCCGTAGCCCCCTATTGTTCCATGTACTGCCTGAACCTGCTTTCTCAGTTGTATGTAACTTTGAATAAAATCATCCACTAAATAAATGCAAAGTATAACCTGGTGGTTAAGTTTTACTGTCCTCACCATCAAGCACCCATCTGACCCCTCGTGTCCTGGTCACTTCCTCTGCCAGTGTCTCCCTTCTTTGAAAAAGCTGAGCGTGGACAGCGTTAGCGGACAGCACTAAATAACATATTTAAATAACCATCAGGGTGCATTGTGATCTGATCACATCAAACTACTTGGCGATGTGGTCTGGAACGCATTTGATCGCATATCTTTTGTAGTATAAATGCTAATGCGTCCTGATGCGTCCCCAACATGGACGTCACAATAACTGTGTGGGGAACAGTAACTAAATCTGAACACAAGTGGTCAGCTGGGAACCTTGGAGATGCATGATAGACACAGATGTAAACAGCGATGTGTCTCGGCTGTCTGCTTGTGATCCGATCAGCCAAGACGCATTTTAAAACCAAGTGTGAACAGGGCCATGAGGGTGTCTGGACTGTGACCTCATCATTCTGTCAGTGGTGGACTCCTCACATAGATTTTCCCTGCTAATTGTTCATATGTTCTCTGATTTTGTGCCAAGACTGATTGTGCTTCAAATTCTCCCGCAGTGCAACAGTGTGAATTTCCAAACATGCTAAAATAAAATCCACAGTTATCACTCTGAAGTGACAAAACTCTAATCCAACTGCGAAGTAAATGTAATCAGCCCACTACTCTCATAAAATGGTATTAAACGACACACTACATTTTATAAAAAAAGGATACGACACAAAGTGGTCCAATGTGACATTTAACAATGTGCTGAAAATATGCATAATCTGTACACTAAATACACAATGACAATTTTTCCTTACGCTGCCAAGTTTTACTTATTCAGAATTAAACAGGTACATTATTTACAGATCTTGCTTGTCTATCTTGACTGAACCCATTTTCCTACAGAAAGATAAAGCATTTCTCCTTGAAGCTACCTGCTATTTATTGGATACAGACCTTAACTGTGACCTTGCATGATTTCTCCATTGTATTATCAATGCATTTGTCTATTTCAATGCATTTCATTACACTAGAAAACACCAAATGATAATTATACTACATACAAAGGTCACAAGGTCTGTTTTCCACGTGATACTTCCTAGTTTGCCATTTAAAGTTGTGTTTACACTGCATGATTAACTGGATTTTCTGCCCACTGGTAAAGTAATTTCTCTACAGCCACGACTGTGAAACAGTTTAAAAGAGGCAGTAATAGATCCTTATCCCCTTAAGCAAACAAATTCCTTATTGTATGCAGCAGCGCTGCGGCTAATTGAAAAACTTACAAAAACACAACTTCATTTCTTATTTAATTATGTTATCCTACCCGGCTTGTTGATTACACTTGAGTTATAAATGAGTTTTAATACCAGTTCATGCCATAATTCAGTACTGATTTCCACAGCATGTTTTTTCAGGGATGAAATATGTTCTTAAAAAGGTAGTAAAGTAAAGATTTTTCAGCATTATGATTTCAGAGATTCGCTATATGCAGTAATACGAAGGCAGTCCTGTTGCCTCACACTACTGGGATCAGGGTTTGACCCTTTGCCCTGCCTCAGTGTGTGAAGTTTGCATGTTCTCCCCATGTCATTGTGGGGTTTCCTACAGGTTCTCCAACTCTCCCCCCCACCCCCCACAGAGCCCAAAAACATGCTGAACTGAATTGGAGCTACCAAATTGTCCATAGGTGTGCATGTATAAATAATAATAATCCATATTTCTGTTTGTCAGTAGCATGCAGCCTGTAGTTCAGACCAGACCATACACTTTAAGCTGAACAGATTTGTTTCCTGGTTGGTACTTGGATGGGAGACCAACTAAAAAAGCTGGGTTGCTGCTGGAGGAGGGGCTGGTGTGGCCTCCTGGTTAGTCCATCCTGTGGATCTCAGTGTAGTAATGGGGACACTGCGCTGTAAACATGGTGCTGTCTCTGAGGTCTCTGAGATCCCTAAATTTCTTTCTAAAGAGTAGCAATGATGCCCTGTGGCCCTATCAAAAATGCTGCATATATGTAACATCCATTCTGCACGTGCTTGTCCTATGCAGGGTAATGGGGACCCCTTTAAAGTAATGAAAACAAGTTTTCAAATTACATTAAGTTTTGCAGTAAGGGATTAGTAAAGTAAATCGAGGGAATTTGGTATGTCTTCATACATCGCTTTAAACTTTTTAAACTCGTAAATTTTATAAATAGCATTGCTGAGCTAAAAGAAAAATCTAGACTCAGGTAAGCGTGGAAATCTGTGGAATAGCGGACTGTAGGCATTGCTGCTTTGGAGAAACTTCAACCACAACGAGCAAAATCTGTCTGAAGATGAAGCAAATTCTGCAGAGCAAAGCCAAAGCAATTTTGGGTTGATTTTTCTAGTGCCAAAATAAGACTCACTTTGGGGAAGAGGACTGAGATCAGAAGTAATCCATATAATGATTAGTTTAGGCTATGCGTGTCTGATTTGTTAAGGAGTGCTGCTTAGCGGCGGTATGGGATCCAGCCTTTGGTTTCGTGAAATGCGTAGCCTTTCATTTTATACTTTCATTTTCAGTTTATTTTTCGCAGCTGAAAAGGATTACCACGCTGCTGTGACTGTGAGCTGTTAATCAGTCCGAGTGAGTGAGACTCGCTTACGCGCGAAGGAGCACGGCTGGCTGTCATGTCCGCCGCTGTTCCAGGTGCATTATTTGTAGACACATTTTATCACGACTACTGTAGTGCAGCAAGATGATGCATCAGATTAATCACTTTGCACATTGACAACACAGAGTCCCTCCACACTATTGTGAATATTGGCATGGGATTTGTCTGCATCCCTTCAGGAAGAAATTACCAGTCAAGTCAATCAAACATCTATAGCATCACCATTTGTTATCATAGTCTAATATGTATAATGTCTAAAATGAAATAATGTTTTTAATTTGTCACAGGTACATTGGAACACTTCTTTTCACATATCCCATCATGCTCTCCTTTGAAACATACACACACAGTTGCTGTAAACTTAGTGAGCCTTGTTTAAGCCCATGGGAGTTTTGCTTGCAGATGAAAAATGATTTATTGAGAGAGATAATCAATCAGATAGTAGAGAAGGTGGGTCCAAGTAATAAGAGGAGGTGGGACCAACCAATCAGATGTCTTGGTCCCACCTCCTTTAGTTGCTTGAACCCGCCTCCTCTACAGCCGGATTGGCTATCTCTCTGAGCCAATAATTTTTACCTTCTGCCCTCAGAACATTTTTTCTGTAAGCACGATTCCCATATGCTTTACTTAAGGGCCTAACAGGCATATAGCTATTCTGCCAAGGACAGGATTCAGTGTGGTGACCTTCTGATGACTGGCCTAACCAAAATGTTCACACACAGCCCTTCAAAGGCAAGTGACCATGAAGGGACTCTCCTGATCCGAAGTCAGACACCTTATCCAGACAGTCCACCGGAGTCTATGCAGTATTTTTAACAACTAAAAACATTTTGCATAGGGAGAAACAGTGGGTTGCATATGTATTGATATGGTGTATTGATATGTCTCGATTGCCCATAGTGTGTAAGTGTGTGTGTGCGCAGTGGCTCCACCCCGTCATGCACTGGCTCCACCCCGTCATGCACTGGCTCCACCCCATCATGCACTGGCTCCACCCCATCATGCACTGGCTCCACCCCGTCATGCACTGGCTCCACCCCATCATCAATGTACTGATTCGTATAGGTATGGAAAATTCCACATTCCAAATGATGACCCCCCAATATGACCTTTGTCATTGCATACTTTATAAGGCAAGCTTTTTATTGATATTATTTCGGCATATTACCCCCCAATGCACAATATTCCTGCAGCATGTCCCTGCTTGGTGCATACACACAAACAGCAGTCAGAGCGTTCCTCTCTGCAGATAACAGTCACATTGAGCTAACCTCACTGTCCACTGGGCAAAACTCCATCTGCACAGCCCTCAGTCTCAGATTTATTAGTATCTCCACAGCCTCCTGAGATCTTTTACCACGGGGATCGTCTCCAGAACAAACTCCGGCTTCTTCCCCGCCCGAGATGTAACATTCCACATCCCCAAAGTCAGTGTCCATCATCCTGATCAAACTGCTGCTGTTCTGTTTAACAGACCCAGAATTCCAAACGATGCTGCGCATACCAACAGGGCTGCCAATATATACTTCATTATTCTATTTCTTGCACTCAATATGTTTCCGGCCGATAAAAAAAGATCTTAAAGTAGCCCGCACAGTGCGTTGCCCTGTGGTAATCTATAAACAACGGCCTGAAGCAAATCAGTCAGCTTGCTGAAATTTTTCTTCAGAGAAATGAAGCAGAAGCCTATGTGTAAAATGACATTGGAAACTCCACTCAGGGCCGAATAACAAGCGTCTTTTGACAGCGCAGCTTTCAATTTGCCAAAGGAATCGCGGCTCGGTACCTTCAGCATGCATCATTGGTTTGCTAGTCAGGGAATGATGGGTATAGGTTTGTAGGTATGTATTAATGGAGAAATATATGTGCACAAGAATTATAACAGAGCATGTCCATCATTTAATGCTTTACTGCACCTGTAGATTAGAAAAAGATCTGTCACTACTCACAAAATTTCGGGTTTGAGTTTATGGCCTGGATCTGTGCCTGGAGTTGGCAAATTCTTCCATGTTGTTGTGGGGTTTTCTCTGGTATTTTTGGCCTGGGAGGGGGGCCAGAGTACCTGGAGGAAGCCTCACAATGACATAAGGGGGACATACAAACTCCGCACACAAAACCTTGACAGAGACTCGAACCCTGGTCCTAAAGGCGTGAGGTACCAGTACTAACCACTGCACTACCACCCCTTCCTTAATATAGTTCTAGCAAATATCATGAGCTGTTATTTTTTACATTATGCTATTATGCGTAATATGTGCTCTTTTGATCAACAAATGATAACATTTCATTGAATTTTCCGTTAGCATAACCGCTAACTATACTTCAGTTAAATCCCAGCATAATCCCCTTGTCCCCATTCTTCAGGTTTTGTCTGAACTTACAAAAAAATATATATATATTAAATGGAATGTAACTGAAATGTAATTGGAAAACACGGTTCTTGCCATGGCTCTGAGAAACGCAGCTGGACAGCAGGAGTGGCAGACAGGAAGAGGTGTCGCGCTCCTGGTTACGCAACGTGTAACTCAATTTTTCTGGTGATCAGATTTAACAAATTGCATCCAATATGCCTTGACATTTGTCTGTTAGGCCTATAAATATCAGCATTATTCCAATGTACACAAAGTATTTGAAAAGCCGTTGTGCTTATTTGTCAGAAACGATGTGCAGAAGTCGCCCTGAGGCCGTACACTGCAAACAGTCTTAATAGTCGTTTTTTCCCAGCTATCTAAGAAGGAGAAAATATGACAATAATTACCGCATGCAATTAGGGTAAATTTAAATGTAACATGAAAAGGTCTTGATTTGATTTAGTTGCTGCCTGTGATGTCGGCGTCCAAACCAATCTGCATGCAAATCGCCCGAGCTGCTAGACAAGACTCCAGGAACCGACGCAATTTGTGTTTCCTCTAATGGATATAAATGACTGCCGTCGCCTCGGCCTTAACGCGGCAGCCAGGCGATCCCGGGCCGCCAGTGACACCGAATGGAGCCGCTCGTGAAGACGATGGCGCCATTTCACAATTACATCTTTCATGTAGGAGCCTCTCGCGTGCTCTTTTCATGTTTAATTCCCCAGAAGAGACGCATGAATCTCCACTGCATCTCTGGGGCTACACTTCAGGGAACTTAATAAATGAACAAGGAGGCAAACGAATCCCACATGCAGCCGGTTTGTAGATACAACGTAATAATAGATTAATGCTTAATACACTGCTGCCAGCTCTGCTTTGCTATAGAGACTCTTTAGAAAAACACAATTTGTTTCATCCTCAGCTGCCCCTTAATGTCCCCCATCGATTGGTCCGGCCGCTGACACGTTCTGTTCTCACATATCAATGATTTCTCGTGTCATCGACATTTCTCAGGTACGGCACGGAATATACACATTAGACGCATCCCTTATGAATAGGAACTGGAGCAAGAGACGTTGATATCTCTAAAATACATTAACAGACAGTAAAAATGGTAACTAATCATTTAATTATTGTAATGGAAAGGGGGTTTTTCATTTGTTTCACAATGTTCAAAATGTAGTCCACCCAATCGCCCATTGTCCATACCCACTTGTCCTGTGCAGGGTTGCGGGGGTCCAGAGCTTATTCTGGAAGCTATGGGTGCAAAGCAGGGAATGTTTCAGCATGTCCATAAAAGGCATGCTGGCTGATTTCATGCCGTTTTAGTCACAGGTCATATTATGTATAATGTATTATTAGCAATTTTTGTAATCGTTGAAAGGGCAGCTTACGGGTGCTGGGGTGGTGGGACATGTGGGTGAAGGGGTGTTAGGATCACGAATCAGCGCAGCCAGCCCCAGTCCTGCGATTCCCTCACCTGCTAACCTCTGTCTCCACACATTTTGTTCGCTTTTCTCAGCCCTTAATACTCTATTTAACAGTTAACTGCTATGAAAACCCACATAGGAGAGTGCTAATTTTCTAAAATTGCTGTTTTGTATTTAATATGGCACTGGGACAATGTGACTCATTTCATGGGGTTCCAGGTCAGATGAATACATGGGCTTGGAATCTCGATTCTGCTCTGCAAGCATCCTGCGCTGTTCTAGGAGAAGAAAGATGTCTGTATTGCGCTGATGATGGCAGCGCCATTATTACAGGCAAACGGCCTTTACGTGGATTAATTGATGTGGTGAGATCGATGCCACACAGTGCCAAGTCTCGGTGAGCCTGGAGTTTATGTCAGTGTGGGGCAGAAGCCAGGGTAAACCCGGGATGGGATGCCAGTCCGTCTCAGGTCACACAAGCCAGTTTATTGAACAAGTGCATCTTTGAACTGTGGGGGGAGTTGAATTTTCAAAGGTGGGGGTGGCCTTTGCTTGAATGGGACATGCAAGATCTTTAGTGTAGAATGTAGGTTTTTTTTATGTTCTGTGTGTGAAACCTAAGTCAAATTTGATTTTGTAATTCTGCTGCTTCTCATTGCACATGGAGGAAGATGATTTTCCTCCCAGCTGGTTTCTTTGATCATCAAAACAACTGAATCTGCAGCAGACCCCTGGGAGAATCATCCAGGTAAGTTGAATCGTGTCAGACGGCAAAATAAACTGGTGGGATCCACGTGCGGCCCACGTGTTAGGATGGCGCGTCTCTGACTGTTAGTGTCTGCAGAATGATGTCAGCGTCGGGCCCCTGGGTAAGGCCCTTAACCCCTAACTGCTCTGAGGACCCAGCTTTCTTAAAAAAATAAAGAGTTTCCAAGCGCTAAATAAATAAAAATGAAAACAGGCACCTAGTTCATTGCCAGTTATGTTCTGTCTTTCTGTCCCCAAGAGACACTCAGAAGTTGTTAACTCCTGCAGTCCGGGGCAACACAATCAAATCCTTATACAAATTCATATGGAAAATCTGCATATCCCAGCATGCCCTGTGAACGTGTGTATATAGACCTAATTTGTATTAGTTAGTGTAGATATGTGTTGTGCTGTATTTCTGATTGTAGCATATACCCTTACCTGTGTTTTTACTCAGTCCTTACCTGATCCTCATGAGTTCTAGCCATTGTCTTATCCTACCGCGTGTGAGCCTTCCTGTTCACTCTGTACCCTCCCCGCGTTTTCCTGCAGTGTTTGCTTCTCTCTGTTCTTCTTGCATGAAGGCTGTTCTTTTAAGGATCTGAATAAAGAGCAGCTTCAAGTCAATCTGTCGCTCCTCCTCTTCATTCGTCACCACCGGAATGCCTCAGTCCGCCCAAGCCGGAGTATTACTGTATAATGCTGCAAACTTATCAGAATATGAAAACTTCCTTAGCTGGTTGAACTTCTGACTTACGTCCCATGAGAGTGTTTGTGAAACAGTCCTATTACGTTCATTGTTGCTAGTATGCTCAACACGAAAGCAGCACAACAGAGGCCAAGAGTGAAGATCCTCCTAATTTAATCATTTTAAAATGCAACAGTGTGCAGTGAAAGATTTAGCCAGACGAATCAGTGGGTATTTACTGTATTGCCCCTTAATCCTCAAATAAGCTTCAATCTAGTATGTAGCTACCCAGCAGGGAGGGATCATGCAGACACATCTTGAAAGCAAAGTGAATGTTAGAAGTCTTACTAATCTGTGGTTAATGCTGTTAACATTTAGCGAGAGAGAAAAGGCATTTAAGATGAGTACGGTATATATCATAAACTTTGATGTCTGTGTTGTTGGTGGGATAAAAGAAATTTCGTTTGCATTAAAGGCACAAGTGTGAAATGGCACGATTGTGCGAATGGTGTGCATGTTTGCTCTGATCTGTGAGTGAACTGGGAAACATCCATTTTGCCTCACTCCAAATAAGAATTTCATTATGCGCCACTTGAAGTACATTTGGTAGAAATTGTTTGTAGGGAACAATGGAAAATGGAATAAAAGATTTGTCTGGTGGGGGCAGGGGGTAGTACCAATCCATTACGATGACGATATTGAAATGTTTTAACATTTTTGTTGAGATTTTTGCTTTTGAACGAAAATAAATCGATCTATCCCTCTAAAAATTGTACATAAATTAATTTTATGAATATCATTTTTGCTTATAACTAGGCAACCAAAATTACTCAAGACATGGCACAGTGAGAAAAGAACAATTACTTAGTCTGCATGACTCTGTGGTGGCCTGACTGAATCAGAAGCTGCCTTACTCAGTTTTAAATTGTCTTTGTTTTCAGAGAAATGTTTTTTTGGAATTTGCTGACGGCAAATATATTTTCGTAGGTGGCGTCATGTTTCACTGCTGGAAGATTTTAAAATTCAAAAATGTAACAATCCATGAACATCTTGGCATCTCCAGTGCAGTGGCTGAAGGTCCATTGAGAGCAATGGAGATCATGAGATGCTTAATTCACAGCATTCCTTTCAAGCCTTTCAAATAAAAAAAGGAAAATAAGCTATTTCCTATTATATTAGGGTTTTACACTAAATAATCAAATTATATTGACCAAGTCTGATGAATAAGTAGAAGGAAGTATACGGTGACTGTGAAAATATCTTTTGCATACAGTGGAATGAAATAAATCACAAATGAAGAGGATGTAACTACAAAGCTGGTGTGGCTGAAAAAACAGGCAGACGTCTGATAGACTGTTTCCATCCGTTCGCTTCAAGGTGACAAGCAGCCAACCAACTCTACAAGAGAAAAAGTGCAGGAGCGTGTAACTGAATTTATAAGACTAGGAATAAGACTGAATTTATGCCATTTCGATCTTCTTTCCATCAAGAAGGCTACCACAAGTTTTTTTTTTTTACATTAACATAACTTCTTTTCAAATTCCAAGAACAGCCAATCAAATCTAGTACTTGGTCGTTTGATACTTGCATTCAAAGATGGAAAAGTAGGAAAGTGGTCAAGAAACCATATTGCTGTTGGCAAGGGTGACAAATTTAGTCCCAGAGATGGGCACAGTTATCTGCATTTGTATCAGTAAACACCCTCCTACCCTGATGGATAAAACACCCCCGATACATGCTTTGGAAAATGCTCAGGATGAGGCCATCTGTTGAACAATGTAAATAATAAATAAGAACCACTTCCACTTCATATGAGATACACTCCTCGAACCGGTGGCCTTGCGTCATCGTAGGGGTGACGGATGTCTGACAAATGCAGCATTTAAGTGGTTCCACTCCACAACAGAGGCCTTTGCAAACCCGGACCATTCTAATGGAACAAAAAAAATTATAATAATTCTGGATCTAAAAACATTACCCTTTTCTATCATGCTAAGTCCACCTGTATTTGTTCTGTAACACTGTTTTTATCATCGGTCCCCAGGAAACATTTCTTTCTTTTTTTCTTTCTTTCTTTCTTTCTTTCTTTTCGGAAGTGAAAAGCATAGCTAGTAAGAATAAAGAAATATATATTTTAGTCTATTAGCATAACAATAGCATACCAGATATAATTACTGTACTGTGGAAAGTATACAGTGTAAATTATACTGCATAATAATTCATATTGTGAATAATATAGAAACTGGATAATTTATTTCAGTAACAATGGGCAAACCTGTTACACAAAATCATTTTAACGTCTCACGTCCAGCTCAGAATCCATTTCACAAGTTACCTTCTGCATGCCACGCCTCCACAGTCACACCCACCCCCAGGTCGTCCAATCTCTAACCACCCACATCCTCCACAGTCACACCCACCCCCAGATAGCCCAATCTCTAGCCACCCACATCCTCCACAGTCACGCCCACCCCCAGATCGTCCAATCTCTAACCACCCACATCCTCCACAGTCACGCCCACCCCCATATCGTCCAATCTCTAGCCACCCACATGCTCCACAGTCACGCCCACCCCCAGATCGTCCAATCTCTAACCACCCACATCCTCCACACTCACGCCCACCCCCAGATCGTCCAATCTCTAGCCACCCACATGCTCCACACTCACGCCCACCCCCAGATCGTCCAATCTCTAGCCACCCACATCCTCCACAGTCACGCCCACCCCCAGATCGTCCAATCTCTAGCCACCCACATCCTCCACAGTCACGCCCACCCCCAGATCGTCCAATCTCTAGCCACCCACATCCTCCACAGTCACACCCACCCCCAGATCGTCCAATCTCTAACCACCCACATTCTCCACAGTCACAATCTTGGTTTCTTGGTTTTGTTTTCTCTTGCTTCTAGGTTCTATGATTTGGATTCATTTGATTGGTTCTCTGTCTTCTCTTGGCTGTATTACATGACCTTGTTTAGTTCTATCACTTCATATTTGGCTTCACCAATTTCCACTCATTGCTGAGCCGCCAAACTGCACCCCAGTCCAGTCAGTCCTCAGTAATCTGTGCTCCAAGAATAAACGGCTAGCATGCAGAACATCTGCCCACACTGAAGCAGGCAGTTCTGGCTGTCCCTTGCTTTGTACTTTGTTGATAAAGTTATATATCAATGTGTCCCATTGCTGTGACACACTCCCTCCAGCCTATATATAATATTCATCATAAAGGACCACTAATTGCTAATAATAACTGCTACATCAATACAGCAGTTTCCTAAAAGCCCAATTATACCTTACTAATTAAGAGGTAAATTGGAACAAGGCCTAGTGCACACAGCAGTGAGCAGCTCTAGAACTACAGGCCTAGAATATAATCAGTGATTTGCCCTTTAAAACAATAGACAGCACCTTCACAATGCAATCATTATGCATTCATAGAACATTTACTACACCTTCATAATGCATTAATTTTGCATTCATAGAACATTCATTAGACCTTCATAATGCATTCATTATGCATTCATAGAACATTCATTACATCATAATGCATTTTTAATGCCGTCATAAGCTCAGTACAGACATCTTGCCTCCATTTTTTCATGATTTCTCCAGGAACAGCGCAGTTTGCAGAGAAGAACTGAGACTCTTAAGCCCATATATTCATGTATATCTTACTATCCTAACATACCTTTACGGCTTTAATATACAATAACAACACACATGACACGATTATACAATAATAATGTTTGTTATTAATGTATATTAAAGCTTTAAATGTATGTTAGGATGTTAAGGTATACTTGCTGCTTATGAATGTTCTGTGAATGCATGAAGATGCAATGAATGTTCTACAAATCCATTATAAAGGCAATATGAATGTACATTCACTGTAAAGTGTTACCCAATGAAGTTTTAAAACAAAGTTTTTAAATTTAAAGGGAGGGGTTTTCAGTGTGTTAAACAGGCTAGGCGACTGCTGATAGGGCGACGTGTCCATGAGTTCTTCTGTCAATAGTTGATTGGCTTCGCCTAGTTTTGGCCAGAAAGGCTTCAGGTCGCATTGGGTGGCTGCAGGGGTCTTGTAACCTTTTTAGCTGCCACATCTTTGCCATTTAAACAAAGCCATAGAAAATGCGATCCAGCACTACCGTGAAAAGATCTGTCATTCCCTAAGGCATGGCCACGATTCTGTCCCAATTTTACAGAACGACATTCAGGATTAGACATGGTCTTGGCTAATCATTTTAATTGACAATCACAATAGCAGCATTATCTGTTTACGATAATACTGACGGCAGATTTCCGTTTGAAAAGTTGTACCAGAGATGTCAAGATTATCAGCGATAGCATGCAGCGTGACGGAGATTATGGGCGGTACGAGGACAGCTGCCTCTGTGTTCTGGCAGATCATCACCACACCAGTTCTGCGATGCATACGAGTGAAGAGAGGTTTTTTAGAAGCGCCATAATGTGCGTGTGTAAGGCTTCAGCGGCTTTAGCTATCGGAAGTGCAGAGAAATCTTGCTGATCTATAAATCAACTGCTAAAAACAGGGTCCTAGGGCCAAGAGAATGAAGTTATTTTAAAGTCAATTAAACAATGAGGAAATGTGCAATGAAGTGGCTCTGTTGGTATTACAGTGACCTCACGCCTCCGTTTTTTTGGCCTTGATTCCTTCTTGGCTCACAGGGTTCCCTTGGGCAGTCATTCCGAGTCCAAAAACGCGCAGTGCAGGTGAAATGGTGTCTATAAATTGGCCGTATTATGAGTACGCATGCAGTGATAGTCCTGTCAAACCTTCTACCCTGTGCCTTCAGGAATAGGCTCCAGGCTTGCTGTACTTCAGCCTGGTGTCGGATAAGTGATTGCAATCTTGCTCATCTGACTTCCTCTGCCAGCCCCTGGAGGATGGGCTCCCCCTTTGAGTCTGGTTCCTCGCAAGGTTTCTTCATTCTAGGGCGTTTTTTTCCTTGCCACTACCGCCTCTGCTTGCTCACTAGGGGTTTTACAGTAGGTGGGGATTATGTAAAGTGCTTTGAGGCAATAAAATATGAAAAAGCGCTATACAAATACAATTGAATTGAACAGAAATGACAGAAATGAATAGACATAGGACACTGCCAGCAGAACTTTAGCTGTAGGGTTTAACAGAATATTTTATATTTATCCAAAGGAGATGCTCAATAGGCCAACGGCCAGTTCTGGCTAAAGGTTCGATATAGCCCCTTATAGTCATGTACTCATTTTGTTATCGGGGGATCATTAAATTATACATAAACAACAGCAGAGACTGTAAACAATCCTATTCCTCAAAGTGAAAATCTCATATCCTACGGTTGGTTGTGCAGATTCATTTCAATGCAGATAGTAAACAGATTCCTGCTAGGAACTGATAAGACAATGAATTCTTTAAATATCCTCTACAGGGGATACCCTCCGGTGTTTCCTGCAGTTGGATCTGTGGTCTCATGATGGAGAACAACCAGAGAAGACCAAGATACTGAGCTGTTGTACAGTAGATAAAAGAGGAAGAGGACAACCGGCGGACAAGTGCGCGGATTTGATCGTCACAATAATGCTGTTGGGAAGCTTGAAAACCCAAATAGAAGACAGGACATACCCTGTACTGGAGGAGTGCTGTTTAAATCGTCAGCAGGAGTCAACACTGGCTCGACGGCATCTAACGATAATAATAATAATGAGAAAAAAAATATTCAAAGAACTTTTGTTTGCGTTAAACGCCATTCTGCACTTAAAAATTCCCATGAACTCCTGTTAAATAGTTCAAAGTAGCTCTATAATCTATGGACAATGGTGCAGTTTTGCTTTGACTTTATTCTCAATTCTTTTGTTAAAGTTGGTAAACACTTATAAAAATGCAGGGTTTGGTTACTGGATCTGATTTATTTTTTAAGCATTTTAAATATGTAGTTATTTTTGTGTCGGTGTACTTCAGCATGGCTATTTCTAAAAATGTGGTCCTAGTTAATTGCCGCTTTTACTCTTGATCTGTGACACTTGTTTACTCTTTTCCAATATATTCAGCTACCCATTATGATATAATCTATCATAAACAATGACACACATAATAAGTTATTTCCCTCCAATGCTTTTAAAATATTAGACATTACACCTACACATAATGTTTAAAAAGGCTTTGCAGTTCATATTCATACTTACTTCTTTATCAAATGCATGCCATTGTACAGTATATTTGAGCAATAACTGAAAAATACACGTAATTTTAATTGGCTATTGTACTCTATATACAGGATAAAAGGTGGAAACATATCTTTTCCAAACAGTGTTTTTGTTTCACAACAACTCTAATAACTACAATAACAAAACAACAAACAACGTTATACAGGGTAATATTGGTTTTCTAAATAATCATGTCCATCTGTCTGACTTGCCTTCCTCTGTTCCAGCTTTAAAATGGCTCTTTCTGAAATTGGCAAATGACTTCAACAGAGAGATGTAGCAAACACATTCAAACGCACAGCTTAGCCAATTTAGTTCAGTAGGTGAGCCAAGGTAAATAAAATTGTTACCATATTATGTATAATATGGTTACCATACTATATATAATATAGTTACCTAATATTTACATTTTACCTAATATAATGTCCATGACATGGCTGGTGTAAGTACATAATTGCATAATATTACAGCAAACATTTCTTAAAACTTTGCTTAACTTCTGAGAACTACCAGCTCCACCCTAGAACTGGATTAACAACTGGATTTGCACTCTTTACACAAACCTACTGTAGGTTTGCACCTATTTTTTTAAAGAATAAATAATTAATTTGATGAGTATGCTTGCTGTTTTTTTTTTTTTTTAATTTATAGGCAACATTATCAGTAAACCAAGTAGCACATAAAAGCAATTCACCCTATTTTAATGAGAAGAGCATTAACTTTCCAAATAACCGAGCAAGCCAGGTCCACAATCCGCTAAATGAGCTTCTGCCCCATGACTGTAACCCCTGAGGTTAAATAGCAGAAGAGGACACTAAGCCTAAAGGTACGCCAGTGGGATGTGTAATTGGGAATGAAGGTTGCAAAAAGTAGGCCAGGCGAAGGGTACAGGCTGCCAATGGGTATTTGATGTGAGCAGGTTGTGCTGTCAGAATGGGTTCCTTGCTATGCCACCTGAGGTGCTTCAGACTTGCACGATGAAGTCAGAAGCCAGGCCAGTCCAGATATTCCATTCTTTGTTTGCATCGTAGCAGAATCTGTAGTAAAACCCGAAATACTGCTGCCGTTTCATTCATCATGCACATTTTAACCATAAGTAACATAAGACACATTTCCTGTCACAACAAACAATGCATACTAGCACAGTTTCCATCCAACAATGTAATGCAAATTACCACTTAAACTTTGCATGAAAAGTTGTAAGCAGATTTAAAAATGCATTCAGTCGAAAGAGGTGATTAGCATAGGGGAAAACGATAGGCCTACTTGGTTGAGTGAAACAGGTTTAGTCACATAAGTGTGCAGTTAAGGTTGCTATAAATTTTTAATCCGCATAAAACAGCTGATGTCAAAACGGAACTTGAGAGAATCTCCCACAGCAACTACAACCAGTGTAATAAACAGGGTTAGGCCACGAGTGGAGGACCAACGGCGGTGGTGGGTCGCAGGCGGGGATGTCAAAGTCGACGTAATGTAGGCAGGAGCGAGGAGAGGAAGACGCACCAGATTAAAGAGGAGCAACCTCCCGAGTCCCGACCCACAGAGCTGCCCACCCGACGACAAATTTATTATTCTTGTTTCATGCTTCTTTTTGGTCAGTGAATAAATCCATAAGCATTATTTTAGAGCTTTGATGTCTATATCATTAATCTGAAATGTAAAGAATAATACAAACAACCCTTTCCATCAGTAGGTGTGTCCAAACTTTTGACAGGTACTGTACTGTATATATAAGACAGTTTGATACAATACTGAATGTATAAACCCTGTGTTTCAGGGTATTTTATTATTATTATTATTATTATTATTATTCTTGCCTAAAAGATTTACAGAAATGCCAATTGCCAGACATAATTATTCTCTAGATTGCAAAAAAATAATTAGCGTGAGGTAACTGATGGTATAATCCTCGTCCCCTGAAAGAAGTGAGGAGATGTTTCGCTCATAATTAGAGATTGTATCACAAGCATGAGCACATATTGAGTCAGCGTCAGCAGAAAGCAATGATATTGTTTTTTCACAAGAAAGTCTAAAGATGGGATCTGATAAGCTCTCAGATCCATGGCAATGAGTGTAGCTGGAGTAGCAAATGCAACCAATCTATAGTCGTATAGGTTTATTGAATAGACAGGAGATTGTGTAACTTGACATGACTGCTGGGATATGAATAAATATCCATGCAGGAAGCCTCTGGCAAAGTGTATTACCTGCTAGTATGGATGGTGTTGGCAAAAAAATCCTAAACACTGAAGGTTAGGGGAGGATCCAGGTTGTGGACCTGCTGAAGATTGGATGCTGAAGATTCATCCTATGAATGGAGGCGAATTTATGATTTCACCCTTAGATCTGTGTACCTCTCATATCAGAATCTACCATCTCCCATATGTGTCACACACTAGCAGAAATACTCACTGTTAATAACCAGTGAGGCTCGGTACAGTTGGTATTAAGCTAACTGTAACTCACAGTAAGACCTAAGTCATCAGTAGTCCTCATATGGGAATTGTGAGGTCTTGATATCTACTCTCTCTGCCATAATAGAGACCCCCAAACTATCATTAGGATTCTCAAGTTCCATCGCAAGTTTGGAGAGAGATTACATCTGTTGAGATGCAGCGTGTGTCTCATGGTCAATGTGTGAGACTTGAGAAGCCCTACCTACCTACCGCAGTCACCAGATCTTGCTCTTCCACGTCCACCTTGCCTGCACTCTGTGAGTGTGCGCATCCATGAAGTCATGTGCTTGCGGCGGGATCACATGTAACTCATTTCGGAATTTGCCAGGAAATCTGTGCTGTTTTCTGATTGGCTGGAAGGTGGCTATTAACTCAGGACGGCAATGAACTAGGTGGAAAACTCCACTCTGTACACCATTCATTCTATATGACGGGACACCTTGGTGTTATGTGAGCGTGTGAAATGGATTAAATGCGCATCTCACACTTAGAGCCCTATACACAATGCACAATGATACTGACTTTTAACTGGTCTGTTTGGTCTTGTTCCTATCGATACGAATGTGTAATCTGAGTTTGCCTTCTGACTGAGGTGTTATAGCAGCATTTTTAGGTTTTTTTGGACATCCATCCAGTTGGTCATCTTCCAGTTGCATATCCACAGTGCAGTGTCCAGAAATGGTATCATAAAGATTGTCTGCTGTGGAATGTCATGTCTGCCACTTACTTTCAAAACATCAGGATAAGTTAAAAAAATATATAATTCTGAAATAGCAAAAATAAAATATATGAATGGTTTGGACAGGTTGTCAAATTTAGCTTCTGAGCATTTTTTTAAGGATCTGGTTTGGAAAAAACCAAGGCTGAACTTAAGCATGGGCTTTACCTGGGCTGTAGCCCAGGGCTCGAGTGGTGGGGGTCCAGGTTCTTTTTTCTTTGGGTTGTTACAGCAGCATTTTATGCTGTAGGGAGGGACCCAACCACGACTTAGCCCGGGGGCACCCGTGACCCCAAAATCCAGTCCTGGGAAACACACATTAACATAACCCTTTTTATGCATATCCAGTCCTGCATTCTGTGATGCAAAAGCTGCCTCACTCGTGCTTTGCTTTGAACAAAAGCATTTGCTACATAAATAAATGCAAATGGATCTTAGGAGACGAAGGCAATCTGGTTTACGGGAGAGCAGTGGACCAGGATGCATTAAGGGATGTAGGAGTTTAGATAAAAAGAAAAAGTTCAGTAACACTTTCTGTGAATGTGTGTGAATTCCACCATGTCTATAAGAATCCATGAACATATTCATAAGACATTATAATGCATTCATAAAGCATAAAATGAATATAAATATTTATAAAAGCTTAAGATATTATAGCCATGTTTATTATGCATCATGAATGCATTATGAAGCTCTCATCAACAATGCACTATAGATACCTTCATAGGGCAGTACAATGCATAATTAATGCTTATATCGACTATTATGTTGAATTATGAAGGTATCTATAATGCATTATAGATGAGAGCTTTATTGCAGCTTATGAAGTATTATAATCAACATTATAATACCTTATGACTGTCAATAGAATATGCTGTATGGCTTTATTAATTTTTATACTGACCATTATAATGCACTATGAAGGTATCTATAATGCATTATATGTGACAGCTTTACGTAAAGTGTTACCAAAATTTCTGATCATGTTCATGCATGGGCTACACATTTACGAGGCAGGGCTACTGGCCCTAGCTTCAAGCTGATTGGCCCCAAAGTGTCCCCTCCCCAGTCACTTGCCGATTCAAAGCATGTCATTGACTGATGATAAGAATGGTCCCTCTTATGCCCCCCAATCCTAGAATGAGAACATTTATTAACCCTTAAGGGAAACCATGTGTGAAACTACGAGCTGTCACCTCTGCCTACTGAAAGTACAGCTTCCTGTATACAAGCTCACTAAAACAGTAGGACTTTATAGCCTGTAGACTCTATGGAGATTGTTTAGTGTTATTAACCTTTTATCTCATTTCCAGGGATCAATAACAATGAGATCAGGCAAATTCTGTATGTTTTGTAGCAATTCATCAGTAATTATGACCATGACTTTGAACAGTGATCTTGAAAATGCGCATATCGCAGCATTTACGCCAAAAGGGAGCTGTAAAAGAAAGCAGTCACTGCAGCCAGGCATGCATGTACCACCGCAGGTCGGGATGAAAGACTGGAGCCTTTCTTTTCAAACTAATTTCATAACTTTGTTCAGAAAGGCATGCAGAGGAAAGTATGTCTCTGGTTTAACATTTAATTAAATTTATTCTAAGCTGGTACCAATTATAAATTACACTGTGCCACCAATATATCACCACAAAACCAGGCTTTATATTTTATTGTGAAATTGCTTTGCTAAGCTTTAAGACACCTCACTTCCCCACTCTGCGGACTCGGGGCCGACAGCCACTTTAGGAGATTTCCATTTATTTCCGATTCATCTGCTCGATGTTATTTACACCCACTTACTCAAGAGGCCATGCCTACACATTCTGAGAGAGTCAGATATACTTTGACAGAATGAGCGCTTCTTGGAATGTATTCGG
The DNA here is from genome assembly GCF_023856365.1 of Brienomyrus brachyistius. Classification (NCBI taxonomy): domain Eukaryota; kingdom Metazoa; phylum Chordata; class Actinopteri; order Osteoglossiformes; family Mormyridae; genus Brienomyrus; species Brienomyrus brachyistius. Next base: position 20,065,189 of record NC_064550.1, on the reverse strand, counting down.
AGAAATAAAATGAGATATCAGACTTTAATTCAGGGCTGTAGAGGAAGAAATCTCACCTGCCAAAGCTATACACACAAAGGCAGCTTTCTGAACCAGGCCCAGCTGTATAGAAAGTTGAGACAAGGTTTTGGAGTACTGTAGGGATTAGAGAGTCCAAAACAGTGTGGTAATTATGTATGGGATATGCTGCAATGGACTGGCATCCCAAGCAGAGTGTTCCCATGCCTCTCCCTGTGTTCCCAGCAACAGAACTCAGACTCACCGTGACCCAGTACTTGAAAAGCAGCTGTGGAAAATGGAAGGATGAATTGCTGAATTTGAGATTGCAGAGTTCGAGATTTGACAGACCATTCTCTACTCTGCACTACTTATTATTATGTTCTGTCTTCTCTTAGTACATCATTTAAGTAAAATTTTAAGTTATTGTATATGTGAATTGAGTCATTCTTTGGTTTTGAGTTTAGATGCCTCAGCTTGTATAAAGATTGACTGAGGGTCACGTCCTGTCAATCATACCTGCCTGACACTCCTGTCTCCTCCCTGGCATGGCCCTAACAAGCCTCTCAATCCTGCCCTCGTGTTAATCACTCCCAGCTGCCTCTTGTTTTCTCCCTTGTTAGTCATGAATTTAAGTGCTTCCTGGTCTTATGTTTCCCAGTTCCGTCACTGATGTCATAACCTCGTGTTGCCTATGCCTTGCCTTCTACATTTCACCTGCATAGATCCCTCGAGATCTTGATTATTTTCATATGTGTCCTTTTGAGTTTAATAAAACCCCTACTGTTTTATTAAACCCCTACTTTGTCCCTCCAGACACGACACTGGGACATTATCCTGTAGCAAAATTCCATCCATCCATACATCCATCCATTCATCTTTCTAGCTCCTTATCCTGGTCAGGGCCATGAGAACCCTGTTTCACCCTAGATGGGATTGCTGGTAGGATAAACGACAAACAAAAATACTAATTTCTTCGGACAAAAGCATTCGTTTAATGTAAGCTGCAAACATTCTGATCCTAGAAATAGCAACATCTGCCTTAAACTGTTTTCACAAAAATGTATATATTTATACTGCCTGTGGCAAAACTTGAAATTTGTTCCAGATATATACCTTATATTTTGAATTTCATATCTGCAGGATTGCCAGCCTCCCCGAGTTGTGAGAAGCTGACCCATTGTCGGACGCAGAACATTGAAGGTTATTTCAGGTCCGGATTACATTTTCTGCACAATTTCCCCCAGATTGCATCACCACTCGTTAACAGCAGAACTGGACTTGCCCCTTATCTCTAGACCTTCGTCTGCAGCCTATACATGATGGATCACCTCAAAATAAGATTTTTCTACATGGAGTTTCTGTTTGCATTATAGTACAATTTCAAATTGCCTGTTCCTAATCCATTTTATTCTATCCTACAGCTGTAAGAATGTAACCTTTTGCTAACTACTAACTCTCATGTATTTATTTGGTGGCCAAGTCAACCCCGCAATTTCTTTAAACATTTCTGTTAATCCTTTTCTAACACAACAAACATATTATTAGAAAGCTCAGCAATATTCTACATTCTTCTGTTATAATCTTAGCGTGGCTAAGGTGTTTTTTTCGGACTACAGCTGGTGTTTATGATTAGATGGGACTGACGTGGAACTGCTGGTTGTCAATCTGGAAAAGAAAATTCTAGGCTGTGGGAAAAGCATTATGGAATTCATGGAGAATAAGCCAGGGAAAGCTGGATGAAAATGGGTCGTGTACAATATCTTAGGCATTAACAAACTTGAATGTATTGGACTAAGGCAATATGAGTCAGACAAAACACATCTTTGACTACAAAGGAAATTGATAAAGACATTATGGTGCTTTCATAAGTACTGTAGGTAGGATATTAGAGTGACTGTAGCTGGATGTAATGCTGTAGATGACTGATAGATATTAAGATGACTTGGATACCTCTTCATGGTAGTTATACAGGCCCCAGGTCAAAAACTAATGAAGAAATTGAAGTGCATTGTGATAAATTTTAGGTTTAAATAAATAGAACATACAAACAGGATATATTTCTGTGGAATGCCAAGTCGGAAATAAAAACAGATACGTGATATTAATTCCCATGGGGAAAATTTCTTTATCCCATCTTGCTCTCCATGAGACACACAGACAGGTGCGAGGAAGCTTTGGTGTCGCAGTCAAGCGGCAGCCGCTTTGCGACACCTTTCATGCGCCTCGCTTTAGGTTAAGCTGAAAAGGAACCATAAAGTCATCCAACTTCCAAGAAATGACCCCGGGAACATAGCCACTGCTTTCACGAAAAACATAAGAAATCAACTCAACAGGTGGGTCTATTTGGTAGAGAACTGGAGGAACCGCAGACAGAATTCAAAGGCGTCCACCTAGAAAAATATGAGGAAATATTGGCTTGCACCACTAGGGTTGTGGGTTCAAATCCTGCTCCTGCTTTGTGTATAGAGCGTGTAAGTTTTCTTTGCTCCATATAAGCTTCCTCTCACAGTCCAGTGTCCTTTAGCATGCTGATGGCTTACAGCAGAAGATGAAATTACGAAGATCTGAAACTGTTTAAAATGAAAGTTACAGTAGAGTGAAAATACGGGACTACGGCTACGACCAGAGGAATGCTGGCTTACTTTGGTGTTGATATTTAACACACAGAGATTACAGACAGAATATACTTTCTCCTCACGATCATAAAACGGATACAGAAGCCGAAATGTATTTCAAACTGTCAATTGGCACAGCTGCAAGGAATGACTTAGAAAAAAGTAATAACATATCTGTAAGACCATAATTGTATGGTATTTTCCGTCACGCTTTATGGATGTGAAAGCTGCTCGGTGAAGTAGAAGCACCAGGCAAAGAGTTTCTGTCTTTCCACACTGATGTTGGTGAGTAAGCTATCTTATTTTAGGCATGTTATGATTAGACCCAATGCAAAAGGCCCAAGGCTGGAAAGACTGGATAAAACAATAAAAGACCCTCAATAATTTGGCTGGACTCAATAATTTCCATCGCAATGACTATTAGGACCCCGCGATCCGGTAGGATAAGCGGTTTGGAAAATGGATGAATGGATGGATGACTATTAGGAAGCCTAAAGATTCAGACAGAAGACTAGGCATTCTGGAGACGTGCTGTCTGTATGGTTGACAGGAGCCTACATCATCACAACAATGTCACTTGGGAGGTTGAAATGCTGGTCCAGTGATCAGAAGGTCATGGGCTTGAATGGTTCTGGCTTTGGCTGACTGAGACCCTTAACCCCCCGTTGCTCTAAGGACCATCTCACCCGGCTTTCTCAGAAAGGAAAACAGTGTATTTTACTTTGGATAAAATCATCTGCTAATTAAGTTAAATTGATGCATCATTTAGCATCAAACTATGCCAAAATGAATTTCTTACTTCAAATGTAACTGATGAATACATTCCAGTTTGTCAGAATGACAACTTCTGGAAAGCACACGGCCTACAATTTTTTTTTCCCCCTCATCATATCATGCACGCGATCACAGCACTGCCTCCTGTTTGGCAGCCATGATGCAACTCGGAATGCACAGAAACATGCATGAGGGGATGCGGCGAGGGTGCAGCAGGCCGGCCTGTGAGAGGCTGCGGGATTGTGGTTTCGCCGGCGGCCAGGTGTTCATTTAGTTGACAATGGGGACGGCTGCATGTCACAATGCGATCGATGCAGGCCGCTCACTCTCATCATGCGTAATTAGGATTCCAGCCATTCAAGAACCCGCAGGGTAGGGCTGGGGCGGGGGGGGGCATCGGTGATGATGGTGGTTCTAGTGTGGGAAGGGGGGTGGTTTATTAATGCTGCTTTTGTTTAAGGTTTTGCTTTGTATGCACAATCAAAGATGTTCTGCGTTTGAAGTATGAGTGACTCAACTGTGGTGTGGGAGGTGGTGGGTGAAACGTGGAGGGGGGGCTTTCTGAAGGTGGAAATGTGTCTGTTAGTGACTTCAGGTCAGGCTCCTTTATCCACATATTCCTCTTTTGATGGATTTTATTTTTATTTTTTTCTGGATACATTCATCTTGATGCATTGAAGGCCGGGGGTGACCCAATTACTGTATGTGTGTATTTGAAAATTAACATCTGTGGATGTGTGTGTGGCCATTTAAAAAGAAAAAATGGAAACTCGCTCAACCCAAAGGATTTATCATTTGTTAGAGAATCTAGACTAATTTCTCATTCTCTCTGTAGGCAGCTTCAAGGTATCACACAAGTGCACGAGAGGGTCTCGAGTAACGCTGTGGATTTAAGCGGAGGCATCGTGCAGACCAAAGCTGCCTGCAGGAAGCGATTAGACCGTTTTTATTGTAAATGCATTTCTTTTGTTGCCTATTCCTTTTAATAGTCAGCTGAAAAAATTCATTAAAAAATCTCAGCTTGAAGATAAATAGACTCAAAACCATAATATTCATGGAGGCAGACATCACATGCTGAGACAAATGGGTATTATTAAATATTTGAATCCCCCCCTCCATCTGTTATATTATCTTAACGCTATTTTTATAGAATCTTCGGGTTTGACTGGTTCACTCACGTAGTCTTGTCTTTTACAGAAACAGAAATTTGGGGTCAGGGGGACTCTTACATACCAAGAAAGACTAACATCACCAATGAATAGCATCACCGTAAGTGTACCAAAAGGGAACATATTACAGCAGGAATCTTGACAGATAAATTGCATTACGCCTTTATAATATGACAAGGAAAATTCCGGTATTTGATTTAATACGTCTTTAAAGGTTAAGACGTATAATGTATTTGAAATAGCATCATATTTCAGTGATACTGAGCAAAGGGTGGAAAAATTAAAGATACTTGGATTAAAGAAAGATGGTGTGAAAGTCACTTCCTTGGCTGGAAATCTTTAGGACTAAAATGGTTGTTATTGCTTGGAAAAGATAGTGACTTGCAACTGAAACAGGTATGACCTTATTCTTGGCCTCCCTGTTGTCCACATATTTTAGTGTTGCATGCGTGCATGTAGATGGAAATGGTTGCATATACAAATAAACTGATAGAATATATTATAGGTGCTGTTATTGACAGTATCACCAACTTCAATGAAGTGCAGGCAGTTCTCGAATGATGGAAGTAATCCGTCACATTCTTTGGTAGTCGTTTACCTTCCCATATGAATCATAACACATTATAGAAAAACATACAAGCCAGGAGTATACCAGTTACACGTGCACTAAAGCACACGTCAGATATACAAACAGATAAAATGTGAATTTAATTATAGCCGTATGTTGTCTTTTTGCATGAACTCAAATGTTTTCAAGTCAAGTCAAGTGGGTTTTTGCCATTTCAGCCATATGCAAAGTGGGCAGTGAAACGAAACGAAGAACAAAAGCAAACAACAGAAGACCACGCAAGTGCAAGCAGGACAAAACTATTTTTTTTTTTTGGGTGAATCCAGCTTTACTTTGATTTTACTTTTGATTTTATGCAAGTGGCAGTTCTACTAAAATAAAACATATATATGTTATATGTCATCTTCACTGACTACATGCAATTTATGCACACAAGGCAGATTTTTGTGTTTTATTACTGATTTTTTTCAGGGAAAATGATTCTTCATACGGCATTCCTGAGACAGGACCAGCTTGTAGCTGGACTGGGCTAAAATGTCTCATTTTTAACACGACCCATTTCACAAAATCCATTAGCTATTGGAGGGAAATAGCCTGCTGTTGATGACAGGCAGTCAGTCAACCCAATCAGCATAGAAGGTGCCCTGGGATGTGACCTGAACCTGTTCAGGGTAAAGAGAATGTGCCCTCAATTGCAAAGGCCAGCATTTTTAAACGTAATACACAATGCATCTGTTTAGGAACTCATTTCTCATTGGGACCTGAATGAAGGCACTTTGTAGCTCTTTATCCTTTCATCTCCATCACCTGACCAAGCTACAACCAACTGACACTGTATTAAACTTTAAGATGAGTGTCCCTTAAAGCTCTCAGCTGTAAGCGATAAAAATGTTATTATCCACGGGACAATGTCAACAAATTTATAGCCTGTAGATTTTTATCATTGTTGGCACCCCCCTGCAATTCGTGGCACTCTGTATCGCCTTCTAAATAGCCAGAGGTAAAGGCAATTTTCTTAAGACCTGAACAATTAATGGAGGCTTTAAATTCGGTCTAATCAAGTCAAGTCATTCAAAGCCAAGTCATTTTACTGTATATATAAAGCACATTCAAATACACCAATTGCGTACCAAAGCACTTTACAACAAAGTACATAGACACTATGCATAAAATCTATCCATAAAATTTATAATAGTAAATCCAATAATTGCAATCACGGTACTTAGAGTCCAAAAAATATCCAAAATTCAATTGTCATTCTGTTTTATTTTCTTTGCGTCCGGAAGCTGGGTTTTGTTAATTGTCTTGGCGATAGTCACTCCTGAGTCCTTCTTGCACCAGGAGTATTTGTTCTGTGACGTGTCAATAAAAACAGAAAAATATAAAAATTACCCCTTTGTCCACGTGTGTCCCCCCTGTCCATCACACCCTGTTCTTCCCTTACTCCACTCCCCCTTTCCCTTTCACTCTGTCACGCCCCAACCCTAGACTGGGGCTCTTAACAACAGTGAATCCAACAATTGCAATCACGGTACATAGAATCCAAAAAATATCCAATCTAATGATAAAATGCAACGCTGACGTTCAAGCTGCAAATGCGACTCAGTCAAAATAAGTCTTTAATCTGGATTTAAAAACTGTGATTGATGGAGCCGATCTGATCTGAAATGGTTCACTATATATAAGGATCGGCAGCAGCGGCTGCAAAGACACAGTGATCCATAAATTTTTAACTGAGATCATGGAACTGACAGAAGAAACTTCCAGAAGTGGAGCTCAAGGTTCTGCCGAAGACTTGAAGGTGCTAAACAGTATAAAATGTGGCAAGCCCATTTAAGACTTTGAAGACAAAATGTATCATGTAATCCATAGTCGATTTTTAATCCTAGTCCAGCTTGGTGTGTTATGCACTTTGATTTGCATGAATAAATGCACATGCTAGCGGCAGGGGTGACATATGATGCCTTTTAATTATTGGAAGTGCAACTAAAACACTTTACGTGTGTCAAGAGGAGATAAAGCACCTTGTAAGTGTATACCAATAATTCACTTACCGCTTCACTTACCAGATACACTGTGAATAATATGCAATTAGACGGCTGAGATAATATATTCCACCACATGTAGCAACTTCTCAACATTACTTATACCAACGAATCTAAAGGAAAATCACTTGGGCTAAATGTTTTAAGCATGATGGGTAACCATTTGTAATTATTTTCAACAAAATATGGCTTCCTTAAGGAGTCCTCAAATAATTTTTTTATTTCAAATTCAAGTAGTAAAAAGAAGACAGGAGACCTGATTATATATTCTTCCCTGTTTTATGTTCAAGTCAAATGCAAAAGTGAACAGTGAGAAACCACAGGTGAAGAAGACGTTTCATGAAGGGCTTACATGGGGCGTGAGGCGTTCACAGTCCTGCCATAAGGCCTGCGCTTTGCTTGTACTCCAGAGACATTCCTGAGAGATCCACAGCTCCCCTGTGGCGTTTTGTCTTCGTGCAGGTGTTGCATTTATAATTTAACTACAAAGTTGTTTTGCCACAGCCTCTTCAGCACTCGCTGTCCAGAAAACAAAGCTTATTTAATTTCTTGTCCTGTAACTGTTTTTATGTTTTTGAGCTGAAATTCGTACAAGATAACCTAGCCAGTAGCGTAATCGATTGCAGCTGAGTTACACAAAGCACTCACATCCCCCTCTACTTAATTACTCCACACACAGTGCGTATCATTTTCGAGTGTGCAGGTCCCTTGCGAAGGGAATATGCATCTCGAGATTAGATCATCACTTTGTGAAATGTCACAAACCTCTTAAACTGTTTTTCAGCCCTCTTGCCACGGCTATTTCCATATTATTTCTGGAGTTTTCGAAAAAAGAAAAAAAAGTCCAATATAAATGATAATATTAATTTTCTATCTGTCATCCCCTTTGGCATTCCCCTAGTGTGTGACCCCTGCGCCACTTTGTGTTATAGTTTAGGTTTATTTTATATCCAGTATCAATATGGCTAATTTATATCGTGTTTATGGTTACTCTGCCTGTGTTTTGTCAATGCTCTGTTTTAGCTGTGTTCCTCGATTCCTCTCAGTGTTGATAACCCTCAATGTTTGTTCCTGTTAGCTAGCCTCTAGTGTCTGTTAATTGTTAATACCCCACCTCTTCCTTGTTGCCCTGTGCCCTTAACGATTGGTTAATCTGGTTATGATTCTCACGTGTCCTGTGTCATGCCTTGTTAGCCATGTGCTTAAGTGCCTGTTCTGGTTCTGTGCTTTGGTCAGTCATTGTTGCTGTTACTCCATGTTAGCAGATGTAGTTCTTTTCCTAGTCCTGCTCCCTGTTTAGCCCTGTTTCCTGTTTGTTTTCGACCCCTCATGGTCCAATTATTTTGCGGTTGCTCTTTTTGTGTTCAGATTTGTGTATCATTCTTTTGTTGGAGAGACTCCTCGGATCGTCCCTGTCTTTCTGCCTGCGGAATACCCCACCATAACCCAGCCTGTTTTACTATTTAATTTTTGAATGAAAATAACTGCATTTCTTTACAACAAAAATTGTTTGTATTTCAATATATTTATGAAAATGATAATATGGCATTATTACTTATTAATAATGTTAGTAATTGATTAATAAATGATGTCTGTGTTGCAGGCCAAATTATTATTATTGCATATAAGCATTTGCATTTTTCTTTTCTTAAATACACTGTATGCACACACTCTGTGATTCTTACCAGCCTAAAACGTTAAAAGATGGAAGGCTGGATGGATTCAGTACATACATATTTATGAACAAATCTGAGATTAGACTCATATCAGAGGCTCCAGCAGAGACAGAGAGTCTGTCGGACTCCATCAAATGTAAGCAGCGATCAACCTTCTTAAGTCAAACTAAACACAGAAACTTTAGCCATAACAGTTGCAGAAAAAGCACACAGGGACCTAGGCACTCAGATTCGGCGATAGACAGAAAATGATTAATGGCGTGAGGAGAGACTACACACAGGATCCTTGCTTGTTAAAAGCCACAGGGAGCCAAGTGAAACCCCCCAGAATTTTAATGCACATCCCACTAACAACAATGTGCTGTTTCACATCCCTTAAGGTGATTTTCTAAAAACAGTGTTCTTGTGCAGGATATGGCATCCCCACACCAAACATTCATTATGAGCATGATGGGTTATTTCAAGGGCTTAACGCAATTTTTAGCAATTGCACATCCAAATTTTCCGCTGGAAAATGCCTGTTATCGTTCTTTTCCACATTTGAGAGACGCAGCATGAGCAAAATTGCTGTCAGGAATTTTTAAAAACTTCCAAGAACCACATCCGCACTCTGTCCATTGATTCTTTATCACTGTCTCATGTACCGTTTGTGGAACGTGTCTGAAGAAGACAGCATCGAGGTCTTCCAGCTCATCGGACACCGATGCTAATTCTCGTCACCTTCAAAAGTCTAATTTTGTGCGGCAGTCTGTCATTATCTTCGAATGATCTACAGCTGCCAGAAATTCAGCTCATATGTTTGCATCTTTGTTGCCCACAGAAGCGTTTCCAAGCCAATAAAACATCAGATATCAGTGGCTTTCCAAGAATGCGTCCCACTCAATGCCAGGAAAGTAAACGCACCGAGAAACCTACCGTACAGCCCGGCTACAGTAGCGAGTCATTAACTTCAAAGTTAATTTCAACATAACATTTCATCGGTACTGTACATTAAGTCAGTATATATAGTAGCTAGAGTGACCTGCAGAATTATTGGTACCCTTAAAAGTGAGTGAAAAGGTTATGAAAATATGTGTTTATAGTCAATTAATCTTACAGAGAAAAAATCCGACCATTAACTGAAGTATGTTTATTCTAGAGAGAAATTAACAAACCACAAACTTTTTTTTTCCATCAGACAATTTTAACAAGGTTGGCGATAATTCTGAAGCGCACTGTACATGTCTGTTAAATCATGTCATGCAGATGTCAAGCATGGGGGTGGTTATTCAAGTCAAACTTCACCGTGTAATTAAGGCGCATGAAAAAAACCTCCTGACGTCTCACCCATGTGACCCTGTTTCATAAATCTCTGTCATTACTTTACAATCAGCATCAGTCCTGGAAACATTCCCACCCTCACAGATACCCGTTAAACGGCTCTCCCGTCTTGCAGTTCACCCCCCACCGATCGTCCTCGTTACTGTGAAAATCTAAGTAATTAAACGGCCTTGTGATGAATAGAGGAGCATCAGCGAAGACTTCTGGACCTTCCCCGACTATTGGTGGCGACTCTGCTGTCACGTAAATGCAGAAGGGAGGCTCTGATTCGCCATATCAATGGCCACTTTGATTAGTGGTGCAAAATCATTCAGTGTCATTAGCCGCCATTCAGCTAAAATCTATTTTACTACTTCAAATTTTTTCCTTTGTATCTCAGACCATTTCCATTATACATACCTCACTGTCAACCACTGTTATTAAAAATCCCTGCCGCAAACATTACTGGCGTTGGATGGAAAATTAAACGCATGCTTTTGATACACATACATTAAATGATGTCGAAGTGCTGAAGCTTGTAGTCAACCATAACAACTTTTTTTTTTGGCATAAATCACACAAAATGATTCAATGAATTAAAATAATTCTGTTATATTTTTCCACCAAATGCAATGTGTTTGTGTGTCAAAGTGACTGAAGACGCTTCTCGTATTGCTTGGGTTTAATCTTAAATCTCTTATTGAGAGTTCAGCTCATCTCCGCTGTTGGAATTTGTTTTTGTCGGAATGTCTTGGGCTGTTTGGGGGGCGATTTATGGGCCACCATGAAACGCATCAAGCGAGGTCAAAATAAAGCAGAGGCCTGCACACAGTTAGGGCAACTGCGCTGCACGGAGACACGTCGCAGACGCTAACGTGCAGCATAGCTGTGGACCTGCAGTGCTTCCCTGCCTTTTGTTTCTGGCTGATTTGGATGAGTGTGTGTGTGTGTGTGTGTGTGTGTGTGTGTGTGTGTGACCAAATGTCCCCCAAAATGTAATAAAAAAACTATTCTTTTGAAGTTATGGGGACCATTTGTTAGGACCCCCACAAAGATCTGTATATATATATATATATATATATATATATATATATATATATAATTCCCCACTCGCCCTCCTGTGGGCGGTCTTTTGTCCTTCAAGCTCGGGTCCTCTACCAGAGGCCTGGGAGCTTGAGGGTCCTGCGCAGTATCTTAGCTGTTCCTAGGATTGCGCTCTTCTGGACAGAGATCTCAGATGTCATTCCTGGAATCTGTTGGAGCCACTCTCCCAGTTTGGGCGTTACTGCCCCGAGTGTTCCAATTACTACTGGGACCACTGTTACCTTCACCTTCCACATCTTTTCTAGCTCTTCTCTCAGTCCTTGGTATTTCTCGAGCTTCTCATGTTCCTTCTTCCTGATGTTACCATCGCTTGGGATTGCTACGTCTATCACTACGGCCTTCTTCCTCTGCTTGTCCACCACTACTATGTCCGGTTGGTTAGCCATTACCAGTTTGTCAGTCTGTATCTGGAAGTCCCACAGGATCTTAGCCTTATCATTCTCAGCCACCTTTGGAGGTGTCTCCCATCTTGACCCTGGGACTTCCAGCCCATACTCCCCGCAGATGTTCCTGTACACTATGCCAGCCACTTGGTTATGGCGTTCCATGTACGCCTTGCCTGCTAGCATCTTGCACCCTGCTGTTATGTGCTGGATCGTCTCGGGGGCATCTTTGCACAGCCTGCACCTGGGGTCCTGCCTGGTGTGGTAGACCCCAGCCTCTATTGATCTTGTACTTAGAGCTTGTTCCTGTGCTGCCATGATTAATGCCTCTGTGCTGTCTTTCAGTCCAGCTTTGTCCAGCCACTGGTAGGATTTTTCAATGTCAGCCACTTCCTCTATCTGCCGGTGGTACATGCCGTGCAGGGGTTTATCTTTCCATGATGGTTCCTGTTCTTGCTCCTCTTCCTTCTTGGGTTTCTGTTGCCTGAGGTATTCACTGAGCACGTCATCAGTCGGGGCCATCTTCCTGATGTAATCATGGATCTTCGATGTTTCATCCTGGATAGTGGCTTTGACGCTCACTAGTCCTCTGCCTCCTTCTTTCCGCTTAGTGTATAGTCTCAGTGTGCTGGATTTGGGGTGAAACCCGCCATGCATTGTGAGGAGCTTCCTTGTCTTGATGTCAGTGGCTTCCATCTCCTCCTTTGGCCAGCTTATAACGCCAGCGGGGTATCTGATGACTGGTAGGGCGTAGGTATTGATTGCCCGGATCTTGTTCCTCCCATTCAGCTGACTTCTCAGGACTTGCCTTACTCGTTGCAGGTATTTGGTTGTTGCTGCTTTCCTTGTGGCCTCTTCATGGTTCCCGTTTGCCTGCGGGATTCCAAGGTACTTGTAGCTATCCTCAATGTCTGCTATGTTGCCCTCTGGCAGTACGATCCCCTCGGTTCTGACTACTTTCCCCCTCTTTGTTACCATTCGACTACACTTATCCAGCCCGAATGACATTCCGATGTCATTGCTGTAAATCCTGGTGGTGTGGATCAGTGAATCGATGTCTCGTTCACTCTTGGCATACAGCTTGATGTCATCCATGTAGAGGAGGTGGCTGATGTTCGCCCCATTCCGTAGTCGGTATCCGTAGCCAGTCTTGTTGATGATCTGGCTGAGAGGGTTAAGGCCTATGCAGAACAGCAGTGGGGACAGGGCATCTCCTTGGTAAATCCCGCACTTAATGGTAACCTGTGCTATTGGCTTGAAGTTGGCCTCTAGAGTTGTTTTCCACAGCCCCATTGAATTCCTGATGAAGGCTCTTAGAGTCCTGTTGATCTTGTACAGTTCCAAGCATTCTAGGATCCATGTGTGAGGCATTGAGTCATAGGCTTTCTTGTAATCAATCCAGGCGGTGCTCAGGTTGGTATGTCTGGTCTTACAGTCTTGAGTGACTGCTCTATCTACCAGTAGCTGGTGTTTTGCTCCTCTGGTATCTCTACCAATTCCTTTCTGGGTCCCGCTCATGTATTGATCCATGTGCCTATTCATCTTAGCCGCTATGATGCCTGATAGGAGCTTCCATGTTGTGCAGAGGCAGGTTATTGGCCGGTAGTTGGATGGGACCGGTCCCTTCTGGGGGTCCTTCGGTATCAGGACTGTCCTACCTTTGGTCAGCCATTCCGGGTGGGTCCCATCCATTAGCAGCTGGTTCATCTGTGCTGCCAGGCGCTCATGGAGTGCAGTTAACTTCTTTAGCCAGTAGGCGTGGATCATGTCAGGACCTGGTGCTGTCCAGTTCTTCATGTTTGAGACTCTTTCTTGGATGTCTGCCAATGTGATGGTTACTGGGGCTTGTTCAGGGAGGTTACTGTGGTCTGCTCTTAGTTCCACAAGCCACTGTGCATTGTTGTTATGTGATGCCTCTTTCTCCCATATGCTCTTCCAGTATTGCTCAGTCTCCAGCCTTGGTGGGTCTATCTTCATGCTATTACCCTGCCACTGAGAGTACACCTTGGATGGTTCAGTGGAGAAGGTCCGGTTTATTCTCCTGGCTTCTATATCTCTGGTGTACCTCTTCAGACGGGTAGCCAAGGCTGTGAGTCTTTGCTTGGCAGTTTCTAAGGCCTCAGCTATGGACAGCTTGTTATACTTCTTAGGTACCTCTTTTTTCATCACACCTTTCTGTAATTCCGATAGCTGGCTAACTTCCCTCCGTGCTGCCTTGATTTTAGCCTCTAACCTTCTCTTCCATGGGGGATACTGCTCCTTGCGGCTGTTGTTCATCTTATAGCCAAGCACCTCAAGGATCACTGTTGCTGTGGTGTAGATCAGCTGGTTGGTGTCAGTGATGGTTGTAGTAGGGATTGTCCGTAGTGCTGCATTCACATCTTCTAGTAGACCTTCTGAGGGTACTTCACGCATTCTTGGTAATCGGTGTCGGAGGGTCCAGGTTTCCAGCTTAGCCATGATCTTATTTCTCAGGTCAGCTGCTCTTGTATTCAGCCTACTAGGGCTTGTAGTTCTTGGGGCTTGGTACCCAATCTCGGAATGTGGGGATGATGATGATATCTCCCCCCTGACCTGTCGTCCTGGCTCCCCCTTGTCGTAGCAATCGTGTTGTACCTCTTCAATCTCTAGTTGTGATAGCAGTTGTTTCTTGCGGATGTTGGAACATTGAGCTACTAGTTGTTTTGGTGTTAGTCTTGATGTGGGGTGTCGAAGAATCCATAGGTCCCACATCCGCTTCATGTAACCTCTTTCACTGGGGTTACTTGTATAGTAGCATTCCAACAGTCCCTTGTTCTCATCTCTTGTCCATGCATGTCTTGTTCTTGTTCTTGTTCCAGTAGCCCACTTATCGTCAGATTGTCCTGGTTCCTCAACATCTGGCGCAGACCTTGTTAATCCGGGCGACGTCTGAGCCGGCATGACTCTATTCTTATGTTTGTCTCTCATATTTTGAGATAGGCACAGTATAGCGTGAGGAGGTCTTGCCTAAGGACCCCTACTGGAGGTAGGCCACAACCGGGATTCGAACCCCGGTCTCCCGTGTGAAAGGCGGCGATCTTACCACTACACTATCCAGCCACTATATATACACTGAACAAAAATATAAACGCAACACTTTTGTTTTTGCTCCCATTTTTCATGAGATGGACTTAAAGATCTACAATTCATTCCAGATACACAATATTACCATTTCTCTCAAACATTTCTCACAAATCAGTCTAAATGTGTGATAGTGAGCACTTCTGCTTTGCTGAGATAATCCATCCCACCTCACAGGTGTGCCACATCAAGATGCTGATCTGACATCATGGGTAGTGCACAGGTGTACCTTATACTGCCCACAATAAAAGGCCACCCTGGAATGTGCAGTTTTGTCTCACAGCAAAATGCCACAGATGCCACAAGCATTGAGGGAGCGTGCAATTGGCATGCGGACAGCAGGAATGTCAACCAGATCTGTTGCTCGTGCATTGAATGTTCATTTCTCAACCATAAGCCGTCTCCAATGGCGTTTCAGAGAATATGGCAGTACATCCAACCGGCCTCACAACCGCAGACCACGTGTAACCACACCAGCCCAGGACCTCCACATCCAGCAGGTTCACCTCCAAGATCGTCTGAGACCAGCCACTCAGACAGATAATGCACGGCCCCATGTTGCAAGGATCTGTACACAGTTCTTGGAAGCTGAAAATGTCCCAGTTCTTGCATGGCCAGCATACTCACCGGATATGTCACCCGTTGAGCATGTTTGGGATGTGCTTGACCGGCGTATACGACAGCGTGTACCAGTTCCCACTAATATCCAACAACTTCGCACAGCCATTGAAGAGGAGTGGACCAACATTCCACAGGCCACAATTGACAATCTGATAAACTCTATGCGAAGAAGATGTGTTGCATTGCATGAGGCAAATGGTGGTCACACCAGATACTGACCGGTTCTGAGTCCCCAGACCCCCAATAAAGCAAAAAACTGCACATTCCAGGGTGGCCTTTTATTGTGGGCAGTATAAGGTACACCTGTGCACTACCCATGATGTCAGATCAGCATCTTGATGTGGCACACCTGTGAGGTGGGATGGATTATCTCAGCAAAGCAGAAGTGCTCACTATCACACATTTAGACTGATTTGTGAGAAATGTTTGAGAGAAATGGTAATATTGTGTATCTGGAATGAATTGTAGATCTTTAAGTCCATCTCATGAAAAATGGGAGCAGAAACAAGAGTGTTGCGTTTATATTTTTGTTCAGTATATATATATATGTGTGTGTGTGTGTGTGTGTGTGTGTGTGTGTGTTTGTGTGTGTGTGTGTGTGTGTGTGTGTGTGTGTATACACGCTCGTTGAATGAAACATCTTATCAGCCAATCACACAATATAAAGCCATGCAGATACAGGCCAGGAGCTTCACATCAAACACCAGAAAAGAGAAGAAAGGTGATTTGAACACGTATCAGGAGAGCATTGTTTAAAGGCCAGTCTACCTCAGGATTGTTGCTGACCATGGCCATCCCTTTATGACCACAGTGTACCCAGGGACGGATTATGGGTTGTGTGGGCCCTGGGCAAAACGTTTGCGAGGCCTCCCCCCCACCACCACCACCAGCACCACCACCACAACCACCACAATTCAAGGGCCCTTGGCAGCCAAACGCCCTTCCTATAGGGTCAGGGGCCCTTGTAGGCAGAGGATCAAAGAATGTAGGCCCTCTAAAATAGACAAATGAAAATACATTGTTGATAAGCGTTGCAAATTGTTTTGGGCTAGGGGCCCCACGGGCCCCCTGCACCCCAAGGGCCCCTGGGCGGCGGCCCCGCTGGCCCGGTCCGTAATCCGTCCCTGAGTGTACCCAGCTTCTAATGGCTACTTCCAGCAGGATAACATGCTGTGCCACAAAGCTCCTGCCATCTCAGACTGTACTCAGGTGGCCTTCACAGTCAACAGACCTTCATGCAGTACAGCGCCTATGGGATGTGGTGGGATGGGAGATTCACATCGTGAAGGTGCAGCCGACAGAATCTGCTGCAGCCGTGTGATGCTGTCATACCAACATGGACCACAGTCTCTGTGGACAATTTTGAATCTATGCTCTGAGAAATTAAGAAGGTCAGAAGGCAGAAGGGGGTCCAGCACGGTGTTGGAAAAGTGTATCTAATAAAGTGGCCAGGGAATGCATGTCAAATACTACATTTTAGAAATTGTTTTCCAATGTATTTCATAGATTAGAAAAATAAGGAACATTTTTTTTAAAGAAATATTAAAAACCCCATTTCAATATGTCCAGCAATTTTTAGCAAACGCTCGGTGTTGCTAAAGCATGTTTCAGTCCAAGCTGCCATTTTGTTTTTGCCTGGGCGGCAAAATACGCAAACACAGCATTAACACAATGAGTGCATCAGTCCTGGCGTAATAATAGTTCATTTGTGCTTGAAATTAATCTTCTAAAAACTTACCGGAAGCACATCTCCAAAAATTACAAACGGAAAGCCAGGAGCATCGGGATATCTTATCGGACCCTCGAGACCACAGAGCTCATTCTGATTCTCATATTATGACTGAACGATCAGATCAATGAGTCTGAAAAGGATCATCTTCCCCTTTCCTATTGTTAGCACTTTGTCAGACTGAATGAAAGCTGGAGAAGGATATGATTGAGGTTGATGCGTTTTTTTCTTGAGCGGGACATTGTTCTGTCCTTGCAAATGGCTCCCTAGTGTTTCCCATGCACCCAAGCCGCTTAAACCGCAGCTGTAAAGCCCTTGGGTAAGGAATAGGGCCGAATGACACACTATCCCAAAATATAGTACCTTAGAAGAGTAAGGCGATACAATATTTTCTCACTCTGCCCTTGCCCATTACCGCTGATTGGCTGGCCAGCCGAGGGGCGTCTGCAGCGGCGTGGGTGAGAGAACGAGTCAGAACAAAGATAGGAAACAATAAATCTCAGAGAAGAGCCTTTCAATTGAATCAGAGAAGCCAGATACAATCACAGCACCACAATATGTGCTAAAAGACAAGCAGCTAAATTATACCGACACGCAGAGGGTGGATTGATGCCTGGTATCGGCTGCTCTGTGCCATATTGACATGCAGCTACCCAGTAGATTGAATGCTAATAGGATTTGTCTTTCTCTCCTTATTGTTTAATGCTGCAGGTCAAGTTTGTTTTTTTTTTTCGTCGTAGTTGTTGTTTCTCTCAAATGATTATATTTTATAAAGCAGAGAAAGACAAAGGCAGGTGTAATATGGTTTCCAAGGCACCTGCAAAAACATCCCCAGTCAGTTCGTAGACTGTGCATGTTCTGGTGGCTTTTAAGCCACTGGAAATTCAATTAGTTTGAGCCACATCAGACCAGAGCTGGAAAAACGGGATTCACTGAAATCCTGCTACTGCAGTGGCACTAATGCTGAGTGTGAGTGTGTGTGTTTGTGTGTGTGTAGAAGAGTTTGTATTTTTTGCAGAGGTGATTCTAGGGACATTAGGCAAAAAAAAAACTTCATGGGCCCTCCAATGCACCCCACCCGATATGATAAAATGAATGACCATTATTGTAATATTAGCGTATATTAATCATATCAACAACAATAATAAATGTAAACACCATTCCTTTATTTTCATTTCATTTCAGTAAAAAGAAAATACAGAAATAATGCTGATTTTTCACTGCAATATACTATGTAATCGGCCCAGTTTGGGGGCCGCAGACGATGGCCTGCTAGCCTGTCCTGTCCCAACACCTCTGATCTTTGGGCATCAGGTGCTGTAGTTGTTTAGGAGCTGGATTTGAAAGTTAAGAGGATTGTGTGGCATGTTGGTAGAAGCAGCTTATAGACCTAATCCAAAGTAAAAAATGTTACCCTTTCTTTAATTTTTCATGCTCTCCTTCTCTAAGACATCATAGACGCCTCAATCTAGTATCTGGGATCTGAAGTCTTTGACATGAAGGCAAGGGAGGTCTGGTGTTTTACCCAAATAAACATCCTCAAATAACATTCATAATATGTTTGCTTTGGGAGACAATGGTTCTGAATATCGACATGGTCACGAAACATCAGACTCTCCTACCCGATACCATCATGTAAAAAAACTAAATTAACAAGGAGACCGGCTACATGCAATCATCTAAAGATGGTACACAAGTGAACTGCAGCAGCTGAACTGGAACTAATTTCTTGGCAATTTCACCAGGCTAACGAGGTTTTCTTACATTTCATAAACATAAAGATAACTGCAGACTTTACAATGAAGAACTGACACAATAAAAACGACAAATAAGACAAAAGAGCTGAAGAAAATCATTCCATCTACCATCTCATATTACACTGTCAGGAAAAAGGGTACAGCTCAGATGTAGTTTTATACCCCAAGATACAAACAATGATATTGTACCCCCAGTGGTACAAAAGTGTTCCTGAGTCCATTTCTGTACCATAAATTAGACTAAAAGGTACATTTGCCGACAGCTAGGGTATAATTAGAAGGCCACTGAGGGTACAGCCACAGTGACTGGTAATTGTACACTCAAAGGTACAAATTGGTACTTTTATTTCTGACAATGCAGAACAAGACAAAAATGCAAATATGGAAAAATGAGTTATACTTTATTTTCATTACAGCTACAGTATTGAAAAACATCTCAAGTGACAAAAACAAAGGAAAAGATATTTTGCGAAGCTTTCGATGTTTTCAGGCTTTGAATATCTGGAAGTACGTACTGAACACAGGACACAATTTAGCCGCAATTCTATCTGCAAGGGAGATACAGTCATTAACGGAAACCACGTTAACGCGCTATTTTCAGCAAAAACGCGTAAACGCTCATTCCTTTCACAGCTTCGTTTCAGCCTTGGGCACTTTAATCGAATGAGTGGTGATTTGTCGATGTAATACAATACTGCGAATCTGCGAGTGTGACGTCAGCCCGGGCGTTGATGGACTGACTGTGGCGGAAGGAGTGGTCAGCAGGTCTGTGTGAAGGACGGGCAGTACAGCCTACCCCAAGGTCAAAATAACAATCTGGTAATGGTGGGAAAGAAACATATTGATGCTGATTACATATAGCTGGAATAACAGCTGATAGTTTGCCCTGGGTTGGGGCTATAGTAAATAATGTACAACAGTATAGATAGGCAAAATTATTTGGAAAAAAAAAAATCACAGTGTCCATTAAGCAATTTAATTATGCATTCATCTTTTAAATTAAATGACATTCTCTAAGACCAAGGAAATTAGCAACCTGTTTTCTACATTGTGTCACTTATGCTGAGTGTTAAAGGGCCGCCCTGAATCTGTTCTGAAAGGAACAAATAAAAGAAAAAAGTTTAATTAATTTTCACCCTAGTGTGTCAAATATAATTTATGAAGACAGTGATATTCATCAAACGGAATGTAATTAAAATGACAATGATAACTTAAGTTTGATCAATAGGAGAGCAAAGTACACTTAATGTGGTTCATGCATACATAATGTGATTACCCATGTAGCATAAAAAATTAGACGTTGCAGTAACAGGACACGAACCCAACAGGAAGACACTGTACTGAATAGCTTTTTCAAATCTGTCATAGTCCGTTCTCATAAAACTTTGCATATCTAGAGGCTGTTCACATTGAACGAGATTCAGTTTTATGGCTCCAGGCCAGTACAGTACTTGTGCACAAGCCTTAGGCAGTGAAACAATATGTTTAAAGGAGATAGCAGGTGGGCAGCAAGTGTATATTTGCTGAAAAAACACATATAACATACACAATAAAAAACAAATAACTTCTACGATCCTCCAAAAAGTTGCTGATATCTTGTTGGATGGCTAGATGAACACCGGTTCAGTTCCCAAACCTCCCCTCAGGGGCACCTCAGCTATTTCGGGGTTTTTTTTTGTATTTCAACACCATTTCAACTAATTAGTTAACTTAACTAAGTAACTCAGAGATATAGATTAGCCATACAAGGTGTAGTGGTCAGTTCAAAAAATATTGGTGTGACATTAGGTGAGGTTTTCGTCAGACATGATACCACCGTTTGCCACCAACAGTTATACATTATTTTCTTTGACTGTCTAAGACCTTTGCACAGTATGTTATGTATATAAAATGAAGAATCCCATCAAAGACTGGGAAGGGAGGTATCTGCGTGTTCCAGCTAAGACCTGGAGTCATTCAGAAAAGCAATTCAAGGACAAAATGTAACAATGATCTGCCTCTTATGGTCTCCATGGCAACCACAATGCAAAGGCATCTAGTGCAAAGTCCAACACTGAAGTGAGAAGTTTTCATTGTTGACACGCACCCCAAGAGAATGTGTCTTCTGCATTTAGCCCATATGTGACATAGCAGGGGGGCAGCTAATTCAGCACTGAGGAAGCAGTGCTCCGGGGGACATGGTTCCTTGCTCAGGGTACCTCAGTGGTACTTTGCTGGTTGGGGATTCATACCATCCGTCTTTCCAGGACAAATGTGCTTCCCAAACCATTAGGCCACCACTGCCCACACCATTGTGGAGGGTATTCTCCAGGGCAACATGGGCAAAGAGCAAATCCCTGTGCTCGTGTCAATTCCTCATTACCAGGCAATGGATCGTGTGATGATTGTTAGCCTTTAGATTATTGGTAGAGTTTGGCCTTTACGCTTCAGTAAGGCTCGTGTTTAATGTTAAGAGTGTTTAACGTATTGCTCCATTGTCATGGACATCATGCAGGATGATTATATTCCTGATCTCCTTAACAGTCATAATAAGTCATGACTAAAGACCAAACCAATCGTTTTTCATATTGCCCTCAAAACGTTTGGCGTAACTAAAACTCCCACAAGTGTGTTTCTCAGCAATATCATGTGGATAAAACATTTATGTCCACTGTGTCAAGAGTCAATAGACGATGACTCAGATGTGGAGATGGGGAGCTGTTCCTTCAGCCGGGAGTCACCCTCTATGTGGCCAGATATTGACTTCAAAGCTGACCTGCGAAGAAAGCATAAAGCACGGTCTCGGAATCATTTAAGAACGTTTCCCTAGGATTTATGAGAGTCAGACTGAGAGGCGAGCTTATATTTCTCCTCTTATCTACCTAGCCAGGCATACAAGAAACAATGGAAAGCACTCTCTTTTTTTACTTTAACTCACCTATTACTTTTTGGACACACTTCTGGAGACGCAATGTTGCGCACGAATGTGCTAAATGACTGCCTTCCATTGTAAAGATACAGTCCTCCCTTGCCTTCACGCCAAAGACGTCACTGAAAAGTGAACTGAACGAATCAGCCTGCAGCTAATGAAGGCAAACGCCAGTGTCGTTCGCTCTGGCAAGAGTGAGCAGAGCTCACACACTAAAAAGTAGCGATAATGGGCAAACAATTAACGGCCATAATGTAATATGAAATATGTATTACGACGTCTCGGAATCGCACCTCGGAAAATTAATGCGTGATTCTCTTGCTTTTCTTGTTCCTCGTCATGATTAGTGTGGATGTACTCCGAAGCGCTCGTCATGATTAATGATTTGTTTATATACAAAAAATAGACTCCCGAGATTTTTAATGGCAGGTGACACCAGTGATATTTTAACTGGTGATCAAATATTTTCACTTTGGATTCAGAGCACTTCGTAAAAAAAAAAAAAAAAAAAAAAAAAAAAAAAAAAAAAAAAAAAACATTCGGCAGACATGAACGTGAACCTGTCCATTTTTGGGACTTTGGGCCCCCGCAGGTGTTTCAAATAATAAATAAGTAGTGGGCATCTACAGTCAGCTATATTCATTTCATATTTAGTGTAGTAACCGCTTGTGGCCACAGGGGGCACAAAAATGTGCGCTGTGGGCAGTGTTCCGCAATCCATAAGCCAAATTTAATACATTGGCAGTTAATTCTTTTTTACAAACTTCTTTTACATACAGTACGTACAATGTAAACCAAGCAAGGCCTGGTCAATGCAGCAGGGAACAATGGATGTTTGTAATCGCAAAAACACGCACAGGTGAAATAAGTCAAAGATAAACAAGTAAGATTAGAGTGTTTTCCATTTGTACATGTAAACAAAGACAGGTATGTAATAATCCTCGTGTTGGGGTCACAGTACATAAAGGACACATGATGCAAATGTAAGCATGATACAGACGAGCATTGGACAGGTGTATATATACAGTATACATATATATGTACAGTATGGAGTGATTATACCAAAAATCTGCATCTCTCTAGAGAATATGCTGTAAAATTACTAAGAAAATGGGGCGGAAGTGTGTGATTTACTGAAGCATATGCAGATGCTGCATGGATGAAAGCTCAGTCAGATGAGATCCTGGCTGAGATTGGTCGGGGAAATTGTGAAAACGCTGGTGCAAAGACAGCGGTTTGAAGGACAGCGCAAAGACAACGGCCTGATGGACAGAGCAAAGACAGCGGTTTGAAGGACAGCGCAAAGACAGTGGTTTGAAGGACAGCGCAAAGACAGCAGTTTGAAGGACAGAGCAAAGACAACGGCCTGATGGACAGAGCAAAGACAACGGCCTGATGGACAGAGCAAAGACAACGGCCTGACAGACAGTGCAAAGACTGCGGTCTGACGGACAGAGCAAAGCCTGCGGCCTGACGAACAGTGCAAAGACAGCAGTTTGAAGGAGATCGCGAAGACAATGGCCTGACGGACAGAGCAAAGACAGCGGTCTGACGGAGAGCAAAGACTGCAGCCTGATGGACAGAGCAAAGACAGCGGTTTGGTGGACAGTGCTTCTTACTTTTCAGGTGTGAAATTGGGATTCTGAAGTCTGTAGTTCCTTCCTTCGTTTTGCCCAAAAACCAACTTCAGTTTCCACAGCCTGAAGGTTGCTGCTGTCCTTGACAGCCTGAGCCAGAATCAGCATAGCATACCATCGGATACGACGGCACACTGAGGCCGAATTCCATGCTGAGAACAATCAGACAACATTTTCAACCCTCTGCCCTCCCCCACTGGTCCCACTAAACTTCCAGTTTACCTCCTGGGGTTGACCATGATGTTGACCACTCCAAAACATTACCAAATGTCCTTCAACCGCCAAGCCAACCTCAGCTGTTAACTACCTTAACTGTTAAGGTAGATGCACCATACACTCTTGCTGATAGTTGGGTAATTCGAGAACATTTATACATTGGGTGTGAAAAATGAACCACAGTGTGTTTTTTTAAACTTTGTTATTGTCTACTCACAAGGTTTGGGTTGGCTAGTGATGAGAAGAAAAAAACGTTCTGAAATACCAAGCCTTGCACTCTTAATGACATTTGAAAATTAAAAGTGCTGACAATTTACAAGCAATCTACCAGAACTGAGGTTTATTGTGGAAAGAGGTGATAGGTGCAGATTTTTTCATGGGTATTATCGGAGCCTTTGCTGCCCACTTCATTAGCAGGTGTCAGTATCTGCTGTTTCAGTATCTAGTCAGACGGCGCAGACTGCCCGAATCTGCGGGAACGGCGCGCCCCCTAATGGCGGTGGGCAAGCACTGCATCTTTCAAACCTCCCCGTAGCATTACGTAGCGTGTGATACAGTCATTTCATGGAGAGTAAAACACATCATCTTACAAAATCGCGAAAAGCCTTTTTCACTCAAAAACAAAACATCGCGGGAAATAATTTGTAGTATTACTCCATAAATTTGAACATAAGCTTCAAAAAAGAATGCGGATGTTTAAGAAGATATTGTTGTATTACTACAACAGTGTATTACTATAACAGTAATGCTCCTTTTTGACCCTCCTGCGTACGCTGTAAATCTTGGACCCTAACGATAATGCTGTACATCGCTTTTTTCGACTGTGAAAAGGGCTACGATGACTCGCTAATTACCTGTTAAGTACCTTCACTTCACTGTTAAATACCTGCCCTCACTACTTTCAAAAATGGAAACGAGCGTGTAGGATGTCACTTTGCTGCAAATAATGACATTTAACATGAAACTCCACAAAAAAGAATAAATGCTGTATTTCGTTCCCCAAAAAAAAAATAGGAAACATCCTACAGCACTGAAAATACTGTACACATTGCCACCAGTGTCATTAAACGGTAAGCTTAATTATTTCCTGACTCCTGCATGATTTGAAATCCCTTTTGCATAACTGATCCACCAAACGGGACATAAAATTAAACAACCATCTGGAGAATCCATGTGTCACAAATAGGGTTTAGCCTATTCCTAAAAGTGGAGAAAGCACATTTCAGACCACATACGAAGCATATACACGCCCGGGAAATGCTGACCTGCAAATTCTGATAATCTGCAAGCTTTTGTACCACAATTGATGGGACTGTGGGCTCACCAGAGGGAGAATAAAGATGGTAATGGAAACAGACCACACACCTTAACTAATTGTAGCAAAATTTTATTCACATAACATATATATAACATATATTGAAATATTTATAATACACGGTAAATATTATATAGTGTACCAGATAAGGTAAGGGCCTTGAACCTGAGGTGATATTACATAATAAATAACTGTTTCTTGCAGCAGGACAGCAGAATCTCTCTGCACACAGGAGAGCTTTGATCTGGATGGATACGAGCAGATGACTTAGCCCACATTGTATACTCTCCAACTTTAAGTCTCTCATTTGTCTCTTGGGCCTAATTTAACCTCACTACTAAGACCAGGAAATGGAAAAGCACTCCTGTCCCCGGATGAAGTCCCTCTAAATCAGTGTTTCCCAACCCGGTCCTCAGGGACCCCCGGACAGTCCATGTTTTTGCCCCCTCCCCCCAACTCCCTGTGAGACAGTCCATATTTTTGCTTCCTCCCAGCTCTCGGGGACTGAGTTGAGAAACACCTGTCCAAATTCCAAATTGCTACATTCATAAAGGTAACAGCACTTCCCTATTGTCTATCTCTCTCTCTCTCTCTCTCTCTCTCTCTCTCTCTCACACACACACACACAGTTTTTAAATAATATCTTTTAAATAATATCAAGACCATTTACAACCTGCAAGGTTTACGCAGTCCTGCTTCCTGGAAGACAGCTACACTATGAAGTGTGGAATTGAGCACTGAGTTTTTTACTGGCGTTCAGTTACAACTCCTTTCTTTGGCAGCATGTAAAATTGGTTCTTTCTGGGCTTGTACTAGTACAACATTTAAAATATTTTGTGTAAAAAAAATGTGCATGACTCAATATTACATACATATGACTTCAGATTCACAAGGGTTTTCTTGTTGATGTGATTAACTGTCCAGAAGTAACTCAGTCCATGGGCTAATTTTATCAAGTCAATTTCTGTGGAAGTACTGAGTTTATTTTTATCGGATTACAACACGACTGAGTGAGTTTTGGTTCCCCCCCCCCCACACATGATTCTTCCTAACTTTGTACTTTGAACTTTCTACAGAGGAACTGTTAGTTACATTTGGTTCTGGGCTTAGGTTCTGTCTGTGAATGGCCAGTTAGGTTTCCCCCAATTCATCCAATCAACAGTCGAGTGCCATAAGAGCTGAGTCGTCACACCGGTTCTGCTGAGCGCCAGTTAGCAAAAGACCTGGTTGGGCTGTGGAAGATCACGGCTTGGACTTGAATCCCATTTCCAGCTATAGGTAAGAATCAATACCTGAAAGACAAAAGGAGACTTTCCATAGACAAGGTTTTACATTAGACAGGGGCGAGAATTTTTTTAAAGTAAGGGGCATTAGAAGGGCCATAGCTGATACAGATGGCCCAATCTTATCAGTAACCAATGATGTTTTGACTTGATGAGTGACAGGCATGTGGGCACTCCGGGGACCAATCAGCTTTCAGCTGGGGCCAGTGCTCCTGTTGCCCCACCCCTGTATACACCCCTGATATTAAATGTCTTTGGTCAAGCAATTGACCAAACTAGACAGACAAACCTGGTCTACAGCACATTGGAACATCTGAGGGAGTGAGGACATCAGGGCGACAGCATGGGGCAGAGAAGAGAAACCCAGAAACATAAAACAGCAACAAGCTTAGGTTCAGTCCCAAGTGCGTCATTAATCAAAAGATCTGATTGCAACAGCAAATCTTTCTCTGGCTCACCAAGCTTGGTTATGTACGTAATGGGTGGAATGTCAGCATGATGATGGAGACGGATGGACATTCCCTGATGGGATGGGGGGCGTGTGAGAACTGGAGATGCAGATGAATTTAAGCCGAAAGAAACATGCAAGGGTCCTTTTCGATTACAAACCCAAAACCCATGGTCATTGGCAAGATGGGTCTGAAGGAGATGGTGCACGCAGCCAACACTTTACAGATTAAAATCGCAATACCGTATTTGTGAGAGAATTATTTAATCCATTCCTGGGATAGCCACATTTTCCCCCTTTTTAAACGGAATGGCTAGGTAGTCTGTCCTGTGGATAAACGGGTACACAAAAGAGAGAAATCTAAGTACCAACACTACATACCTGTGGTGAAATATAGACATTTTAATCATGAAAACGTTAAGCCCTACTGTATTAATACAATTCTTAAAGAATTAATTTTGGGTCAGCGGAGTCTCCGCATTCCCCAAAGAGGAAATACACTTTCCTTCCCACAGCATTTGGATTTTCATAGAAGGTAAAGTGCCCTCATGAGAATTCCTGAATGTTGAAATAATCCAAAGTATCAATATTAAGGCATTCGCATGCAGAAGAGATTGAACTGAGGGCAGAAGATGCAGGTCTATAGTTCCACAGCTGTAGTGATTCGGGTCCATCAGTCCATCCATTCAGTCTATCCAGCTTAATTATGGAGCTCTTTAAGAATGATGACCTGCACTGGACTACGGTGATGCTTAACCGTCATTTGTAATGGAATCGATGTCAGTCCATAATCTACCTTGTATTTCTATATTTCTTTTAGATAAGTACAGATTTGGAATGAAATTACCCTTAGGCAGCTGGTTCCTGTTAATACTGTAAAACGGTTTATACAAATCGCCTCCTCCCTGTTTTTTTGCATCTTTAATCATCCACTTTGAATTTTCCGTATCCATTACCGAAATCTCTACTTGATAGATTGCAGTGGTTTAAAGGGACCCTCTTGCTGCTGTGCGGTTCACATCAGACTTTTTCGTACATGCGATTACTGACCAAATGAAATGCACTAAGGCAACCACGCTCGCCTATAAAAAGGCGCATTATCCCTCTGTATACATCCATTTAATGCTCTGCGCCCGCCTGTGGCACGGCACCTTTACACGCGTCCTGCGACGATTAATGGACTGTTATGCAACATCGCATATTATGCGATATCGCATGTTATGCAGTCGCTTATTCCCTGAATTGTTCCTGTTCAACCTGAAGGCCGCACATCTCGAAAAAGCTCAAAATGGACACTGAATAGATGAATTAAGGTGTAACAAACACGTCATCTTTAACAAGGAGGTATCATGTATATGAATCCGGTCTTGTGTCGGTTTACTCTTAGTATTAATTCTATTCCTTCCACTTCACCCATGTTGTAACCTTATCCAACCTTGCAGTAGCCCGCACTGGCTGGTAGGTGGCAGCATTATCCACCTCAGAATCAGGGAATGTTCTATCACATTTGATACCTGCGCCAACGCTGCTTGTGCCCTCCTTCACTACAGTCCCCACAGCAACCCCACCCCCCAATGATTCTCTGTTGCTAGGAGGCTGAAGTTGACTCGTAAGCTAATTTGTGGCCTGCTGAAGTCCAGTGGGAGCCTTTTTTTGTCTCAGCCCACCTGGCTTTCATACTCTCTTGGTAGTGAGGTGACATCCTGTCCGGCCATCTTTGACTGCAGCACAGAAAAGGGCAGCAGCCGGCCGGAATACTGGGCTACTCTTTGCGCTAAAGGTTAGCGGGGAATAGAAAACCTAACCACAAGTACCAGTCCTCTGTGGGCTATCAGGCTGCTCTGTGGGCTATCAGGCTGCTCCCACTGTTTTTTTCTAGAAGAAGCGCTAGACAGGTATTCAGAGAAAGGGAGTCATTCAGTGGTGCTTATTTACAGTTATAGCTAGCTTTACAATTTCTTTATTTGTTGCTTTACTTTGTAGTCTTTGTAGTTTGGAGGTCAGCAAGAGATTAAAAAAAACGCTGTTTTGGTGTCTGTAACAACAGTTACAGTTCTGTGCGCCACACACAGTGTAAACTGTCACACTGCAAGCTGCACGTCCCATTCTACCAATGCTCTGTATCTGCGGGCCGGAGCTTGCGATTCTTTGGCCCGACACTGGCGCAGATTCGGGGAGGGAACTCACGCATTGTTCCGCCCACGAGCGTCGGCCTTGGAGACCTTTCTGTAGCAGTAGACCATCTCCACCAGCAGCCAGAGACTCAGGAACATCAGCAGGGCGTACATGACGTACTCCGAGTACACTGCCATCAGGTTCCGACTGACTGCCCCGCAGTAAAAACAAAATCACAGATATTCCACAACATTAATTTCAATAAAACTACATCCAGTGGCATCCGTGATGTTTCAGGCTTGGGCATTCTTGGGTTTAAAGTACGTTTCGTAGCTTTACCTTCCTCACTCACGACCAGATGGATGACCTTGCTGTAGGTGAAGGAGGGCGTGTAGGAGTTGAATTGGAACTGGCGCAGCACCTCGCACACATACGTGCCCGTGTCATTGGGCGTGACCCTCAGGATGTTGATGGACAGGTCCTGTAAGTCTTTGCTGCCGTTCCACATCAGTCGGCCCTTCCACAGCCCGTCGATTTCCTGCGGCAGCCCATCGAACGCGTAGATCTGCCGGCGTGTGACACACAAAAGCCACGGCCTCTTGTCAGGCACCCCTGCATTCATCTTTCATTCCAGCCTCCTGACATCAACTT
This sequence comes from Brienomyrus brachyistius, assembly GCF_023856365.1. Classification (NCBI taxonomy): domain Eukaryota; kingdom Metazoa; phylum Chordata; class Actinopteri; order Osteoglossiformes; family Mormyridae; genus Brienomyrus; species Brienomyrus brachyistius. The sequence continues at coordinate 20,035,774 of NC_064550.1, read as the reverse complement.
TTTTGCAAAGTATCAAATCCCGACTTGACGATACTCCATCTGTACAGCCTCGGGTTTGACAGATTTTTAATGTCGAATGTTTAATTCTCTGTTTTACCTTAGGGGACATGTTTTGTCTCAATTGACTACCCTTACATATGCATCTCCTTACATCCAAAACCTTGCATAGATGATTTTGTGGCTGTAAAATTACCATAAAGGTATTCTTTAATATATATAGCTGTCATTGTTATAAATGACAACTTATGAGAGGAATAACAAAAGCAGTCATCAGGACCCACCGGAATCCTTTTGTTAGCCTCCGTCACATAATACCAGTCCACCCGTGTCTTGGCACTGATCTCCTCTCTCTTCATGCAGGAGATGCAGGTGAGCCTCATGGCGTGACCCAGGACGGCCTCTGTGTCTGACGGGATATCCACACACACCTGGCTGCTGATCTGCACTGGAGAAGGCCGATACTGTTACCAGAATGCATTCTGGGCAACCATGGATCACTCGGGGCTATAGCCCCAAGTATTTTAGCCCTGATGCCTACTATCTTCCTTCAAAAAAAAAAAAGTCAAGCCCCAAGTAAACTTGACTTGATCTTTTCAATAGCTAGAAACGCCCCCTGTGGGCAACTAAATGTCTTTGAATCAGTAGTCCTTAGATAGCCCAGCCAAGCAGCAATGGCCCACTGCCGGTGACTAATCTGTATAATACTGTAAGCTTCATAGCTCACATGGCATTTAGTCATCACAAACTGTATGAAAAATAAATAACGTTTTGCAATAATGGTCTTCACATTCCGGCTAACGGGAATGCTGTGCTGTATCAGGGGTGGAGCCAAAAACACAGGAATACACAACAGGCAACGATAAAATTGTTTAAGATAAACTGTATTAAACCTGTTGTATTGAACTACAGACACTGGTTAAAAATTGTTGTCATAGTTAGAGCTATCAACCAGATTAGCATAAAATGATGGAAGTCTTGTGACGAAATACCTTTAACTCACAAAAAGGTTTAAAAACTTATTATTGTTATTATTATTATTTATTATCATCATCAGTATCATTATCATCATCATTAATATTAATATTATGTTTATTGGAATATCTTCTACCGTGATTGGTCATTGCCAGCGTTTCTTGTTGACTCAGCTAGCGTATCCATATCTGATGGGTGCTAATTAGTCTGACGGGTCTGTGTTCTCAGAACAGTTCCTACTCAGGCACGTTTTCATCCCAATCCCAAAGGAGAAAAATACGTACTGGGAAAGCTACTTTATCAGTTTTTTAGATAGCACATTACCAAGTGCACTAATGTACAGTAGTACCATTAATGTGGTCAAAGGCTTTAATAGAATGTATAATTTATGAGTTGTTTGTAACATTAACGATACAATTTAACCCATGAACATCTTTCCTGCAGCCGCAATGCATTATTGAAAATATTGTTATGATGCTAGATATAAATAAGACAGTTAGCTAAATTTTGGTTCGACCTAAAACGGAGAAATTCAGTACATACTGATTTGGTGCGCTACCTGCTTTAAGGATGCTCAGTTATGTCAAAGCGTACAATTCTTTTATATATTATGAGAAAAAAATTATTAAAAGAAAAACAAAAACCTCAAATGTTAATTTAGTCATAGCGTTGAAGATCATACTTACCATCAAAGAGAAAAAGAGTTAGGAAGAAAAGTAGATTCCCTGCTGACGGTTCCATGGTCAGATTTCTTGGTGAGGATAATGGCTGAAGAGATCTGAAAGTTCCTGGAGTACCGATTCGCCAAACCCTCGAGTTTCTCCTTCAATACCAGCGCGGCGACGCCCCCGTTTAATATGGGTTTAAGGAAGCTGGTCGTTGTCTGTGAATATTCATTATTATCTTTGCAAAAAATGTCCTGAGAGAACTTTCGCAAGTTGTGAAAAAGACAACTTGGAAAGAATATGCCCGACTTTAATACAAGCAGGTTAACGATTGCTTCATTAATATTTATAATGACAGAGAAAAGTAGATCATTCGCCCTTTCAGCAGGTATACTCGGTTAAACAAATCCACACAGTATTCAAATAAATTAACTCCAGCCTTCGTCTAAGCTTTCAATTAGACTCTGCAGAATAATAAAAAAAAACAAAATAAACCCACATAATATTTTTCTTTAACTACTCTAAATTAATTTTGATAATAAGTACAGGTTATTCCCGATATACGGACAAAGTGTCCGATATTGTTCTGAATTATGATATTTGAAAAAAAAAAAGTTTATAAATAAAAAAATAAACAAACAGACCAGAAAAAAACTGAATGTTTTTAAAAAGTTAAGCAACAGGAAAATACCAGGTCTTTCGTGTCCCACACTTTGCAAGCGAAACACTCACATGACGACATCTCCAGTTTCTGAGCGTCCGCTTTGTTTCCAGAGCGCTCGGCGCGCGCCTAGTTTCCTTGGCGCGCATGCGTTACTTTGCCCGGCTTATTTATCAAAGTCATAAAATCACTCTGGCAAACAGTACATGTATAAATTTGAACCACTGAAACATTATATATTCCTAATTCGACTCGTGAAAAAATAAACATCGAGCAGATGGGCCAGGGGTTACTTCATTTCAAATTCAAATAGTATATGATAATATTATACTGTAACATAAATTCACTAATGTGTGTCAAGTTGCACAGAAAAAACGTGATTAGTATTAGTATTGTAGTGCTAGTATTCGCTAACAGCATGAAAAAAAATCTATTTCAGGAGCAACGTTTAAAAGTTTAAAGTCATTGTGTAGTTAGGATAATGAGCGAGAGTTGTCAGTGGTAATTTGCCATTATGTTGTTTGGGAGTTAAACGTGTCAGGAGGGATTTCTGCCGCGCGGAAAGAGTGCTTCCGTATCAGCTGACTCCTGTTTTGTGAGCCGAATTCCAACTTAGAAACTAAACATTGCTGTCTCACAGAAATTACTTATTACTATTGGAAATAAACAATACTTTCTAGGAAGAGAAACCTAATATGTTCTTATTATAAGTGGGGTCCCTATCCCTGTTTGTGAAAGCGGCTGTACTGTGTTTAGTCATAGACCACTCCCAAGTTAAACTGGGTTGACTAGCAGCACACCACAATACCACTAATATAATTATGTCCGTGACTATATCGGTTGAGTGACTTTTCTATAGGGAGAGTTTCCCTGACAAATAAATCACTCATGTGACCTTGAATGTAAGAAGCATACTCAAAGTTATACTATGTGGTTGGAACCCTTTTTCAGTAACCAAGGACAGAAGATATACAGGATGGGACACAAGTGGATCGTAGAGGGTGAGGAATGGAGACAGCAATACTCACCGTGTAAGTCTACAATGTTAACCACTAAACCACAAACTTACTTATTTAAAAATGAATGAGTTGGAAGAATTGCAACTAAGAATATCTACCATTATCTCCATCTTATTGTCCATTTGTGGATCAATGGGATTTATAGGTTAATTGACACAATTACGTCTAAAGGAACCAAACTCTTAATGCTTGCTGTTAATGATATTATATTACTAGTTCAATATGTGAAGTTTAGCATGGTTGATATCTCCACTCCCCTCACTAAAACAATTCGTGTGAACCAGAAAAGCAGACACATTTATGCCTGAAGACAGTGGCTTTGAGGAAGACGGTAATCTTTGCACTTTTATGCCTTATTTAGATGCTCCTGGTGACAGTTCACTGAGCCCTTAATTACTCAGGAAAGCATTTGAACCTAATACCTATCTGCTGAGCATTGCTCTTCACAATGATCAACCACAGTGGTAGCTCCTTTACTGGCCCACCACCTCCCTCTGGGGTCTCAGACATTTTAAGTCAGTGCTCTAAGACGAGGCGGCTACGTAGAGTATGACTGGAATTTATTCGTACATCTCTGCGGTGTTTGTGGGAGGCAGATTATCTGTAGTGCCAAAGAAGCAGTAAAAAGTGCATGGGGGTGAAATCTCTAGAGAGGCATGCTGCTGTTGTGTCATTATTCAAGGTATATAACTTCAAACATGAAAAAAAAACTGAGAATATAAAGAATCCCAGGATTCATAAAACCTGGTCACAATCTGATGTCACCCCCTATCTCTAGGGACACTTGCAACGTGATCTAACTGTTAACATGGATGTGAAGTAATATTACAGGAGCTGTTATTCAGCTTTACAGCAGGCTTCACAACAGAGAGCAGGCGGGTCCTTCAGCCTGCGACGTAACCAGGGCTTTGGTATCCGAGGGGCTGATATTACTTGGGACGTTTAAACATGACGTCGGTTAATTTCTGTACAGAAAAGTCAGACACCTCGTAACAACGCATTATGTAATAATGTTACATTATAAAAACTTGACACAATGTAATAAATTGAATGATGATAATAAAGATAATGATGATGATGGGGTAATGTTGCAATATAAAATGATAATTTAGTCTATAAATTAGTTACATTTTGTCGAGTTATATAATACTGTGTTATTACATAATTTTTTGTTACACAGTCGTTAACAATGCATTATGTAATAACACCGCTTTATGCGATGTAAATTATTACACAATGCAGCATTATCACATAATGCGCTGTTACCTATATTTAGAAAAAATAAAGCCTTCCTACCAACTTGCTGTCACAATTAATGCCACACTTCAAATCTATATTTCTTTGTAAATATGGCTAAATATCTCACTATAATGACAAACTGAAATTTTGAGGCCACAAAAGGGAGCATTTCCTTTCGCTCCCATAAGTAAACATCTTCCATCACCTTCCTGCAGGCCCTGACCTTAAACCAGCAAAGTGAGGCTATGGGGTCCTATGTGGGTACGGGAGTCCGGAGCAGACAGAATGACACAGAGAACCAAGATGCACAAAGTGAACAGAAGAATTCCGGTTACTTAATCCGCATGCTCAGATCAGTAGCGGAGCATCTTTGCGACACAAAAACTGCAAGAAGTTTTCAGCTCACGAATCAGAACAAAATGAGTTCTAGAGCTTTCTGATTGCTCAGCATAAAAAGGTTATGGAAAAAACCTGAAACTGAGCGAACATATTGCCAGCCGGGAAGTACAGATCCTGGGTCCATTACGTCAGACATCTGACGTTTCTCATTAACGTCTGCCTTGGGAGCAGAGAATCCAGTTGTCTTCAATCTGGACGCAGAAAACCAGATCCAGTGGTGGCCTGGAGCCTCTTCACACCCCCCTGAAGAACATTGCATCTGTTTTGCTTTTTTCATAAGTATCTAAAGTGGCAGCAACTTTTTATATATTTTTTGTTTGAATATAAAAGAACTGGATATCTTTCTATCGCTCCCTTCATTAAAGGATAGTTTTTTCACTGCATAAACATATTGTGAGGATAACCTACATACTGCGAGCTCAGTGCTTAAAATAACCACACAAACAGGTCCAGAATCCCTTATCTTGCACAAAATGGGCATTATTAAGCACCTGTACATCATGGCCTACATAGCAAGCACATTTAATTCTACGTGAGCCATTAATAAAAAAAAAAATGGCGTAGGTTTCGCTTCCCCATGACACGCCATAGCCGCGTCAGAGAGGCATTCCACGCAGACCGGCCTTAAATCAACCGATACATTTATTGTTTTATTTACGTAAATTGTTTATCTTCAGGTGGAACATCCTGATGACAGGCAGCCACATGCAGGACAATCAGCAGCTCTGGAATCCATCTCTCAGCACATTAACTTCTCCTAGTCACACTTGTTGTTGTCACTGACAAAGAAAAGCCATAAAGCGTCCAGTTGCTGGGAATTTCAAATTCCATGACTTCCATGGCTCCATTAATCTGAGATGGGACTCTTCGCGGATGGAAAACGTAGCAATCCAGTGTAATAGGTCCTCTGACATCCTTAATAATAATAATAATAATAATAATAATAGGGGCGTCATGGCGGTGCAGTGGTTAGCACTGTTGCCTCACACCACTCGGACCCGGGTTCGAGTCTCTGCCTGGGTTAGTGTGTGGAGTTTGCATGTTCTCTCCATGTCGTCGTGGGGTTTCCTCCGGGTACTCCAGTTTCCCTCCACAGTCCAAAAACATGCTGAGACTAATTGGAGTTGCTAAATTGCCCGTAGGTGTGCATGTGTGAGTGAATGGTGTGTGAGTGTGCCCTGCGATGGGCTGGCCCCCCATCCTGGGTTGTTCCCTGCCTCATGCCCATTGCTTCCGGGATAGGCTCCGGACCCCCCGTGACCCAGTAGGATAAGCGGTTTGGAAAATGGATGGATGGATGGATAATAATAAATTTATTTTATATAGTGCTTTTCTAGCTACTCAAAGTCACCTTAAGAAAGCAAATCAGAGAAATGGAAACACAGACACATTGGGCAAACAAACAGGACAAAGTTCTGTCAACAATTTTTTTTTTTTTGAAAAGATGGGTCTTAAGAGAGTTTTTAAATGATAAGAGAGATGAGGAGTTTCCTAATGTTCCATAGAGAAGGGGCAGTAACAGAAAAGGTCTCGTCACCCCAATAGCAGTAATTAGTGATTTTAGGAAGAGAAAGGAGATTAGAGTCAGCAGAACGGAGGCAACGTTTGGGGGGGGGGGGGGGGGTCCATGCAGTAGATCAGCTAGATATGATGCGACCAGATTATGAAGAGATTTGTAGATAAAGAGCAAAACTTTAACTGAGATACGCAGCCAGATACGAACCTGTGTTTGGTTTTGCCTGTGTTCAAGAGACAGAGCTTTTATGCACTTAAGTCAACAAGGGCGTCCATCAGTGCAATGTAAGCTGAGTCCGCCGCTACCGGATTGTCACCAACTGTGGCCCAGAGACGCGGTGACACGAGTCAAGATACCGGCACACTGGCGCCTCCCTCGTCCGTCACGCTCAGTGTTCTTAGCGCAGACTCTCTCTGCCGTCGAGGGCCTCGCTCACGATCTCCTTTCCAATTTGTATGCCACAACATTTGCCCTGCTCCAGGCCCTGCGTGATGTAATTTCCTCAGCCTGCTTCGTTTGCAAGTAAAAAATGCATCGATGTAGCACCTGGGGTGGAAGAACGGAGGGAGCGCTATCGATTTATAAGCATCTCAAACATCTCACTACCTTTTCCCTCAACTATGTGCCATGTACCATATGCTAATATAAGCATAATACAAGTAGCAGAAGCTAATAAAACCACAGACAAACACCCAGTGCTAATAAACAAATACGAACTGATTAAGTGATTTTCTGTGGAAGCTTCCTAACTGATTAAGCAGCAGCTAACATCAGCTGTATGGCTGGGCAATATGGAAAAACATTTTTCACAATGTATATTTTTTTCATTTCAGTCGATCACATTATTTCTTTGCTCCAAAGCTCTGTTTTTGCTTAAGATTCCCTTAGGATTCCCCTTACACAGATTCAAAACAGAAAAACAAATTGAATGGACTACAAACTGAAATCAAATTTTAGTAAATCAAACAAAATAATGTTTTTTTTTGTCATAGGACATGAGAGCAGTAATACACCTACAATGTGTTGTTTAGTTTTCTTTTTCACTACGTTTCTTCTCTGCCTGTCTGCAGATGGTTCTGTCTGCAGACGGTTCTGGAGCAGTGGCTGGTTACCCATAGCAGTGTCAGCCCAGTGACGTCCAATGCATGTGCAGTAAGATACCTGAACCCGCGAACTCGCCCAGTCGTGCCATGTAGATGAGCTATGTGCCTCACCAAGCATATTACCGTTAAGAATGGAACATCGTTACCAACACACAAGTGCAGATGTCAGAGTGCTGATGGCGATTTATTGTACATCTCAGCTACAATGGACAGGAATGTGTTTTTCTTGTTGTACAATTTTTAATTACACTTGGAAAGTTTTACATACTCGAGGAGAGATGGAGTGGTTCTGAACCAAACTTTTTACAATTTCTTCAGGTTAAAGGACTATTTAGTAAATAGTCCACCGCACTTAGTAAACTTGCGAATATGAAAGTGCGGCTGAAAGTGCCGCTAACTCAGGCAATCAGCCTTGCTGTGCGTTTGACGGTATACTTTGTCCATTATTAAAAGACTCCCATATGACTGGCTGGAAGTACGTTTGTTTCTGTGAGTAGTACATTTTATTTATAATCTACATTTCCTGTACACTTCATGTTCACCAAAATGCTGAACAATTCATACCATCAAAACAAACAGATAAAATAAATAAAACTAATAATAAGTAATAAAATAACTAATAACTAATAAAACTAGTCCTAAATAGGAGATAAAACACCCTGAAGGGAAACATTTGCACTCCAGAGGCATTAAGCAAATTGCCTTTATCAGCTGTACTTCCTGAGGTGATAATGTGTACTATCAGGAAATAAGTTTATTGACAGTTTATTGAAATATCTCGTTTTCTTATTGCTTTATATTTCCATGATGACAAGCCAATACATGGCGCCGCAGTGCTTTGTACAGTTACCTCACACTTTTGGGACCAGGGTTCGAGTTGCTGCTGTGGTTCTGTTTATGTGGGGTTTGCATGTCCTCCCTGTGTTGACATGGGGTTTCCGGTAGGTTCTCCAGTCTCCTCCCCCAGTCGAAAAACATGCTAAGGTGTTTTGGTGTATGTGGTACTGTGAATGGTGTGTGTGTTTTGGTGTATGTGGTACTGTGAATGGTGTGTGTGTTTTGGTGTATGTGGTACTGTGAATGGTGTGTGTGTTTTGGTGTATGTGGTACTGTGAATGGTGTGTGTGTTTTGGTGTATGTGGCGTCCCTGTTCTGGGTTATTCTCAGCTTTGCACCCGTAGCTTATGGGATATGATCCTGACCCCTGTGATGCAGAATAGCAGGTATAGAAAATGAATAGATAAGTCAATATACCAGTTTCACCCTAGTCAGCAGTCTCACTTATCTTCACAGAGCTCTGCAAAATCATTATTAAAGACCAACAGCCGGTCATGACAACTTACAGACTTAAAACATAAAAAGCCAGGTCAAGCCTAAATGGAATTTAATCCCCTGAAATATTTCATATGGAGTCACTAGCTGTTCCAATGCATCCCCCCACTCATACACTATTCTGCTTTCGCTCTACAGTATTACGAACCCCTCTTGGCAGAAAGCAGCCCTGCATCGATTGTTTGTCTTCTGGAGGAAAATCACAAAGAATTCGCAGTAGGCGAAGCATACCTACGACAGACGAAAATGATAAATGAGGAGATCCAAAGGGTGTGAGCAGATTGTAGAGTTAGTAGGAAGGGTGTTACATCTAAATTCCGTAAATATAATGCCCAAATATATAATGGAGCAGAAGGGTTCAGTTCAATATGTCTTGGGGGGAAAAAAGGACTTAAGTAATGTAACATCCTGGGCCGGATTAAACAGATACAGAGGAAGGATCATTTAGCCACCTAGTGTTCATATATGGCAGAGCAATATCTTAACATAAAGTTTTACATTTTGATCACCATCCTATGTCTGTCTATATACAGTGTTAATTTAGAAAATGATGCCAGAAAGTGACTGATTGCATTTGCGAAAATACAATAAGCAATATTTTCTGTACACTATTTTACTGTATTTATGCCTGATATTAGTCTGATTCTGTTCCGTTCTCAGTTTCTGAGTTGCCAGGCCCCCCTACAATGCTGATTTTTTATTTTTTATTTTTTTTGCCTAATCCAACTGAATTCCTACCTCCACGTCCTCATTTTGTCCTCTGCCTACATTTACACAAATACAACCAATACTCAATACATAACAATATGTCCATCCATCCATTTTCCAAACCGCTTATCCTACTGGGTCGCGGGGGGTCCGGAGCCTATCCCGGAAGCAATGGGCACGAGGCAGGGAACAACCCAGGATGGGGGGCCAGCCCATCGCAGGGCACACTCACACACCATTCACTCACACATGCACACCTACGGGCAATTTTGTAACTCCAATTAGCCTCAGCATGTTTTTGGACTGTGGGGGGAAACCGGAGTACCCGGAGGAAACCCCACAACGACATGGGGAAGAACATGCAAACTCCACACACATGTGACCCAGGCAACAGTGCTAACCACTGCACCACCATGCCGCCCCTTACAGTGCTAACCACTGCACCACCATGCCGCCCCTTACAGTGCTAACCACTGCACCACCATGCCGCCCCTTACAGTGCTAACCACTGCACCACCATGCCGCCCCTTACAGTGCTAACCACTGCACCACCATGCCGCCCCTTACAGTGCTAACCACTGCACCACCATGCCGCCCCTTACAGTGCTAACCATTGCACCACCATGCCGCCCCCCAAAACAATGTGTGTAAGACAAAAAAAAGAATTCAAGCTCGGCCAGGAAAGCGTCAGAATGACTGATTGATGACTTTGCTTCTAGACAGTCAGGGTTTAATGAGTCCCACCTTGAAAAAAATCAATTCACTGGCTGCGGCAGTCAAACAGATCTACAGCATATGCGTTTTCATGTGTAGACGATAAGCCTTAGGTGCTTTCCTGCTAGGATTGTAATAACAACCATACATATTCTTGTCCGGACAAGCAGAGGAAAGTAAAAGCGATATTGACCGAAGGTAAAACTAAAGGTGTCTTGGGGCTTCTGATCTGGTTTTAGTAATTTCAGCGGACCACTGGATGTAACGTCGCATACGGAGATCTCAGGCTTAAAATAATGGTTTCGCCCTGGCTGGGACTGCTGTTCTGCTTCTTCTTGGTTAAAGGTAAGTTTATTTTACCAGAAGCATGAAAGCTATGCAGTCAAAATTCAAGTCAAAATATCTTAATTGTCATCTTCAGCTGTAGGATACACTGAGATACAATTATGATCTCGTTGGTAAAAGTTTGATTGGCTGATTTTTGAATATACAGTTCTGTATAATAATGTATGAATACCCAACAAAAATATACATTTCCTTTTTAAATCTTACTTTGTGGTAAGAATGTCCATTTTTCTATCTTCTAGTTGCTCAGCTTGGTTTCAGGGGACCTGTACCCTGACAGAATAGGTTATCAGAATTAGAATATGTTTTATTATCCTGGAGGAAACTGCAGTCTCACACTGCAGAGTATGCAGACAAACAAAAGAGAAAAACAGACAGTACACAATGCTGCATAAAACACGATCTAGATAATTGATAAACAAGTAAACATGAAGATGGTAACAAATAATAAGTGGGAAAGAATGAAAATAAGTACAGTACTGTGAAAATATGCAAATTTGCTTGCGATTATTGCACAAAAACATCAATAAATAGATGTTTATAGAAACTGATAGCGCTGCACAGTACAGGGCAGGGGTACACCAGGGACAGGAGGCCAGTCTATCGCTGTGACACACACAGACACATTACGGACAGTTTATAGGTCATTTAACCTCGGAACATTCCTCTGGACTGTGGACAGAAACGAAAGGAAATGTGTGACATGGAGACGGCAGCCAAACTCCCCGATTACACACTAGAGGTGGGATTCAAACCCCTGACCATGGAGGTGTGTGGCGTCATCGCTACCCCACATATTACTAAATCAGTGTTTCTCAGATCAGTCCTTGGCAGCCCCAGACAGTCCTCAGTTTTGCTGAGCGGGGGCGGGGGGGGGAAAGCAAAAGTGGGGGGTTACCCACTGCTTTGAAATAACATAAAGTTAAAATACATATCAATTTTAAACTTAAATAGTCTAATGTGGGGTAATTTAGCAGTTTGGTCATTTCCTAGGTGATTGAATACATGCTTTCAGGTGTGGGAATAATAATTTAATGAGTGCATGATTCACAAGAGGGGAAGAGAGACCATTAGAAGTTATTTTCCATATATTTAACATTGTGCTGCACTTAATTGACTGCTTATGGGTTTATTTATAATCACAAGGCAGCATTTTAAGCAGAACAGAAAAGCGGTGGGTCTTCCCTCTTTCCGCACCGCATTCACGTCCCTGCTCATGATTCCTGATTCATGTTTAGTAGATGCTTTTATTCTAAGCAACATACAGCATGCAAGAGCTGCAAAAATCAAGCTCTCTGTGGATAAAAAATGATGGATCACGACGATGTGAATTAGTTGGACTTGGTTGGTCTTCATAGAGATGTTTGTTCAAAAGTCGGACTCCGTGTGAAACAGCCTTGGTGGTCTGATAGTTTCTGTTTATCGCTCAAGATCCTTAGTGTGAAGGTCCTGGGTTCGACCCCCTCCCTGTGCACGGTAGGTTACTTGGCGATTGTACGTTGGCCCCGTAATTGTGTGAGTGTGTATGTGGCTGTGTGAGTGTACGTGTGGCTGTGTGAGTGTGTGTGCCCTGCAGTGTGTTGCCGTTTGCCCAGGGTTGGTTCCTGCCTGCCCCCATTATTACCGGGATAGGCTCCACCCCCCCGCAACCCCCAGTTGGGATGGATGGATGGATCCTTATGTGTGCTGTCATTACACCAGGGTTTTTCTGCTGTCCAGGCAGTAAATAAATTCAGCCAATAGATTTCTTCACCTTTGCTGCTTACTAAACTCATCTTAGCTCACTGGTTGAATGACCAGTTTAATTAGCTTTTTCAGAATCAAGAGTAAAGTGCCAACTCAATTGTGCTCTGAAACCGGTACAGAAGAACTGATGCCCCCCCCCCCTCCACCCCCAAATCAGGCACTGTTGTGAGGGTCTTCACCACCCTTGGAGGACGGGCTGAACTCCCATGTGCGTATGAGTATGAGGATGCGGGGGCCATCCAGGAGCTGTCGGTTCAGTGGAAAGGTCCTCAACACCAGTTGCTGTGCCACTTCATCAAGCACAAGGCGTTCCGTAACTGCAGTAGGGGCTACGCACTGGACTATACACCTCGGCGGATCAGGCTCTGCGTGGAGGAGGTGACACCGGCCGACGCCGGGCCGCATGTCTGCTCCGTGAGCAAGCAGCATGCCTTCACCGACTCCGTCATCGAACTTCACCTGAACTCACGTGAGTGAGCCCGTGCTGCATGTCCACCAGCATCAAAACATTTTCCTAGAAGAAGCCATGATACGCGAGACGCCCCATCCTCGCTTTCTTTGTATCATCGCCCTGCCATGCCCCTTTCCTCCACAATCCATAATCCAGACCATAATCCAGACCATAATCCAGACCATAATCCAGACCATAATCCAGACCATAATCCAGGGCTGGATTAGGAAAAAAAAATCGGCCCTGGAATGTGGGGCGCTCCGAGATGAGACGGGGTCGACGTCCCACCACTATGAATTTGGTTAAATGTTGGTAAATTTTGCAGGCCCAGAAAACCCATCAGCCTACTGGGTAAAAGCCCCATATGCCAGGCAGCCAGTGCAGGCCTGCCAAAATCCCCTCCTGCCACTATTAAGCTTTTTTCTTGACATTTGCTAAGGTGGGATAGTTCCACCACTGAGGAAAGTGTTGCTTTGGGATTCATCACTAACACAGCTTGTTTTGTGTCTGTGCAGAACCTGCCACTGATGCTCCACTACCCAGTAAATGTCTGTCAGGTAATGCAAAAGATCACATTAGTTTAAACCCGTAACCAGGGGTGCAGTAGGGGCATAGATACCTTGGCAGTTTCAGAGGGAGGGGCATACAGTAACAGAGCAACCCTAGAATAGATAAAATTATAGAATTATATACCGTCAGGCAGGGCAAGGGGATCAAAAGTGACATTTTGTCAAGGGGTGCATAATTTCTCGCTACACCCCTACCGGCAGCATTCAAGAAGCGTCATGCAATTCTGGACGTAATTCAATATGTGCTACAGGTTATATAATAAGTTGTGGAGCTTATGGAGATCGTTGTATGCCAATAAAGTGGAAGCTAATGTCATGTTTTATCTGCCTCTGCCCAAGGAAAGGCAAGAGGCTCTGTTCCTCTGGTCAGCTGGGTTCTGCTCTTGTGCTTCTGGGGGAGGAGATAATGGAGGAGTGAGATCGCCCTGGGGACCAGTGTAAACGGAGGATCACTCTATTAGCCCTTGTTTGCTCATACTCTCCTCTCTGTGTGGCAAATAAAAGCACAATATGGTGATAAACAGATGACCGGGTGGACAGCGATGTGCCAGACAATTAAAGCCGCATTCGCTTGCAATGTCTCCATATCGGTGGCAGGTGCATGTTGAGCAAAATGCTGCAAATACACTTTAAAATAGATATAAATCAGAATGTGCGTCACGGTGTCACACGGGAGCATTTTGCAATGGATACGTAAGGCTTAGCCTTTTGTTAAATGAGGAAAACAAGTGGCATGCATTGGCTTTTATAATGCTAACATCAAAATGTTTCTGCTTCTGTTTCCGAGTTAAAGACATCAGGGTTGCCAATTCTCATGCATCTGCTGTGACGTACTTTCAGAATCTCCAGCTCGTGCAAGAAATCTTACGGCAAATCTATATCGTTCCATTATAAACCTACAGTTAGCTACATCAGAAGTGTTGGGTTAGTTTGCAAACCCTACAGACAATTTACACAGTAATAAAAACTATTACAGTCATGTGAAAAACCAAGTACACCTTCTTTCAGTTCTTACGTTTTACGTATCAAGACATAATTAAAAAAATCATCTAGTCCATAGCATACCTTATCCATATCTTAAAATTAGGTAAATGCAACCTCAGTTGGACAACAACACATAACGTATTACACTGCATTACATTATTTATTTAACAAAAAACTAACCCAAACTGCAGAAGCAGTGTGTGAAAAATGAAGTACACACTTACTACTTCCACAGGAATTGAGGGTAAATAGCGATTAATTGATCGTCAGCACATGTGACCACCTCTGTAAAAGCATAAATTTTGGCAACTTGCTAGTCCGGAGCATTCAGGTATGTGTTAACATAATGCCAAGGAGGGAAAAAACCCAAGAGCTACATCTTAGACACTACAGGCCTCAGTTAGCATGTTAAATGTTAAAGGTCATGACAGTACAATTAGAAAAAGACTATATAAATATGCCTTGCTTGGAAATGTTGTCAGGAGAAACCCTTGTCTCTCTAAAAAGATCGTGGCAGCACAGCTTAGGTTAGCAAAGTAGCATGTGAACAAACCACAAGACTTGTGGAACAATGTCCTTCGCATGGATGAGACCGAAGTGGAGAGGTTTAGCTATAATGCAGGGCGCCACGTTTGGCTAAAAACAAAACACAGGATATAAGTGTCACGATCGCCGGTGAACGGGTAGCGGGTAAACTGCACTGGAGTATCCTTAGCCACGCGTAAAACGTATTAGCCACAAAATCATTTTCATGTTGAAAGTGAGACTGCTTCTACAGACGCACGAAGGCCACATTTGTGTATCTGTGATACGATGTGTCTATAGACAAGTCTGGCATTGTCTAGAAATGCTTTTAGGGGCAGAATGCATTCTTATTTCTTCCTCACACAAATTTCCCCAATACACCCTTTAGTTCTTAATTAACCTAGACCACATACAGTATAGCGTGAATGTATAGATTTGATATTATGAATCCTGTAGTTCCTAATCACCCTCTGTAGCATGGTAACCTGCTTTGCAGTAGCTGCATGATGAGTGGTTTATCTATACTTATCAGCATAATTCGTCAGCCAGGAAGACCTGAAGGTCTGTGTTACAAAGACAACATAGACCAGGGCTCTTCAAATCTGGACCTCGATTCCAAATCCAGGCCTGGTTTTCAGTTCTCCCATGTAGTTAGTTTAATAGTAACTGATTCTGATTGGTCAGAGGCTTCACACCCGGCTCCCAGGTAAAGGAAGGCTGGAAAACCAGCAGGGCTCGGACCTCGAGGACCGTGATCTGAATAACCCTGACATAGCAGTATGTTGGTACTTCAGTAAGCATCAAAACCTATAATGCGTGAATTCATTTAACATGTAATTGTATGGAGAAATAACGGACACCCTTCAAAGTGCTCTAAAAGATAAATAAATGAAATTCTCAACTCGAAATGTTTAATAAATGCTTAAATTCTCCATACATGTTGAGCAGTAACTATGGATGTTTCATTACAAATGCTTATGATGGTAAACAGCATTGTAACAGAAACAAACAGTATTAACAATAAAAACTTTAGAAAAAAATCTTGGTAATTTTTTTGTACGCTCCACTTAATTAGTAAATTGTAGTGTTTATTACAGACTGGTAGACAGGTGGGAGACCTGTCAGTCACAATGTTAAAGCTACTTGCCCAATATTATATAATTCCCGCCAAAACAACTCATTCACCTATGCTGAATATTTATAGATACAGAACAGAACATTTATTTATTTAAAAGAGCCGACTGATTCACAAACAAACTGCCAGGGCCTCCATCCCTGTCCACTGTGTTTTCTCCCATTTGGTCAGCAGGTGTCGCTGTCCATCCTGGTCCCCCTGTCCTGTAGCCCCAGTCCCTATGTGTTTCACCATTTCCTGGGCTGCTGTGTAGTTTAATGGGTTGAGTGAGTGGCTCAACAGCTGACACTTCTCCAAGTTATGGACCCAAAGCTGGCCTTAGGACTACCTTACCTTTTGTTTATTTTTTGGCTTTATTGTATCCTTAGCTTTTGACTTTTCCTTGTATCTGTTGGTTTATCTTTGTGTCCCTGTTCTGGTTTACTTGCCTTGTACCCTGTTTTGTTCCGCTTGTACTAGTTTTTTTCCTAGTATTGTTAGCCTCTGTATTTAGTAATATACCCTAGTTTCCTGCGCTTGTTAATTGTAATGTATTCCACCTGTTTCCTGTTGTCCTGTACCTGTACTGATTGGTTAATTGAGTCGTGGTTTGCACCTGTCCAGCGTCATGTCTCGTTAGTGCTGCATTCAGGTGCCTTCCTTTAGTTCCATTTCCTGTTTCTTCACCGTAGCTGCAGCCCTGCATGGCAGCGTGTTTGTTAGCAATAGCCTTGCTAGCGCCTCACTGTTAGTTATTGTAGTTTTCCTGTATTTCCCGTTGCTTTTAGTGTTGCAGTTCCTGGTGTTGCTCCCTGCCTTCATTTCTGTTTTGTTTTATTATTTTTGGTTTCACCTTTTCTGTTTCTTTTACTCAATTATCCCCTTTTGTCGGAGCCTCCCTGCGGATCGTCCCCTCCTTTCGACATGCCCCGTCTCAACACAACCCATCACTAGTTTCCACCCACTTGTCCAAGTGAAGGTTGCGGTGATATTAGTATGTTTTCAAGAAAATTTATAAATGGCTTATCGCCAAAACATATTTAGCATAAGACACACACCCGTACGCAAAACTCCTATTGTCGGGATTGTCAGTTTGGTCTTTGCCCAGTTTGGCAAAATGTTTGTGAAATAAAAAAAAATGGCCTGCTTGAGTTTTTGGGTTCATTATAGCTGAGTTTAGCCAAGACCAATGAGCTATGAAAAGTAAAACCCTAAACCAACCAAATATATTAGAAACTAATTCTTTATCGTTACTACAGCAGAATCAGTTCTTCAGATAATGTTTACACCATGTTATTAAACTTTACAGGATAACATATAACCATTACTATATCACGACAATAGCTTATGACTTAATTAGTTATCTGAATGAATTTATCCATCCAACCATCCATCTGATTACCTTGAAAGCCCTAGAGCCAATCCCAGGCAGCGCGGGGTGTAAGGTTGGGCCACACCCTGGATGGGATGCAAATCCATCACAGCGTATTAATTTGGAGTTTCCTCATTCAGCTTTTTTTTAGCAGTGCAGTAACAGTCAAAGACCACTAGAGGACTCTAGTGCATTTATGATCACATTTCGCAAGAAATATTTTATAGACTTTCAAATCCCCCCCCCACCCCCACCCGTGACCCAGACCTGGCAAACATAATGTGATATTTATGTTGGCAGAAATGCAGAAGTATGTACTGTACTGTCAGATTGTCATAAAAAGCTGAATAAGATATTTAAAAACAGCCACCGGAAAGTTTTCTTTTTTCCTTCCAGGGCAAGTATAAACAAATATCATCTTTTTGGGCCGTTTTCAGCAGTTCCGATTTATGAAATGCAAAAGGCAGGCCTTTGGCCCATTTCCACGCTCAGTCATCTCCCGGGTTTGTGGTGCCAGGCCCTGCATTTGTACCACGAGGAACATAAATGCAATTGCAAAGTAAAGAGGAGAAACTGAGGTATACTAGAGGCATCCATCATGCCATCCATCTTCAGACCATTTATACCATATTGGATCATGGAGAGTGAGGAGCTTATCCCAGGCAGGACAAGATGCCAGCCGATAAGGGGCCGAACACAGGCGCACATTATGGGTGCTTTATGGGACGCACAGACAAGTTAGTGCATTGACTGCAGGAAAGTGTAAAAACTAGCCCAAAGTACTTCTGGTTTAATTAATCATTTCTCTGTCCAGAAATCTATCGATCCATCTGGTTTCCATGCATGCTTGTCCTATGCAGGGTCATGGGGGTCCGGAGCCTGCCCCGGAAGTTACCGCACAAGGAGGCGAATAACCCAGGACGGGGTGCCCACCCATCAACGGGCACTCACCCATTAGCAGGCACTCACACATCAGCGGGCACTCACACATCAGCGGGCACTCACCCATCAGCGGGCACTCAGCCATCAGGGGGCACTCACACATCAGCGGGAACTCACCCATCAGCGGGTACTCACACATCAGCGGGCACTCACCCATCAGCGGGCACTCACACATCAGCGGGCACTCACACATCAGCGGGAACTCACCCATCAGCGGGCACTCACCCATCAACGGGCACTCACACATCAGCGGGCACTCACTCATCAGCGGGCACTCACACATCAGCGGGAACTCACACATCAGCGGGAACTCACACATCAGCGGGATCTCACCCATCAGCGGGCACTCACACATAAGCGGGCACTCACACATCAGCGGGCACTCACACATCAGCGGGAACTCACACATCAGTGGGCACTCACTCATCAGCGGGCACTCACACATCAGCGGGAACTCACACATCAGCGGGATCTCACCCATCAGCGGGCACTCACACATAAGCGGGCACTCACACATCAGCGGGCACTCACACATCAGCGGGCACTCACACATCAGTGGGATCTCACCCATCAGCGGGCACTCACCCATCAACGGGCACTCACACATCAGCGGACACTCACCCATCAGTGGGATCTCACCCATCAGCGGGCACTCACACATCAGCGGGCACTCACACATCAGTGGGATCTCACCCATCAGCGGGCACTCACCCATCAACGGGCACTCACACATCAGCAGACACTCACCCATCAGTGGGATCTCACCCATCAGCGGGCACTCACCCATCAACGGGAACTCACCCATCATCGGGCACTCACACATCAGCGGGCACTCACACATCAGCGGGCACTCACACATCAGTGGGATCTCACCCATCATCGGGCACTCACACATCAGCGGGCACTCACACATCAGTGGGATCTCACCCATCAGCGGGCACTCACACATCAGCGGGCACTCACCCATCAATGGGCACTCACACATTCAACTGTCCAGAAATGTCACATTTAATCTTTTTTTCATGAAAATAAAGATTATTTCATACTTTATGCCTTGTCATTATTTCAAAAACCAAACTGAAGTTATCCACTGGAATGGATGGCAGGACATGTTTGTAATGTGCTATTTGCCTCATTGGTACATCGTTTTGGCCAAAAATGTCTGCTACACAAAAGCAAACATCATGTAAATGTAAAAGCATATGCGGCTCCAGACTCCATCATGAATCCATGTGAAGGACCAAATGACACCAAGGAGACTCGGTGATTATAAAGATACCATGTGGAACGACACTCACAACCAGTCAAAAGCTTTTGGGCACCACAGTGTTTGACCACTTTTCCATTTATTTAATAAACTGCAGATTTTTTTTACTCTTGTGAAGCACTGGAAAGTTCAGTGAGCAACTTTAAATGAAAATGTACGTCCAACAAAACAAGTTTCCTTTATAACATGGGAAGACTATGTAACAGTGCGCGTCTGATATCCTGTTAACTGGTTGTGAGTGATTCGGTGAATAGCTTACGCATTAAGAAGATTGTTCAACTGTAATTTCCTCCTGTTAAATTATTGATAAGGCCTCTTCCTTTGCATTACGTAAATTATTCCCAAACTCTGTGCTTAGCACTGTAACGTCTGTCCTGTCATGAATGTTGCACCGTGGGTCAGGAAGGGACATTTCTCTCATTATTCTGTGTACGGTGCATAGCAGACATGACACTAAAACTTTACTTAACTTGATTTGACCAAAATGTGTCTTTTGTTCGTATACCTGTGAGGAACTCCATAGTCGGAGCTAAAGCAACTATGCTTTTCAAACAAAGTTAACTGGTAAGGAAACCCGCTCAACCCGCCAACTAATCATATGTTACATGTATGAAGTCTTTTCCCCATTAGAAGGCAACTGTGAAAATGTAACACCTACTCTGTATACCTGTTACCTGAGGATCTGACCAAGCATGTCTATCCAGAATCACAGTGCAGCTTCCACACTGGACGATCAACTGCAGACACGATAGTTTCCCTCTGACAACTCCTGGAGAAGTGCAGAGAACAGAAGAATCCCCTAAACCCTGCTTTCATACACCTGACAAAAGCTTTTGACTTTGTCAGCAGATAAGGATTGTTCCAGGACCTCATCAAGATAGGTTGACCGCCCAGACTGTAGCGTATGATAGAATGTCAACACGAGCGATACAGTCCAGTACAATGGATGCACCACTGGGCCCTTTCAGATCCACACTGGACTGAAGCACCGCTTGGTCTTTGCTCCAACATTATTCGGCATCTTCTTTGCTGCGCTCCTGAAGCGCGCCGTTCGCTCCTCGAGGAAGAGATCTTCCTACACATCAGATCGGACAGCAGGCTGTTCAAACCCAGCCTTACAGCCAAGACCAAAGTGTGCGAGTCTATCAACAAAGATATCTTGTTTGCTGATGATGTGGCAGTGGGAACCCCCCTCACAGTGGGACCTCAAGAAGGCAAAACAGTCATCATCACCAACACCTGCAAATTGGAGGTTGTTCACCAATTCGTCTACATGGGCTCCACCACAAGCGACAGGCACACTCCTGTATGGCAGTGAGACCTGGACAACATAGGCAGTCAGGCAGCAGAAATGACTTAACACTTTCCACCTATTGTGCCTCCGCCGTATGCTGGGTATCTCCTGGGAAGACAAAATGACCAACACTGAGGTGGTTTATCTATACTGGTTTACTCAGCATGTATGCTCTACTCAAGCATTGCAGACTGCACTGGCTTGGTCACATCCTTCTCATGGACGATGGCTGCATCCCCAAAGACATCCTCTATGGCCAGCTGGCGTCAGGCAGGAGAACAGCAGGCCGCCCACAGCTGTGCTACAGGGACATCTGTAGGCAGGACATGAAGGCCCTGGGCATCAGCAACGAGTCCTGGGAAGATCTTCAAGCAGATCACTCAAAGCGGAGAAGCATCTTGAAGCAGCACCTCGAGTCTGGAGAAGGAACGTTCCAGAACGCAGAGGCAGACGAGCAAACCCACAGCAAACAGCACAGCTCCATTTTCAGCGCTCAGACCACTTACAGAGTGGCCTCTGCTACAGAGTTTGCCACTCCCCATTCCAGACAAACAATGCTGCATAACCAGGGTTGCCAGGTCTCACGCATCTGGCGTGACACTCGTGCTTTCAGACACTCATGCAAGATATATTGCGGCAAATCTATATTATTCCATTATAAACCTAAAATAAACTACATCAAAGGCGTTGGGGTAGTCTGCAAACCCTACAGACTGTTTACAAGGTAATAAAACTTTTACATACATGTAAATGCGCGTGTAGACTCGTCTCCAATTGAATATCTCACGCCAGCCAGCTGACCAAAGTTGGCAACCCTGTGTGTAACAGCAAAAACAACAACAGCAAGGAAAAGTACAGCACACCTTCCCAAAATCGCCTTCGACTGGAGGCCTACTTCTACCCAAGGATAAAGACTCAAAAAACTACACTTGTGAAAAACCAGAGAAGAACAATAAGCAAACATTAATTAGTAATGGCAGCTGTCAGGAAAGAGTAAAATAACAGACATTTTGTCTTTGATTGGTATGCTGTGACCACTCTGTATTACTCATTATTATCCTGGAACCCCTTTAAGGCTGGGACTAACAGCACAAATTCTTGTTAAATGACGTTTGCATGCAGTGCTGCTTACAGCCATTATTGTGTCTATCTAATATACTTTCTCATCTAATGACACAGTTTGTCTGGAGATCATAGTTATAATATTATTTCCATACCAGAAGGAGGTAAAGTGGGTCTGGAAGGATGGGCAGGGTGGGGAGATATATAGAATACACTTCCTGTGTGGCCTGTACTTCCTGAGAGGCCTGTACTTCCTGCGAGGCCTGTACTTCCTGTGAGGCCTGTACTTCCTGCGAGGCCTGTACTTCCTGCAAGGCCTGTACTTCCTGTGAGGCCTGTACTTCCTGTGAGGCCTGTACTTCCTCTGGGACAGGTATTGGAATACTGCACATCAAAACAGCATTAGAAGCACAATGATCTCAATCCTTGGTTTATTTATATCTACATGAAGAGAAACACTACTACTGCTACTACTATTGTCATTAGTAGCAGTGGTATTAGTGGAAGTGATAGTAGTTGTAGTTGTAGCAGTAGTAATGTACCAATGATACAGTTCTCAGGTTAATAGATGATTCTGAATTACCCTTTATCAGGTGACTAAAAGTCATGTGATCCGTGTACTTGGATGTTTTCTGTCTTATCGCCTGGTGCATTCTGGGTGACTATTGAAAATGGACAGACTATAATTTTAATGAAAAACTACTCCCATGGCTTATAATCACAACAATTTGTTTACCTGAGACCTGGACACTTGAACCAGCAGCCTAAATATCAGTGCAGATCCCAAATCATTCGTACAGTACAGTGTATGCAGGTTCGCTCTGATGGAATGTTTGTACATTTGGAAATTGGTCTGCTACCTGCAGCACAGTATTTTGCGTTCTCTTATATCCTGGAGGCTGTCAGTCCGTGAGCTCAAGAAAGCCAATTAAGCAGCTCGAAGCCCGCGGCTCCACTCAAGTCGAAATTGGCGCGTCGCAGGCGAGACCGCTAAGAGCCTCTCCCCCACCCGGAGGAGTTCGGCCGGCGGAGTGCCATTGGAGCATCGCCATGGAAACGCGCCTCGCTCTCGCCTCCTTCCGTAAGTAATGGGTGCACGGGGTCAGTGGAGTGGGATTCACAGGGGTGGCGGCGCGGTCTTGCCAGATGCAGACGCACAGGCTGTCAGCGCCCACCGTCCACACTCCTTCCTGCTATCACCATTAATCATTCCATGATTAAGCCCAAGAAGCACCGAACGGTCAGAAAACGGGTTTCTGAGATTTATAACGGACAATTACTACTTGCTTGGATATTACAAGACCGGATCAATAATCAGCTGCAACCTGTGATATAAATCTCTCAACGATCTCCTTTTTCCTTCACATAATAGCCTTGTATTACACTGCATCATACAAATCTGTTATTCTGTGTTAGTAGAGCATGTGTTTGCAGGGGTATTCTCCCACCCTCCGAAAACATACACTTAGGTGAATCGGGGACTCTGAATTCCCCACAGTGCGTGAGGCTGCATCCAGTGATAGATCACCATCCTGCCCTCAATTTCATGGGACTTACTTTACCCTCGCAATGACCTTGTACTGGATAAGTAGTAATAAAGTTGCGTGGATTTTGGAAATATTAAAAAAGGCTGTTGCATGCAAACTGCCCCAAGGCTACGCACGAGATTCTTTATCGTCTGTCTTTGTCGAATTTGTAGAGTTGGAAAAATAATTATACAGAACAT
Source organism: Brienomyrus brachyistius (assembly GCF_023856365.1). Lineage (NCBI taxonomy): Eukaryota > Metazoa > Chordata > Actinopteri > Osteoglossiformes > Mormyridae > Brienomyrus > Brienomyrus brachyistius. The sequence goes on along the minus strand of NC_064550.1, from coordinate 20,012,049 downwards.
AATAATTATTGTACAATAATAATGAAATTACACATCGATTACCTTGAACCGCTGGAGCTGCGCGATGTTTTCACGAGCATAACACAGTAGTGCGCCTTCTCTATTACGAACCACTGCATTTAACCCGAATATTTAATATATCCGTATGTCCGTTAAGTCGGACGTTCTTAACCCAGGGTCTATCTGTATCTCCGGAATTAAAGTGAGTCATAGGCAGCCTATCACAGCAAAGCACAATTGATTACACATGTGTTTATGTCGTTAGACACATCGATCATATGTTTTAAACTACATTCATGGGTAACACTTTTAAGACGCATAGATAGATGTAAGATGTTGGCTATATGACTGACGACTATCTCTCCACTGCCTTATATGGCCATAGTTAATATTTCATCTGCACCGTTCCTTTATCTGCACCTTATCCTTATTTATTTTCCTATACTGTGGTCCAATTGCATGTATTTATTACTTATTTGTTTAGTCATTCTCATATTGCGCTATTTTACCCTGTGCTGTCTTGTCTTATATCACACTGCGGTTTGTCCTATCCCTCGATGCCATACTCTGCAACCGTAGTATAAGAATCTCATTGTGTTCCCCATAACATGTGACAATAAAAGCTTGACATTTCAACTTAGTCTGTTGCAATGTTTAATATTGTAATGTCTTGTAAGAATTTTGGTTAAATTGATAATATTCATTGTATTGGATGCTAAAATGATACTAACCACATTTTATATATAGTAGTATATCAATATTCATGCATTGTTTTATTTATCTAAGATAAATAAAAGTAGATGTGGATTGGTTAAAATTGCACATCTGCCACTATTAGAATTATTTGGACACATTTTTGCACCCCCCCCCCCCCACACACACACACACACACACACACACACTGTTTTGTGTTGCTGTGTTTTGCATAGTGTGGTGACGTGTGGCCAGACTCCTCCATGGACGACATGATAAGTTACACAGCATTTTGCTTATGGGAATTTCATTTTACTCAAAAATGTTCTGAGGCCAGAACAAAAAAACTTCAGTCAGAGAGATAACCAATCAGATTGTAAAGGAGGTGGGTCCAAGCAGCTAGAGGAGACGGGACCGACCAATCAGTTGTCAGTGAGTGGGCACAGGCATGGAAATCCAAGCCTGAAGTGATCTCACCCGACTCATAAAAAGTCCATCCTGAGGCCAAAATTTGCCCACGTGGGTGCGACCCTGGCAGCCACTCGAACATGAATGCGTTCATCGTCATCTCGGAGCATTGTGGGTCACAGCAATAAACAGGAATTTCATTTTCTGTAAGGTTTTCAGCTGAAAGCAAATAAATATTAGTGCCCTTGCTGTGGATAAGCAATTACCTTACGACTTGCATTTCCCAAAACAGAGGTCTTTGAATATTTCAGTAGAACTTCCTTCTGAAGCAACGCTTGTTTAACAGGAAAAGCAGAAGCAGAATATTTCTGTAGGCAGCACTTAAGCCAGATCACCCCTGTGAATTAATAATTCGTTCTCACTCATTCAGATTCAACGGGGGGGATGGTTGTGAGAATAATTTCTGTTGTTTTTCCTCTGTTTTGTGATCCAGTGCCATTTCAGCCTGGCCCCTCACACGTGTGGGGGCATTGGGGGGCAATTCTCGTGCCGTGTGTAACACCAGCAAAGATGACCTGCTTTTAAACTGCCGAGGGAAGTTATTTTTGGATACAGCACAATAGAAGTGGAAGACAGTTAATGTTAATGGCAAGAGAGTTAAGAAGAGAACGGATATAAAAAAAACGACACGTGTGTCTGCATGAACTGTGTTATTCCAAGTGAAAAATCAAAGCACCTTTTATTATCAGCTTCAGATATATGATGAGTCATACACTGAGCGGACATATTATTCTTGATCGTCACGGTACAACGAAAAATAAGTTTAAAAAAAAAAAAGATTACAAAGATATGACATAAGGACAGAGACCGAAAGACACATTTAACCACCTGATCGGTGGTGCTGATGTGCAAACTGGTACAGATACCGATATACTGAATAGAAACTGACAGTGCCACCGCAACACAGAACAAAGAACTAACAGGGAAACTGGTGATATGGACACTTTTCAGATGGCAGATAAATTGTTGAACAACGCAGAAAATAAGCAGATTTCTTATACTGTGTTTTATCAGTCGGAGAGGAAGCAAAGATCCAACGCGATACCTTTTCTTACAATTAATTTGTCTAATATTTACTGCTACTGTCTATTAATGACAGACAGACAGACAGATTATGCAGATAGATTATGCTGATTAAATAGATAGACCATACTGATTATCTATCTACTGATTATCTATGTAGATAATCAGTATGATCTATCTATCTATCTGTCTATCTCTATCTAAACATTTTGAAAAAATTATGTATCCTAAAGTTATGTGAAATAAAAGTACAAACTGTGACCGTTGCCATGTTTGGATTTAAATGAATGAGCTGGTAACTAAAAAGCAGGTGATGAGACAGTTCTGTGTCGAGGGACAAATTCCCAGCTGTTTAGCACAAATAATACGGCCGATTTGACTCAGAGCTTGACTTTGCAGGAGAAGCGAAGGCATGACGGGTCCACGAGGAGGCAGTGGCGGGGTCGTGGGTCACAGACTCACGCTAACCGCGTCTTTGGCTAACTGCTGCACTGTCTTTCATTGGTCTCAGTCATTAAGCAATTGCTGTAAAACATTTGGTGACTGTTTGCATCCTCTCTTTATTTAAGCACTACCTGATTCAGGTTTGTTGCACCTCTTACTCTAAGTGGGTCAATCAAAGTTAAATGGCCAAAGCAACAGACACGTAACTAAATCCAGGCGGAGCGTTTGCCCCTCTACTCCAGTGGCTTCTGGGTATCGGGAGGCTTTGTTTTTAAGAGTGAGGCAGGGTCCCTTTCTGTGGCCTATTTAGCCTTCAGACAGGAGCATGAAAGTTTTATTAATGTAGGCCAGCCTCTTTGTGTACTTTAGGTCTGCCACATCAGAGCTCTCGCTCTGAAGAGAATTTGTGGACTTGTGGCCATAAAGCCGAGTTGTCCCTTGAAGGACCATGTGACCTACTGTTTGTGTGCTCTGGCGCCAGACTCTAGATATTTAACATTTTAAAACTGGCTTAGTGAAACGGGGGCACTTGTTTCGTGGTGATCTATCATGTGCCATCTTAAACTTGGGGTCCCTGTGCAAGGACTCCCATTTTCCCAGTTATTTGTAGTCAAGGGACTAAGGGATTTGAACCAGTGATAAGCCTCCTATCTCACAAAGACCACACATCTACCAAATTAACTTTATTTAGTTATCATGTACAGATAAATACAGACATCCCACCTTAGACATACTGCTTTCAGGGAGATGAATGAGAGACAACTGGCACTGAGGAGTAATAACTAGATTGGGCGGCATTATTATAATACTGCATACTGCAGTATCTTTGTTCAAATTTACCCCCCAACCACCGCTCTGCAAATTTGATCATGTTCTCAGAATAGCATTGCTTTTTGAAATACCGCCAAAATAACATATACGGTGCAATGTCTGGACGGTATGGCGGTATTAAAAAGGCAGAACGACTGATTTCCCGGAGACTGGGAGTCATTTTCCATGGTGTCAGGCAGCTCCTGTGAATCTGTGAGAATTTCCCGGAGAGGTTGGAGGCCTGTACAGATATTTATTAGTTACTTTCCACGCACTGTAGGCCAACCCTGTAGGTAACAAAGCAGGCAGCCCAAGGCACCGCGGGGGGGGGGGGGCACTGACTTAGCAAACCTCCCAGAGCTCACCATCTGAGACTACGTGAAATTGGACGGTGAAGGTTGTGCTTCGACTGCTTCCTGGTGACAGTGATTCACTATTATTCCAGCATTTAAGTATCGAGAACTTGGCTTTGAGCATAAGATTGGGTGCCAGTTTTTATCTTGACAGCTGATGGTTAGGTTATGCTAATACAGAAACCCGAGTTGGGGAACAACACTAGTTCAACGGACGAGGCAAAGTTTTCTGTCTCTGTGCTTTATGAATCACAGCTTCTCTATCAACCTTGGAGCTGGAAACAGCTGCATATACTGCCTGAGTCAGCAGAGAAGGCCAGATGATAATTTTTCATGATATCAAGCCACTTCTCTTCCTATTTGCCCGACCGTAATCCCTGCTGTTCTCACCGAGACGCACCCACTGTTGAAACTGTCGGGATAAATTCGGCTTGAATGACGTGTCACAGGCTGATGTTCGAAACCTAACCATTGCCTCCAAATTGCCTATCAGGTGTCTCCAGCACCTTCGATATGGGAGATATTTGTATATTATGCAACGTACAAGTTCCGGAAGGTCCTCTGAGTGAGTGAGCTGACATTTGAGTGAAGACTGCAAACCTGAATATGTTCACATACGTACAAATATAACTGTCATTTTCTGTGGCGGCAAAACGAACATTAACAGAGCACACTGTCTACCAGAGCAGCCCCCTTACGTAACGTAAGGAACTTTCAGTTAGGGCCCAAATCCTCCACACGGTGCTTTTTCACCTGCAGCAACTGAGGTGTGTAAAACCGACAGTGTGGAGGAGGAGATCGTGGCGGTCTCTAGGGACAGTGGTAAGGTAGACCTGTCGATGCATTCCTTCCTCAGCCAGCTAAACTAGCCGGTCAGTTTGAGCTTAGCCTGTCGCCGTTTGGGCTCAGGCGAAAATGCGGTGCGAGTGACGGAAAGGTTTTGTTTGGAATACACAAGACCACAATGCACTGCTCCGACAACAATACGGAAGTGGGCAGCGAAATTATGAAGCAAAAAGATACGCATTTGTGTATGCGCGTTTCCACATAAAAAGCGCAGACTTTGTTTTGTAGAATACAATAGCTGGACATGATATTCATGAAAAATGGCAGATTTAATGCGGACTGCTGAAGTGCCACTTACAGAGACGATGAGGGTCCTGAGCGGGGAACTCCACTCTATGTTAAAAAGGCCCATTTGTGTAGCAAAGGTCCAATAACAGAGACACCATGCACAAATAAACTTCTCTGAGATAATTCAGCCTCTCCGTGCAAAACCGATTTTCAAAAAAGCTAATTAAATAAAAAATACTACATTTGCTAAAAACGAAACATTAACTCTAATGGCTATCCTTCTAGTTGGTTTTACATTGCATAAGTCAGTGAAAATCTTGCCAAGCTAAAATTAAGCCCACAGCTGTACTAGAATATCGGAGGGGTGGAATGATGATTTCTGCTGCCCCACCTGCCCTGTGACATCATCCGTCTCACGATCTTCAGCGCACAATATATAGATAATAGATCGTAATCACAGTGCATCCTACATCTGGCCCAACGCACCACGTGTCAAAGTGGAATCTTGGGTCTGTAGCCATAGCATCTGAACTTAATAACAAACAAAAAAAAAGTGAATGAAATCAGCATTATGTATCACCCGTATTGGCAGGATTACCCTGGCCTGATTTCGTAGCTGGCAGTAAAAGGAATGCAGCCTCAGGAAAGCAGACCGCCTCAATGGTCATGAATAATTCATTAAGCATAAAACCAATACTTAGCATTATCATTACGTAATTCTTTCAGACTCTCCGTGTAAATGTGGAACTTTAAACAACATTAAACGGTGGCCGCAAGCCATATGCAGAAGTTCATAAATTGTGGCTTACTTATTAAAAGTGGAGACTGGCATGTTACTGGTCTTACGGGGGGGGGGAGACATTTTTTTTTAATTATATATATATATATATATATATATATATATATATGCGCGCACAACACTTGAATGATCCACAATCCTGGCGTCTTACCTGGTTAGGTTGAACAGTGAGTATTACGTAGTGTCAGTCTGTGTGAGGTGTGAATGTGTGTGTGTGTGCGCGCGCGCGCGTGTGTGAGAGAGAGAGACAGAGAGAGAGAGAGAGAGAGAGAGAGAGAGAGATGGGGGGAGTATACAAGAGACTGAGAGCTAGAGAAAGAGCGAGAGTGAGTGAACCTGTTCTTAGTATCAGTAACCATAACATTTTTTTCCGAAGGCATATTACACAATTACTGAAGATTTTTAATTACACACTCCTGCAATGGACTGTAGAAACGTAAGTATGCGCTTGGTGTTTATGTAGTGATTGCATGGGTATCTGATTTTTTAAGGATGCTGTACTTTAAAATTAGTAAACAGATGTACTCATTCTCAATAGACACTGTAGCCTATGTACTGTACTTAAACTTACTATTCGCGTCGCCATTATTATGATTACTGTATGTATATATTTTCCATTAATGTGTAATTATGTATAATGTGTAATTAAGAGGTGTCTGACGTCAAGTTAAAGGATAGTATCCACCATTTTCAATTCGAATTATAGCATTTATTTCCACTTAAAAACTACAGATTAACATGTCATAATTTAAATCATTAAGATATGATAATGATGTAATTACCTTATCGCGCAACCTCGTCTTTTGTTGTAAGAGCTATCGAATAATCAGGCAAATATGAATGTGAATCCTGTGTTTGCCAGGATTTTGAGGAGCCACAGAAGACTTGTATTTAGAGTCTGCTGTTTATAACATTTTACTTTTTTTTGGGGGGGGGGGGGGTGGAAAGTGAAGGGGTGGGGGGGGGGCACGCTGCTGAACTACTCCATCCGAGCGCTGCGGTATCAGCTGATCTCGTCTCCAGTTTCCAGAGGAGCGCTTCTGCCACCCCCGCTCTGCCTTAATATCGTTAAGAGCGCATCTGAAATATGTGTTATCGGTTACCAAACGCTGGATCGCAGCTTGCTTGTCACTATATCACAGATTTAGGTTTTGTAAAACATATTCCGTGTTTTGCGTCATATTATAGTGAAGTTTGTAATTTAACTTAGAATTTGACTAACTACATCAAGGCAATTGTTAACTATGGAAAGCTAATGAATGATATAATGTGGCTGCATGAAGTACATGTAAATGAGGCGAAAACCCATGGATGCGAACGACAGACGTGCTGTCAAATTGTTGGCACATAACTACACGCGGTTAGTCAAATTTCAGAGTAGCCATAACCGCTGGATTGTATTTATGTGTAACCTGTTATGTTTTCGCGCACTGACGTTGTATGGTAATCTCTCCGCCTGTATGGATGATTAATATGCCTCAATCTGGAAGAGCCTTTGGGAGACGCGGTACGTGGAAATGCCGCGTCCACATTTTCAGCCCCTCTGTTGTGGAAGGACATGGGAAGACGGGTCACATATTCATTACATACAGTCGGGGGTCCTAATGACTGCTTATTTCGCAGGTGGGCGGTTGCACTCCCCCGTGGGGTGTTTGACAAGAGACACATGCGTACGGATAAACGGCACAACGGGATTTCGCGTGTTGGCCGCTCTCTGGGGATAACTCTTCCAGTGCTGTTAGAAGTGCCATTCAATAGACTTGTATTTAGGCAGACGCTGAATCGCTGAATGAAGAACGTGGCACATCTTCCCATTTCCACTAGCTTAGAAATTCCTGCCAGATTAACCATCTGTAACAGATGGACGTAAACAAGGTAAAGCGATCTCTTCCAGTTAGATCTCCATGGAGAAATTAAGGAAAGTTTTGTTTTTCCATTTTTCGCCCAGGCTTTAAACATTGTGTTGCTGTCCAAAATAAGAAGACAGTTCATTGCTCGTCACGGCGGGAGAAAACTGCAAATATCTCCTGTCACTTTTATCTGTAGTTAGAAGTGCTTCTCGTTGAAGCTGTTTGACGCTGGTGCGCTATGAAGTATGTGCTCCATGTTAGCACACGTCATAGTTCCCTTGCTGACTGCTCCCATTGGATGGATACTACTGGTTCAGCTCTTGCGTCATGCTTCCATCCAACTCGGCAGACCCTTGGTCTTGTCAAAGATGCATCCGTCAGTCAATCATCTAATGTGTAAAAACATGCAGAACGAGGGCTGCTGGTCAGGCACCCAGCCTGTGCAGCGTAAGTCTTACTGGGTGAGAATTCAAACAGGCGTTCGGAAGTGATTCCAAAGTTCTGCCTTTCATTTGGGAAGTCCTTTCTGCTCTACAAGACATATGGTCTTTAGTGCATTCCTAAGCCTCTTTATTGAAGGTGTACAACAGTGTTTCTGGGCATTATTTTATAGGTTAACATTTTAGTCCCTATTTGGAGAAATATTTTGCAGACAGTAAAGGTAAAATCACCCATAAAAATGTATATTGTGGACTTCTGGGACCACTAGGACGGAAAAGATCTGACTTTGGAAACTTCAACAGAGGTTGTAGGTGGCAGTGGCTGAAATATAAAGTTTGCCCTTTTCACAAAGTAGATTTTAGCACTAAGAAACATTTTTGTTAAACTGGAACGGAAGTTACACTTTGTCACTCTGTTGCACAGATACATTTGATATCGAAGCCGTCGGAGTAAATATCAATTAGGTATCAGGTGTCAGAGAAAACCAGAAAAGGTCCATAACAGGAGAAAAATACTAAATTGGTTCTGTTTAAAAAGCTTTCTTGGAAATGCTAGTTTCAGTCACTGGGGAGTGATTAGTTGGCAGCCTTAAGAAAAACCCATGTGATAGTGCTTTCTTTGTAGTGTTTTCGTATAATAAACATTAACATTCTGGGCTGTTTGCATAGATTCATCAATCTTCATCAGATTTGCTCCATTCTTACTTGCCTGTCATTTTATTTAAAAGGTTTCCAGAAAAAAAATCGCTCTCTTCTGTGCTAAAGTTAATCACCATGGTGACTGCAAAAGTCTTGCATTAGCAATCTGTACACGAGGGCATCCTCGTAGTGTGAGTATATGACGTGAATCACACATTAGGTCTCATGCGATGGGACGGCATTGATTGGCGTCTCATACGGCCAATGAACTGCGCTGTGTCTCCCAGGATGCGTGCGGTCAGCCACAGGATAAGGACATCATGGACATCCCGCTGGACGACCCCGAGGCTAACAAGGCGGCCACAACGATCCAGGCTGGCTTCCGCGGACACATGACCAGGAAGAAGATGAAGGACGACAACCCCAGGGAGGAGGTGAGCAGCAGTGGTACCGATTGGAGTGCGGAGGAAGCGCTCAACGGCAGCTTGGCAGACTCAGATCAGACCCTCGTCACATAGGACGTAGGCTGACGTAAGGATAGACTTAGGCTGATGGACCAGGTAGCCTGACATTGCTCTCCCATCAAAATTTGCTAGCCAGTCTTCGAAGAACCCCAGGCTCCGCCCCTTGTAAGCATTTCATTTCCTCTATCTGGCTGAAATGCCAGACAGTACATCATGAAGGCGGGGCTCATTGCGTGTCCTTCTCCATATAATGTCATCGGCAAACCTAAGGTTCAGAAGATGCTTCTTGACCAGAAAGGAACCTGGCTCAAGATTCAGAATCCGAGATTCTTTTTTTGCTATAGAACAAGGTTGAAGTTCACTGCAATGACCCAAAACAGAGGTGAAGTGGACTCAGAGACAAGCTTGGTGCATTTGGTGCACTCAGATCTTGGAACGGCATTGCTTACGTTCCATAGAATTCCCGTACCTTAGTTGTACATCGATTTTCCTGAACTCTATGCATGCGATCTTTTCATGTAGATCAGAGTCTACTGTTGTGCAGTCAGCAGCCTGGTTGCGATTTGCACGGCGCAGTGCAGCTCCAGTGTGGAATGGTACGCAACAATCGGGATCCGCGAGAGGCAGCCCGCCCCCAACTGTGCAGTTCCTAACACATGGCAGAGAACAACACCAGCACTGGCAGACGGTGGTCTCAACTTGGAGCTACATCGCTCCCGCTGTTGCAAATATGCCTGCCCAATATTAGGACATCATATTGAAAAATGTACCACTCTGGTAATCTGTGTGCGTGTGACTTCAGTGTTGTGCTAGACTTTTTGAACAGACTTTTTAATAAAATGAGAGTCAATATATAAGCTTTTTTATTTCCCCATTGTCTGTGCGGAGTTCACATGTTCTTCCTGTGTCATGTGGGCCTCCTTTGGGTAACCCGGGTTCCTTCTGTTGTCCAAAGACATGCAGTCATGTTACCTGGTGTATCTATAGATGGTGGCTGTAGAGTATGATCGTGTATGAGTGTGTGTGTGTGTGTGTCTGTGTTCTGTGATAGACTGGCATCCCATCCAGTCCAGTGTTGCCTGGGATAGGCTCAAGACCCCTCTGCCCCCCTGAGCAGGATAAGCAGTTAGAAGAAAGATGGATGGATTAATGTAACTCAAAAAATTTTGGAGCGGTGGGTGGATACAAAAAATACACCACACAGGTTCTGCTCCCATTTTGGGGGCAAAAGGCAGCAAAAATGGGGCTCACAGTCCCCTCTGGGAGCCACGTCAGGTTATCGTATGGATCTCCTGACAGTTCAGAGATCAAAAATCTCAGCCCGACCAGCAGCCCTCATTCTGCATGCTTTTACACATCACAATGTTGCAAACATCATGAAGAAACATGGAGGATTGCTGTCCATCTATGAAATTATGATTAATTAGTAGAACCTGTCTCTAATTGGCTTTGGTCAGGCTCAGCTTTAGCTAGTACTTGCTGTTAATCCACAAGAAATCTGGGCATCGCTGATCTGTTGAAATGGATTACATGTTTACCCAGACAGCAATGTTAATTTGGAAATTCGCAGTGATGCATTTGAATTACACTTTGCAGAAACTGGGTCCAAAAGGTGCGGACGGCTCAACAAGGGCGGTCTGGAGTGTCTCTCGAAACAGCTTCCGTTATAAAGTCCCAACACAATAGATATTGCGAGTCCCCATTTAGCTCATGTGTCCCACTGGAAGAGCAGCTGCTGTAATCATTTTGAAATGGAAAGAAGTTTCTCCTCCGGGAAAAGATGAACTTGCCTCAGTCAGTAATATACCTTAGTTTCCTAGCAATGCTGCTTTATTATCCATCTCTAGGCAACAAAGACAGTGTCTGTAATGTTAAATATCTGCTTTATTATTCTGGTAGATTGACTAACATATATGTCAAGTTCATGTCCACAACACTCTCACTATAAGCACTTTACGTTTATTGTCTAATATTTGTTAGGTATTTGTAGTAAGTCTTGAAAAACAATCTCCTTGGCAGCATGTGGCTTCTCCAAGATATAATAGTGCTTGGTTGATCTTTTTTTTTTCATCCAAACTCCAAGTTTTCCTGTCTAACTCCAAATGCAGTTGTTGTACAATTCTTGTGTAAGCTTAGAGGACGGAAAAAGGGAATCTAGTGCGCTTTTGTCTGCTGAGTTTATGTTTTTGATATGGATTTGTTGTTGTGCAACTGCATCCATTCTGCATCTCCCCTTAGCTGCAGCTGCCTGCTTCCTGCCCTCAGTTAGAAGACTGAAGGTTAAACTGAATTTTTGTTTTTACTGGAAATGTGCCTTGGATGAAAGGCACATCCATAAAATTATGAGAGATGATTCATTTAATATCTCCACCACTGAACTTGCTAGTTAAGTGTCATTAAAAATGAAAAAAAAAATGAATGAATAAGAAAAGGCCCACACACAAAAAAAATTATACCTGCGAATCTAAAATGAAGCGGAACAAGATCTCCTAGGAGAAACTGTGAGGTTGTCAAGGAGGTTGTTGAATGGGTTGGGGGGGGGGGGGGTGAGTGGATGGAGGGGTAGGGGTCTGGAAAAGTGGTTGAGTAAGCTGGTGGGTGGTTGTGGCGGGGGGACTATCTTACCTTTTTAAGCGATAATGTAACAACAATGCAGCTGAAAGGTCTGGAGATACATAAGGAAATTATTTCCTAGCCTTATGTAATTGCATATACCATTATGTTGAGGAAAAGATTAGAGCAGTTACAGAAAGACGATTCCTCTCTAGTCTAATGCCGCTCCATCCTAGATTCAGTGGAAGATATTTGTCCATGGTTGCCAAGAAACTTACACAGCGTACTATATTTGTCATTCTTCACACTGAGGCAGATGCCCCTGGCCTCTTTGATGTGCAGGGTGTTAGGTATCTCATATTTTTGATTGAGATCCCAAGACACATTTTGAAAACAACCCCACCAGCTCCAGTGGACAGTATGTCTTTGGCCAGCAGAACACATCATCAACAGGGAGACTAAACGGAAGGTTCCAGAAAGACGTCCGATGTTCTGCTGAGGACTGTTCCAGAAGCTTCTACCAGCGCAGAAGTGATTCAGCAGAGAGTTTCTCTGGCTCGTGGAGCTCAGTCTACCACAGCAGACTCCCACTTCCTTGTGTAAACAAATAAAACATTTTTATATGAACCTTCTTTCTTTAAGCTCACAAACGTTTAATTTTTTTTTCCTTTTCTCCTGCAATAACAATCGCATGCATTCTTAAGCAGGATATAACTTAATGTATGTATCTACACCCAGGAACAAGCAGTCCCAAAATCACCACGACCGAAAGAAAGAACAGCACATCATTTCAAACACCGTCGATACTTTTCTGCAGCCTGATACAAACTCAAGTGAAACTGGTTGAAGAACAAGTAGCCTGAGTTGCTGCTGCAACTTATTACAATGGTGAAGAGATCTGTCTTCACAGGATTGTTGTAGTAGGAGGGAGCTGAGTGTCAGGTTTTGTTATTCGACCCAGACGTGTTTGAAATCTGTGGCCCAGAGGTCTGGCCACCTTCAATGGCTGAGTGCTTGTCTTTCTGTTTCTTCAGAAGCAGCAGGTGCGGAAGTAGAGGGAGGGACCTGAAGGTCGACGGCTGAACAGTGAGGTGCCCTTGTGAGCCAGAGGACACGTTACATCCACTGCAATAACAACAGCTCCTTCACTCCACAGAAACGTTCATTGTACAAATAAACTGGAATTAGTCTTAGGTATGGGGCATGTCTTTCGCTCTCTCACACTGTTTTGCTTCTTGGCCCAATCAGGTTGGATGTTGGTGACCCAAATTAGCATATGACGGCATGCGTTTCCTTTTTTTTAAACCACTGTTGCAGTCAATAAAAAGTACTCAAAGTTTATGAGTTAGTGAACTGCTTAGTACTAAACTACGTAAATGTACTCAGAAACTGATTGATTACTGCTATATATTTGTGTTTTCTTTCCACCTGGCTTCGATCGGCCTTGCAATATTTATAATTATGCATCTTAATAAACAGGGCAGGTCAAAACATTTTCTAAACTTATGCTGTGTGTTTCTTTGCCTGTTTAATAAAGTTGAGAAAACAAAATAAATTGGAGCATGTTGCTTTGGTCAAAACTAGCAAGAAATTTTATGCATCACTGCACTGGGTATAAAAATTCCACAGAACCAGTCAGTTCAGGGTACACAGTGTTAAGATTTTCCCTGTATAGTAACACTTTATTAGCACACAAAAAGGTTTTCATCTGCATTAACTGGGATCAGATTGGCTTTGTGACTCTGGAGAATAACCGTTATGCTGAATGACTGCATGAGGGTCTCTCAATAGCGAGGGCTGGAGCTAAGCTGTTTATTTTCTCCACCTATTTTCAGTAGCCGGATATTATGTCAGGACTTTGCCCCAATGCCTCGCTTACAGCAGGGAGAGTAAGGCGGATTGTAGGCTTCACCTTGGAAAAAAAGGGGGATGTCGTATATCGCAGGACACAAATCTACTCCCAGGCGAAAGATCGTTCATGACATTGCTGACTCAGCACTGAATCGGGTCTCCAATCCGACAGTCACATGACAATAGCGACTGAGCCACCATGTCAGTCCTACCAAAAACATTTTTCAATTTCAATCCTATAATAACGCTATATAAAAAAAAATGCAACAATCAATAAATTCTAAGTAATTTACTAAGAGTTTGCTATGAAATCTGTTTCGGAGCTTTTCAAATTGTCTCATCTTTATAGACGCTTCATTAGTATGGGAATAAAATATTAAATGGTTAAACTTTTTCATGAAACTCACATGTTTTCACAAAGTGAGCCATGAGTTGGTATTTACGCAGACAAAGCATCCGTTATAAAATGAAACTCTTGTTTTAACCGTGCCGTCCATGTCACAGTGCAGGAGAAGAAATTAAGCATTTCGTAATTATTTTCACTTGGCTTTCAGATGATGGCACCTCACATTCCCACAGCGCCTCTGTGCTGCACAGGAATATATATGTATTACATCCCTGCCCAGTCCTGTAGGCCAGCAATCTGGAACAGATTTAGAACGGTTCATAACAGACAGGATTGTGCACTTATGCGGGAATTAAAATCCTTATTATTTTGGCCAAAATCACATGACATGAAATTCATTCCTAAAATGAAAAAAAATTGCAAATCTACGAATCGACTGTAATTTAACTGGAGCTAGGACACATTTCCCAAATACTTTTCTTTTACTACTCAACTTCCTATGGGCTGATGGTTAGCTCCAATGCTGGCATCTCCACTTAGCATAAATATTCCCATATGGGAAAATGTCAGTGACCAATAGGGATAAATTAATGTTCAGCACGTGGTCAGTGGGTTCTAAACAATTTTCAATTTATGCAACATATTAGTCAAAATCAGTTAAATTTTACTTTCATATTCATTTTATATGATGGCGATGTACTGTAATTTCACTTTTATGCTTTAGTCATTAGTTTTAATGGCAACACTTTACTTGAGGGGACACAAATAATGTAGTATTATCCTATCACTTATCTTTATTAATTAAACACAAACTAAGTATTAGTCACAAACTGTTTCTTCATCATTAATGCATTGTCACACATCTTTTAACTAAAGCAAGTACTATATTTGTTACTATACTTATGTCAATCTTGGTGAACTACTGAAGGAAGTACTAAGGAACTATGGAAGTGATGAATAACACAAGTGAAATACTGATCTCATGTTTGTTCATCATTAATGAATCATTACGCATCTTTCATGTTAAGTAGTATATTTGTTCATGATTTGTGCATGCATTGTACTACAGTAGTAACTATGTTACTATAGAGTATTTGTGTCCCCTCAAGTAAAGTGTTATCATATTAATTTTAGTCAACAATAGTAATGTACAGTCAGTATATAATGGTCCAAATTCCAGCAAGTGCCTGGGTTTGAGGGCAGGGGGACAATGGTTAATCTTGAAGCAGACAGTCAACAAGAATATCCATTAAAATATTTAGCTATACTAATGAATAAAATTCTAATTTAAAAAGCCTAAGGCCAGTAATGGAACAATAGCAATATTAATCATAACACTTTATAAATTCCCAGGTTTTCACAGTTCTTATGTGCTACTTGAGGAAAACATTTTATTTATTTAGGAAACTCTTTTATCCAAAGCAACATACACTTGAGGAAGCAGAATCAGACAAGCTGTGGAACAAGTGCCTTGCTGAAGGGCTCAACAGTGAAATCATTCCACCTGTCTTGGGATTTGAACTGGCAACCATCCAATCACAGGAACAGTGTCATAAACCACTGAGGCACACACCACCAAGTCTCAAACATATGTACATTCTTAACAACAACAACAACGATAATAATAATCATCATAATAATAATAATAATACCATAACACATAACACATGGGTAATCTGAAGCCCCAAATTACAGCCATGCCTTCATTGTAATCTTGTAATGTGTAGCAAAATTTTTGATAAGGCTGCGATCCTCCTTCATGAACGCAGCGCAGTTGGATATCGTTTTATTTCAGCAGCTCGGCCCACAGGACGCCCACGCGTTACACTCGGAGGCATGGAGGGAGCCAGTGTGGTGACGCTGAAGTTGGCAGCTAGAGAAATTACTTTTTTTTTCGTTTCAGCGCTTTCTCCTAGCAACACACGTTTCCACTGCTGTGCCTTCCTGTTAAATGATCAATTATCTGTTAAACTGTTGGGAGGATGCAGTCGAGCATCACGTATGTCTTATAAACATAATGTCACCTCATCAGGAAAAGGGGTTCGACTCGGTTATTGATAATTGTGTGGTGCACGTTTTCGTTTTCGCGTTTAGTTTAAAGTTATATCTTTAAATTGCTTATTCCGCCAGTACTTCTCAGTTTCTCACTTATTTTGTCTCTCTCCTTAATGAGAAGGACCATCGGGTTTTTATTTAAAAATAAATAAATAGATAAATACATAAATAAATAAATAAATAATAGCAAAACAGCATCTTACTATGAAAACTGGCAGAGGAGACGGGCATCCAGGGTATTTCAATCCTATAGGCGACATAGGCAGCCGCCTAGGGCGCCAACTTCCCTTCTGAGGGGCGCCGATTAGCCTGCCGCTTTCGCTCGTACCCGGCGCGCGCTGTCAGAGGCGAAGCGAAATCCGTTACAGACGTATTCGCGCCCTCTGCAGTGCCGCCACCAATGGGGCGCCAACCTCTGATGGGGCGCCGACTAGCCAGCCAATTACAGTACGCTCTGTCTCAGAAGGGGGCGCCGCGCTGCCACGATATGGAGGGAAACTTTGTCAAGGACGCTGGTAGGTTGCCGAGGTGTGACCAAAAACAAGAAACATTCTCAATGAAGCGGCGACAAGAAGACCGACACTTCAAAATTCGCGAAACTCGTTAACTTCCTACAGCCATCAAACGAAAAACAATTTTATAATATGTATATTCAGTGTAGAAAAATTCTATTGACAGTCTTTGCTCCTATACTATTCCCCCATTGGTTATCAAAATTAACGCGAAGTTAACGCGATCAAAGAAATATTAGGCCTAAGGCATTATGACACCTGTTGTATAAGATATTATATTTATTTGTAGCCTAATTATTTATTCAGTTATTTCCTAATGGAAAAATGTTACATATTATGTATTTTTGTGTTATTACACAAAGTGAACAATATTACAGAATAATATTATTTCACTGTTATCGTGAACTTTTGCGGTTGGAACTCTTGCAAGGCATGCCTAGGCCACCACATGCGCTAGGAGTTAGCAAGTTGAAATAGTGTATCGTCTTTGCTTCTCTGTACCAACTCCAGACCTGTCCCTGTGCTCTTGACTGTTTTAAATGTTTTTTTACTGTGTTACTGTGCACCAGAATATCTTAGTCTACTTCTCGTTAAAAAACTTCATTTTAGAATCCACTTACAGGCGTCCCCTTTCAGACCCAGTACTGTCAAAATTCTTGTTTTTTTAGTCTTTTTAAAACTCATATTTATAGAATACCTGCTGTAAAAAATGTGTAAAATACACGTTAAATTACTTCATGTGATTCAAATCATTTTTATAAAAGAGCCAGCCTAATTACGCCAAGGCACTTTTATTCGTAATTAGCCAACTATGGGACTTATTACACTTGAAGCACACGTTCTACGATACGATTTAATAGTGTGGTATCTGTTGATTCTAGTCAAAATGCTACACTGAGAATACGGATAGATTTGAAGCTCTTCCTGAAAACGACTACTTCAGGCACCCAACGAGCACCGAACTGATTACGTACATGAAAGACAGAGTTGTTAGATGCTGAACTGTAAGATACACACACGGTGGGGGACTTATGAAAGCTAATTACACATAAGGATCAGACAAGATACACGCAAGGCACGGGCAACCAAACGCGCAACAATAAAGAACATAACTAATAACAATAACAACAACAAAACAAGGCCTATTTACACCTTGCAGGTGGGGCATGTTGGGATATGTGCAAATAGACCAGATACGCCTTTTTATCTGATATGTTCGCTTAAAACTATGAAAATGACTGGAGAAGGTTTGTAACCCAATCACTGTGATGAATCATTTCCCCAGGGGCAGAACTATGAATTGTGTTTTCAGTTGAACAGGAGAGGGCGCTGTTCTTGGAAAATATTATGCCGTTCATGCAAGTGTTAGGTGTTTTTTGTTCTATCCTTTGGGATATACATTAGTATGTGTGCTTTCTCATATGAATACCTAACACCATGCAATGTACATTTTGCACTGATGTCTCCGCTAATTAAATCAAGAGAGCCAAAGGATCCTGTCAGTTTAAGAGAAAACCCAATGTCATCAGGGGGTGATTCTGCGAAGATGGAAGGTCACTGGCAGTGAGGTCTCACCCCTGGTACAGTGGGCTGGGTTAGACGCAGTGCTTAGCTGTGTAGGCATAATTCAGATGGAAACCAGAATTCCTTCTTCCGGGCTTAGGGTTGGATGAAATGTCTGTGACAGCAGTGAACTGAAAAATCAGAATGAGCATGTGACCTAAACTGTAGAGAACATCGCGTTTCAGAAACCAAAGGCAGCATGGTACCACTTACGTTATTTACGCGTAAGACTGCATTGTCAAACATTAAAATAAAAATCTGAGCTATACCAAAAACTATGTTTGACCTGATTGTTAACATATCGTAATGCTGCACGTACTATAAAAGACACTATATAATATCAATGAGTCTTGGTGTTTGAGAGTTAACAGGTCTTTACTGTGTATGTATATGTGTACACAAATCTTTTTCTGCTGCTGGGCCACACTGGGACTGGCTGGTATCTAATCAGCTGACCACTGGTTGCCCGATTAAACTGTTTAAAGGGACAGGTCTGTCCTTACACAAATATGGAAAACTGTATGTACCTTTCGTTGTATATTTACTGACAGATTTTTAATAGATGACTGAAAAAGCTGACAATAATTTTTGCATTAAGCAGGAATTGCACATGGTTTGAGTGTTATCCTTGTTCACATCATTTAGGCTATCGTGTGTCTTCACTGTCAGCTGTGTGTGTTTATATGTTGAGCAAGACCAAATGCACTAAGCCAGTGTTCATTTACACTTGCATTCATTCATTTAGTAAATATATTTATTCGGAATACGTTCAGCAAGGCAGATAATACACCAATAGCATACAGCAGTTAAGGAGCAAACTCAGATTTACATGCAGCTAAGCTGAGCTGCCAGTGAGTGACCAGTAACAAGTGCAGGTTCACACTGAGGACTAGGTTCCTAGACAAGTGCAAATACATGAGAATCCAGTGTTGCCAAGAAACCGTAACCAAGTGATGGCTGATGACAACGTAACAGATCAGTAGTCAGATGAGCTAGTTAAGATGCAGTAGGTCTTGAAACATTTCTTGATGGTTGAGAGGGACTCTTGATATGGGTGGGCAGCTTATTCCACCAACAAATAACCACACATAAGAAACATCTAAAGTGAGACTTATTTTACTGTGGTAGAGGGATCACTGGGCAGGGTTGGCTTGCTGACTGGAAAGAGAAGGAGAGAATCTTGGTCTCTATGAGTGATTCAGTGGAAGTTGTTATGGTTCCACGAATAGCTCTAAAAACCAGCATCAAGCACTTGAACTTGATACAAGTACTTATAAGGAACCATTAAAGAGAGACAAGGAGAGGAGTAGCATGAGGAGAATCTCGGGTGATGAATGCATGGCAAGGGTCAGGAAGAAGTCAGTTTTGTTGACTGGAGGTGGGCAGTTTCACAGCCCTATGATGAAGGAGGCCATGCTAGCAGATGAAATCAAGCATGGGTTCTTAGGGTTGCAGTGCCTACTGTGAAAAGAAGTGAGAGTTGTGTCTAGGATGGAAGGCATGAATGTATTGGAAGCACATACTGAAGGGGATAGATGGAAATGAAATGGGACACACATTTAGCTGAGTGGCTTCCTCTGTGTCCTTGTTTGGTGGACATGCACAGGGAGCTCACAGGTCTTTACAGGAACTTCACTTTACTTGCTGGTCTTTTCATTTGCATGGTAACATATTACCATATTAGCCAAAAGAGTCAATACTGATTCCAGTGTTCACTCTGGTTCTTGGTATGTTGGTCACGTTTGGGCATTAAAAACTCTGGCTAAGTGGAAAAGAATCTATGGGACACTGTCAGTAGACTGTTGTAACGTGGACAATAGCCAGGGGCATAAAAATGTAAATGTGAATAGCTAAGAAGAGAGAGCAAGTCTTATTTTTGAGTTCCCTTGGATCCCACTTCATAACCAATCATCCAAGCATCATCATCTATTATAAGACAAAAGTCATATGGTCCTCGCCAGTAATTGTGAGTCCAAATGTCTACTACAACAAGATGATATATTTTCTCAGCTGTGGTTCCCATGCATTTTTTTATTTTTTCTGTCAACCTTTCTCTCGCCTTCCTTCTGTTTTTTACAGAGAAGCAAAGAGCCGGACATGTTGCCTTGTCACTGATGCCCTTCTTTCTGCCATCTCTTTCTGTCTTCTTCAAAAGATAAGGAGAAACAAACCAATAAGAAAGGACTGCACCTCATGCATTATCGGTTGAGGGGTCCAGATTTAGGCTGTCTGGGTCCACGGAGCTGGTAAGCTCTGGCGTCTCTTCATTCCTTTGTCAGTATTCTGTTTTATGGGGCTGTTAGAATAATGAGGAACAGCAAGAGGGTAACAGATGTTTATTACCACAGCAACCTCGGAATTCCATTCATGTCTCGGAGCCTCAGAGACAGCCATCAAGTCTTCTGGTCTTAGACGGTTAGGCTTGTAGTAATTCCACCTTCATAAGAAGGATGGGCATATATAGTTTCAGCTGTGGCCAGCCAATTCTAGATTTGAGTCTTTCGCAGTCAAAAGCCGTCTGTGCTTCTTTCTTGTCGTTTGTATGCACTTCAGAGCAACCTGTGTTGTGCCGCGCCGCGTTTTATGTTTTCGGACAGAAGGTTGCTTGTGTGAATCATTGTGACCTCTGCTAGGTTAGAAATGAGGTCCCCTAAAGGGACCCAAGTATGAATGCAAGGCTCCTGTGGGGCTTTGACAGCTAGTAGCACCTTTGCCAAAGCACCACGGCAGAGCTGAATGTGTACACCCCACCGAGAACATGTGCTCCGTCGAGTGGGCACCTAATCGCAGCTGCGCCTCTCCTGTGCAAGATGGAGCAGAAATTATCGAGCGTGCGCGTCTCCCGTGCAAGAGGGAGCAGAAATAGTCGAGCGTCGGCTGAAAGCGTACCGGTCTGAATTCGGCAGTTTGGAGAGGAGGGGGGCATAAAATCAGAGGCCTTAATCCATAAAGCAGACAACAATGTGCAAGAGCATACGCTGTCACACACACACACACACACTCACGGACACACACAGAGGCTGCGCTCCGTAATGGTGGAGTCCTGTGCGGGGGGACCGGCCCTGGCAGAGAGCAGCCTCTCACAAACCACTCTGTGCGCTTCCAGGGACGTGCCCTGAGTGGACAAATCATGCTAATTGTCTGGGAGAGAAACCCAGTGTTAGACCCAAGATGAAGACAGGGAGGGAGGCTCTCTCCACGGCGTTGGCTGCCCCTGCGTTTTTACCAGTTCTCTGTCTGCTCCTTTCTACCCTCTCAGGTGAGAAAGCTGATGGAAGTGTTTTTTTCCATTGTTCTGTTTTCTCTTTGCTGGAAGCCTGTTGCATCTGTGTGCGCAAACTCTTATGGATCGAGGAAATGTGGCAAGCCGGTAAAGTGTATGTGAGTGGGTTGTGCGCGTCTCTGCGTATGTGTGCATGCGTCTGCGCTCGTATGAGCGGTACATTCGCACACACACACGTCCTCGGCTGTCATCTGTATGCCAGAGGGCGAAGGTGTTTTAAATGTTTGGTGTCATGCTTGCATTTCAGAAAACTTTCACTGAAAAGGTTTTCTTTGCGGCGTGACCATTTGCAGGAATGTGGGTGGTTAAGCCTTACATGTGTGTATGATACACATAGTCATTAAACTGAATCAAAAGAAAATCCAAGTTTTCATGTGATTGTTTTACTGGAGAAACTCTCCCTTAATAGACAGTGGATG